>NC_070614.1:5866250-6504062 GCF_027172205.1 Podarcis raffonei | reverse complement strand
TTAAATCAATTTTCATTACCTAGCAGACAAAAGTGCAGACGAAAAGTAATTGCTGATTCTTTTCAAAAGGTTTTAAATGAACATTCGTATCCTGTCCTTTCTTCAAGGAGCCGAACATCTCTCCTCCCCCATTTTATTCCCATAGATACCCTAGAGAAAAATCTGGGATGAGAGAGTGGCTGCCTAAGGACACAAGGGGATTTTTTCTTATGAATAAAAGAATTGCCTCTCCCTCTATAAACTGAACTGATCACTATGTTCTGCTGGTGAGGGTCTGAGGTGGGCATCAACTCATCAGTAGGTCTGTCCGTACCATGTAGGAACTGGGCTGTAGTAGCTGGGGGAACCCAGCCAGATGATGATGATGATGATGATGATGATGATTGTAGTGTGGCAATACCTATGCTTTGGACCTCCTTGAACATAGAGGACAGGTATAGTCTCTATAGTCAAACCTCGGTTGTCAAACGTAATCCATTCTGGAAGCGCATTCAGCTTACGATACAATACGATACGATGCAATAATTGTCATTGTCCCATACAGAACAACGAAGTTGAAAAATCTACATAAGACATTCAAAACCCAACAAGCCTGCTATCCCAGCTATCCCAACCTGGTTAGCCCCCTAAAAACTCTGATACCCCATTTTTAAATACATTATACTCCCATACAGACTCTTTACAATGCCTTTAAAACCAAAATCGCATTCGGATAAAAACTGTTTCTCAGGCGGCTAGTCCTTGTCTTTATAACCCTGTTCCTGCTTCCAGAAGGCAGAAGCTGAAAGAGATCATTTCCGGGGTGCACACTATCCTGCGCAATCTGTGCAGCTTTCTTATGGCACCTGGAAGCATAGATTAGATCCAAGGTGGCAAGAGTGCACCCAATTATTCTCTCCGCAGTCTTTACAACCCTGGACAGCATTGTTTTTTCCCTGACTATGCAGCTCTCAAACCACACACACAGACCATAAGTTAATGTCCTGCACTCAATTGGAAGCCGCGTCAGACATTCGGCTTCCGAAAAACATTTGAAAACCGGCACACTTGCTTCCTGGTTTGGGGTGTTTGGGAGCCGAAACGTTCCAAAATGGAGGCGTTTGGGAACCGAGGTTTGACTATATTCTTTGTGATTCCAATTTCCCAACAAGCCTTTTAAGTGGAGATCTTATCCCCAAGAAGCTAAAGCCAATCATTGTTGCCCACATTTCTCATCCTGGAAAGGTAGTTTTATAGGCAAGTGTGGGGAAATGTTAGTCCATGGCGCTTCCTTGCACCGGAACGGGTTTGCTTCAACTTGATGTGCTCAGGCATCACAAATGAGCAATTTAAGGGAAGGGCTCTGCCTTCTCCTCATTTATCATAAAATCTCTGCAGACTGCAGTGGCATTTATGATGCGCCCGGTTTTAATAGCAGATCACAGGCGAGTCGTACAGCACAGCTCCCTTATCTCGGGCCCTTAAAGACAGCATTATGAAAAGGATGCCACCTCATCATGACACCACCCCCTAGGAGTGCTGCTTCTGGCTCCCTGCCTCTGTTTCAATCACAAGGAAATCATATTTCTTTGACCTTATGCTTCATTATCTGTGTGCTGCAGGTTGAGAGTAATTGCTGAATAAATTAGCATCACATTACGGAACATAAAACTAAGGACACAAATGAGTAGGCGCTTCAACAAGAAAAATTAAAAGCAAGTGGCAGGCTTTCTGAACCAGCGACCTTGGCATCCTTATGAAGGTCTGGTGGTGGAATCGACAAGGCTGTGTTATAAAATGGGACACGTGAGGGCGGAACGCATGTTGCACGGAACACACAGCCTGATGCTGAAAGCAACAGCACTGTGCGCAGCCCCTGGTAATGTTTCGTACAATTCAACTCATGCCTTGACAGCTATGCACCCACCAGACACCACCATTGTGCATCACTGCTTGCTGTTATCGGGGCAAAGTAAGAGTCTTGCATAATAGTATCAAAACACTGGGGAAATTGTGCACCGTGGTAAAGGTGAGAGACCCAACAATGCATGGCCATTTTGGGTGGCACCCTGTTTCTTATAGCTTCCTACGTTACTTTTAGTTGTTAAGGGATGGGAGTGCTCTTTGGAAAAGGGAACCACATGCAAAATCTCCGCCTCTGGATCACGGCCTCTGCCAGAGCAGGAGAAGCGAAGGACAAAGAATGAATTGTGCCTGGATGAGTTCCAGCCTTGTTTGGTTAGTTTTTGTCTCACAGATTTGCGTTGGCGTTAATGGGGTTCAGAAAAGTGCTTGAGGGGACCATGCGAATGGTTCAATAGCTCTGGTGGCAATAGCTCAGGTGCCACAGGTAGGCACATTGAGGCCACCAAGATAGTGTCTTGAATGGCATTTCATAAGCCAAGAAGATATTTATAACCAAATTATAACTCATTGGCAGCAGGTACATACTCTTTGTGACGACGCCTTCTAGGTGAATTATATTGGGATGGTCAAATTGCCCCATGATGCTGGCTTCTCCCAGGAAATCTCGCCTCTGCTTCTCTGTGTAGCCCACTTTCAAGGTTTTAATGGCTACTGGTAGCTCACGCTTTCCGGGTGGTTTCAATCGCCCGCTACATACTTCGCCAAATTCACCTGTGAACAAAACAAACCCCAAGTTAGCATTCCCAGTTATTGTCTGACCATTCTCGTGTAAGGATCACACAATGCATAACCAATGAAGAGGTTGGTTAACCCAGTACGACCAGTTGTTTGAATTCACTGTTCCCAACGCATGTGATGGAGATCATTCTTCTTCTCAGCCACATACAATTACTTGAGCCTAAACTTTCAGGCTGCATTTTTATAGGGATGCCAGTGAAACCCATACTTCTCTTAGGGACTGGGCAGAGGAGGAATGGTGGAGACTGCCTTCACAGCCTGACCCTTCCAGAGAAGAGGAACAGGAAGACAATATAGATTTATAGCAGGGGTTTGAGGGAGGTACCGGCTCAGAGGCAGATGAGTGGAAAAGTTGGGAAATCATGGGAGAGCCAGGACAACACAGGGCTGACACGTTGTCATTAGAAAGTATCCCAGACCCTCCATCTCCCAGAACCTGGCAAGCCTTAAAAGTAGGAGAACAAAGAACTCAAAGACAGAGGGCATGTAGCAGCACCCATAGATAGAGGAGGTGATGATGATGATGAATGAGGAAGTGGGAGAGACGGAGGGTGGAGATTCACTCGGGACAACACCATTATCCAAGTAAAGATAGAAATAAAAAAGGATGATAAGAATCCTTGTCTTTATACAATTTGTCACAACTTTGGCGGTTTAAGGCCTTGGGTGGAATCCTTTAGTCTTTTCTTGCCTATAGGGTAAGGTCACCAGATTTTTTTCAATGAATCCGGGGACTCTTTAAATAAATAAATAAAATAAAATAAATACTACACGTTGAGGAGCAGCCCCATCCCAACTCCTACTTGCGTGCAAGCAGGAGGGGGCAGGGATCTCTCAGGCAGCGCGATGCCTCCCTTCCCATCGGAGCAGCCCCAATCCCATTCTTACTTGCACGCAAGCAGGAGGGGGCAGGGATCTCTCAGCTGGGAAGCAAGGCTTCCCATTGTCTAACTGAGAGATCCCTGCCCCCTCCTGCGTGCATGCAAGCCCTGATAGGCAGTGTGAAGCCTCCCTTCACAGCTTAGTTGCTGGAGTCAGGGAAGGTGGAGGCAGCCTGGAAGCTGCATCTTAGAGCCTCTGCACCACCATCATATGGGGACTTCTGAGCAGCTCCTGAAGCCAGCCAGAGCCAACTGCTCCGGGCTGCTGAGACTGCCGCATTTCCCGGGGACATTAGATGAAATCCGGGGACATTCTGGGGATGGAATTTGTCTGGGGACTTATCTGCAAATCTGGGGACTGTCCCTGGGAAACGGGGACATCTGGTAACCCCACTATGGGGGGCGTGAAGTGGTAACTCAACCCCCCCACCGTGGCGGCAATTCCAGAGTCCCCCTCTTAAAGGGGTTTTATATATATGGGTGTCACTGGCCATGCACTGAAAGGTCATCAGTGAACTACCCTGCGTGTGGGGATATAGGCTGGGCTGCCTGCTACACTTACGTCTCGCAGAGCACCCCCATATCCCATTTACCCTGATGAGCCCCAGTTCCTCCCCGGCTGGGGGGCTGGGAGGGATACACGCCCAAGGCCTATGCCAAGGTCTTCCTATATTCGGAAGCTTAATAAACTTGTGGCCAAATTTTAATTCCATAAGATGTTGTCACCAGTCATTATTCCCTTCTGGTGGTGCCTGGGGGCTGGGGTGGTCGCCACCTGGTTGCGCAATGCAAAAACGGAATCCTGGTGTTACAGCAATAGCGTGAGTGAAGGGTAAATGGTGATATTGGTAATCTTACCAGCTCCAATAACTCTTTCAATTGATATACACGAGGCTTCTATTTCCTTGGCAAACTCATGGACAGCTTGACTTGGGTCTTCGTAGGTGTGTGGGTCGATATAAGTCCGCACTCCTGGTAATTTAACTGTGCATAAAATTAAGGGTTTAATATGTTAAAAGAACTGGCGAGCAGCAGAACTGAAAATTGAACAAGCTGGAACACTAGTGCAAAGGGAAATGTATTTTACTAATTACAAAACGGAGTATGTGAGCACTGCATATCATTGTCACAAAGATACCATTATGAGCTACTTAAGAAACATTTGGTGCACACCAGGGCTGCAATATTTAATCTATTACTCACTTTGATTAATTTATTAAAAAAACTTTTAATAGACCGAAGGGAACCACGATTAATCGGGTAGGGTATATATTTTTAATACAGGGGTTGTATTTTTAATACCAATATTCATAAAAATTGCAGGTGGCAAGCGCCATTTTAAAATAGACATTGCTCCCTTTCTCTAAGATGAGGTCTGCTGTGATATATGTATGCATTATAAACAACAGCAACAAAGTAAGTATGCTGCTTGCTTCAGAAATACTGTTTTTATCCCTATACGAATTCAATGCAATCTTAACGGATAGTTCACCTTAAATTCATACGATTATCCCATTAAGATGTCACAAACTGAGTTGCAGTCCTAGCTATCAAACCCCACCAGATTTAAAATTAAATATAAAGTTCAAAGTCACAAAGGTGGTATTATTGAAAAAATGTTGCAGAAAATATGACTCCTCTAGATTTCGCATAGTTACAAGGGGGTCTGCACAAGATCCCTGCTTCACATGTTTCAAGGTACAACACACCTGAAGTGCAGGCCTCCATTTATTTATTTATTTATTTAATTTATTTATTTATTTATTTTATTTGCCAAGTACAGCACTGCTGGAAATGGGATCGTCCTCAGAAGGCGGTCCTTCTTGCGACTGGGCCTCTGGACACACCCCTGACGAAGTACCATAGATTCCGACGTATTAGGCTACTGGGCGTATTAGACGACCCCCCCCAAAATTGGCAGCTGCAATTTGGGGGTTTGTCTTATAAGCCCAGTCTCCTAATACACTGGGCAGCTCCGTGCCGGAGAAAGCCACTCGGCTCGCAACAGAGCCCGCCGCCACTGATGCTGCTTCTGAAGCAGCGTGGGGGGGCGGGCTCTGCGCCGGGCAGCTTTCTCCTGGTCTTCAGCCAATACCACTCACATTTAATTTGCAATCAATAAAGTTGTGGCCTTAATGTTACCCATCAACCTTAATTCTGTGTCCGTGTGTAGTTATTTCATGGGGGGCTGGCTTGGGGGCCTCAAGACGCAAAACAAGAGACTCCGGAGCTGCTTTTTAATCAGATCCTGGAGCTGCTCTTTAATCTCTAACCATTTCCATCTAATAGGAAATACTTAAAAAAGAAAAGATTTTATCAAATATTTTTCATAATACAGTAAGATTAAAGAAACTAATTGAAATGAAAACAGGAACAGAGAAAGAACAAAGAAAACACAGAGGCCTCTCTTGAAGCTTAAATCTCACACTACCTCCCAGCTCTCACCTGGGAGGTTTCTAATAGGAAACACTTTTGATATCAAATTATTTTAGCCATTTTTTTTGTTTTTGTTTTAAATAAACTTGAGGGTCATGCCTGCCCTTCCCAGTATATCTGCAACACTGTAAAAATATTAATTGAATTATTTAGGATATTTAGCCCATTTGCTGGGGCAGAATTCCACTTGGAGCAAAATCCACAGCTTTGGCATGAAGCATTTCTGGAACAGCAGTGCTGCTTTGGAAATAAAAGGAGGCATACAATGCAGATGTGTAGTTTTATTCCCTGCATTCTTGCCTTGAAGAGTGTGAAGCTGATGCAGCCCTCTCGCCTGTGCTAGACACACACTCTGTAGGACTGGCTCTAGCAAGGGGTAAGATTCTGTCACTTTCTCTTTACTGAACTGGAATGAACTGCAGAATCATGGAACTGTAGAGATGGAAGAGACCACAAGGGTCATCTCGTCCAACTCCTCTGCAATGCAGGGATCTTTTTGACCAATATGGGAATCGAACCCACGGCCCTGATATAAAGAGTCTCATGTTCTACCTATTTTGCCATCTTGGCAAAGTGGAACAAACCCTTTCCACTTTCTACCAAAAGCCAGAGAAGGTGAGCCCATTGGTTCTGCCTACCCCTAAACAGTATAGAACTATAATGCTGTGTATTATACCACATCAAGACAAAAATACTAGAAAGCCGTGCAGTTCTCTAGCGTATTATCTGAACTTTACTCACTGTGACCATTATGAAAATGCATCTTTTCTTCTTCAGGGTCCTGCTTTGCTTTGCTGTAGCCACACCTCCTGTTATGGAACAAGATTTATGGCATGATGTAAGGAAGCTTCTCACCGAAACCATCACACAATAGGCAAATTATCAAATAAGGAATGCAAAGATGCCCTGTTTGTACCAACATTTTTCAACTGGATACAAGGCGTGCCCTATTCAACCCTTGTCTGGGGAAAAGAAAAAAGGGCTTGATTAAATATTGGCATCATCTGTACTTGGGGTTCTGCGGGATCTGCTATCCACACACCCCTTTTAATTCAGAAAAAGAAAGAGGATTCAGGAAAATCCTGGTAGGATTTGGGGTCTCAATAGCCCTCCTTAAAGGGGACCAAGAATTCTTGAAACAGCCTTGTTTGATCCTAATAACTGATTAGTAAAGTGTTTTTTACAAGCAGAAGCCTGTTAACACAGCCATTCTTTTATATTGTCAGTGGCAAGAAATGTAATCTAAAGGATGGAGACAAGCCTTCTTATTTGTTTTATGCACACTTCAGGAAATAAAATTGTCCTACAAGGGAACATTTATGCCTATTGCTATATTACCAAATGCCAAGATTTAAGTGTACTATATCAGTCACTGCAGAACGTATCAAGCATTAAGGCTTGGTTTATCTAAAATAAACTGAATGAGTTCTTCAGCTGATAAAAACACATCAGATGTGGCATTGTAGTTGGCTGATCTTTTCCATACCTTGGAAACGACTTATTCCCCTGAAAATTTATGTCTCTTATTCCCATCATACTGGAAGGAAAAAATGAGGCCCAGGACACAGGTCAATGTTGTTCAATAAATGTAAAACAGAAGAGTGGCATTTCCATTCTAAATATTCCTGTGGCATTTTATCTGGTAACAAACCTACTTTCACACTGGCAATCACCTAGTGAAATATTTATGGCATGCATCGTAAAACTGAGGCTGTAAAAGTGTTCCTCTAACAAATTTATAAGAGAGAAAATGGGCTGATGGGAGAATGACAAATCTTATTGGTGAAGGGATGGCATGAGGTAAGCACACAACCCAACATAACTGGTTTTTACAAGACTACACTAGAAAATGATTCATATAGTACGGAAATGGATGATAAAGGCCTGCATTGGGCGGCTGTGAACTGTTTACCGATGTGCTTATAAGACGAGAATCCAGTTCAGAGAAGTATAATAATAATAATAATAATAATAATAATAATAATAATAATAATACCAGCCCAGGTATCTGAACACTTTGCACATTTAAACAAACAAAAACACTCCCACCAGAGAGATAGGTTTGGCATACGTCTTTCCCTGAGGTGCTGGTTTACTATATGCAAGTCAACTTTACTACATGCAAGTCAACTTTCATCAACTGCTGTCCAAAGACCATCTTAACCAGCATTTTGTTCTCACAATGGCCTGCCAGAGGACTTTGGGAAGTCTGCAAGAAGGTCCTGAAAACAACTGCATGTTCCCCATTCACATGTCTCAGAGGCATAGCACTGACAATACGGGCGGTACAACAATGGCCAGTAGCCATTGACAGCCTCTATCCTCCATGAATTTGTCTAATCTCCTTTTAAGGCCATCCAAATTGCCAACCATCACTACATATTGTGGAAGGAAATTCCATTTATTTTAACGACACGACTTGTGAAGAAGTGCTTTATTTTGCCTGAATCTTCCAATATTCATCGTCATTGGATGACCCTAGTTTGGGAGTGGGACGCGGGTGGCACTGTGGGTTAAACCACAGAGCCTAGGACTTGCCAATCAGAAGGTCGGCGGTTTGAATCCCCACAACGGAGTGAGCTCCCATTGCTCGGTCCCTGCTCCTGCCAACCTAGCAGTTTGAAAGCACATCAAAGTGCAAGTAGATAAATAGGTACCACTCCGGTGGGAAGGTAAACGGCGTTTCTGTGTGCTGCTCTGGTTCGCAGAA
Organism: Podarcis raffonei; assembly: GCF_027172205.1. Taxonomy (NCBI): domain Eukaryota; kingdom Metazoa; phylum Chordata; class Lepidosauria; order Squamata; family Lacertidae; genus Podarcis; species Podarcis raffonei. Next base: position 6,495,392 of record NC_070614.1, on the reverse strand, counting down.
GCAGCTTAGTCATGCTAGCCACATGACCTGGAAGCTGTACCCCGGCTCCCTCGGCCAATGAAGTGAGATGAGCGCCACAACCCCAGAGTCGGCCACGACTGGACCTAATGGTCAGGGGGTCCCTTTACCTTTTTAAGAGGGAGAACATCTCTCTATATGGGCCCTGATATCTGTAAGGACTACCTAGCATCGGTTTTGAGGTTTGATTTGGCTGAGGTAAGGTCTGAATTTTCAGCTTACCAGCTGGGAATTGGTTCCTTAGCAAGAGAAACCAGCACAACTGCAGTCTCATCCATCTTAATATTTTAATAGACTGAGTTGGGCCATATGAAATTGTCCTGGGCTCAACTCTGGCAAAGCGCAGGTGATGGCATGTAGCCAAGAAAGGAGCTGGCAAGAGTCACACACTCAGTTGCCAGTGAGAAACAAGTCATGGAATGTCACAAATAAAAAAAGAGTACGTTCCTGCCTCTGTTTTAGGTCCTCACATTATCTCTTTGAGTCAAAGTCTCAGTTTTCTCTGGAAATGTTAGCTGGCAATGGCTAAAAAAATTAGGGTAAGATGCATTTTGTAGATCCCTTAGACAACCTCTCTTGAAATGGAACACAGAATGTCCCAGCCATCTATACTGTTGCTTGGGAACTCTTGGAATTCAAATCCTCCTTGCTGCTTAATTCAGTGAAGACATATCTATCACTAATCAATCGGCTAGTGACAGCCCTGTGTTCCTGTGTGACTACGCAATTAATATTGAAACACAAGGACACCCCCCTTTGTCAAGAAGAATTACCATCATTTATTCCCTTTTCTGCAGAAATCGTCCTTCTATGTCCTGCCCTAGCTTTTTGCTAATTTTTATCTTTCTAGTCTTGTAGCCCTGAAATCTGTCTGTGCACACATGATACCTTTAAAACCCATTTGAAACACGTTTTCCTTGCAAAGAATTCTGGGCAGTGAGGTTTGTTAAGGGCTGATGGGAACTGAAACTCTGTGAGAGGCGAACTACAGCTCCCAGAGTTCTGTGAGGGGAATAATGTGCTCTGAATGAGCTTTAAAGGTATAGCGAGTCACCCAGTGATCCAGTAAAACCTTTTTGTAGCTGAGGACCCCTGGTGCTAAGGAATAGTTCATAGGGAAGGGGAAAGTATAACTTGCTCCCTGCCTCCCTCTTTTTGCCACTTTTCCAGCTTCTGTGACTCCACCCACCCAGACCACCCGAATGCTGAAGCATTAATGCACAATTTGCTATGCCAGCATCTCACTTTCCCCTACGCTTCTCTGGGACAATTAACAATAATTATAATGGTGGTATTGATATTGCATTGGAATGGTTAAAGTTGTTTTTATTCTAATTTATATTTTGATTTATAGGTCTGTAAACTGCACTGAGGATTTGGCTGAAGGGCAGTATAAAAGTGTTGCAAACAGTTACAGGGAACCAGGCAGAGGGCCTTCTCGGTAGTGGCGCCATCCCTGTGGAATGCCCTCCCATCAGATGTCAAGGAAATAAGCAGCTATTTTATTTTTAAAAGACATCTGAAGGCAGCCCTGTTTAGGGAAGTTTTTAATATTTAATGCTGTATTGTTTTTAACACTCGATTGGGAGCCGCTCAGAGTGGCTGGGGAAACTCAGCCAGATGGGCGGGGTATAAATAAATTATTATTATTATTATTATTATTATTATTATTATTATTATTATTATTATCATCATCATCATTATCATCATCCCATAAATTGCCTTTTTTTATTTCCTCAATAAAAACACAGTTTTTTGTGGCCAATCCTAAAGTTACGCACACTGTGCTCACGTGGATTTCAGGAAACATGCATTTCATCAGGACCAACGATAGCAAACGTCAGATAGTTGTTTATTTCCTTGACCTCTGATGGGAGGGTGTTCCACAGGGCGGGCGCCACTACCGAGAAGGCCCTCTGCCCGGTTCCCTGTATCTTCGCTTCTCGCAGTGAGGGAACCGCCAGAAAGCCCTCAGAGCTGGACCTCAGTGTCCGGGCTGAACGATGGGGATGGAGATGGGGATGGAGGTATACTGGGCCGAGGCCTTTCTTCCTCCTATGCCTCCTTGATTACAGCATAGTGTCCTTAGTACTCTGCAGCCCTTTTCATAAATCCCTTGCAGTTCATCAAGATTCTCTCTACAGTGGTACCTTGGGTTAAGAACATAATTCGTTCCAGAGGTCTGTTCTTAACCTGAAACTGTTCTTAACCTGAAACTTAACCTGAAAACCTGAAGCACCACTTTAGCTAATGGGGCCTCCCACTGCCGCCGCACCACCACTGCACGATTACTGTTCTCATCCTGAAGCAAAGTTCTTAACCCGAGGTACTATTTCTGGGTTAGCGGAGTCTGTAACCTGAAGCGTATGTAACCTGAAGCGTATGTAACCCGAGGTACCACTGTACTGAATTCAGGCTGCCCCACTCCACTGGCCTCTCTACTCTCTTGTCTTGGCGCAGGCAGATTTAGGGCAGCGTGGCTTGTTCTACCACACTGGGCATCGAGTCCAGGGGGAATTGCAGGGCACTGCAACTAGGACATAAAGAACTGAGCAGAATGGAAAGCAAGAGGTGGATCATGCACGCCAAATTTTGGCCTTGCTGAAACCTGAAGGACCAAAGTCCTTCCCTGGCCTCAGCCCGACTCCCTTGGGGCATTCGGTCCTGGACCCCCAGAAGTCTCTTCCCTTCGGTTTTCCAGCTCTCAGACCAGCCGCTCTCCCAGGTTCACCTGTTCCCAGGTTTGTGTTAAGCTTTGATGCGTTTCCCTCCCTATGCAGATGCCGGACTGCAAGCATTCTGCCACTGACAGATTCATTCCCTGAGCAGTTGGGCTGCACGCCGTCTATACTAATATTTACAATTACTGTTCCTGAGTGTGAGAAACAAAGTGCACATGGCGCTCCGTAAATCACAGCAGATGTATAACACTGTATTTTCAGAGCTGGGTAGTTTGAAATACTTTTCACGACCACACATTTAAAGCACTGTGTTATCACTTTAAACTGTCATGGCTTCTACCAGAGAATTATGGGAGCTCTAGTTTGTGAAGGGTGCTGATAGTTGTTAAGAGACCCCTATTCTCCATCACAGAGCTACAATTCCCAGAGTTTCCTGTGAGGAAGGATTGACTGTTAAATTGCTCTGAGATTTGTAGTTGGGGTGTAACAAAAGTGCACCTCTCACTTCTCCCCATCAGTGGAAACAAAGGTTAAATACAGGTAAAGCGTGTTCTCACTAAAGGAGAGCACGTGTTGCGGATGGGGCCAGGCAAAGCACCCCATAGTTGCCAGGCAAGATAGTTTGAAGGGGCCTGGCTTGGATTGGTGGTTGGTGTTGCTGGGGTAAATTTGATGTTGCCAGTTTGGGGGTGGGAACAGGGGTTATTTAAACAAGGTTCACAGCAAGCTGCTTTCTCTTTCGCTGTGGGCACCGGATCACCCGCCCGCCCTCCCTTGTTTGGGCTTGTGCTTTGACCTTGCTATGCCTGTCATGGGGTTGTCCGCCTTGGTGCGGGGGCCTGGTAGGAATTTTTCCATTTGGCTGATTAGTGTGTGCCAATTGGTTTTTGCCTACTGCGTAGCAAATCGTCACAACTTGTAAGGTTGGCGGTTAGGCATTGGTTTAAATTGGTTGAAGGAGGGGTATGGATTGGCTGCGCCTGCTCCTCCAATCCTGCTGCTGCACAGGAATTCCATTAAAGGAATTCAGGGGCTTACCATCCTTTCATCCAAACCCCTGGAATCGGGTTTGGGCCGCGTAAGCCCCTGGGAGCATGCGGGGAGAAGCTGAGGGTCTGTGTCGCAGCTCCAGTTATCCCTGATCTTGTTCCTCCACACTGGCTTTCGCTGGAATCCAGGAGTCAGTGCTGTCGCCCAAGGCGGGGGGGGGGGGGACAGATAGTCATAACCAATGCCTAAGCAACCACTCACAATTTGTATGTTTAATAAAGTTGTGGCCAAAATTATGCCAAAAACCTTAAACAAAAAATTTATGAGTGATGTGTGAGTTATTGGGGTAAGGGTGTTTTGGGGGACCTCAGCACGCAACTGCATTTGCTCTTGTTTATCTAACAACCCTTTCAACCTGTTTTCCCCTTCTGTTACTGAAATTTAGAATGCTAGCTCCATCAAGCAAGGACCATGTGTGTGTTTTTTGTTTCTTTTTGTGTGTGTCTTTATGTCACTTTGCAAAAGTGCCACGAACATTGCTGCTTGTCTAATAAAAACAAGCAAACAGTCGGGTTTCACAAAACAGCAACCCCAAAGCCTTCTAATGACCTCTTATTTTAATCTTCCAGAATAATTCCTTTTCAGACAGTAAAAAAAAAATGTTGTTTTGTGTTTTTAGAAAAGGAACGAACATATGATTAAAGCGTCCATCAATATTTTGCTTAACAGCTATTTGACCTCGATCAGAAGGCACGTTATTTAATAAGGGAGCTTAGAATAGATGCAAGAAAATGAGGTCTAAAATGCAGCTTGATTGTTCGGGACAAAACAGGGCTAATTTCAAATTCTCCAGGCATCCATAAACTTTCAGAATCATAGAATCATAGAGTTGGAAGAGACCACAAGGGCCATCGAGTCCAACCCCCTGCCAAGCAGGAAACACCATCAGAGCACTCCTGACATATGGTTGTCAAGCCTCTGCTTAAAGACCTCCAAAGAAGGAGACTCCACCACACTCCTTGCCAGCAAATTCCACTGTCGAACAGCTCTTACTGTCAGGTGGAATCTTCTTTCTTGTAGTTTGGATCCATTGCTCCGTGTCCGCTTCTCTGGAGCAGCAGAAAACAACCTTTCTCCCTCCTCTATGTGACATCCTTTTATATATTTGAACATGGCTATCATATCACCCCTTAACCTCCTCTTCTCCAGGCTAAACATGCCCAGCTCCCTTAGCCGTTCCTCATAAGGCATCGTTTCCAGGCCTTTGACCATTTTGGTTGCCCTCCTCTGGACACGTTCCAGTTTGTCAGTGTCCTTCTTGAACTGTGGTGCCCAGAACTGGACACAGTACTCCAGGTGAGGTCTGACCAGAGCAGAATACAGTGGCACTATTACTTCCCTTGATCTAGATGCTATACTCCTATTGATGCAGCCCAGAATTGCATTGGCTTTTTAGCTGCCGCGTCACACTGTTGGCTCATGTCAAGTTTGTGGTCAACCAAGACTCCTAGATCCTTTTCACATGTACTGCTCTCAAGCCAGGTGTCACCCATCTTGTATTTGTGCCTCTCATTTTTTTTGCCCAAGTGCAATACAGAAACTAATGCATTTCCACAGTACCACTGTGACTAATGCTTGCCTGACGTTTGGTTGCAGAGGACTGTTGCCAGTGGACTCAGGTGTACTAGGGTACCCTAGGGCATCAGAATGCCAACCTGCTATTTGTGACACTTAAGAAAAAACAAACAGAAAGATTGTAGTTGTAGCTGACAAATGGAATGAAGTGTCAACACTTTAGAGTAGCCATTGGATGGTTTATGCCACCACCAAGTCTTATACACGTATACTGAGCCAATGGTCTGTTTAGACCAGTACTGCCTTCTGTGAGGCCAAAACCAAGTATAAGTACAAGAAGCAATGATTCTTCAACATCAACTTCGTTGGACTGGTCATGTTGTGCGGATGCCTGATGATCGTCTTCCAAAGCAACTACTCTATTCTGAACTTTAAAATGGAAAGCATAATGCTGGTGGTCAACAAAAGAGGTTTAAAGACTCTCTCAAGGCAAATCTAAAAAAAATGTAGTATGAACACCGAGAACTGGGAAACACTGCCCTGCGAGTGCTCCAGTTGGAGAACAGCCTTTACCAAAGGGGTCATGGGCTTTGAGGACACTCAAACTCAGGACAAAAGGGAGAAATGTGATAAGAGGAAGGCACGCTTGGCAAACCCTCACCATGATCAACTCCTGCCCAGAAACCTATGTGCCCACTGTGGAAGGACGTGTAGATCCAGAATTGGCCTCCACAGTCACTTACGGACTCACTGTTAAAACTGTGTTCATGGAAGACAATCTTACTCGACTACAACTGCCTTCTTAACCATTGGTCCCACTCTTGGTCTTGTCTGCTCAATCTGCCGGAGCCTGTCTCTGCATGCAGGTGAAGCCCCTAATTAACCAACGGTTTGAGACCGTTCAGCTCCCTCACCTGGTTTAGCCAGCCAGTCAAAGCCGTTCCCAGAGTGTGGCTGCTGTTGCATGCTGACAATTTCTGGGAGCCACGGGTGAGAGCTGAGTGCACGGTGAGGACCAAAGCTGGACATTGTGCCCCAGAAGGAGCGCACTGTTTTCCCCACCAGAGTTTGGGAATACTTCATAACCCTGCTCCCCACCCCAATATAATCTGCCTCCCATCTGAAGCCGTTTCCAAAAAAGAAGAAAGTAGCTGTGAGGGTTTTAATTGCATGCATTGGTGTGCAATGTTTGCTTCCACTCTGAATCAGATCATCCCATATAGTAGGACACAGTAAGTGGAACAGCCATTTACCCCTGTGCCTGGGTTTCTAGCAAATTGGTCTTTCCTCGCCCAGACCAAAAACTAGATAAGGAGCGGCAACTCCCTGCTGCGGCTGTGCTTGAGCCCAGCGATGCTGTAGCCAAGTGTTGATACTTGCTAGAAATAATTACAAAGAACTTGAACCCCATGATGTCTGCTAAGTACTAGTCTGGGCTCAAAATATGCCCACAAAATGATTAGCAGAATCTAGAAAATGGCTTTAGCTTGGCTTGGAATGCATAAAAAAACACAACCACCTTGTAATGCCACAGCATGTTAAGACACTCCACGAATTCGCTCAAAATCATATCCAAGACAAACACAGCAGGGCTAAAATAATTTCTGCCTCTTAAATCAGCTTCCCTTTGCTTTCATTCCCAAATTGGCTGCTAGCTGGAAAAGCTGGAGGTTGGGTTTTTTTAAAAAAATCTGTTTTAGTTTGGATTGTGAAGAGCCACTCAAAGCACCAGCCAAGTTTTGAAATTCATGAAGGAAAGCTACCACAGAAGCCAAATAATGCTGAAGGGCTTTTTAGGAACAGTGAATGTGGATTCTTAACAGTTTTGAGCATCCCAGAGCCATCGTCACTCAAAAAGGCATGGTTCAGATGTCATGCGAAACCACGGTTTCCTGTGACATGAACAAGCTTTGGTGAGCTCCAAGCATGTGTGCTTCCCCTCTCTTATTCTTTTGGATTGGAAGTCACTTTGAAACAAACCGCACTTCCCTGTGATGTCCAAACGCACAGAACTGTGGCTTGTTTAAACCAGGTATGGGGAAAACTTTTCTATGAAGGGCCAGTGACCCACAGGAAAAGTAAGTGAGATTAGAGCCAATGGTGCGTGGAGCCAAAGTTGATGGTTGGTGGAGCAAGGACCAACATTGTATTGCAATCCTTTTTTCTGTCCTATCACAGTTCAGGAGAAGCAGAGCAGTGCTGGATTTAGGGTGGTGTGGGCAGTTCCCCTGCACGGGGCACCGAGTTAAGGGGGTGCAATATAACAACAATAACAACAACCTGTATTTACATGGGTACCTAATCAAAATTAGAACTATTTTGGGTGGAAGGGGGCCATTTTTGATCTTACACAGGGCACCATATTACCAAAAATCCTCTCTTGAGCAGACTATCATAGAGACACTCATTGGAAGAGCAAAATTAGCACAAGGAGGACAGGTTCACAGTAGGACCCTGTAGAAAGTGTTGGCTGCTGTGTTCTCACCTACACAAGGAGAGCTGTTGGCTCGCACTCTGCTCCCTCCTTCTGCCCTCCCGCAGCACAATGAAAGATGGATCAGCTATTGTCTTTTTCCGATTCTCATCTCCCTCCCTCGTTCCCCATGGCTCAACTCAATATGATGAGAGCTTCCTGTGCAATAGCAAGCATACATGAATCCAGACCTACAGTAAGGTTTTCCTGATGAGTTGATGGGGAGTCGGGGCCACATTTTGCCCATAGTGCAGAGAGCAGATTGCCATTCTGCTGATTAGGCAAAGTAAAATAGGTGCTCACCTCTGTATAATAATAACAACAACAATAATAATTTTTTATTTATACCCCGCCCTCCCCGACCAAGACCAGGCTCAGGGTGGCTAACACTGAATATAAATACAGTAAAAACATTTTTTTAAAAACCCAGTTGATTAAAATGTAAATCAGAATACAGTTTAAAATGCAGCCTCATTTTAGTGGTAGCCTACAGATCAAAGCCTTAAGGGGAGAAAATGTCAAATATTCACCGGGGCCAACTATCCATGCTGGTCCTACATGGACCAGCAAAAAGAGCCGAGGGAAAAATTATATACAAATCCCATATAAGGGCTTCCATCAAAAAATAAAATAAAATAAAATAGGTGGGGGTCAGACTGAGTCCAGTCCAAAGGCCAGGTGGAACAGCTCTGTCTTGCAGGCCCTGTAGAAAGCTATCAAATCCCGCAGGGCCCTGATGTCCTGTGGTAGGGCGTTCCACCAGGCTGGGGCCAGAGCTGAAAAGGCCCTGGCCCTTGTTGAGGCCAATCTAACCTCCTTAGGGCTCGGGACTTCCAAAATGTTGTTATTTATGGACCTTAAGGTCCTCTGCGGGGCATACCAGCAGAGGCGGTCCCGTAGGTACGAGGGTCCTAGACCGCATAGGGCTTTAAAGGTCAAAACCAGCACCTTAAACCTGACCCTGTACTCCACCAGGAACCAGTGAAGCTGGTAAAGCACTGGATGAATGTGGCAAGGACCCCGTAAGTAGTCTCATGCGGCATTCTGAACTCTAGAGACAAGCATCATAGGGAAGCATTAGGTGAAGCTCTCTTTGCAGAGAGAATATTCAGTGGTGGAGCAAGCTGATTGGGCATTTGGGGTGGTGCGTGTGCCCTGTGCCAGGGGTGGGGCCAGCCGCCCGTGGGGCGGGGCAAGCCGGGGCAGGATGCTCCACGGGGCCTCCAAGGAGTCTGCCTGCCTCTTCCCACTCAGCCGCCCTACAGATGAGGGGGAGGCGGCAGGCGGACCGTTTGGGGCAGCGCGGAGCCTGTGGGCACCCAAGCCACCACATCACTCCCAGGAGAGACGCGTGGCTCAGGCACGCTGCAGGCCCCGCGGTGAGTGCCGCATGGCATTTTGTCACCCCCCTCAGTGGTGACACTCGGGGAGACCTGCCCCACCGCACCCCCTTCCCCCACCCCTGAGAATATCATCCCATGTTTAATATACTACAGTGCTTCCATGTTCTCTAGTTTGTGAAGAAACGTGCTCCAATTACAGCTGGCTAGATTGAAGTAAAAGGGGAGGTCAGTGGAGGGTGGAAATACAGAGGGAAAAAGTGTTGAGAAGTACAAAAACACAAGCTTTTGCCTCTTACCTTCCGCTGAGAAGGAAACCAATAACAACAGCTAAGAGGATCACTCCCACTGTAACAGACACAGCAATTATAGGGATCTGGCTCTGATCGCTGGATGCAGCTACTGCTGAGAGAAGAGACAAAAAGGGAGATTAAGGTTAAAACTGCCATCGACCTCCAGGAAGGGCCTTGCTTCAAGCCTGATAGAGAGGAGCTGTGGCTTAAATAATTCTTTAGCATGTCTGGTTTTTTTGTCACTTTGTTATTTTGGAAAGAAAATAATGACAAACCTGTGTTTTTAGTTTTAGCAAGCCTGCAGAGGTCAAGGAACTGATTTTGTGCAAGTTGTATTTTGCCTGTTATGGAGGTGTGCGGACGCTGCCCTGCTTCCCAGAGAAATTTTTCAACGCAGCTCGTTGTGTGTTCCTCTCAAAGCATGAACTTCATAAATTGCCTGGAAATTGAACTTCAGATGAAGTTTGATGGCAACTCCATTTGTTCAAACTATAAAGTTCAAACTCCATTTGTTCAAACTTTAAGTTTTGTTCACACAGAGACCTGATTTGCATGTAATACTAAGCTAGGGTTACCAGACGTCCCCGTTTCCCAGGGACAGTCCCCCGGTTTTGCGAATAAGTCCCTGGACAAATTCCATCCCCGGAATGTCCCCGGATTTCATCTAATGTCCCCGGGAAATGCGGAAGTCTCAGCATCCCGGAGCAGTTGACTCTGGCTGGCTTCAGGAGCTGCTCAGAATTCCCCATATGATGGTGGTGCAGGGGCTCTCAGATGCAACTTCCGGGCTGCCTCCACCTTCCCTGACCCCAGCAACTAAGCTGTGAAGGGAGGCTTCATGCTGCCTATCGGAGCAGCCTCCCAACTCCTACTTGCGTGTAAGCAGGAGGGTGCAGGGATCTCTCAGCTGTGAAGGGAGTCTTCACGCTGCCTATCAGAGCTTGCGTGCAAGCAGGAGGGGGCAGGGATCTCTCAGTTAGGCAACGGGAAGCCTCCCTTCCCAGCTGAGGGATCCCAGCCCCCTCCTGCTTACACGCAAGTAGGAGTTGGGATGGGACTGCTCCAAAAGGCAGTGTGAAGCCTAGCTTCCCAACTGAGGGGTCCCTGCCCCCTCCTGCTTGCACGCAAGTAGGAATGGGATTGGGGCTGCTCTGATGGGAAGGGAGGCATTGCGCTGCCTGAGCCTTGCCACCCCTCTCGGCCCTCCTTCTCCGCCTTCCATGCCTGACCCACAGTGAACCGCTTCACCACCTTCACCACCACTGAAGAACCGAGAACTATGGGGCTGCCCAGGCTCATGGAGAAAGGAGATAGAAGCCTCAGAGGAAGGGGAAATGTGGTGGTTGAGGTCAAGGCGGCAGCCGCCCCTCTGCCACCGCCATTGCTGCAGCATCAACGTCCATTATTTATTTATTGTGTCCCCCGATTCATTGAAAAAAAAATCCGGTAACCTTATAGTAAGCCAAACCATAGTTTTGTGTGAATGTGGAGGTTCCCAGAAATGAGACCACTGCGCTCCTCCCCCAAACCTCCTGCTGGCACACTACCCCAAGTTAAGCTATGGTTTGGCTTAGAATGCTGTCCTAACCTGGGCTTGTGGCTTGTCTTGCTCCAGACTAACCATGAGCTATAACTAAGGTCTGCTCTTGATTTACCACTTGTGGTTTTTCCGGAGTGAGACAAACCATGAAGCCGGGCTTGGGGAGACACACTCAGCCAAACTATGGCTTAGTCCCAGGTAGCGCAGAAGTCACTATCTCCTCTCCCAGAACTCACGCATTTGTGGCAAGCCATTCTTTGGCTTAGTGTGATGTGAAAAATGAAACACGGTATTTGATCAGTAAATCACCAGTTGAGCAGCATGGAACTAAATGATAGTCGATAGTTATGCTTTCGTAACGATTGGACAGACACAGATACATTGCAAACTGTCCATTGAAGTTCTAATTAGTGCTGCAGATTTAGAGACAGAGGAGGCAGTTGTCAACAAGTTTCGCTGTGATGGGGAGCCCTCAAAAATCCCACTTCAGATTCTACTTCTCTCTCTGATACCCAAGAAAACATTCTGCTCTAAGTAGAAGAGAAATCCAGCAGCAATTCAATTTGGTAACTGTAACAGCATTTACTTGTTTCTGAGAGTTTTCTAAAGGCAGTTCATTAATAACTGAAAAGCATTTTCACTGGGCAATCCTATGTGTGTCTACTCAGAAATAAGTTCCACTGTGTTCCAAGGGCTTTATTCCCAGGTAAGTGATTATAGGATTGGAGCTTTAGAATTGGCTGTTCCCATAAAAAAAATAATCTAGGCGATGTTTCTGATTTACATGGTAGACCTTTATAACATTATTATGGGTATTTCTGCTCAGAAGTTTAAGGTCAGGATGGCAATAGACCAATGGTGTCAAAATGCCAGCAGGTTATTTATAAATAACCTGAAACACGATTACTGAATTACTCTGAATTAGAAACTTTTCTACTGTATCCAAGATTCACAATAAGAGATTTATCTGGCACTATAATAAGGTTTTGTTTCTACTTATAGGACATGATTAATGGTTAATGTAATATAAAATACATTAAATAGATCATTTTTATTACATTAATGTTTGCATCATGGAGCTCTTTTCTCTATTAATAGATTGCTCATTGACTCCATGGCTCTTGTCTCCTTTTCCTTTAAAATCTATTTCATTTTAAAAAGGTAACATGCAATGAAAATGAGAAAACTGACAGCATTAAAAGAGAGAGCAGATTATAAGAGCTCAGGACAAACAATCAAAGGCTGGGGAATTTAAATTTAGAAAACAAATGGAGAGAGTGGATTTCTATTCAAAAGGGAAATGAAGGGATTTTTCTCCCTGTCACTAAATATTTCCTTAATTGAAATTATATGGAAATGTAATAAACATGCCAATTGTACAATTTTAAACAGGCACGAATGCATAAATATTAGTGGCGAGTGCAATTTAACCAAGCCAACAGGCTAAAGAGTGGACATTTTTATTCATTATAGTGACTTCAAGTCTTCAGTCTGCCTGTCCCTGATGCAGTACTGTATATCTTACTGTGTGGTCTTGTCGTCCTAAAAATGAACGTTCCTCACTCCCACCCCATGTTAACTGGCTGCTGACAGTGGGGAGGGAATGCAAACCAGAATGTCTTCAGGACACAGGGTAAGATGTGCTAAATAAGATTTAAGGCTTGAGGACTCTTCTTAATTATTTTTACTAGGTAGGTAAAGGTAAAGAGACCCCTGACCGTAAAGTCCAGTCGCGGATGACTCTGGGGTTGCAGCGCTCATCTAGCCTTACTGGCCGAGGGAGCTGGCGTTTGTCCGCAGACAGCTTCCGGGTCATGTGGCCAGCATGACTAAGCCGCTTCTGGCAAAACCAGAGCAGCGCATGGAAACGCCGTTTACCTTCCCACTGGAGCGGTACCTATTTATCTACTTGCCCTTTGACGTGCTTTCGAACTGCTAGGTTGGCAGGAGCAGGGACTGAGCAACGGGAGCTCACCCCATCACGGGGATTTGAACCGCTGACCTTCTGATCGGCAAGCCCTGGGCTCTGTGGTTCAGACCCCAGCGTCACCCGCATTTACTAGGTAAGGTAAAGGTAAAGGACCCCTGGACGGTTAAGTCCAGTCAAAGGCGACTATGGGGTTGTGGCGCTCATCTCGCTTTCAGCCCAAGGGAGCCAACATTTGCCCATGGACAGCTTTCTGGGTGATGTGGCCAGTATGACTAAACCGCTTCTGGCGCAATGAAACACTGTGATGGAAACCAGAGCACCTGGAAATGCCGTTTACCTTCTCACCACAGCGGTACCTATTTATCTACTTGCACAGGCATGCTTTCGAACTGCTAGGTTGGCAGGAGCTTGGACAGAGCAACAGGAGCTCACTCCATTGTGAGGATTTGAACTGTCAACCTTCTGATCACCAAGCCCAAGAGGCTCAGTGGTTTAGACCACAGCGCCACTGCAAGTTCCAATGCTAGCTCAAGAGGGCATCCACATGCTCAGTCCAGCACAAAAACCCAGCCTTGGTTTTCTCCAAAACTTTGTTTCAGCAGCCTGTTTGCTTGCGGGGTGAGGAGGAATCTTTTAGTTGTTGCTTTTTTTGGACAAATTGTGAGTCAGAATTACTAGATGTTACAGAAATTAGAATTATTACTAGCTGTTACAGGAAGGGGGATGACGACAACAATATAACGTATTTTTCACACTATAAGACGCACCAGAACACAAGACGCACCTAGTTTTTGGAGGAGGAAAACAAGAAAAAAAATATTCTGCATCTCAGAAGCCACAACAGCAAGAGGGATAGCTGCGCAGTGAAAGCAGCAATCCCTCTTGCTGTTCTGGCTTCTGGGATAGCTGAGTAGCCTGCATTCGCTCCATAAGATGCACACACATTTCCCCTTACTTTTTAGGAGGGGAAAAGTGAGTCTTATAGAGCAAAAAATACGGTAGCAATGTTTTCTGCAGCAGCCCAGCCTTCCTCATAACATGTAATTTTCTGCCCTAATGAAGGACAGCAATGAAACACTTTAGTTTATTTACAGAAATTGTATACAACCCAAAGCAGTATAAAATAAGAAATGTGAATGCAGAAAAATTAAATTGTGCCTATCATATACCACATATGTAAAACCTGTATACCTCAAACTCTTGTGAATCAAACATAAGTGAAACATACACCAGCATATCAAGTTGCCTTACACTGAGTCAGATATTGTCTCCATCTCATCAAGTTGCTCTAAACAGCAAAGGCTGTCCATCACATTTATGGTTGGAGGTCTTTCTTGAGAACTTTAACTGGAGGTGCCCAAGATTGAAGCTGGAATTTTTTTCTATCTGTAAAAGTTTTGCCTCTCCAATAAAGCCTCGCTAGAAATAGCATCAACAGCCAACAACTCAAATAAAGTAACAATAAATCAACTCCCCAAAGATGGATGGAATAGGTATGTTTCTGCTTGTCTCCTTTCGAAGACAAGATATGATGCCAGTTGTTCCTGGTCAAATTATGGTTCGAAAAGTTGGCGATCATTGACACAGGCAAACAAATCTAGCATGTGGTCTAGGATCTAAGAGTTCCTTAGGCAAGAGGCTTGAACTGAACTAAGCAAGCAGAATTTCTGAGTATTTCTTACTTGCCCAGTGCTATAGTGCAAACTGCTTTTGCAACTCCCCACAATTTGAAAGGCAGTACTTCTGCTAGAAAAATCTGGGCCTGGAAATCTCTTTGGAATAAGATGCATAGTTTTCTGGATTCTGGCCATATTCACACTTCTCAAAATATTACTACCAGAAACACCTTTTAACACAATTCACATCAGAAACTGGATTCCAAGCTTGCACAAGTGCAAACACAGCCTCCAGGTCTATACAGTGGTATCTCGGGTTAAGTACTTAATTCGTTCCGGAGGTCCGTACTTAACCTGAAACTGTTCTTAACCTGAGGTACCACTTTAGCTAATGGGGCCTCCTGCTGCTGCTGCGCCGCGGGAGCAAGATTTCTGTTCTCATCCTGAAGCAAAGTTCTTAACCCGAGGTACTATTTCTGGGTTAGCAGAGTATGTAACCTGAAGCGTATGTAACCTGAAGTGTATGTAACCTGAGGTACCACTGTACTGAGTTGTAATTCTCTCACAACATGCCATGAGTAGAAACCAGTTTGACAACACATTATTTTCAACTAGAAGGATGAAGCCTTTATTTATTTAATATTTTTTACCAGCAGAAAACCGAGAAAAATCATCAACTCCTTGGAAAAAGCTGCAGAGCATGATCTCTCTTGCATCTTTCAAAAGCTCCAGCTGTGTTTTGGAAATCAGAACTATTTTGCTAAATCAAACAAGCTCATTAGCCATTGGTGAGACCTTTCCCCAGATTTCACACCTCCTTTGTAGTAAATAGATATATCAACAGTAACATGCTATCCTTCCTTCTTAATCCAACTGCAGAATAAAAGATTCCATTCAATCTCCCTTTTCTTCTAGTGGAACAAAACATTTAAAAGGTCATCAGTTGTGGTCTGAAGAGTAACTCTGAACAACCTAAAGCGCTTGAATACAAGGGGAACCAGATAGAGAGATTCAGAGCATATCTACATTACAGATCTAAACTGGTAATTTTTTTCTACCCCAGGGGAAAAAACAACAACTTGTAAACTCCTGGAGTTCCAAAATGAGGTTCCAATGTTTTTGTTCATTTTTTGGGAGGGGGAAGCCATGACAGTTAAGCTGGTAAAAACCTAATCTAAAGGTCTGTAGTGTAGATCCGCTCTTAGCGAAAGCAGCCTACATTTTCAGACGTTTAAATGGCTGTAAATTCAAGGACCAATGTAGTAAAAACGTCTTTGGTGGGAGGCTTTTTTGGTTACCCATGCAAGATGTTCACGGAGTAATTAAGATAACATTTCTTTAAAAAACGCACACACACAAAACCCATTTGGAGAGCAGTTAAAAAGCTGTTCACTTGGAAGTGCTCCTCTTAGTCCAAGATTAGTCTCTTGCCACAACTCAGTACTGAGATCAGCCAGCATATTTCCTTGCCACCATTATACACTGATTCAAGAATCTTTGAGGAACACCTACTGAGTCAACCATTGGACCATCTTGCTCTGTATTAATGCAGGGGTCAGCAAACTTTTTCAGCAGGGGGCCGGTCCACTGTCCCTCAGACCTTGTGGGGGGCCGGACTATATTTTGAAAAAAAAAATATGAACCAATTCCTATGCCCCACAAATAACCCAGAGATGCATTTTAAATGAAAGCACACATTCTACTCATGTAAAAACACCAGGCAGGCCCCACAAATAACCCAGAGATGCATTTTAAATAAAAGGACACATTCTACTCATGTAAAAACACGCTGATTCCTGGACCGTCCGCGGGCTGATTTTAGAAGGTGATTAGGCTGAATCCGGCCACAGGCCTTAGTTTGTCTACCCACGGTTTACAGTGACTGGCAGAAACTGTCTATGGTTCCTGCCAGGAGTCTTTCCAGCCCTACTTTAGGATGCTGAGGAATGAACCCAGGACCTTCTGTCTGCAAAACATTTGTTCTGCCAATCAGCTATCGCCCTTTAGGATAGCTTCACCAAATGTACATCAAATATTTGCACATTAAAAACACAACACCATGTCCCCTAAAAATATAATGTGTGAATGAGATAAAATGCATGCATCATATAGGAACAATTGAATCAGACAGCCGGGAGGACTCAGATTTTCTGCCATGTGACCTGTGGAAGATTTGAAGTTCTGTTTGTCCACCATGGTTTTAGCACAGGGTACATGGAGCCTTGCTTGTGACAGTACTGTACTTGCTTTCTTCAGAGGTATAGCCAACCTATTAACATTCCAGAGGTTGTTTTTTTTATTTTAAAGGACCTGAACAATATGTGAGAAGATTGTTACATTTCAGTATATACAGTGGTACCTCGGGTTAAGTACTTAATTCGTTCCTGTTCTTAACCTGAAACTGTTCTTAACCTGAAGCACCGCTTTAGCTAATGGGGTCTCCTGCTGCTGCCGCACCACTGGAACACGATTTCTGTTCTCATCCTGAAGCAAAGTTCTTAACCTGAAGCACTATTTCTGGGTTAGCAGAGTCTGTAACCTGAAGTGTATGTAACCTGAAGTGAATGTAATCCGAGGTACCACTGTATTGGGAGAGAGGGTGACGATAAAAGAAGAGGTTCTTTAGCACTCAGACTTCAGAGAAGATTTAAGTTTGAAATTCTGGAGGAGAAACAAGCCGGTGAAATATGTGCTGAGCTTTCCCTCACCACGTTTATGAATGATGCGTCTGAACACACAAGGCCACAAAGGGCTCCGGTGAGACAGGGAGAGGAGAGGGAGGAGATGGAGGCTGACGTGTCCCCTGCAAAGATATCGATCTGCTGACTCTTTCCTATTAACCATTACAGAGACATGGGCAGACAGTAATTAAAATGACTTACACACTGGGCTGGTTTCAAACTCAAATCTTCGGCTGAAGCTGCCGTACCCTGCTGCGGTCCGTGCTCGGATCTGGAAGACATATGCTGAAGCAGGTTTCAGTCCATCTGCGGTAATTTTCGTTTCCTTGGATTTGATGATAGTGTAGCTGGTCTCTTGATCCTTTTTGGCGCACGCACGCATGAATACACACACCCGCACACACACACAGACATAGAAAGGGAAATCTTATAAATAGCAGGCACAAGCTTGGTGGCTATTACTATACAGCAGAAACGCTAGGCTGCTGTCAACACAATGTCTGCAATCTCTTAACCACACTTAAAAGACTGAGAGCAGGCTGCGCGCTTGCTGTCTCCTTTCCTCTCTGAGTGTGAAACATGGTGTAAAGTCGCATCTGCTAAAGGTTTATGCTTTTGTTGGTCTACTTTCACCAGAGCTTCTAGCTTCAAGCCCTGGTTAAGAATCTAGCTTCAAGCCCTGGTTAAGAATGAATTCAGTCTAACATGAACCTTGATTCTAGATTCAGGTAGGTAGCCGTGTTGGTCTGACGTGGTCGAAATATATATAAAAAGAAGAAGAAAAATTGTCCAGTAGCACCTTAGAGACCAACTAAGTTTGTTCTTGGTAAGCGGGTTCTCCTTCATGGAGAGCCCATGTTGCGGTGGGAGCAACCATGACATCCCCTGTTGCTGGGCGGGTTAGTTTGGATAGTCACGAATTTGATTGGACACCTTCAATTGTTGCTGGGGAAAATGTATTATTGCAATTTTATTTGATTGGTGGGGGTGCTATATATGTTCCCTGTGCGCAGCGTTGAGCTTCCTCTTTTCGCTGTGCACATCGGATTACCTGCCCACCCTCTCTTTATTTAGGGTTTGTTCGCGCTGACCTTGCGATGCCTGTCATGGGGTCGTCTGCTTTGGGGCAGGGGCCTGGTAGGAATTTTACCATTTGGCTGATTGGCTGGTGCCATTTGGGTTTTGCCGACTTCGTAGCAAATCATCACAACTTGTAAGGTTGCGGTTAGGCATTAGTTAATTTTTGGTTGGTGGAGGGGATGTGGTTGGCTGTGCCTGCCCCTCCAATGCTGCTGCTGCTGCAAGGGTATTCCGTTAGAGGAATCCAGGGGCTTGCCATGCTTTTGTCTGAATCCCTGGCAAGGGGCTAGGGCCGCGCAAGAGCCCCTGGGAGCATTTAGGGAGAGGTGAGAGCCTGGCACCCAGCTTTATCCTCTCCCCAAAATTGTTTAACCTTACTGACTTCTGCACGGGTGTGGTTGTCAGTTCTCTTCCTACCTCTATGTGGGAACAGATAGTCGCTAACCAATGCCTAAGCAACCACTCACATACTGTAATTCAATAAAGTTTGGCCAAAATTATGCCAAAAACCAAAACAAAAGATGTGTGAACCGTGTTTTTATTCGGGGGGGGGGGGTCTTGGGGGTCCTCGACAAGCAATAAGCTTTTGTGTGCATGAAGAAGTGTGCATGCACACAAAAGCTTATACCAAGAATGAACCTTGATGCACGCATTTAACCCCAAACCATGGAAGGGGGGAAATGAAGAAAGTGAGTCTGAAGTTGATCTCTCAACTCTGGATAAAAGGTTAGGAGCATCACACCTGCGGCACTCCATATATGAAGGGCAGTAAATGAACACTCAGTTTTATATTTAACAGATGTGAGAATGGTAGAGTTGGAAGAGGGCTTGAAGGTCAGCCATTGCAACACCATATTTAAGGCAAGATGCAACAGCATCTTTGGCCGGTAGCTGTCAATTCTGAAATGAAGGAGAGCCCACCACATTGTGAGGCAGTCTGTTCACTTGTCAAATGAGGTTGTACCATTAAAAAGGAAAGTTTATTCTGTGTTTAGCTGAAATGTGCTTCCCTGCAGTTGCTTCTGATCAGGGCCAGATTTAGCTTTGATGAAGCCCTAAGCTACTGGAAATAATGGGCCCTTTATATGTCCAGCTGTCCTTTGTCAACAACAAATTGCCGCTTTTTGTGTTGAATATATGCTATATGGTCATTTATGGACCTAATAGGTATCGAAAACCACTTGCACATAATAAAATATGTATTTTATAGCTTGTTTAGCTTATATGTAAATCTGGCACTGCTTCTGATCCTTTCCTCTGAAGCAACAAAGTGTGTTCCATCTTCTGTGGGACAAATCTTCAAATATCTGAAGACTGCTATCACATCTCCCCTTAACTTTCTATTCTCCACACTATAATATGCTCAGATCTTTTAAGTGTTCCTTGTGGCTCTTGGTTTCTCGTGCTGGGTCATGTTCAACTTGACATCAAGATCCTTCATCACCCTGGTCTCCCTCCACTGGAAATGCTCCAATTTGTCCATGCCCTCCTTAAATTGTGGCACCCAGAACTGGCCATAAGAGAACTAGGTGGGGCAGAATGGAGCTACAACCCTCTGGAGGAGCTCAGAGCTAAATAGGGGAAGGACAAGAGGCACACATCCCCAATGTCCTCAAATGTACCACCTCCACATCAGACCTGCCCCTGGGGTCCTCGAAGTTGTCTGAACGTGATTAGAAGCCTCCTTGTGATAATTCAGGATTCCCCAATACAGGGAGGCATCTAAGCATGTTCAGTTGAACATGGTTGCAAACCCCCTTCAGACACATCTGCACAGTGCATGAAGATCGGGGTGGAATGAGCACAGGTGAGAACAGGGCTTGTGGGTGCACCTCTGTAGCTCAGCCATCACATGCAGAAACTGAACACCTTAAGAGGGCTTATTACTTCTCATGATGTTGACATTAGGTGCCCAGTAATGCCTAAAATGGCATTTGCTATTTTAGCAGCTGTCTCATGTTCAACCTCTGGTGAATTAAGACACTTGGATCCTATTCCCATTTACTTTGCTGCAGCCAAATTATTGAAAGGATATGTATTTTAAAATATAGATAGGGGTCTCATTTAATGAGAACCTGCAGCTATGAAACTTTTCTAAGCAGTCAAAAGGGATTGTTTGGCTGAAACATGTCTGTCAAATTTAATTTTGATATGGAATCATCTCCCTTTCTATATGTCTTTATATTTGAAGTGAGAGTTAGATACAGCTAGTTAGGTTTTAAAGCTGTACTTTTGTATAATACGGACTGCTTTGCTAATTTGATGAGACTTGAGAGGTTACAATTGCAATAGGATTTTGTGTAATCAAAGCTTGTCGTTGAATTTTAACAGCACAGTAAAATAATAAAAGTGCATTTTGTCCTTCACAGAAAATAATCACTTTAGGATTTATTAGCACAATGTGACACAATGGTTTCTGGACAGCATATCCTCACATTGCAGCTGGTGGAGGGCATGTTTAAGTGCTCCCCCATGTATAACACACACACACACACACACACTTCCATAGGCTAAAAGCCTTGATTGACTTTTTCTCCTCTTTTTTTGCCTGGGGGAGCACCCAACCATTTGCAACGTTGCAGTAGTGCAGTTAAGAAAGGAGCATTATTTGGCATAGGGGTCAGCAACCTAAGGCCTATGGGCCGGAAGCAGCCCGCAGAGGTCATCTGACCGATCCATAAGCCGCCCCCGAACCAAGTTGCCCACTTGCATGCTGAGCTAAACCAGTGCAGCATGTCACGAGGACTCGCTTTGCCGAAAATCGCGTCTGTGCAGATGCCGAAAATCGCAGGCGTGGGCACTCGTGATTTGGCCCATGGAGAGATCTCTGCGGGACCGATCCGGCTCAGGCGAGATAAACCTTGCTGACCCCTGGTTTGGCATGCCTGCATATATGAATGGCTTCTCAGCTTGGTCCCTGTAAAGCAACGTGGGAGAACAGAGACCTTGCACAGCAACGCTGAGCATCTAAAATTCATCAGCTCTTGATACACGCCGACGTTGCCAGACTGGCATAAATGCACTGCATATTTGCAAATAGCACAAAACTCTGTTCTGGCCAGTCACCTGGGCAGGGGCTGATTGAAATCCCCGACTTCACTTGCTTTGAGGACTGGGAAGGGATAGAAACAGACTGGGGAGGGCAAGGCAAGGCACAAGACTTCCTTTTCTGCCGGCGAGAATCTTTCCTTCACCAATCCTTCCCAAAAGCCCGATCTAGGCCTTTTCCAGTATTGTATCTATCGCAGCTCTAAAATTAAATTCACCCAACTGAGTGAAAAGCTACAAGGCCAATTGTGTGGGTGTCTTCCACCCTCAAACCAGGCATGGCCAAACTTGGCCCTCCAGCTGTTTTGGGACTACAACTCCCATCACCCCTAGCTAACAGGACCAGTGGTCAGGGATGATGGGAACTGTAGTCCCAAAACAGCTGGAGGGCCAAGTTTGGCCATGCCTGCCAGGTCTAAGCAATGGAAATGTAGGAAGATTCTGCACTAATCCACCCAGTAATATGGTGCCCAGGGTGAGGACAAAAATTCCCCCAGCTTGATGCCCTCTGTGGGGGAACTGCCTGCCCCACCTTAAATATTTCACTGCTTCCCAACAGCACGAAGTCACAAAACAAGGAAGCAGAATGAACAGTAACAGGAATTAAGGCTGAACTGCAATCCTGCTGCTGTTTTGAGTAGGCTGGTGGTTTTTTGTGTGTGTGTGAAAGATCATTTATATTAACTATCAAGCCTAATGGATGTAATAAAAACAAAATGAAGTATGCAGGTTTTATTTCACTAAATTTAAACGACTTTGCTTTGCGCGCGCGCCCCACACCGCTCACAAAAAAGGCAATTCAAGTACGTCATCTTGATTCTGCACGTTGTATGTGAGCAAGTATATGATCATATTAATTTATTCAAAGCGTTCGCTCAGTAGCTCTTATCAGTGTGCTTTATAAGACGTTATTATGAAGGAAAACAGGCTTACTCTTCCCTCGGAAGAACAAAGAAATTAATCCTGAAGCCCTAAATCTGCTTGCGTGCTTTCCACAGGTATCTGGTTTGCCAACAGGATGCTGAACTTGATGGGACATTGGCGTGATCCAGCAAGCTCTTTTGTGTTCTTAAGTTGTGAAGCCTTCTGTTCTCAGTGGCAGTTACCCACATCATAATATTAGCAGATTTAGCCTATGCATTTTATCTGTATGTTGTCCCCTCAAGCCTGTCAGCCTCTTCTCTCCCTACCTGCAGCCAAGAGAACCCATTTCTGACTCTCCCCGTTTCTTCCACCTTTTTTCTCTGACAACCACCACTGTCTTCACACAAATGCTGTTTAGTGCTTTTTCCTAGCTGTCTGAACAGAGTTCAGAAACGAAAATAACAGAAGACGGAAGAGTATTCCTAACGTACTAACGATGCTCGAGGAAAAAGAGGAGGTAATTCAGAGCCCCCAGATCTATGGGAAACTACTTTCCTGTCAAGAATTATCAGGATTTCAGGCTGTGGAGCAATGGGTGAACTCCTAAATAGCATGGCTGAGTTCTCGACTTTTTTGTCCTCCATTTTGGAGTGAAGCTACCTGGGGTTTGGGGGGGGGGCAGAGTCTGCTTGTTTCACTTGATCTCTCCTCAGTCCTTCATTTATTATTTCATGTTAGTCTAACCCTCGTTTTGATTTTTCATGCACCACAATTCAACACCGAGTCACTTGTAGTTAAACTAGTTTGAGAACAATATTTTCTTCCCAAGGAAACCAAGGGACTGTAGCTCTGGCTCTGTGTGGTGAAGGAGGCAGCTTAGGGATCTCTAAAAGAGAAGTCTCAGCATTGCGGCCGGCCCACCCATGAGGCAAGGTGAAGCAACTGCCTCAGGTGGCACGATCCACAGGAACTGAAGATCCTGATGTAGATCTGTATTCCCCTCCTTGTTCTGGATATAGATCTTCACTCACCCCTTCTTCCCTGGCGGGGAGGGAAACACCATTTTGTGGTTTGCCTCAGATGCCAAAATTTCTTGGGCCAGCCCAGCACCTTCATCAAACTACAATTCCCCTGTTGTGGGGTTTTTTTGTTTTTTGTTTGTTTTTGGTTAATTTCAGGGGAAAGGAGAACAGCGAAAGTGGTATGAAGTAATTGACTTGGTGTTTTGAAACTAAAATACTTGGACAAAGTAAATTCTAGAAGAGCCCAAATCATAGCTGTCAACGTTTTCCTTTTTTTAAAGGAAATTCCCTTATTCCGAAAAGGATTCCTCGCAAGAAAAGGGAAAAGATGACAGCTATGGCCCAAATGTCATCGCAGAACTGCTATGCAGTAGGACAGTGTCTCAGAGACTGAGCTACGAAGTTCCTTCACTCTGATGTAGCTAATTGTACTCTAGGCTTATTAAGATTATATTACAAATTCATCTATGTGATGGATGTTGAACATTTAAATGTGTCTAATAATAATAACTGCATGACATTTTGGAAAAGCTACAAGAATACGATCTAACGACTATCCCTCAATCATAGTTAATCAAGCTGCATTCCTGTACACACTTACCTAGGAGTAAGTTGGTGGGGCTTACTTCTGAGAAGAAATGCACAGGATTGCACTGTCAGTTTTCTTAACTTTAGTGAAATAAAACCGGACATGAAACTGACAAGAAACCTTGTTCAACAGAAGCAATGTACTAAGGAAAATAAGTATGCACACAAACACACACACACATCAAGGCTTCCTAATCAGTCACAGTATAATTAATTTGACATGGAGTTACAAACAAAAATTACTCCATCCCTTTTGAACAGATACGATAATTCTAACCGAGCAGAGGAAGGCAGAAATCAAAGATAGTTAGAACAGTGTTGCAATCGGACAATCACACCTTTTCAAAATATTTGATTTCATACTCCAGGATGATGCCATTGGGTCGATCTGGCTCCTGCCAAGAGAGTGGGATGCTATTTTTGCCGACTTTCCCTTTTTTCACATTTGTGATTGGAGATGGTGCTGCGGAACAGGAGAAGAAATCAAAACAGAGTCAGAATAATTACTAGTTTGGATGAAGAAAAAGAAATCTCCCCCTAATGCTGCGCAGCTTTAGAGCTTGTCAAAGTAGATAACAGCTCTTTGTTGTAAGCCGTCTATCAATCCCCAAGCGATAAATGAGTCAGAGTTTAAGAGAAGAATTTCTGAGTTTTTCGCCTGGTAGAGAAACTTCTCCCATACAAACATAACATTTCCCAGTCTCTTAACCACAGAGCATAAAGGCATGTCCGAAGTCCCCTTTGGGGGCCTAATCTGGCCTGCCGGTCAGTTTAATCTGGCCCCTGTGGCAGTTTATTCCCTGGGGTAAAATCCTAAAAAAGCGTCAAGAACTTCAATCCTAATAAAAGCTCAACAACTTCAACCCCCCCAAAAGCTCAACAACGTCAACCCTAAATAAAGCTCAACAACTTCATGGTTAAATCGTAGAAAAAGCTCCACAACTGCATCAAATCTGCCCCCCTTTGAAAAAAGTTTGGACACCACTGCTCTAGTTGGTGACAACAGAAGTGGCTGGGTAGATGGAGCCTGAGGCGGGAGCTTCATCCTGCCCCCATGAGCAGGCCGGCTCCAGTACATTTGCTTGTTAAAAGAATAATCACCATGTGAACAGAAAGCCTACCAGAGTAGGGCGAGTTGAATTTTTCAACTCTCAAATTCCCAAAATGAGGGGTGCTAAAAAGTTGTGATATGGTTTGGGAACTCAAAATATATTTTGGTTAAACTGATATACCATACTTTTCCATGTTTAAGACTAGGTTTTGTTTTGTTTAAAAATATGTTCAAAATTGTGGGTCGTCTTATACATGGATACAATCTCCCCCCATTTTCTCAATTTGGAGTCTTATACATGGGGGTTTGTTATACATAGAAAAATACGGTAAGTTAGTTTTGCTTGGTAAGTAAAAGGTGTGTAAAATTGCACAGAAATCATTAAAAATGATTGCAGTTATATCGTATATTAAAAATTATCATTACTTACTTATGTATTATTATTTAGCATTACCTGACATTTTCAGAAGGTTAAAATTAAAATTATTTGGTTTTCTGAAAGCAATTTCTGTGCTTCTTCATCAAACGTAGACATATCAAGTGAAACATTGTCCAATAAAAAAACACAGAATTGAATTCCTCACACCCCAAAACATATTTTAAGACCCCCTCACTGAAGAAATTTGCAAAATTAAGTTTCACCAACTAAGATGACACGTTCTCCTACCAGAGGAAAAAACCAAACTCCTACTAAATGATAGAAATGGGTCTAGAATTGCTGGTGTTGACTAGAGATCCCAAAAGCACAACAGGGCAAGCCACAAAACTCTCTCTGAAAAGCGGGATATTGAATGAATGAATATGGCAAGGTCCAGATCTGCTTCTAATTTTCATTTTCAGCTACATAAGCAGAAATTGCCTAGCTTTAAAAATCCATTCCTGTTTCCATGGCTTTCCAGCAGCTTCTGGAAGCAGAATGAAGGTTGGAACTATGAGCTGTCAATTTCGACATCACACCAAGCCATAGTTAGCACAAAGCATGGTTTCTGATTTTTGGTTTGCTGGCCAACTGCAAATCAGGGTTCGCCAATCCATATATCGCACTATAACATAGTTCAGCTTTCTTAACCATAGTTTGGTGTGATGTCTGAAGTGAGCCATGATGATATTCTTCTTTTTAAACAACAATTACACAGTGGCCAGATTTAAAAAAAACGAAAAACAAAAAAGCACATCTAATTCTGTGCTACCAAAGGTGCGCTGAGTCTTAATCTTTCAAATGTTAGGCTCCTGTGCTGCATGACAAACTACTTACAATATAAAACTGTGTTAAAAATGTCTAAGTCATTGGACACCTCAAATAACTATTCAGATAGTTATTTTCCCCCATTCTTCCTTATGCATTATTCTGGAGTGTTAACCCACTAAAATACCACTTTGGTGATTATTTTTTTAAAGGAGTCTACTTTGCAATGCTATTAACCTTTGTGGAGTTAGCGTTTTCAGAGGCCTGAATTTCCGACTACACTGATCACTAACATGTTCATTAGTTGCTATGTAAAATGCTGTGCTCAACTTTGGGGAAGGAGGCAGGGAAAGAGATAAGAGAAATGGGTAACCCTGCACCTAGAGTACTTTAGAAAGCCAGTAACTGTATCCTTTTAGAATCTTCCTCAAAAGAAGTGTTAAGTATAACTGCAAGATAAGGACCAATTAAGCATGTTCAATCGATCTTTGTGGTTCAGGCACGAAACCATAGCTACTTTGCATCCTCCATACATCTAAATTACAAAACTCTGAAGTGAAGGAAGAAGGTATGCATCTTTTAGCTTTCTTTGTCAAACAAAATGTAATACAATCTCTGCAATCAGACAAAGTCTGCAATCATTCTATTTTAAAAGCTTGAAATGAGATACCATGCAATATGATCACAGGGGGAAAGGACTGCTGTAAAAAAACAAAAAACAAGCCAGTATTTTAAAGGTCATTGGTACTACAAGGACAATATCCTCTGAATAAGTGGGAACCAAATTAGTGAACCATTTGATTTATTTTATTTGTACTCTGTCCTTAAACAGGTTTCCAAGATGGTTTACAAAAAGTTAAAATTACGATAAACAAAAACATTCAAACGAGAAGATTTAAACTCTAAAGTATTACAAAAACAGTGTAGTAGAAGCAAAACGGTTTCCAAAAAGTCATGAAAAGAACATGTTGCTACTTTTATAAAGAGAGGCAGGCTAAGGGAACATCTTTAATCCTGACTGTTCAGAGAAACTTGCACATCTATGTTAATTATTCTAAACTTAAGTTTCCACGCAGGGTGTTCGCTCATGAATAGAACTGTCCACACGGCTTGATGTAAAACCAAATTTGAAGTGAACCTCAGCTGGAAAAGCAGAGGAACTTTGAGGTAAGGGAGAAGAGTTCAAAAATCTTTTTTAAAAGGTAAAGGTAAAGGACCCCTGACAGTTAAGTCCAGTCGCAGACGATTCTGGGGTTGTGACGCTCATCTCACTTTACAGGCCAAGGGAGCTGACGTTTGACCACAGACCTTTTTTCCGGGTCATGTGGCCAGCATGACTAAGCCACTCCTGGAGAAACCAGAGCAGCGCATGGAAACTCCATTTACCTTTCTGCTGAAACAGTACCTATTTATCTACTTGCACTTTGACATGCTTTCGAACTGCTAGGTTGGCAGGAGCTGGGACCGAGCAACGGGAGCTCACCCCATCGTGGGGATTCAAACCGCTGACCTTCTGATTGGCAAGCCCGAGGCTCAGTGGTTTAGACCACAGCCCAACTTCAAAAGTCTTAGGCCTTTGAAATCCTGAACTGCTTGTCAGTGGAATTTGCCGAAAGCTAATTTCAGATAGACAAGACAGACAGACAGATATCAAATATATATGAATGTCACCCAAAGGTTAAATACCTGAATAATTTTTTACAAAAGCTAAAAGAGTTTTGCAGGGTGTGGATAAATTTTCTCTTCAAAATATTGCATGTATTTATCCACAATTATTTGCCACTCATGAGAGCTGGCAAATTTTGGTAAAACCTGGCTGGCTAGCTGGCTGGCTGGTAGGCATCCATTGTGTCTTATTTTTAAGGGAGAGAAAAAAACCCTATGTGGGGAGAAAAGCAGACAATTGTGAACAGATGAATGCTGGCATGGAAAGATTTTGACTGTCCCCGCAGCCATTCTCTGAACACATAGCTGCTTTGCATGAAAGAGAATCTATGACTTATCCTAATGAAAGCTGTTATTACTATTATTGATGTTGTTATTATTATTATGCATGAAAAGCACAATGAACATCACACTGCCTTGTTTTAATCTTAAGTAGACAAGTTGCAGGGTTGATCATGTTACTCTGCCTGTACAGAGAAGTTTGCAAAGAGCTATATAATTTTATGGTTATGTTCATTGTTTTTATCTCTTACCAAATGCTCTTTTCTTAATTTCACTCTCCTCCACACACACAAACACCTACACTCTGACTTCATGGGAACAATAATGTTTAATGTTGGCTGCAAAAAGCAACGATCAAAATGCTTTTAATCTTCTAAGGTTCAGCTGAGACATCAAAACAGAACTTCTTACATCTAGGGACATTAATGACTAAATAAAAATAAGGCACCCCCACACCTACAATCTCAGACTTTCTTGCCCGGCTTGGCACTTCACTCTTCCTTGTACCAAACTAATCATCTGTAGTCTCAGTTCTTTGCTGAATAACTGTGATGCCTTCAGATAGCATAAGAACAGAGATGTGAAATAATGGATACCTATCCCATCCAAGCTCTGGGGAGATAATGCAGGCAAATGGACATGGCACTGAGAGGCTGCTCAGGAACAGCTGGAAGAACAGGTGTTTGTATAATAATAGGTGCCATGAACCAGGGCTTCAATAACTACTATGGATTCTTCTGCCAGTATCCAGTCTGCAAATATTTCACTTGCTCTCCCAATACTGCCCCTCTAAAAATTAGTATCATTGCAGGACAACGTCTCACTAAATGCCTTGCACTACATGTTGCGGCCCATTCCTCTTTTGCAGTTGAAAAAGTAGGCTATAACCTTTAAATGCTTCTTGTTGTTGTTTGCACCCATCTGCCTCCAAGGGTGAAGTCAAATCATAGTGAACTCTCTGGGACGCAAGCCTGGCCTGTGCGTATGGTGGCCCTGGGTTGCCCAGATGACAAGGCCCCTCTTGGCTCTGCTGATGTGGTCCAAAGGGAAGAAGAAGAAGAAGAAGAAGAAGAAGAGGAGGAGGAGGAGGAAGAAGAGGTGTTTGGATTTGATATCCCGCTTTATCACTACCCTAAGCTAAAGCTAAAGGGACCCCTGACCATTAGGTCCAGTCGTGACCGACTCTGGGGTTGCGGCGCTCATCTCGCTTTATTGGCCGAGGGAGCTGGCGTACAGCTTCCGGGTCATGTGGCCAGCATGACTAAGCCGCTTCTGGTGAACCAAAGCAGCGCACGGAAATGCCATTTACCTTCCCGCCGGAGCGGTACCTATTTATCTACTTGCACTTTGATGTGCTTTCGAACTGCTAGGTTGGCAGGATATCACTACCCTAAGGAATCTCAAAGCGGCTAACAATCTCCTTTCCCTTCCTCCCCCAAAACAAACACTCTGTGAGGTGAGTGAGGCTGAGAGACTTCAGAGAAGTGTGACTAGCCCAAGGTCACCCAGGAGCTGCATGTGGAAGAGCAGAGAAGCGAACCCAGTTCACCAGATTATGAGTCCACCACTCTTAACCACTACACCACACTGGCTATACATCTGGTACCAGCTTGGCTGCAGGAGTTGACATGAGCATACAAGGCACCATCCAACTGTCTTAGGGACTCCACTCCAGATTTGTGTAGGGTTTACTGCTTAGCCTTCTCTTCTCCCAAAGATGTCCCACAAGGCAGCAGGTACGCATTTTTCCTCGAGGTTTACTCCTGAAGCATTTCTCATGATTGAGAAAAGCAGTAGAGGTTTAGGATCAGCAACCTGGGCTACCTTCCCACGTTGATGACCCCCATCTGCCCCTCACTTCCCTCTACAGCAGCCTTTCTCAACCTGTGGGTTCCCAGATGTTGTTGGACTACAACTCCCATCACCCCTAGCTAGCAAGGCCAGAGCTCAGGGATGATGGGAATTGTAGTCCAACAACATCTGGGGACCAACAGGTTGAGAACCGCTGCTCTACAGCATGTGCAGAAACTCCCTTCTCAACTGTTGGACCAGCGGCATAGCTAGCCACTTGGGGCGGTGCATGCGCCCTGAGTCTGGGACGAGGCGAACCGGGGCAGGGCATGCTGCGTAGAGCCTCCAAGGGGTCTACCCACCAACTTTCCCTCAGCTGTAGGGCGGTGCTCTCATTTTGGGCAGCGTGAAGCCTGCAGGCGCCCAAGCTACCACGTCACTACCAGGAGAGACGTGTGGCTTGGGCGCACTGTAGGTCCTGTGGTAAGTGCCAACCCCTATGGGGTGTCTCCCCCTAGCTACCCCTCTGTTTTGGATCCACGATTGGTCTTGTCCACTTAATCTGCCACAGCCAGCCTTTGCATGCAGGATAAGTCCCTAACTCACCAAGGGTTTGAGACCCATCGGCTACCATTACCTGGTTTAGCTGGCCAGTCGATACACACATTCACATACTTTAGTACCCACCCTGTTCATCTGATTGTTCAAACTGATTTTATTTATTTTCCATCTGATGGTAAATTGTTTAAACTGATTTATTTATATTTATTTTAAAGGGCTGTGGCTCAATGGTAGCACATCTGCCTTGGAAGCAGAAGATCCCAGGTTCAGTTCCCAGCACACCTCCAGATAGGGTTGGGAGAGACCTCCTGCCTGAAATCTTGGAGAGCAGCTGCCAAACTGTGCAGAAAATACTGAGCTTGTATGGACTGGTGGTCTGGCACAGTAGAAGACAGCTTCCTATGTTCCAAATGCAATAAAAATTAATTCATAATAAATAAACACAATGTACAGTCATACCTTGGTTCTCAAACGGAATCCGTTATGGAAGTCCATTTGACTTCCGAAAACGTTCAAAAACCAAAGCGCGACTTCCGATTGGCTGCAGAAGCTTCCTGCACTCAATCAGAAGCCACAGAAGCCGTGTTGGACGTTCGGCTTCCAAAAAACGTTCACAAACCAGAACACTCACTTCCGGGTTTGCGGTGTTCGGGAGCCAAAACGTTTGAGTCGCAAGGCTTTCCAGAACCAAGGTATGACTGTACTAAAAATTGGACACACATATATATATATATACACATACACACACACACACACACACATATATATATACATACACATTTTATTAATTTTTTTAACATATTAATTCCAACATTCATACAGCTTAACTTCTCATCTTATACAATATTTTTGGACTTCCGTCAACGCCTCTGATGATTTTCCATTCCATGTCACTTATTATGCATTTCTTAATTTTATATTACCTTTAATTGTCCTTAACTAATAGTTCACCTCATTGTCTTTTTTGCAATATTTCAAATAATTCACCTTACAAAACTTCTTGCAAACCTACTAGCGTAATCTGTTCATCACAATTACTTTTCAAATAGTCCGTAAATTTACTCCAGTCTTCTGAGCATCTCTGGTCCCACAGATTTCGAATCCTTCCTAAAAAATGGACTTTTCAAGGGGATACTGAAGTCATACGTTGAGCGCATCAACATAAATGAAGACTAGCAAAGTTTTCCAGTTGAATGAATTCTGCACAGAAGACTTAGTGGCTTGCGAACAATATTCTTAGTCACTGAAGACTCTAAAGATTCTACTTTACCCTGTGTTATGGAAACTATGCTCAGTTTCTGAAGGGTGTTCTGGGATGTGTGTGGTCTCTTCCCTGCATACGTTCCAGCGTCTGCTTTTCGCTCCCTGAGAAGCTTAATGCACTAAGATCAATAGGGCAGTTTTAGAAAGGAATCAATATTGCACTCAAAGAAATCTTTCTTTTCCTTTCTTTTCTTTTGCAAAAAAACACACACCTCCCCCCCCCGCCCCAGGTTACTAATAAACAAACTTGCTCCAACAATTATATCTCACGCTGAAAGGTAAGGGGTGAATTTTGTTGCCTCTGATTTTGATGGTGTGTTCAGTAGTTTGGCTTTAATATTAGAATTCATCAAAGGGATTGATTGGTGTATCACGGAAAGAGGCAGCGCTGGCACCAAAGGAAATTTCCCACACACTTTAAAATTGGCTCATGTAGCTGGTCTCAATTTAACAGCAGTCGAGCAAAAGGATGGAGAGCGCTGAAGCCATAGGCTGAGAGCCATTCTGAGCACAACACTAAGAAGGTGAAATAGGAAACACAACTGACTTGCACTTCCTGTTCCCTGAATTTCTCCCTCATGCCCCGAAAGGGAACTTAAAGGCTGCTAAGGTGCCAGAGGGAGACAGTGATTTCCTCTTTACTACAGGTGGGCTCAAGATATCTAGGGAAGAGGCAAACCAGCTTCCCAGACCAGCTCTCAGAGGCTTTTGTTGGTGCTCAAAAAAACACCCCACAATGGAGACATTCTTGCCCCAGGGGTCTTCACCAGTAGCTTTGCTCTCTGTCGCAGGCTGATGTTTCCAGTCTTTCCCCCTACTGAATTAAGTGGAGACTGGTGTGGATAGGTACAATGATGCAGGTTTTACTGCATCCTATTCTAATAAAATAGGAACAGTGCACACACAAAATCTGTTCCATCCTGAGATTGGAAAAATCTGATTTCTGACCGGCATTTAATCTGAGTTCAGCAGACGGAATACCAAAATCCTGGAACAACTGCAGAGCAGAAATCGTCCATTCTCATTATTTCTAATGTGGAATACTTGTTTTTTTTGCCGCTGGGCAAATTTCTACTGCTTTGGCATACAGATTTTGATATATGACCACTGCTGTTTTACTGTTGTAGTGTCTCAAATATAAATTCTTCTTTTTAAGCCCCCTCCCTGCCTTTTCTAGAGCAAAGTCTGATAAAACCTGGTTGGTCATTGTTTTCCAAGTGGTAAAGGTAAAGGTAAAGGGACCCATGACCATTAGGTCCAGTCGTGGCCGACTCTGGGGTTGCAGCGCTCATCTTGCTTTATTGGCCGAGGGAGCCGGCATACAGCTTCCGGGTCATGTGGCCAGCATGACTAAGCCTCTTCTGGCGAACCAGAGCAGCACACGGAAACGCCGTTTACCTTCCCACCGGAGCGGTACCTATTTATCTACATGTACTTTGTGCTTTCGAACTGCTAGGTTGGCAGGAGCAGGGACTGAACAACAGGAGCTCACCCTGTCACGGGGATTCGAACTGCCGACCTTCTGATCAGCAAGTCCTAGGCTCTGTGGTCTAACCCACAGTGCCACCCACGTCCCTTTCCTTCCAAGTGGTACTGATGGTCTAATTTTCAAGTCCTGGTTAATAGGCTACTGATTGGTCAGCTTGACGTCAATACCAGCAAAGGTACTAGAACAGATAATTAAATGGTCAGTCTGTGAGCACTTAAAATGGATGCTGTGATTCATAAGACCCAGTATGGGCTTCTCAAAAACAAGTCATGTCAGACAAATCTCACTGCTTATTTTAATAGAGTTGCAAGCTTGGTGAATCAGGGGAATGCTGTGGATGTATTATATCTTGATTTCAGTAAGGCTTTTGACAAAGTCCCCTATGATAGATAGTCTTGTCGATGGACTGGATGAGGTAGCTGTTAGGTGGATTTGTAGCTGGTTGACTGAACCCAAAGAGTATTCACTAATAGTTCCTAGTCAACCTGGAAAAAAGTGACAAGTGGGGTACCACAGGATTCTGTCCTGGGCCTGCTGTTCAAGATCTTTATAAACAACTTGGGTGGAGGAATTGAGGGGATACTCATCAAATTTGTAGATAACACCAAAGTGGGAGGGGTAGCTAATGCCCCAGAAAATAGAATCGGGATTCAATATGACCTTAACAGATTGGACAGCTGGGCCCAAACTAACAAAATGAATTTCAATAGGGACAAATGTAAGGTTCTTAGGCAGGAAGAATCAGATGCACAAATAAAAATGGGGACACCCGGCTTGCCAGTAGTACATGTGAAAATGATTGAGGGAGTCTTAGTAAACTACCTTGGAAGGTGATGAACTCTCCTTCCTTGGAGGGTTTTAAGCAGAGGTTGGGTGGTTATCTGACATGGATGCTTTAGTTGAGATTTCTGCCTTGCAGGGGGTTGGACTAGATGACCCCCAGGGTCCCTTCAACTCCACAATTCCATGATTCTATGACTGTTAGTATTTTTGCAAGTTTTATTGCATTTTAGTCAACAGAAAATACATGAATAAGGTTAGTACTTTTGTGCCAAACGTTCAAGCAGTGGGGAAAGCTTGATAATATACAATCCGTTTTCCATAATACTATTTCACAGGCTAGTTAGTTATACAGCATAAATTGCTCTAGCAAATTTCCAATTCATTCTAAAAGAGTGAGGGTGAGGGACCAAATTATATTGCGGACCCCTACCAGCAGTTCAGTCTTGTGGGAAATAAACACACACCAAAAAGGAGAGAGAGAAAAGAAGACACTGAAGCTGATTCAATTACGGTCAGAAAGACTGTTTAGCAGATACTTTAGCTGCAGATTTATCCAAGGGCTCTTAATACACATACAGGGCATCTTGCTATAATTAGAGATCACTCTGCAAAATGTAATTAAATGTCTCAAACATCAGCAGCAATTGAATTATTCTCCCGCCCACCCAAATACTAAAATCTTTATGAAGATCTCTTCAAAGCTCAGTGTAATATGACCTAAAATATGAAATTCTGTACTTAATCTACATCAGAGTGATAGACACTATTCTCCAGACACTGGTCAGGGAGGGAGGGGAGGCAGAAACAGAGTTCAACGTAAACAAACCAACACAATTGATCATTGATTATCTTCGCCAGCACAAATGAGATCAGATCATTCACCAAAAATGCATGCACATTTTACTGCAACAGCCCTATCCTCAAGCAGTTCCATTTGCAGTCATCCACTGATAATGGGATTGTGCTCTAACATTTGGAAAACTGGAGCCAATGCCTGTAGTTCATGTCATGAGCTGCTTAAAAGTAGGACGGCCAACTCATGCAGCTCTGAAAATGAGTAAATGTATCACCCAAATGCTGTCTAGGTGCTAACTGTCAATGGGTAACATGAAGGCTCCCCTGCTCTCCCATCTTTTGGTCTCGCATCATTTTGGACTTGCAGCTGACCATGGAGGCGCAGGTCAATTCTGTGTCCAGGGCAGCTGTCTACCAGCTCCAACTGGTATGCAGGCTGAGACCCTACCTGCCCACAGACTGTCTCACCAGAGTTGTGCATGCTCTGGTTATCTCTCACTTGGACAACTGCAATGCACTCCACATGGGGCTACCTTTGAAGGTGACCCGGAAACTACAACTAATCTAGAATGCGGCAGCTAGACTGGTGACTGGGAGCGGCCACTGAGACCATATAACACTGGTCTTGAAAGACCTACATTGGCTCCCGGTATGTTTCCGAGCACAATTCAAAGTGTTGGTGCTGACCTATAAAGCCCTAAACGGCCTCGGTCCAGTATACCTGAAGGAGCGTCTCCACCCCCATCGTTCTGCCCGAACACTGAGGTCCACCTCCGAGGGCCTTCTGGTGGTTCCCTCATTGCGAGAAGTGAAGTTACAGGGAACCAGGCAGAGGGCCTTCTTAGTAATGGTGCCTGCCTTGTGGAACACCCTCCCACCAGATGTCAAAGGAAAAACAACTACCAGACTTTAAGAGACATCTGAAGGCAGCCCTGTTTAGGGAAGTTTTAATATCTGAAGGACTATTGTATTTTAATATTTTGTTAGAAGCTGCCCAGAGTGGCTGAGGAAACCCAGCCAGATGGGTGGGGTATAAATAATAAATTGTTGGTGGTGGTGGTGGTGGTGATTCATCTTTGAACTGGACTTGGACCAGACAGCCCATCAAATACAGGAGTGCCCACTCTACTGAAAAGTCTTGAACTGACCTATTCACTCCAATGAAATGTCAATGGGATTTCTCTGGGCAAACTTGTTTAAGGGCTTCATCCCATAGTACAGCAGAAAAATATCTGGTATTTCAGTGCAAACAGCCTAAAATTAGACGGGAAAGTCATGAGACTCTAAGCTGACTACAAGCCACCTACAAAAATGAACCT
Organism: Podarcis raffonei; assembly: GCF_027172205.1. Classification (NCBI taxonomy): domain Eukaryota; kingdom Metazoa; phylum Chordata; class Lepidosauria; order Squamata; family Lacertidae; genus Podarcis; species Podarcis raffonei. The sequence goes on along the minus strand of NC_070614.1, from coordinate 6,459,468 downwards.
TTTAAACTTAAAAAACAAACAAAAAACTTTAACCCTCCTAAGCCAGCTGGGTTCCTGTGGACTGACTCCAGCAGCTGTTCAGAATATATGGGGAAAGCTCTTAGCAAACTTAAACCACTTCATATTCCATGTACCCCTCAATAATTATGGAATCAGTTGTCATTTGCACCCACTTCTCACTTTCTTAAAAATTGTGTTCAGCTTATTAAGCTATCAGGGGTCTAATTTACCCTTGCTGAAATGGATGGGGAAATGAAATTTCCAGACACTTAAGTTAATGGCAGTCCGTTTGATTCTTACCCGCTTTTCGATATAGTACTGGAGAAATAACAGCATTTTGGCTTTATCATAAATTCCATTATGCCATTTCAAGAGCACTTGAGTATATATATTTTTTCTGTTTTTGTAAAATAAATCTGTATATGTGTATTTTTTAAAAAAATTACAAAGTACTCCAAAGGTCTGTTAAACTCCAGGAGTAAACCTTTCCTAGCCTAGATTAATTCTGCTCCATTTTAATTTTATTTTGACATAGATGTTCATACTCCCTGCAATCTTGCAACACGGATTTCTTATTTGTTTGGGGAGACAGGTGGAGAAAGCCAATTGCTCTATGGCTGTATCTCGATGTTCCATTATTGACTATGAGACCAGTATGTTACCTATGCATTTTAGGTTTCTGTTTCACTTTTTCTGCTTTTTTCTTCCTTCTTCTTCTTCATTTTAGGTTTCTGTTTCACTTTTTCTGCTTTTTTCTTCCTTCTTCCAGGTCATCCAAATTGGTAATTAGCCCAACGAAGATTGCTTATTTTATTGGCTGGATCATTTACTAAATCACATGCCACAGGTCTGTTTGCTTCTTAATGGTATAGGGACCAGTGTACATAATTTTTGTGTTAGTGGAATGTGGTTTCCACAAAATGTTAAACTGGAGTTATTTTTAAATCAAATTACATATTTTAAGGCTTTAAAGGGGGGTGGGGGCTGTTGGATCTCAACAGCAGGCTGATAGCATCAAGGCCTATGGTGGAATATATAAGCCTTTTAAGAGACTTCCATAGAAAAGTTATTATTGGCAGACATTTCCATTAGGATGACCCAGAAGACATAGTTTGGTAAGGGTGGGTGGGTGTTGACATGCTGCACTGCATTCTGTGGACGCCATTTTCCAATATGGCTGCTGGTTGTTTACATGCACTACCTATCTCATAAACCATAGTACCTACATTCATAGGAATCTCTGTCAGCCTATACTTTTAAAGGTAAAGGTAACGGACCCCTGACAGCTAAGTCCAGTTGCAGACGACTTTGGGGTTGCTGCACTCATCTCGTTTTACAGGACGAGGGAGCCGGCGTTTGTCCGCAGACAGTTTTTCCAGGTCATGTGGCCAGCATGACTAAGCTGCTTCTGGCAGAACAGAACACTGGAAGCAGAGCAGCGCATGAAAACGCCATTTACCTTCCCGCAGGAGTGGTACCTATTTATCTACTTGCACTTTGACGTGCTTTCGAACTGCTAGGTTGGCAGGAGCTGGGACAGAGCAACGGGAGCTCACCCCATTGCAGGGATTCGATATATGATTCCAAGTTTAGTAACAAGGGAAAAGACACATTTTAGGTCTTTGGAAAATAAGTTGGGTAAAATGAAATCGGGAATTGTTCATTAACAACAACAAAAACACAATCTATGGCCTAAGAGTTATCTTTCACACAGTTAAGGTTTTGCAGGACTGTACAGGCAAGTATTTCTGTGCAAATCAAGTTCCTGATGCTTTTGTGGGAACTGAGATCTCTTTGCATCTGTGTAGCAGAGTCAGTAATGAATGGGTTGCATTATGTGAGGGATCTCTGTGGAATGGTAATCTCAGCTGAAACAATACAACCTATGAAATGGGATTCATTTTGGATGGCAGTGGAAAGTAGTAAATATCTGGGTGTTCCTCATGCAGTTGGGCATTGGGGAATGCTATTCAGTGAAAGCAATTCTGTACAGCAACAGCCACATTTTTATGTGGTCCCTTTTCCATAATGAATGAACTAAAACATGGCTTTCATGAATTCTCAGAGACTTTCAAAAAGAAACCACAAATGTGTGCTCATTGGGAGCAGTTTTTGATCATTCGCTGACAGCCTCATTCCTTCAGACAGAGAAGATTGCTGGGAAGGTCACCTTCAGAGAAGGCAAAGTATTATTCCACAAATACGGCAGAATTAGTTATAAAAGGTTACACTGAGAAAAAATGTATACTGAGAAAATCGGACAACTTAAAGCTGATCACCATGGTATTTACAAAAAGTTTCAAGCCGGCCATTTTGTTCTGAAGCAGAACAAGGACTTTTCAATGCAGTTCTCCTGACGTAAATTTGGAGCGAACAGTACAAAGATCCCAGAGGAGTAGTAAGGCCATAACTGGACAAACAAGATGGATTGAATTATGGTTCTCAATAGCAGCTGATCCATCATGAGGCTTCAGCTGTCTGCAACAACTTTTGACAAGTCACAAGTGCAGAAAAGTGCCACTGTGAAACATTCTGAGATGACTGGGAATACACACCAAGAACTGCCTAGGCACAAAGGGAAAATCCTTACAATGTGTGGAATGTAGCCAAGCCACACAGTTTTGTCACAAAGCAAGAACTCCATACAGTTGCAGCTTTCAGGTTCTTGCATTGAAAACGGCAGGGTGGTTAACAATATTAACAACAACAACAACAACAACAACAACAACAACAACAACAACACGTCGACTAAGTCAAGAAAGTGAAGCTGCTCACTTTGACTTCATACATCACATCATTCAATGAGCATGTCAATAAAACTTCAAGCAAAACAGAAGGAAAAGACACGTGTTAGGTGCTCAGAAAATAGCTGACATTGCAACAGAAGAGTTGAACAAACTGTTGACTGGCAGTAAATCAAACTTTAGAATGTCTGCTAGCAATTTCTGAAGTTTCTTCTGTTGCCAACAACACCCCCTCTCACTTTAGCTAAATGCATTCTGTTATCAGAACTGGCCCGACTACTCATTCACAAGCACACATCTCTGCTTCCAGCATGCGTTGTTGATTTTATGCCTACAATTAGGAAGACAACAGGCATGACATCTCGTCAAGTTTGAATGACACGTTTGAAAGTGTGCGGCAGTATGGTACTCATATTTGTGAAATGCAGCAGATTGACTTCATATTTGATAGCTACATTGAAACCCACCCCCCAAAGGATGTGAAAGGCAAAGGAAGTCTGTGTCAATCCCACTAGAATTAGCGACCGCTGACTGTGACACCACCATTCCTATCCTATACAGCAGAAGGCTCATTTATCAGTACTAAAATTCATCACACTCTTCGCTGACAAAAGATAACCCTGTAGGGTTTACTAGACCATCACAGCAAGCATGTAACTGGTTAGAGCTATGTCACAGAATTCTAGGAAATTCTACGACGGGAAAGCATGTGTTAGCCAAGCTAAATCAGGTTGCTGGTTTAACTGGGAGTGAATTTTTGACACTCTCCATTTCTTTGTTCAGACCCAATTCTCCGTTAAATATTGGTACACTGGAATGAAATTTAGTATATACACTCAGAACATAATTTGAACACTAGCTTTAGCCCACCCACAGCTGTTTTCAGGTAGGAAGGAAAAAGGAAAGGTGCAAAATACATTTTTGTTTCCACAAAAAGGGTTTAATGAGGAACTCCAGAAGGATGTCTTAAAACTGGCATTCCAAATAATGGATGGATGGATGGAGATGATAGCTAGAGATAGATAGAGATGATAGATAGATGATAGATAGATAGATAGATAGATAGATAGATAGATGATAGATGATAGATAGATAGATGATAGATGATAGATAGATGATAGATAGATATAGATGATAGATAGATAGATAGATAGATGATAGATAGATAGATAGATAGATAGATAGATAGATAGATATAGATAGATATAGATAGATTAGATAGATGATAGATAGATAGATAGATAGATAGATAGATAGATAGATAGATAGATGATAGATAGATAGATGATAGATAGATAGAGGATCCTAGAAAATGGTATGATGATGGAAGATCATAATGGCAAGTGATCATAGAAGGCTGAAACACTTTTGAAAAGCCACAACTAGCAGTCGCTGAAATACCTTTGGCACAAACATGCCATGTACAATCAGAGAAAAGGACTGGAGAATACCAGGCTTATTTCCTATTCAGAGCACCTGGGAACAAAAGAATACAAAGTCTGAACAACATTATGGAGTTCTCAACTTGACTGAGCAACGGAAAATACAAGGTGGCATGAAATGCAATCGACTGAGTTTGTTTGTGTGTTGAACGCAAAGCAAAGAGCTGGGAAGATTGCTAGGTACAGATTCACTGGGACATACATCTATCATCCTGTCAGTGCGGCCAGACACACCAAGAGGTCTCAGCTGCTTCTCAATTCTGAGGTTACTGAAGCAAGCTGAGCCTTCCAGACAGTCAAATATGGAGACCCACATTGCAGCAAAGAGGGCTTCATTCAAGAATACCTTGGGGAGCAAGGACGTCGAAATCTTGCATGCAGAGGAAAACTTCAGAGACAAGGCTAACTGGACAAATATGCTAGAAGACAATCAGGCAGCGCACATGAGGCAATGAAGACTCAGAAAATGGGCAGCAATATTAAGCAATCTACTGCAGAGGTAGAACAATAGCTAAGTTTGTACATCATTTGTCTTGCATGCAGAAGGTCCCAGTATCAACCTCTAGCAAAAGGAATTCAGTTGGGAATAACTTCCCTCCCTGAGGCACAGCAGAACTGCCCAGTGATCAGAATAGCGAATACTGCACTAGATGGATCAATAATCAAACTCACTATAAGGCATCTTTGATGTATGTTTAAACAGCCCCTATGCAAAGTAGGGTTTTCCTCCTCCTTACAAAAGGGTATTTAGCGGCCCATCCTTCAGTACAAATTTCTCAGACGACTGGAATCTTAATGTACTTATGAACACTATTGATTGGGGATGGACTTACAATTATGTTTTAATGGCAAAGTTTAGGTTGCTCAAATCAATATGTGGCCTTGAATGTTTCCCTGCTCCTCCCAGTGGCATGCACGTTCTTCCCTGTCTATTCTTTTGATCACCCATTGAGTTCCCCTCCTCCTGCCCTCAGTTGACTGGCATGTAGAATTAGACAAAGGGAATAGATCATCATTCCACTTCCTCTTCTAAGTCTCCCTCCCTGGGATCCCTAAGGCTCTCTATCATCTGGCTCCCTGGCTATGGCTATTTCATTGCTACCCCTTTCAACCCTATCTATCTTTTTGTTGTGCCCCCACCCCAAAATATAAGTACTCACCCACTGCCAGCTGGAGTGACTGCCTTCCAGGGCACCCTTCGTAACATTAGGACAACTCACCCAATCACAGGTAAAGGCTTGGCTATCGCCACCAGAAAATCACTTGGCACGCTACCATCGTCCAAAAAGTTGAACCAGTGGTTCCAAATAATGTATTACCATGACTGACAATAAGAATGTTGGCTCTGTTTTGTCATTCAATGCTTCACACCTTTTTAAGCCTAGGGCTCTGCTATGCTGACGCCACAATGATATGTCCTCAAAAGAAGTACCAGGATCAATATTAGAGAAAGATCGACAGTAAATAAGGCAAGAGAAGCCAAAACTGTCAAGGTGTATATATATGTGTGTATATATATATATATATATATATATATATATATATATATATATACACACACCTATATATATATAGCAACACTGGTGAATTAAATGGTAGATTTTCTGGCAAAATCAGCCTTCTGAAAACATAAAGGGAAATATCTTGGGAGGCTTAGCAAGTTATGGACATTATTTCTTATACTTTTATGTTTACACCCAAACCACTACAACCCAACGGCACTCACTTTGTGATCGGTTTGCTGACGCTAGTGAAAGTTAGCACTAAGAATACAAAAGAATGAAGTGTGTCAAATTATCATGCCTTTTGACAGGAAACAGGGCTCAAAAGTACTGAATACATAGGTTTGGATCCAGACCTAGTTACACACAGAGTGATCCACTGAAATTAATGGGGCATGAGTCATTACTAACTTAATTTGATTTTAGTGGGTCTACTCTAAGTATGACTGCATCCAACCCATTAAATCAACCTGCCCAACTGTATAAAAGGGACTTGGGCAACAGAATAAACATTGCTAAATTTCCTGGGCTCCAAGCTCTTCATTTAATGCCCATACATATTGTGCATCGCTAGATATCTAAGCATTGTTTAAAGCTTGGTAACCAACTAAGAGAAACCAATTACCAACAAGGGAGTTATAAATAAAACCATAAAGTATTCATCTGATCCATAATTCATTGGTAACAGACATTCTACCATCTGGAGTGGGGATGAACTTGCAACTCAAGCGTCAGATGGCTTGTGATGAAGATTTGACATGCAAAAATGGGTGTTGATGTTGCAAATGATTTCATGTGATATCTTATTTCTGATTTTTTTTTTATAAAAAAAAAGATTATTGGCTGCATGTGGGATTAACTTCCATGTTTTCCATTGGTAGTTTTGCTTTTCAAAGGAAAGCACATAAACAATAGAAATGTTTTTGAAGCGGCAATATTTTGCATTTAGGGAAATGATGGCAAACTGTGGTGTGCACACTTGTAAAAATTTCCACAGGATCTCATAGAATCGTAGAGTTGGAAGGGACGCTGAGGATTATCTCGTCTAACCCCCAGCAATACAGGAATATGAAGCTGTCCCATATGGGAACTGAAGCTTCAACCTGATCAGCACCACGCTGTAACCAAGTCAACTATCCAGTTGTCTGGGATGCTTTTTAAATTATGCTTTATGGACAAGATTCTATGAACAGTGTAACTGGTTTCACATCCTGAAGGTGGGTTTAGGTTTCTGTTTCTCAGGCAGCAGCATTGCAAGCTGTTTTGAGAGCCCCCCTTACCAAAATCTATTTGTGATACAGCACAGATATCTCATGTACCATGAAAGGAAAGCATATACAAGCTAGTAGACATATGTAGCACTGAATATTTGGATCCTAGCCTTTGTAGTTTTATTTTTTCCATTTAATAAGTGAAGCTTCTTTATTATCCCATAATATATTTGTGCATCTTTGAGGTGCCCCAAGACTATTTAAAATTTCTTTATAAAAATCATTTTTATTTGATTTTACACATATAAATTTATAACAAAACCACACACATATCCATATAAAGAGATTTCTCTGAATCTCAAGACTTCCCCTCCATGGGTCCTATTGTCTACATTTTCAACTGCATATTATTTCATGATCTATATTTTATATCTATCCATATTGTCCATAGTATTTGTTACATTGCAAGTGAGATTAAAATCCTGCTCATGTTTTCATCTGCATCTATTTAAAATTTATTCATGGCCTTTCCAAGGTTTGTTCCAAGCAATGTACAACAAAACGAAACTAAAACATTTCCGTGGGGGTTACACCAACTGCAGGTTCTCCCTTGTAATAAAACACAATGCAGAATTAAAAGCTGCAACACGCTGGCATAAAACAGCACTTACTGGTAGTTCTTTTCATTCTCAAGCCTCACTAGATATCACTATCTAATGCAAGGCATCTACACTTTTAAAATATCCTGTGCATTTCAGCAGGCGTGCTTTTCCTGATTGAATTCATTTGTTGGTGTGGTCTTTTCCCTCTCTGGTGGTAGTGGGAAGGGAAAGGTGTGTGTTTATTGTTTTGTGTGGTGAGCAGATTATAGCCCTCCGTGTGGCTCCACAGAGCACTTGGAACAACTTTGAAATACTAAGTTGCTGCCAAAGAGGATGGCCACTCCTACACTGTCAAAAAATGAGGAATTTTATCACTCCCTTAGGGACGCTGGTGGCACTGTGGGTTAAACCACAGAGCCGTTCGGAAGGCCAGCAGTTCGAATCCCCACAACGGGGTGAGCTCCTGTTGCTCTGTCCCACCTCCTGCCAACCTAGCAGTTCAAAAGCACGTCAAAGTGCAAGTAGATAAATAGGAACTGCTCCGGCGGGAAGGTAAACAGTGTTTCCATGCACTGCTCTGCTTTTGCCAAAAGCGGCTTAGTCATGCTGGCCGCATGACCTGGAAAAACTGTCTGCGGACAAACGCCAGCTCCCTCGGCCAGTAAAGCGAGATGAGCACCGCAACCCCAGAGTTGTTCGCAACTGGACTGAACTGTCAGAGGTCCTTTACCTTTTTAACAATCCCTTTGCCCTCCCCCCAAAAAAAAGATAAAAGGGCAAATGAGAACACAGATATATACAAATGGAAGACTGAAAGGTGATTCAAAAGATTGTCTATGCTCATTTATTTGTACAATAAATTTGTAAACCAGGTCAAGACTTGCCAAAAGAGTGGAAGAAACTATTTATGCATGCCACAACAGCGGCTAGGATATTACAAGCCCCAAAATGGAAAGATGACAAGACACCAGCGAAAGAAGAATGGCAAGCAAAATGGATGGAATCTGCTGAAATGGCGAAGCTCACGAGAAAACTTAGAGATAAGGACAAAAGAGACTTTTAAAAAGATTGGGAATCGTTTGTGATATATATACAGCGTTTGAGTAAATATAGCAGCGTTTGAGTAAATACAATTAAGAAAACAAGCGAAAAGGTTAGGGTGCAATTATTGGGAAAACAACAAAATGTAAGATGTAATTGAAAAGATATGGTATAAAAAGTATAAAAGTATAAAAGTATAAGAACAGTTAATGAAAAGACTACAAAATTAATGCAGAATAAAATAAGCAGGAAAAGCAAATATCTAAAGAACCAGAAGAGAAGGTTGAGGGAAGACATGGGGGAGGGGGATATTTGGATTGACATTTTTTTTGTGTTACAAGTAGGTAGCCATGTTGGTCTGCCGTAGTCGAAACAAAATAAAATACTGGAAGGAGGATTTTTTTATTATTTTATTTATTTGTGTGATACTGATGATTGTGTTGAATATAAAACTGTAAAACTGAATATATATATTTTATTTTTTTTAGAAAAATTGCAAACTAGGACACAAAACCTGTTTGTTTGTTTTTTGGGGTGGGTTGAGTGTGAAAGGATGACGGTCTTGATCTGTAGAGGAAAATTTGCCTGGGGTGGCAGGAAATAACAGGAGGGGGTTAGCAAGCTTTTACTTTTTTAGATGGGGAAAAGAAAAATCTCAGAAATCTTTGGTTCTACATTATACACTGCTCTTCAGAAGCAGTTGAAGGCTATCACAGACTTGCAAAAAACCAATTGAAGCACATTCATTGATCACAAATGTATGTAAGAGTAGCCAGACAGTCTCTGAAACCAGAAAATCAGTTTATAGTGAGTGTGACTATAAACTGTGAGGAAGCAGCAAAGGAAGGGGTACTCAGCACATCATAATCCTCACAGGAGCAGAGTCACCGGGGAGATAATTTCCAGAAAAGAAACAAGTTGGACACCTTTTCCCCCTGCCTCTCTTGTTTACATTGGACCCCTGAAATATCATTATACATATTTGCGTAGATCTGTGGAGTTTGGGAATTGGCAAAAGCTGGTAGTGGTTGTCAAATTGATAAAAAAATAATTAAAATAAATAATGTTTTCACAAAAGCGACGTCTTTTTGTGTCCTGAGAGAAGCACATAGTCCCAAACCTTCTGGCGTAGGAAGACTTCTTCAGCCAATGTTAGATGTTATGGAAGCCAGTGAAACAGAACATGGATGAGGAGACTCGCAGCATGGCGACATCACATCACATGGCATTAACTGAGGGAAAAGGATGAGGAGGCGAGCAGCTGCTATGTGGCATCTTGTATTATCCACTTCCAGCCTCAGTGTGCCAGTACAATAGGCTTACACATGGGAAGGGTGTTCTTTCCATGAAGCCACTGGGAAACTGGTGCAACGTGTGTCACTGAGGGAGCTGAGCTGGTTCTCCATCATCTTCTGGTACCTGGCTCAACACTTGAGCCGATGGTGACCCCTGATGGCAGAACCTTTGTTTCTGGCTCAGAAGGATGCCACAATGGACAGAAGCTAAAACCCAACCCAGGACATCTTAATCTGTATATATGGATGGGCTATAGGGCTGAGCAAGCCAGTCCTGCTTCCTCTGCCCTTGATCTCTCCACAACCAGGGACCCAGTTGCAGGGATGATTGTAACCATGTCCAGCCATCCCAAGCCAGAATTAAGATTGCCGGAAGAAATATCAACAACCTCAGATATGCAGATGACACAACCTTGATGGCAGAAAGTGAGGAGGAATTAAAGAACCTTTTAATGAGGGTGAAAGAGGAGAGTGCAAAATATGGTCTGAAGCTCAACAACAAAAAAACTAAGATCTTGGCCACTGGGACCATCACCTCCTGGCAAATAGAAGGGGAAGAAATGGAGGCAGTGAGAGATTTTACTTTCTTGGGCTCCATGATCACTGCAGATGGTGACAGCAGTCACGAAATTAAAAGACGCCTGCTTCTTGGAAGAAAAGCGATGACAAACCTAGACAGCATCTTAAAAAGCAGAGACATTACCTTGCCAACAAAGGTCCGTATAGTTAAAGCTATGGTCTTCCCAGTAGTGATGTATGGAAGTGAGAGCTGGACCATAAAGAAGGCTGATCGCTGAAGAATTGATGCTTTTGAATTATGGTGCTGGAGGAGACTCTGTCTTGAGAGTCCCATGGACTGCAGGAAGATCAAACCTATCCATTCTGAAGAAAATCAGCCCTGAGTGCTCACTGGAGGGACTGAAGCTGAGGCTCCAATACTTTGGCCACCTCATGAGAAGAGAAGACTCCCTGGAAAAGACCCTGATGTTGGGAAGGATTGCGGGCACAAGGAGAAGGGGATGACAGAGGACGAGATGGTTGGATAGTGTTCTCGAAGCTACCAGCATGATTCTGACCAAACTGCAGGAGGCAGTGGAAGACAGAAGTGCCTAGCGTGCTCTGGTCCATGGGGTCACGAAGAGCCAGACACGACTAAACGACTAAACAACAACAACCAGCCATCCGTGCTTACAATTCTCCTTCAGGCTGCCTGTCTGCTCAACACAGGGAAGATAATGGTAGAGAGGCCGGGGCTGGTGTTCAAGGGGCCCATGGATAATTGACCCTTTGGGTCCCTTCCAACCCTACAATTCTATGAGTATGTGAATAGGGCTTGTTTCTCTGATTTCACACAAGCCCAGGGAATTGGTGTCAGGTGCAGAAGCCAGCTGTCTGAGAATCACAATTCTTTCTTTTAAAGCTGATGGCTGCTTAAACTTTGTGGGTAAACTCCAGTGAAATGCCAGGCATCCGCGGTGTAGCTGAATAAGGTTATCAGTGAGCAAGAATGGGGATTCACACTTGGGTGCAGGAGTAAAGGGTTAGTAGATTATTATTTTTAAAGCTGACTTTGAGGTTTTTGCTTTAACAATCACATGACATCCAAACCTTGTGAAAAAAATAAAAAATAATTCAAGGAAAGATGGTACATGATGTATTCAAATAAACTGAAAAACCCTCAGCAGAAATATGTAAAGATTTGCTTATGTTACATGTTGCATCAATTGCAGAATCCACATTTTCTTGGCACATGAATTTACTGGGCTCTGAACACCTCTTTCCAGTCTTACTTTTCACAGTGCTACTAAATGGTCACAACAATTTGAATAATGTACAGAGAACCATAGATTAGTCATTAAATTGATCAACTTTTCACAATAAAGTCGTTCATGGATTCTATCATCTGATCTTCTTCTCTTAGCTATTCAAAGACATGATTCAGCTTATTGTTATATTTTTCAGTCTGGAAAATGATCCAGTTGTTTTCTTCTTGCAATTTCCAGTGTAATTTGGGTTCCTAGATGCTTAACATACCCCTTGCAGTCAAAAATTAAACTTAAGAAAGCAAGACATATTAAGGGTGCCAGTTATACAAAAGAAAGGGGGGGGAACATAAATTATTTGAGGAAAAGGAAAAATTTTCATGAAATATTTCCTGCAAAAACCAAAAAACAAATTATACCAAAAGTTGCACTTGCGATGTACATCTGGAGCAGCCAGAATCTTAATGCATGAGCCTTTTGTAAATTCTGAAATTCACAAGAATTTTCTTGGGCTTGACATGGTAAAGTAGTGCCCCATCTGCGGTGCTGGCTAGCAAATTTTCTGTCAACACCAGTGAGTCTGCCAGACCAATACCATGGCATCTGGTCTGAATTTCCAGGCACAACATTTCTCACTGCCAATATAAAATAGATGTCTTTGTCCTGAGAAATGTCTTCTACCAAACTTTGGTACGCCCAGCTTCTACACAAAAGGGGGAAGTTGTCTGATGGTACCTCCATTTTTTAGAAACCCTTCACATTGGTATACAGTGGTGCCCCGCAAGACGAATGCCTCGCAAGACGAAAAACTCGCTAGACGAAAGGGTTTTCCGTTTTTTGAGTCGTTCCGCAAGACGAATTTCCCTATGGCCTTACTTCGCAAGACGAAACGTCTTGCGAGTTCTTGCGAGTTTGTTTCCTTTTTCTTAAAGCTGCTAAGCCGCTAAGCCGTTAATAGCCGCTAAGCCGTTAATAGCCGCTAAGCCGCTAATAGCCGTGCTTCGCAAGACGAAAAAATCGCAAGATGAAGAGACTCGCGGAACGGATTAATTTCGTCTTGCGAGGCACCACTGTATCTAACTTTATCTGCAAAGCTTAGTGTGGTGTACTTTGTATATCATTCCATCTTACTCTCAGAAAAACAATGGGATGTAGGCTAGTCTGAGGGGAAAGCGACATGAACATGGCCATCTGCTGAGCTTCAAAGAATCATAGAGTTGAAAAGTATCTCAAAAGTCATCTAGTTCAATCCCCTGCTGGTGCAGACATCCACCGCTATGGCATTCCTAATAGATGGCTAGGCAGCCTCTGCTTTAAAAACCTCTCACAAAGGAAAGTCCGCCATTTTCTGAGGCAGTCTGTTTCTCTGTCAGATAACTCAAACTCTTCCAAATCCTTTTTCTTGTAACTAAAACCCACTGGTTTTGTTTTCTGGAGCAACAGAAAACAGACTAGCACCACCATCTAGGTGGTCATTCAAACATTTGAACATTCAAACATTTGAAGATGGCTATCATATCTTCTCTTAATTGTCTCTTCTCCAGGCTAAACATATCTTCAACCTTTCCTCGCAGGACTTGGTCTCCAGAGTCCCCACAATCTTTGTCGCCCCTCCTCTGGACACAAGCTAGTTTGCAAGTATCTTTCTTGAACTGGGGTGCTCAGCACTTGACACAGTATTCTAGGCATAGCTGTCAACTTACAGATTTGAAAATAAGGGACCAGCAGCCTTGAAAATAAGGGATCAGCAGCCAAAATAAGGGATTTTCCAGGCACAGGTATGTTCAGCTTCTGAGCCCCTCCAAGCCAAAGGCAGAAAGCCCAGCCAGCAGCCAAACGAAGCCTCAAGCGATGGTTCCCACAGCACAGCAACCCGGCAAAGGGGATGCAGCAAGAAAAACCACCGTCACCTCTCCGCTGGGAAGCGCTGAGCAGAGGCGAGTCCCCAGGCAATGTGGCCGATTTGATCAGCACAAGGCATGCAAGCTCCACCCCCCCAGTCGTTCTTAGACTCCTTGTTGGGTGAGCAACACAGCCAAGCAACAAAGTTGGAGCCTCCCTCCTCCCTAGCTGGCAGGGAGGGAGGGAGAGGAGCTGCTTCCTTTGAAACCTGGGAAATTTAAGGGACATCATCAATAAGGGACAGCAGCAGGACACAGCGTTGGGATAAGGGACTGTCCCACCAAATAAGGGACGGTTGACAGCTATGATTCTAGGGAAGATATGATCAAAACAGAATAGTGCTCACCTGACATCTACCTGGTTGTCTGAGGAACCCAACTCCTCTCAGCAGTCCCCATGCCAAGTTCTCCCTTTCTCACTGTACATTTCGTCACATTTACTAAGGTGTTTCTTTGCATTTGCCCACTGTTTTCTGCTGACAGGGATGCGGTGGGGGAGAGAATGACATGTGTAGAACTCAGAGCCAGTCCAGCCATTGGGCAAGGCAAGGCTGCTGCCTCAGGCTGAAGAAACCACCACCCTGGTGGGAACACTGTGGGCACCCTGCCTCCACCTCCAATTTGGGGTGAGACTGCATCCATTTGGGGCAAGCTCTCACCCCAAACTGGCACGATCTTGCCTGAAACTGGTGCCAATGGTGCGGCACTTCTCCGCCAGCGGCAGATGTGATGGTGGCAGAGCAGGTGGTGGCAGCAGCAGAGACAACGACAGGGCAGGATGGCAGTTTCCATGCCACCGCAAGTGGTGAAACAGGATGTGCTGCCCCAGCAGATCTGAGCAAACATTACTTGGAGAGGCAAAGAACTCCAGAAAAGGCTGTCATTTTCCAAAGCAGTTCTGTGTTTAGTGTCACCTGTAGTCCTGTCCTAACACTATCTACTAAAGGTAAAGGTAAAGGGACCCCTGACCATTAGGTCCAGTCGTGACCGACTCTGGGGTTGCGGCGCTCATCTCGCTTTATTGGCAGAGGGAGCTGGCGTACAGCTTCTGGGTCATGTGGCCAGCATGACTAAGTCTATGACTATTTCTGGGTTAGCGGAGTCTGTAACCCGAGCATATGTAACCCGAGGTACCACTGTTCTGTAATGGACATTCATCAGCTATAAACAAGAGAAATCTTACTGACTATATTTATTGCGAAAAAGTTGGCAATAATTCTGCACTGAATGAAAAGGATTGTTTGCAAAAACAACAAAATATTATAATCCTTTGCGAACAGTTGCAACAGTCCCAGGTATACTGCACTTGATTTTAATATGAAGGGAAATGTTCTAAAGCTACTGTGTGGTTTTATGGACTTAAAAGATAGCTAAATGAGAGTAAGGAGCCAGTAAATTCTTCTCCGACAAGTTTGGGCCATTTGTTCAAAGGCCATACTGAAGTCCAAGTAACCATAACTAAACAACAGATTTTTATGACCTTCAATAAAATATACTGCATTTTACTACCAAACTACAGTTTGGGGCCATGTTGCCCCACTCCACAACATTCTTGTTCTGAAAATTGGTTTGAACAAAACCACACCAGCCCTTAAATATCGAGGCACTCTGATCAGAAATCTGATCTTAGCTATGAAACATAATTTGGATTTCTTTCAACCTACTCCCTTTTATCATCATGTTTTCAATAACGAAATCTGAATGCAGAGATACTCCAGCAGAGCGACTTCTGGCAGCAGTGCTGTCCTGAAAATTGTTGCCGCAGACGTCACACAACATGGACTTAAAGCAAAAAAAGTTGTCTGCTGGGTTTTGGTGTCCTTTCCTTATACAAGAACCTTTAATTGTAAGGAAAAGTATCTCCACTTGCACAAGAGCACATCTGGATTCAAGCCTTCATTTAAAAAAGTGGGGGGAGTGACCCATCAATGTAATTTCTGTAGCAATATAGCAAAAAAATGAAAAACCCTAAAGCAGTGGTTCCCTGTCTTTTCCCTGCCATGGAGAATTGCTGATGTCCTTGGAGGAGCACTTAGTTATTTTTCAACCTGTTGCAGAACCATAATTCCATATAATTCAAACTGTAATACAATAGAAGGGCAGCATAAGAAATAAAACAAACATTAAAATAACATTAAAAATCAGCATGACTATTCAACGTGATGGATGTGTCATCTTCATTTCTTCAACCACAAATCCACAGACACGCCAAAGACCTCCTGACTGAACCTTTTGGACCACTGATGGTCCACAGACCACACTCTAGAAAACGCTGCCCTCAAGCCATCATGCTTGGTCTTCTGCTAGGAGCTTGCAAATGTATTCTTAGTGCCAAATCTAAACTTTAAAAAGTCCCTATCTTTCCTTCTTTTTCAAACAATCTTTTAAAAGTGCAAACTACTGTTGAAAAGCATCTTAGACACATCTAGATTTTAACCGGCAAGGGGAAATGGCTGCATTTATGACTGATTTGACAGTGAATGAGAAATACTCTGCACAAGAAACTCCATGGTCTATTAAACGGGCCCCTGAGAGGAAACATTTCTTATATTGTGTGGCTTAGTAATTTATGTGATGTAACCAGAGAAAAACAAAAAAGGAAGGAAACGCAAGTTCATTATCAAAAGCCAAGCTCGGCGATTTCAAGCTGTGCTCAACCCAGCCCGTTCCACGCCTGGCAAACCCACCCACAGAACCTAATTATCCCGTTGCGAAACTTTGCACTTACCTGCCTGGTTTGTGGTTACATTGACTGACACAAATTGCCTCGCAGCCGGACTCTGGTCGGACACACCATTCAGTGCCTCAATTTCAAAGGTATAGTTTGTGTGGGCAAGCAGGTCCACCATCATCACAGAGGTGTTTCTCAGGCCGCTTTGTTGTGGGAGGTACCTGACATGACCACCACACTCCTCACAGAGACCCGAGTGCCAGTTGCACTTCTTGCATGCAATATAATAAGACACATCTTTCCTTCCACCAGTATCAGCAGGAGGAATCCATTCCAGAAAGACACTAGTCTCGTTAACATTTGAGATGGCACTCCGGGGAGCAGAGGGGGGTCCTGGCGTGTAAAGTGAGAAAAACACATGGTAAGAATCAGATTCAAAGTCCCTCCCAACCCATTTGCTTAGATACTGTCTATGGGATTGGAAAAATTCTAACCAACCCAGCTCTTTGGAAGGCAGTAAGTGCTGGTGGGTTCCATCCGGGGCCGGCCCACCCGTGAGGCAAGGAGAGGTGACTGTGTCGGGTGACAGGTTCCACAGAACAGCAGAGCCAGCCTCCAAGGATTGGATCTTCCAATGCCAGTGCCATGGTAGCAGCAACAGGTGTGGCATGCTCATTGTGGGCCTGATCTGCTGCCTCTATGGCAGTCCCTCACATTTCCCCTCTAAGGTGACATCTTGGCAAATAGGAGACACTGCTGGTTTCCTCTACCCCTTGTTTGCGATGTAGACCTTCACTCCCCCTTTGTTCCCAATGCAGATCATCATTCCCTCCTTGTTCCTGATGCAGATCTTCAACCACCATTCTTCCCTGGAAGGGTAGGGAGTGAGGTCACCATTTCGTGGCTTGCCTCAGGTGCCAAAATGTCTTCAACGGGCCCTGGCTCCATCCCACAGAGGCCACAGAATGAAAACCCCACTCAGGGCATAAAGCAGAGCTGGGATGTTGTCTGGTTCAGACTTTTCAGTCGAGAAGCATGAAATACATGTTATATCAGGCAGCCGTCCATCTAAGACAGGCGTTTTTCAACCTGATGCTCTCCAGTAGTGTGGACTATATCTCCCATCAGTCCCAGCCAGCATGGCCAACTAGCTGGGGCTGATGGGAGTCTTAGTTAAAAACTTCTAGAGGGTACAAAACTGGGGAAGACTTGTCTAAGATTATCTTGGTGGGTGTTCCACTAAGCTGCTTTACATTTTCGAATAAAGAGTGCACAGTCAGATTCTCTCAGTGGTGAAGGCATAACCAAACTGTGTTGAAGCTATCCTGAGAATGGATTCTTGCTTATCTCAACGAAACAAGTGACATGCCGGAGTCTTTGTAAGAATCCTCGCAACCAACAGGCAGCAGAGCTATGTCAGCAGCCTGACATTGGAATGCAGCCCACCCCTGCTTTATATATTTGCAATAAATATATAATTAATTCTCACCACTGTTTGTTAGAAATATCAGAGCAGCATGCAGCAATTATCTATGAAACCATCCGTTTAAACAAAAATTGAAAAAGTTAAAATCAGAAATCAGCTAGCAATGATGGAAAGATGTGTTCTTCACTGCCCGAATAACCCTGATGGAATAGAAAAGTTTTCAGGATGTGCATAAATGTTGAAACAGAAGGCGCCTGCAGAATCTCTATCAGCAGAGGATTCCACATGACTGTGCCATTGACACTGTAAGTTCGGTTTCTTGCAATTGTCAGAGGAGCCTTTCCAACGCAAGGAACTGACAACACTACTCCAGCAGATAATCTCAGTGATCAAGCTGGGATATAAGGGTTTAAACAGTGCCTGAGGTGCCCTGGACCTAAGTTGTTCTGGGCTTTGTAAATTAATGCAAGGACCTTGAACCTGGCTCAGTAGTAGACGGGCAGCAAAAGCAGATTTTTTAACAATGGTGTCAGTGATGCCTATTGTTAAGGGGGCAACAGGAACAAACTGAGGTCATCCTATGGTTCCATAGCACACATATCCAAACTAAGGTATATCATTTTAGAATTCTTCATACTTTCACTTTAGACATATGTTGGGAGGGTAGAATCTCTGTCAATAGCATGTTTGAGATCTACTGTATGCAGACCAATCCTGTATGAAATGTAAAAAGGTAAAGGTAAAGGGACCCCTGACCGTTAGGTAAAGTCGCAGACGACTCTGGGGTTGCGGCACTAATCTCACTTTACTGGCCGAGGGAGCCGGCGTACAGCTTCTGGGTCATGTGGCCAGCATGACTAAGCTGCTTCTGGTGAACCAGAGCAGTGCATGGAAACGCCATTTACCTTCCCGCTGCAGCGGTACCTATTTATCTACTTGCACTTTGACGTGCTTTCGAACTGCTAGGTGGGCAGGAGCTGGGACCGAACAACAGGAGCTCACCCCGTCGCAGGGATTCGAACTGCCGACCTTCTGATCGGCAAGCCCTAGGCTCTGTGGTTTAGACCACAGTGCCACCTGTGTCCGTATGTAGCATTCATTTAATGCAATGCCATAGCTACTCATTCATGACCTGCAGCCTTTGATGACACCTTGCTAGCCTACCCCTGGATTGCCTGCTGGGTGAGTAGAGTTAAATCTGATCTAACCTTGTTACCTCCTTCCTGTCAAGTTTGTCACCTGATTTGCACAAAAGAGAAAGGGAAAGCTGTCTAATCTTCATTGGGGACCAGCTGACAGCTTCTGCCACTTTGCTGTCCCACAGAAAATGGTCCAAGTGTAGAGCAGATGCTCATAAAAGCTCTTCATTGTAGCAAACCGTGGGTATCCACTAACTGTACGTTCAGATGGGAACCACATGCCAGTTCCCTGAAGGATTTCCCTGTATGATATAAGCAGCCTCAACCAGATGCTCGTCACATTCACACTTTCAGTGCATGAAAGGTCCCTGAGAGCCAACTCACGCTCACGTAGCGTACTAGAGCTTAAATGGCAAAGGCAGAGACAGAGCATTGCCCGCCATTAAGGGATGTTTAAGCAGGCAGGCTTCTCTGCAATTACACTAGTGGCCAAGATTGTGGAAACCTTTTGGGGAAAGTGTATTTCTGAGGTGTGATGGCTCATAACACCTGATTGACTCTCTAAACACTCATGCTCATTGGCTACATTCAAATGAAGGAAAGCTACTCCATATCAACCTGTTGTGCTGCCTTTTTCTGGTTATTTGGCTATAACTTCTGATAGAATACAGCTAATTGAACATACCTTGAGGCATTACATTCTTCATTAAATTATTTTTCCACTGATATATAATATTATGGTATTACTCCAAAAGGAAGTGGTGTTATGAGCCATCAAACCTCAGAAATACACTTTTTACCCAAAGGTTTCCACAACCTTGGCCACTAGTGTATATGGAAACAGGGGTTGGGAAAAGATTGTGCTACCACTCTAAAGGTTGCTTCTTGCAAAGAAACCAGAACACACCTGCTCTTCATAAATGGCAGCATGCTGCATGTATTTTAAGAAAACTCCCGGGTGCTGAGCTGACCTCTGACAAGAGAAGGCATAGATAGCATGATTTTTCACTGAGCACAGAATCCTTCCATGGGTGGTTGAGGACTACAGAGGGTGGGCATGTAAAAAGCAGGCTCGAAGACCTGAGTTTGGACCAAAACCTGGTGGAAATAGTAGAGTGCCTTTAAACCCTAGCTAAATCTGTGGATGGGGTCTAGTTTGGCTCTCACTCAGACTGCAGAAAACCTGGCATTCCTGCAGAGATTGGGAGCAGTTTCCAACAGAATAGCATGTGCCTTGTTTGTGCACATACGCAAACAAATCCAGCCTGATGTTGCCATATTGTACATTCAGTCCACACATTTTACCCAGTGAAGTTGACTGGCAGTAGGTTATGCAGTGACAAAATGTATTACTTTTTTCAGTGCATAGATTTCACTGCCAGGTGATGTTGCAGTGGCCCTAGTATAGGTGTTTGTTTGTTTTTTAAAGAACAGAAGACAAATTAATGGAGAATAAAGCTAACATGACAGCTATTAGGCCAGCCAAATAGAACCACAATATGCCAGAGCATTATGCAACAGAATACAGTGGTATCTTGGTTCTCAAACGGCTTGGCTCCCGAACACCGCAAACCTGGAAGTAAGTGTTCTGGTTTGCAACGTTTTTCGGAAGCCGAATGTCTGATGTGGCTTCCACTTGATTGCAGGAAGCTCCTGCAGCCAATTGGAAGTCACGCCTTGGTTTCTGAATGGTTTCAAGAGTTGAACAGACTCCCGGAACGGATTAAATCCGAGAAACAAGGTCCCACTGTACCAGGTGCTACTGGGCTTGGGTAGGTGCCAGTGAGAACAGGGAGTGGCTATTACTTTCATTTCTACATATGGACTCCCAGATATATCTGACTGGGCTAGCTCAGAGTGTCAAAATCCAAATGTGTTCGGAAGGCAGCGGGATCCAAACTTTGTACCTAGCTGATGTCCAGGGGACATAGGAAGCTGGGGTTGATTGGGGAAAGCAGAAAGAATAGCAGAACAAATTATTTTCTAAAAATGTTCCTCACCATTTGCCTCCCCAAATCCCACTGCCACCTCTGCTGAACTTGAGCAGCTCCCCGTATCTAAGCCACTCTCTTTCCTGCCCCTGTTTGAGGTCACATGCCAACTGATGTCCACTTTCTGCACCTTTCTGCAAGCCTAAACCATTCTGTTCCTGAACTGGCCATGGGCGGCCACCACTGCTCTTCTCACACTCTTGCTTCTCGGCCATAAAGGTAAAAGTAAAGGGACCCCTGACCATTACGTCCAGTCGTGGCTGACTCTGGGGTTGCGGTGCTCATCTTGCTTTATTGGCCGAGGGAGCCGGTGTACAGCTTCCGGGTCATGTGGCCAGAACAGCACACAGAAACGCCGTTTACCTTCCCTCCAGAGTGGTACCTATTTATCTACCTGCCCTTTGAGGTGCTTTTGAACTGCTAGGTTGGCAGGAGCAGGGACCGAGCAATGGGAGCTCACCCCGTCGCGGGGATTCGAACCGCCGACCTTCTGATCGGCAAGTCCTAGGCTCTGTGGTTTAACCCACAGCGCCACCCGCGTCCCTCCTTCTCGGCCGTACAAACAAGCAAATCAACACACTTCACTGTTTTCCAACATCCTGCACTCAGCTCTCTTCCACTCTCCCTGCTTCTGTGCTGTAAGCTAAAATAGGAGACATAGATGCTGCAACAGATAAGGACATGAGCTCCCTAACCCGAAGATAATGCAATAATTTCGGGGAAGGTACTCAGGGTGGCACAGATCACATAAGGGAAACCAAAGGATGTGATAAAGCCCCAGGGACTCAGTTCTGACAGCCCCACACAAGAAGGAATCATCTAACAAAAGTAATTATTGAACAGCTGCTTGATAGGAAGAACTTCAGCAGGTGAAATTTCCTTTATTGCGTTTATACACTGGGGGGGGAGGGGAGAGATCCCCCTATGAATTAGTGTTAAATTGTCCCTGGGGTGGTGGTGGTGGGGGGGAGAATTATTTATCTTCTTGATAGGGACTCAAGTCGGCTTACAGATAAAATAAGAACAGCTAAAAACACAGCAAACATAATAATTTATAAAAACATTTAAACACCAATAGAATTAAAACTATATCATGGTTTATAAATGGAGTTGTAGGAAGTGCACAAGTTTTCCATTCACTGCACTCGTGTTTTGGAATAGGGAACCATTACATAAACAAATAAGAAATGCACATAAAATCTGTAAAATGCCTCTGGAAGAGCAAAGATTACACATTAGGGATGGGATGGACCAATACTGTTTCTCCTTTTGACCATGTTCTTCTTTCTTCCTCTGCCCTCACTGTTCTTACCCTCATTTGCCCTCATCACCAACTCAATCTAACTCGGTACCCCCCTCATCTCCCCCAGATTATTCTAGCTGATGTAGCAAACATCCATAAATATAAATAAAATTGGCCATTACGGCCAAGTAGATTGAATGGCAATGTGGGCAAATAACACCATGGGCAGTGAGGGGGAAAAATAGAGGGGAGGAAAATTATCCTAAATAGCCACCAGTAGTAGATTGTGAATGTTCAGTGAGCATTTTCTTCAGCTGCACTGTCATCATTTAGAGGTGAAAATAGAAGCTAGAGCATTTGTATTTACGAACAGTCTCAAACTACATTACATTACATTACAAAGATTGAATTCCATACATATTTCCTATTATATAAATCACAGTTTCCCCCACAATCAGTTCTGTGACTAAAAAAAATATACTTTTCTGTCTTCCATTACGTCTCCTACAATCAGCATAAAGGAAATTATTGTCTTGCAATTCTCCTTCTCTCACCAGACACATACTAATGCCAAGCCCCACATCCTCACTCTTCTCAACATTTCTGTAATGTATCACCTTTTGCAAAAAGAAGGAAGATCTCTAGTAAGCTCCTATCCCTGTGTTCTCTCTCTCTTTTAAAATGCACTAAGGCTACTCCCTCACCACCACCATCTCGATTAAACTAACTTCTCTTACTTTTCCACATGGGCTTCCAATGTCTTATTCCTTAGCTTTTTTTAAAAAGGACACTATGGGCTTTATCTAGACATAGTTGGACTTAGTTTTGAGCGGCCGCCGAGACCATATAACACCGGTCTTGAAAGACCTACATTGGCTCCCAGTACGTTTCCGAGCACAATTCAAAGTGTTGGTGCTGACCTTTAAAGCCCTAAACGGCCTCGGTCCAGTATATCTGAAGGAGCGTCTCCACCCCCATCGTTCTACCCAGACACTGAGGTCCAGCACCGAGGGCCTTCTGGCGGTTCCCTCACTGCGAGAGGCCAAGTTACAGGGAACCAGGCAGAGGGCCTTCTCGGTAGTGGCGCCCGCCCTGTGGAACGCCCTCCCATCAGATGTCAAAGCGATAAACATCTACCTGACATTCAGAAGACATCTGAAGGCAGCCCTGTTCAGGGAAGTTTTTAATATGTGACATTTTAGTGTATCTTTCATCTTTGTTGGAAACCCAGCCAGATGGGTGGGGTACAAATAATAAATTATTATTATTATTATTATTATTATTATTATTATTATTAGAATGGATCTAGTCTTAGTCATATTTAGCACAGACCAATTAAAATCAATGGGATTAAATAAGTCATTACTAACATGTCCCACTGGAACCAAAGTGAAACTAATTTTAACACAATACTAACACAAGTTTCACAGTATGCAGCTTTAGAGAGGATCCATTTTATTTATTTATTTTGCCAAACAAAGTGTTATTTCAGCCCCCAGGGTTGGGGAAATGTTTTTTGGAAGTGTGTGCACAGTGTCTGATGCAGGCTTAGAACCAAAAGCGGAGCTCAAGACAAAGCAAAAAGCAATAATTGACAAATTGTTTTGATATGGAGGTTATTTGATTATGTGTTTTGATATTATGAAACTGCTTTGAGTTGTCTTTTATACGGAAGCATTATGGGCAGCGACACATTAGAACGTAAACATTGGAAAATGTGTTTATTTGTCATGCTTTGTTGTGAACTGCTGTGATTGCAGTGTATTCAGAAAAGTAATATACAAATAAAGTGTGTATACACCACAGCGCCACATAAGCATCTTCAACAAAGAGTTCTCTGATGCTCTCCCACCTATTCCATTCCTCCTCCCTGTCCACAAATGCAAATTTCTCTTAAAGTAAAAATTTATTGAGATTCCTGCATTGCAGTCAGGGTCCCTTCCAGCTTTACAGTTCTCTGATTTTGTGATTCTAAGATGCTGTTTGCAACATCACGTCCATCACTTTCTCTAAAAACTGGTTCCATGTCCGTACGCTGCTTTTGAAGGAACAGCAGGGTTCCAACAAATGAGTAAAACAACTTTTTCTTAAAACATCATGTTTTTAAGTCAGCGAACAGCTGGCAGGAAAATGACCAAGAGTTTTTCTGCATTCAAGGGTTTGGCCGCAATGTTTATCTCTCTCCTAGTTATGATGAGTCATATATTATTGTATGGTCTATGAACACAGTTCATTTTCCCCTGGGATGACTGTGTCCCCCACCGGCCCAGCTTTCTTGCCTGGTTTCTGCAGCATAGAGGCAAATTCAAGATATTCCCTTGTCCTGCATGAATGGACCCTGACAGATTCTAAATCGGAGCTTCAAAATAAATGTTTGCAGGAGAAAGTCCAAACAGGAAGGGCTCCCTCACTGCTGACAGATATAAAATGTGCCATTTGAGAGGGCGGCAGTTGCTCCTCTTCTTAGTTTTATTATAAGGCAGCTTCCACAGGGCTCCCAGGAGCTAGTTTATAAAAAAAAAGCCACCCTGAAACTGCAGGACTGCAAAGCCCACCCGCAAGTTTGTGTTAGTCCTGGCCATGTGCTGAATATACAGTGGATGCTCGGGTTGTGAACATGATCCATGCGGGATGCACATTCGCAACCCGCAGCGTTCACAACCCACAGTGGCGCGTCTGCGCATGAGCGGGTTGCAAAGTGAAATTTAGCGCTTCTGCACATGCGCGACCGCCAAAACCCAGAAGTAACGCATTCCGCTACTTCCAGGTTTCGGCAGTCCGTAACCCGAAAAAACGCAACCTGAAGCGTCTTTAACCCAAGGTATGACTGTATAGAGGTATGTAGTGGGGAAACTTAGCATATAAACAGATGTCTGGAACCTCGACTGTGCAGGGTTCTGGATGTATAGAGGTCTAAGCATTCAGGTTCCCCTGTTGCAGATGTCCATACTCAAGGTATGGCTGTTGGGAGTAGTACAAAGAGCTCCTTCAAAGTGTAGAGCAGGGGTCGGCAAATTTTTTTAGCCGTGGGCCAGTCCACTACCCCTCAGACTTTGTGGTGGGCTAGAGAAGCAGCATGGGGGGGGCTGGAAGAAGAGGCAAGGGGGGCAAGTAATCCTCCTCCCCACTGCCAGCCCCAGCTGCTGCGCTCACCTTCCCAGGGGCCGCCGTCGCCACAGCTGCTTCTCCTGGGTACGCAGAGCGAGCTCGTCCGCTCCGCTCTCTGGCCCACAGGAGCACCAGGGCAGCGGCGATGGAGGGAAGATGAGTGGCGTGAAAGGGCTGGCTCCAGAGAGGGGTTGCTTAAAATGGCGCTCAGCCAGCTTAGCCCAGCCCCCTTCCTCCTCTAGGCAGGGCGAGGAGAAGCCAGGAGGAGGGAGGGAGGAGGCGCCACCGTGGTGTGTGGAGGGGACTGGAATGGCGTGGGGGGGAATGGTGTAGCCTGAACAAACAGAATCCCCACACCGATCCACAGACAGTCCACGGGCCGGATCCTGAAGGCAATTGGGCCTGATCTGGCCCGCAGACCTTAGTTTGCCAACCCCTGGTGTAGAGCCTTTGTGTGAGCAAAGCATAAAGAATGCCTTGCATAAAAGGAGCTTTCTGTTCCGACCTATTCTCTCTCTCTCTCTCTCTCTCTCTCTCTCTCTCTCTCTCTCTCTCTCTCTCTCCCGCTTCCCCGAAAGCTACAAACCCTTACAATACAACAAGCTGCAGAATACCAGGCAGCTCCTAACTCTCTCCTGAGTAGCCAGCATTCAAAACGTTTCTCTTATCTTCTTCCTCTGAGCCATCATCTTCCCAAACAGCTATATTAACTTTGTCCCCTATACTCAAACAAGAGCACAAAGCACTCAAGGCATTCACCCTAATACTCAGGCGGTACTGCAAATAACTGACAGCTGAGAGCCATGGAAGCCAGTTCTCTTGAGCTAAGGAGCTGGTTAGAAGGGTAAAAGAAGGCACTGAGAACTGAATGAATATGTTGTTAAAGGAATGCTACTGTACTGCACAGTATGAAGGGATCTGTTCTCCAGTCTTGGTATATTTCATAGCTAAATATGTTTAACAGGCATTGGTGGGTTTTTATGACTGGTGGCTTTCTGAGTGGAGATACAGTATGTATATATTTTAAGGAACATGTTAGTAGCATAGGAATAAGGCATGCAGGGGATAGAAATCTTGAGTTTTGCAGCTATCTGGAAAAAAAATGAGATGGGGACTGAGCAGTGTCTTGCATGTGGGGAACAGATGGTGTCTGCCTGCTTCCTTGTGGTCAATTTCTTTGTAGGTAAAGAATCAGGTATTATCACAACACTCTAGAACAACACTCTAGTAGTTTTTCTTCCTATGGAAACCAACACTGACCATATGAATTTCCTATAACTCAAGGGAGTGTGGAAGCTTCCTTTTGCCATACGTGTTCTTTCCACACGCAACACCCTAACTATTCAAAGCATGGCCCAGAATTGTCCTGCCACCCCACCAGAACAACCTCTGACAGCATCTGCAGAACAATGATGTAATGACTGCAAGCACAACTATAGGAAAATGTAAGGCAACAAAGAAGAATATGAAAAGAAATGGGAGCGACAGGGGGTCTGATTTTGCCCCTTCCTCTGCCCAAACTCCTTTCCCCCTTGACCATATCTAGACCTCCATCTGACATCCTGGGGAACCACTTCCATTTCAATTCGGGGCAGATGGACCAATGGTCTGACTCAGTGTAAGCAGGTACTTGCGTTCTCAATTATCACAATCGTCATTTAACACGTCGCTTGTAAAACGAGCACTTTAACTGATTAAGTGCAAGTTGACTCACTTGTGCAGGCCATCGTAGGTGGGTCCGATTCCTTTCGGAAATAGTGCTCTTCACAAACACAGGAAGTTGACGCTTCTTCGCGTGTGTAACTGTGTGGAGGGCATTTCGTGCACATCTGACTCTGTGGCGAGTCTTTAAAGAATCCTGACCGACATGCTGCAAGAGAAGAACCAACATTTAAGTTCATAGCTGCTATCTGGGAGCCCAAGAGTCAACCAAGTCCAGCCCCCCCCACCCACCCAAAAGGAAGAAGATGCAAAGTTGTTTCTTCAGAGAGAGTGTGACTCCTAGAGTGGGCTTTTCCCCAACAATCTATTTTTAAAAAAATAAATATTTTTTTAAAAATATATATATATTAGGAATTCCACCGTAACAATTTATCTAAAATACATCATCCTCATCCCCCCATTTTTCCCTCCCCCTCCCCAAAAAAGAAAAACCCACCCTCCCACCCCATAATAAAAATATTATTAATAAAAATAATATTTCATTAACAATTTCAGCATAATAAAATTTCAAAATTTCAAAACATATCATATTCATTATGATTTTTTCCTTTTTTCACACACCTCATCAAACCCTCCCCCCCCACAGAGACTTCCCTCAGCTCCACTCTCTGATTTCTCAGCACATACTATTCTCTGCATGTTATAAAATTGTACATAGCCTTACATTATCTATCTATCATGTTATCAACCAATAAATTTGTGTATGTTTATTCAAACCCTGCCAAGGAGTCCAGTTCATTTTGTTGTCTTTTAAGATAATTTGTAAAAAGCTCCCCTTCTTCCTTAAAGTCACAGTTATCCTTGTCCCGCAGTTTGTATGTCAATTTAGCCAGTTCTGCGTAGCTCATCAATTTTTCTTGCCAATGTTCTTTCGTTGGGATTTCCTCATTCTTCCATCCTTCTGCTATCAAGACTCTTTCCGCTGTTGTAGCGTACATAAATAAGTTCTTTATTTGGCTTTCCCCCAACAATCTAATACAGGCATAGGCAAACTTGGCTCTCCAGATGTTTTGGGACTACAACTCCCATCATCCCTGACCACTGGTCCTGTTAGCTAGGGATGATGGGAGTTGTAGTCCCAAAACATCTGGAGGGCCGAGTTTGAGGAAGCCTGACCTAATACCACCACCACCACCCCATCAAGATACATTTTCTACAACTGAGACTCGGTCTGGGGGGGGAAATCACACACTCAGTTATTTAAATGTCAGCGTAAATGTAGTTTCTTCTTCTCTTTTCGTTGTATACCAACCCCGTAGTTTTATCATTAATTTTTGCCTTCAGGTGTTACAGCTAAGAAATCTTCAAGCACCTATAAAAAAATCACTGAAAACATTAGAATGCTGCTTTTTTTTAAGAGCTGCATTCCAGGGAAACGGTTGAATGTGCTTTTCGCTTTTAATATCTAGCCTCTTCTCCTAAAAATAAATGCCTTAGCCAAAATTGAAATAGTGCATTGGCCTAGAGAGGAAATGGGATATTTGCAGAGAAGGTGCTGTAATGAATTCTTTTTTAAAAGGGGGGGGGACCCTCATTGCTCTTTGTTTTCCCATCCCTCAGAAACCTGCAAAGAATTTCAAATTACCACATATCTGACAGATTCCTCAAAGTTTGCTCCAAGCTAGACATGTCCCCTGTAAAATACATGCCTCCAGGATTTAATACGTCTATACAACAGAGCTTGTTGTCTGAAAGTGTGGGGGAGCTATTATTCTCATGCTTTTTGTCTTGCACAATAGTGGCTGGAAGATTTACTCCTTTTTAGTAGGAAAGAAAAAAGGGTCATTATTATACTTTTCTACACTTAGCATTCATGGGTTACCAGTGGTATAGAGCAGAGAATATCTGTTGCATGCACTGTTTGTTTTTGATTGTATAGTCTTAGAGAGACGAGCCCAGACCTTTGTACTAACTTTTTGGCAGCTGATTTAGCATTATGCCTGAGAAACTTACAGAATAATGTTTTGAGCTACGAAAAGTGGGCCAGTTCAACTTTTATGGCTTTGGGCACAACCTGTTATGCTTCTGATCTGAATCAAAACCTTGCTTCTGAGCACCTGAATTTCTTAGGTCTACCTGTAGGCTTGCATGGGGAAATGACAGAAAACTTGTTTATTTTGTGACAGAACTTGATTAAATCTGCATGCGTACTAGCATGTTCTCACCGAAAGATACAGACTACAAGGAACGAAAGACACTCAGTACTACCTATGTCTAGGAATACTACAATGGTATACAGCTGCCATATAGGATCCAACAGAGCCATCATTGATAACAAGGTGCAAGCAGTTAAGAAAAACACAGAATTAACCCACATGTGATGCTTCAATAATATTTTTAATGCTTTAAAGAATCCATTTGGTGCAATAATCACCATAGTAAATTCCAAATGAAAAAGTCAACTTAACATTTGATGGCTAAATTAGCATGTTGTTCCCACTGTGTTAAAAGCCGATATTCCAAATGAGTTGAGCTTGAGTTGTATACAAAGCCTTGTTTTAGAATAGCCTCTTGAGAGATGTTGCCTTCTTAGAATAACTCACCCAATTGAATTCTTGGGGAAATGTAAAGGATTTTTAAGTGTTTCAATGAGTTGTAATTTGTATGCACTAAACAAGAGTTTACAGCAATATAATCTTTAATTCACTTATCTTCTCCCTTAGTTTACTACATATGAAGAGTGTTCTATAGATTATATTTGCTGCCAACTGTATTTTCTTTTAGTCTATCTGAGCTTAATGGGACTTACTGCATGTAATCATGTATATGATTGGAGCCTTAGTCCTGTGGTGAAAAACATCTGATGTAGCTGACGTTTATTTTATTTACAGTGATGATGATGATTACACAGCCCCAGCCACTCTGGGTGGCTTCCATCATAATAGAAAAACACAGTGAGATATCAAACATTAAAAACTTCCCAATACAGGGCTGCCTTCAGATGTCTCCAGAAAGTTGTATAGTTGCTTATCTGTTTGACATCTGATGAAGGGCATTTCACCGGGCAGGCACCACTACCGAGAAGGCCCTCTGCCTGGTTCTCTGTAACCTCACTTCTCGCAGTAAGGAAACTGCCAGAAGGCCCTTGGAGCTGGACTTCAGTGTCCGGGCTGAATGATGGGGGTAGAGACCCTTCTTAAGATATACAGTGTCAAGGCCATTTAGGGCTTTAAAGGTCAGCACCAACACTTTGAATTGTGCTTGGAAATGTAAAGTGGTACCTCAGGCTAAGAACTTAATTTGTTCTGGAGTTCCGTTCTTAACCTGAAACTGTTCTTAACCTGAGGTACCACTTTCAGCCCTGGAAGGGTGCAGCACAGGGCGGGTTTGTGCACATGCATTGGAGTGAGAGCACCTGGCCAACTGCCCAGCGGTGCTCCGGGTTTGTGCACATGCTGGACACCTCTAAATGCAACCCTCACAAAAACTGAGAGTTGCCTGTGTCCCGTTTGATAACTGCAATTTATTTTCAGAGATGAAACCAGGAAAGAGAGACCCACCTTTAACTGTGATACTACAAAGTACTACAGTGGTACCTCAGGTTAAGAACTTAATTCGTTCTGGAGGTCCATTCTTAACCTGAAACTGTTCTTAACCTGAAGCACCACTTTAGCTAATGGGGCCTCCCGCTGCCACCGCGTGATTTCTGTTCTCATCCTGAAGCAAAGTTCTTAACCCGAGGTACTATTTCTGGGTTAGTGGAGTCTGTAACCTGAAGCATCTGTAATCTGAAGCGTCTGTAACCCGAGGTACCACTGTACATGGATCTAATGCAGATAGTAATAGTAATAATTTATTATTACAGTCAAAGACCAGTTCAAGAAGCACAACTGAGACTGCTTTCACAAAAATGAAATAGACATTTACCGTAGTTTATAGATTAAAATTAAAATAGTCGCATGAACACAAAAAGACCTAAGGTTAAACTAACATGCAGATTGCCCCTGGGACGCCCAGGATGCCAGCTACGGCAGTTTTCCTAGTGATCTATTTATTCCAGGGGGTGTTCTACGCCTACAAATCTGCGCGCAGAATCTGGCAACCATTCAGGTCATCTTGTGATCGAGGAGAAAATGTACCTTGTCTGGAAAGGTACCATCAGCAAGCCTCACCAGATGGGGGTTGATGGTATCTCTACGTGCCTCATCATAAAAAGGACATCTAAAAAATAAGTGTTCTGGGCTTCCTATTTCCTCTAATGGACAGGTGCAAAGTCTCTGAGCGTATGGGACTTTCCCCAAAAGATCCTTCCAGAACCGGCGAGGGCAGAGCCGAACTTCTGGCATCTAATGCAGATCTTTCAGGAAGCCATTTGGATCCATTAAGTGGTGGGGGAAGCCGATTTGAATTGGTCCCACCTCCCTGAGAAGGGGAAGGGTCGTGGAGAAGTCCAGCTGCACCACAAAGTGATCTGACCATGAAACTTATTTTGTTCCACTGGAACTTAGTGTAAGATCGCCCACATCCACACCAGATCTAAGGCATGTCCACGGCTATGAGTAGGGCTAGACTTAACCTTCCATGAAGTCCCAAGCGACCACTTGTAAGGTCATGTTAGCATGGATGTTAAAATCACCTAGGACCACCAAACTATGAGTCTCTAGGAGAACATCTGACATGACCTGAAGCAACTTACGCAGGGAATCCTCGGTCCGTCCACCTACAATTAGTGGCCATACATATAATATACAATTTGAATTATCATTTTTTTACATGGTTGTTTGAATTACAATTTTCTCCTGAGAACACTTCCACCAACATCCATATTGGGCCATTTACTATTTTCTTAGTTTCCTACATTTTCCAGTCACATTTTGAGACTTGCCTCTTTTTCCTCTTTTGTATTTGATACTGCCCTCGTTTCCCTCTCCTCTTCCATTGCTCCTGCCTCCTCGGTTGTCCCACAGCTCCATCCCCTACTGCTCCATCCCCTACTGTTTCCTACTTGCCCCTATTGCTGGCATGCCCTTTGGCTCTCATGAACCTGGAATAATTAAATTAATAACTGAAGGTGTCATGAATGAGCCAGCCCCCAGGGAAGGTTTGCAGTCAGCTGAAGGAACCAACCAGGAACAGAGAGGGTTAACTGCCAAGCAGGATGAGTGAAGGCTAGTGTCAACTCTCCCGCCCCTTGGAATGCCGGCTGATAAGAGAATGCCTGAGAGTGAGCCAGAACCTGCTATCATGAAGTGCAAAATGCAGTGGAAAGTGAAGGAAGCAGTTTATCAGGCAGGAAAGAGCTAAGAGACAGCCTCTCAGAGAATGGGGAAAAGGCGGGAGCTGACCCTCCCAGTCAAGATCTTGGCGAATGGGAGGTCTCAGAGATAGGAACCAAAACAAAAGATGTCAGAAGCAAAAGTTCAGCTGCTTCTGGTCTCGCAAGAAGCAGTTTTCAGAAGGGGCATCATGACTGACGAGGCTGGCGGCTTGTTAAAGCCATCCTGTGAACTCTGCTTGTTTTTGCAATAAATCTTCCTATTTAATTAACTACGCTTGCTGTGTTATCAAGACGAGAACCGGGACTCCTGACAGAAGACGACTTCCTCAAGGATCAGGGCAATAGCCCAGCATCCTGTTCTCACAGTGGCTAAACAGATGCGTGTGGGAATCCCACAAGCAGGACACCAGTGCAAAAGCACTCTCACCTCCTACGAGAGAGCCAGCATGGTGTAGTGGTTAAGAGCAATGAACTCGTAATCTGGTGAACCGGGTTTGATTCCCTGCTCCTCCACATGCAGCTGCTGGGTGACCTTGGGCTAGTCACACTTCTCTGAAGTCTCTCAGCCCCACTCACCTCACAGAGTGTTTGTTGTGGGGGAGGAAGGGAAAGGAGAATGTTAGCTGCTTTGAGACTCCTTAGGGTAGTGATAAAGCGGGATATCAAATCCAAACTCTTCTTCTCTTCTTTGCAGAAATTGCTATTCAGAAGCATCGCTGCCTCCATCATGGTTTGGAACCATTTCTACACTGATCTGTCATGTCCCAAAGAGCTATTGCGGAGGGCCTGGTCAGATCAGGATAGTATGGAGCAGCTGCTGGTTGATGACGCTGGGAAGGGCCCAGTGGGTTGGGATGGGCTGTGTGTGACAGTGGGAGGGAATTATGAATGAGGAGTCACCTCCTGAGGGAGGTCTCAGTTGCTTGGACTCAGCAGCATGGACTGCACCTGCTTCAGCCAAAGCTTCTGTGCCAACTTTGCCTCCAATCTTGGTACCTACTCCAGAACCACCTGAACCTGCCCCTAGCCTTTCCTCCCAGGAGGAATTAGACACACACTCTGGTTCAGATCAGGCACTGTTGCTTCCTCTGTCATGGAGATGCCAGTGCTGGGGTCTACAGACAGCTGAGGCTCAGCACTGCATAAGTTCCCATTTGCTTGCTGACTTGCTGAACTGAAGTAGTCGCTGCCCCATTCTCATATAATGGGCTTTCCATACAGTTACATCGTAAAATCAGCAACAGCTTGTTGAATCAACCTCTTAGCTAGCTATTGATGATTTTACGATGTACCTAGATGGAAAGCCTATCCTATACTCAGTGCAATGTTCTCTGGCGGCTACTTCTCAATCATATGGAAGCAAAACTACCCCGCTGGGTTTCTGTCTCTTTCCTCGTACATGAGAATGGGGCATTCACATATTGTTTTATATGCAGCATCAAATTATTGCAGGTGCTCTAGAAACAAACCCGCAAAAGATATATGCGGGCAATTTTAAGAGAGGAAATGGAAGAGCCATCCATGCAGTAGTTGAGCTCTATTGACTGGCTGCTGATACCTTCCGAAATCTGTGAATATAAATCACAGCTACAGATAGCCTGAGAGTGCTTTCAGAATTGAATTTGTTCTGCAGGACTGTTCATAAATTACTCAAATGTGGGTCTCGTGCTTTATGGTTCCTGACATGAAACGCTGTTTTTTTTTTATTATTTACTCCAAGGCTATCTCTAAATAAGGCCCTATCTATAGAGATGTTTCATGTTGCGTTTTAATATCTACAGGAGCTGGAGGGAGGGGTTGACAGACGAGAGGGGTGTCCCTTCCGTTTAATTTCTTCTAAGGCTGCAACCCAATCCACTCGCACGCAAACCCCAGAGAAGAAAAGAGATAAAAGCGAAGACACAAGCTCATATATAACAAGGGCAGCCCAGGTCTACAATGTACAGGATATAATTAGCCTTCAAAGCGGTCTTGAATTTATCCAATTATGCCTCATCAAGACGGACAGAAAATCATTACAGCACAAAAAGTTTGATGGGCTTCTATTCTGTGTAAACGAGCAGACACGAGATTTCTTTGATAGATCCTGATAGAAAGCAATGCAATTTGCTGATGACAGTGCGATATGTGTGCCGCCTAATTGGTTTCGAAGAGGAACACACACGTTCATACCTCCTAAGATTTCAAAATCGGAAAGAAGCAAGATTAAAAATGCTCCCATCACCTAGTGTACGGAAGGAAATACAAGATGGGCAAAGGTTTTTCCCATTTGGCGGTATTTAAGATACCAGCCTTCACATACTCCTTTCTGCATTGACCAATCTGCTGAGGATCCCTGTTGCAACGGATTCTGGGACATGAATTCAGTTCATGCACCACACTGGTTAACATGCCCTTAACATGATGTTGACTACATCCAACATTCCCCCTTGGCTGCACATTGATGACAACAATCAGTCATTGTGATCTTTCAGGGAAATTTGCCCATTGTTATTACCGTATTTTTTGCACCATAACACTCACTTTTTTCCTCCTAGAAAGTAAGGAGAAATGTCTGTGCGTGTTATGGAGCGAATGCCTGCGGGTGGCGGGGTGGATCTGCTGCAGTCGTGAGCAGAGGATCCATGGTTCCCCTTCCTTCCCTCCTCCATGGTTACAAAGCATGGATCCACATGGATCCTCAGGATTTTTGCATTGGGCTACTCCAAACTCACTGTCAGATCACATGTCTGTGGCCATAGCATGAACCACAAAAATCATATATCCACTATTTTGTTTAGAATTTTTTTTTCTTGTTTTCCTCCTCTAAAAACTATGTGCGTGTTATGGTCTGGTGCGTGTTATAGAGCGAAAAATACGGTAATCTTCAGGTTGAGAAATTGTGTCCTCCTTAAAAGAGGGCACATGTTGCGGTGAGACCTGGAGACTGACCTCCTGTGTTGTGTGTGGGTAAGATTGGTCAGCCACAACACCTGATTGGTAGGTCCCTCGATGTTGGGTTCAATCTGACCAATGGGGCGCAGTCCAAAAGGTTCGAGGGACCTATATAAACCCATGCACATGACCCAGACCGTCCTTTTTCGGCTCCTGCATTCGGAACACCCGCCCACCTCTCCCTACTTTTAGGGCATTTTGCGATTGACCTTGCTATGCCGTCGTGTGTCGTCTGTCGTTGGGACAGGGGCACGGCAGGAATTATCCCCACTTGGCTGATTTAAGCAGCTTTGATGGACACCAGAAAACACCCATTTCACAGAAGAAAAAAACTGACAATGCTCAAATTCTCTCTCCCCACCCCCCCAAATAAACCCAGGCAAAACTTATACTGTACACACACACAAAAAGACACAGGGAAAAAATCTGGCCAACACTTCCGCAAACAGGAGACCTCCTAACCTGAAGTGCCAACCCCCCCCCCATTTTAAAAATAATTCAACTCTGGAAAGGGCAGAGGGATTTGGTGGGCACCAAAGCGAGTAACTCACAGATGCCACACTGGGGACCCAAGGTCTAGATTGATTGAGTATACACTTTATGTTTTTAATAATGTCCAGGGTTGTTTATTTATCCCTAACAGAAATAAATAATATGTTGGTGGCAGCTGTTGAGAAATAAACCTCGCTAAGGCTTTAATCTTAAGCATGTTTATCATAAAGCAAGCCCCACTAAACTCATTAGGAGTTACTTCTGAACAGGTAGGCATAGATTGCAAAGTGACAATTGCTTTTTGGACTAAACATTTTACTTCCATGCAAATGCCCAACAGATTTTTAAAGACATAATTTGAAGCCATTGGCTACTGCTGCCTTACAGTGGTCTTTGGAATGATTTCTATATATTGATTTCTGATTGGAAGGTCATAATCCATACTTGTGACAACATTATTTTATTCATAAATTTAGCTACACCTTGAGATTTTTCGGTTAAGATTAGCGCTTGCATGTCCATTCCATTTTAAAATCTCATTCTCTGCCATAAATGACTTTCCTCCAAATGGCACAGATCCTGCGGGGTTCAATTTCTCACAAACTCTCAATTTATTCCGCTTTTTAAAAATTCACCAATATTATTCAGCTGCATTATAAAAAAGGTACTTATCGGGATTGTGACACCATGACTCAATTTAATAACGGTCCCTTGGGAACAAAATAGGGGATGGGAGTGAGGAAGAGTGAGATAAGGAGAAAACAACGCTCCGTCTAATTAAAAGTTTGAAGCTGTTACAGACACCTGTTCTTTTCTTAGTTCCTCACATCAGAATTATCTACTCATTTGATTAGCAGCCACAAAGGTGAGGGGGGTGGATCCCTAAAATAAAAGCACTGCCAAAACAGCAGTCATTTTTAGACACAAGAGCTAACTAATTTAAACAGTGAAGGTGCTACTGTTGCAAAGCTGCTTCTGTTATTGGTGGTCTGCCATTTCTGCAAAAGCATGCCAAGATCAGAAGGCTAAATAAAGCGACTAGGTTTCTGTAGATGGCTGTAGTGATGGAATTCAAAATAAATGTTGTTGTGTGTTTTTTTGTGTGTGTGTGTTTCCAGAGTTTGCACCGGCAAATGGTGGTAGCAGGAGAACAGGAAGTGAAGCGGGTGGTGCTGTGGTCTAAACCACTGAGCCTCTTGGGCTTCCTGATCAGAAGGTCGGTGGTTCAAATCCCCACAACGGAGTGAGCTCCCGTTGCTCTGTGCCAGCTTCTTCCAACCTAGCAGTTTGAAAGCACGCCAGTGCAAGTAGATAAATAGGTACCACTGTGGCGGGAAGGTTAATGGCATTTCCGTGCGCTCTGGTTTCTGTCACGGTGTTCCGTTGTACCAGAAGCGGTTTAGTCCTGCTGGCCACATGACCCGGAAAGCTGTCTGTGGACAAACGTCGGCTCCCTCAGCCTGAAAGCAAGATGAGCGCCACAGTCCCATAGTTGCCTTTGGCTGGACATAACCGTCCAGGGGTCCTTTACCTTTTACCTTTTTACCTACCTCAGAAATGTGCATTCTGCTTAGTGTGTTAAATGCTACCAATGGTATATTGCAGTGGGCCTGCTGTGATGTCTCCTGCTCTAATCATGCATGGATAAGGTTCTCTGCAGCCAGGTGGATTGTGGGTAAACTCATATTCTTTGTGCATGCTTAGAGGATTTGGTGGGGAGGTATAGATGAGCACCAATCTCACCTCCTCAGAGAAAAGTGGGGTCTCCACATCCCTCACTTCTTTGAATACAGCGGCTCTGGAGAACTCCTCACCTCCTCAGATTACTGGTTTACACCAAGCAAATTGGCTCAGGGGGTGATTTTGCTTACCAAGATATTGCTTCTGCTCTTCCCCATCCCTCAGATTTTAAAAATAATTAAATTATTTAAAACAACAACAACAACAACACAGTTGACAAAGTCAACTGACTCCCGTTGGTGGTGGCAGTAGTAGCCAGAGCACTATGCTCCACTATGTTTTTCTTCTGTAGGAATAATACAAGGGACCATCATTTCCATTATTCTGGGTTCATTATGTGGTAGAGAGATATGTGAGTTTTGGCCACCACTGCTGCCACCCACACAGTCAACTAGCTTTTTCAACCTCTTTACAATTGTCTTGGAACTGCAAGGCTGCCCTAAAAGCCAACCTAATTTATTGCAAAAGTATGAGCTGAACACAAATAAGGGTAGGAAGGAGAAGGAACTATTGTGGAGGGCAGGAGTTTGAGCTGCCATATTATTTTTCACTCAAGTCCTGGACATTAGAGAAAACATTGAAGGAACACAGAAGAAGACATTAAAAAACAGAGACCATCTCTTCTCCTGATAAAAACAAAATGAAAACTATACAGATTATTTCCTCTCATCTCAAATCAGAATAAGAACTTTTATTCAGTTGTGTTGTATATACCAACTTTCTACCAATGCACACCAATTCTACCAATTCTACCAATGCACTACCAATTTAAATAGGTGTGACTTAGCACAAACGATTGAAGGAATTAAAGCTTTGTTGTCCTCACATTCATAGCAAGCAGATCCAATATCAAACATTTGCAGATGGTTCCAACATTAGGATTTAAGATGCAATACCCGCCACATACAATTTATTTTGCCCCCGGGGCAGGGGTGCGTACAGAGATATCTTAGTTTTAAAAGATATAAACCTTGAGCCTTC
This sequence comes from Podarcis raffonei, assembly GCF_027172205.1. Classification (NCBI taxonomy): domain Eukaryota; kingdom Metazoa; phylum Chordata; class Lepidosauria; order Squamata; family Lacertidae; genus Podarcis; species Podarcis raffonei. The sequence goes on along the minus strand of NC_070614.1, from coordinate 6,421,302 downwards.
AGGCATAGAATCAGACAGCAAAGCATTGCAACTCTAAATATTTGAATACTTCAGACAGAAAAGCCACCAATCTACCTTTCTGAACTTTCGAGCTGAAAAAATTCATGGCTTGCAGACCCAAGCACATTCAACATTTCTTTCACTGCTGGGGTTAAGAAATATAACATCACACGAGAACGTCACCCAATCACTTTAATAAGGAGACCATTAACAAAATAAGTGGCTAAACAGTATGCGAGAATTCCACTGCCAATATATTCGCTCCTGTGACAGGAAACCGCTGCAATGCATTATACCTGTGCTTGACATATTGATTCTGCTTGTTATAGCATTACAAGGATCATGAATCTTCACCTGAGAACTCCACCTTTGCAAGTATTAATTTGACAAGGTATCTATCTTCCTGGGCGGTTGAGGAAGCTGGGAGATCCTTCTTCCCCCCTCCAAAAAAAAAACCTCCTAGGAGCTGTGGGGGCTTCGGTCTCCACAATAAAATAATTGAGGGGGCGGGCCCCCACAAAGTTGATGATCCCATTCAAATGGTTTGTGTGTATTGCATCATGTGATCGATTATGAGGGGTGGGGCTTACCTGGGCCCCCACAACATTTTATTCTGGTTGGCACTCCTGCGACAACCCATCAATTTGACACTTGGCAGCCCAAGGAAGAATAGTGAATAGCGGAGAATAGTGAAGAATAGTGAATAGTGTTGCACCATAGCTCAAGCTTGAAGTTGTAGATCCTTATCCCCAGAAGAGGGAGAGGGGAGACAGAAGAAAAACAGCTGGAGAGCAGAGAAAGACTTCTATCTGTGTTCACTTTCAAGGAATATAATGGGCTATTTTGATTTCCAAGAGCAATCAGCTGAACCTGTTCAGTCAAGATTGATTCTCAAGCTAAGAAATCCTAAACAATTTGAAGCAATAAAACAATCCCCTGCGATCATCACAACATTGTTGAAATGGGAAATGAAGACTCTGAAGACTCCATCATCCGAATTAAGAAACCACAATAAATCAATCAGTAGTCCATGGCTGACTCTTTTTCAACATCGTAAATAAGTCCATAACAATTTCTGGTCCACTTGCCGAGATGTATCTTGGTTAGTAAAAAGAAACACACGCAAAAACCTTCAGTCTTAGTGATGTTTCCAGCCTGGTCACCTGGAAGACAGTCCTGTAGGTGGCCAGGAAAGCAGTTACACACCAGTCTGTTGTTTTAGCTAATGTGTCAATAATATTAATGTGTGTGTGTGGATTCTTCAAGATTGAGGGTTGTCTCAGAGCCAAGGCTGGAGGAGGACAAAGAACTGAGAGGAAACAATCGAATGAGAGCTGCTTGGCCTCTTGGCATGACAGTGAGATTAGAAAGAGAAGCAGCAATGTCATAACCAACAAGAATTTGCATGACATGCTCTAGGCTTCAGGGGAGCTACTGCATTCTTCCCTCGAGATTCCAGGGCAGGGGCCAGCAAACTTTTTCAGCAGGGGGCTGGTCCACTGTCCCTCAGACCTTGTGGGCGGCCAGACTATATTTTTGGGGGCATGGACGATTTTCACCCACCAGCAAAGAGGCCTGAAGATGCTTCACTTTACCTCTCCCAGTTGTCGTCCCAACAGCCACAGTTGGGCTTCTCCAGCCAGCCAGGCGCCATGGCAGGGTAGGAGGCTGTGTTGGCCAGTGAAGACAGAAGCAGCAGCCCCGGTGGAGGAACTGCAAAAGGAAGTAGGGGAACCGGGGTGCCGCTGGAACTTTTGCCCACCACCATCTGCTGCTGCTTCCTGAGAGGCACTGCGGAGAAGAAGACAGAGCTGCCTGCCAACCTGCAAGCGGCGGCCGCAGACACCGCAACAACCTGCCTGAACATCATGGGAGGAATGAGGGAGGGAGGCAGGCGGCGATGAAGAAAGCGAACGAGGAAGCAGCGCGGAAAAGGGGCGCAGAGAAGCAAGGAAGGGCAGACTGAGGGAGAGAGAGGAGGAGCAGGAGGAAAACATAGCGGCAGCCGGCATCATACACCCCCTTCACAGTGCCGCCCTGCTGAGGTGGGCAGGAGGGCAAGCCGACTCCTGACATCGACGGTGCCGACATGGGACAAGATTGCTCCATCCCTGAGGAGAAAAGCGCCGCCATGTGAGGGGGGTGCGATCCACGCACTGGTGATCCACACAGAGATTCCTGGACCATCCACGGGCCAGATCTAGAAGGCAATTGGGCCTGATCCGGCCCACGGACCTTAGTTTGCCGACCCATGTTCCATGTTCCATGTTCCATGTTCTAGATGTGCTTTCCAGGGTCCCTTTGGTAGCAATGAGGCACAAAAGAGACTGTGGTGTCCTTATGATATATAGATTATTTACACATATATACAACCTGCGCCTAGATGGAAGGATTGTGCAGCATTCACAGCGTTTGAGGGTATAAAGGTAAAGGTAAAGGGACCCCTGACTGTTAGGTCCAGTCATGACCAACTCTGGGGTTGCAGCGCTCATCTCGCTTTATTGGCCGAGGGAGCTGGCGTACAGCTTCCGGGTCATGTGGCCAGCATGACTAAACTGCTTCTGGCGAACCAGAGCAGCGCACGGAAACACCGTTTACCTTCCCGCCAGAGCAGTACCTATTTATCTACTTGCACTTTGAAGTGCTTTCGAACTGCTAGGTTGGCAGGAGCTGGGACCGAGCAACGGGAGCTCACCCATCGCGGGGATTAGAACCGCTGACCTTCTGATCGGCAAGTCCTAGGCTCTGTGGTTTAACCTTAAGGGCAACATTGGATTAGAAGAACAGCAAAAAGCCATCCCCTGTTCCCTTTGTTCCAGCCTGTCATCCTCAGCTCATAGGGAGTTCTGCCCCTCCTTCTCACAGCTAAGCAACTCCAAGGACCTCCCACCCCCAGCCTACATCATTCAAAGTTGAACCCCTAAATCTATGATTTGCCTCTGCCCACTAGTGCCCAGCAAAGAAGGGGTCCCACTGCCACTTGCCCTCTGACCATTTCCTTGATGGCCTTTGTCCCCTGCTAATGGCCCGTCCAAGTAGCTCTGCCCAGCTGGCTTGGCTCCTTACCATAACTAAATCCAAGAAGTTTCCACGTTTGGCAAAGGTTAATTGAACCTTGCTTAATTCTAACTTTTACTAAATCCAAGGATTACAGGGAGGATCTGGCACAAACCCACAACACCTTTAAGGGGATCTACCCCCCAAAAAAGACCCTCATAAAAATATTGGGGGTGCTTTTACGGGAAGGTCCAGGGTAGTTTTCATGTTTCACACAGAGATGGAGCTTCAGCAGTCAGCTGTGCATAACAGTGGATGTAAGTATCGTTTTTCAAATACACCACCTAATTTTGGGAGAGAACGATGTGTTTGGGCAATGATATATGAGCTGATCGTAGCAGTCTGTTGTTGAAGCACCGTCAATCTCCCTCCTCATTAATTAAAGATTGGGGATGCAGCGACTTTGGGTATCCTTGACTTCCACTGCTCTGACACTGGGAAGCAGCAAGGAAATTGCTTCAGCACTGCTGTGCTCTGAAAACAGCAGGGGAGAAGAAAGCTTAGGGAAACAGCCTTGAGAACCACAGGGAGGGTTTCATTTTCCACCCACCCTAGAACCCCATCTTTGATGCATGACAGCAACATGGGGTGGAGCAGCAGTCAGAAATGTGGGTTGTCAACTTGGGTGTCACAGGTTAAGTCTTGTGAACAGTAGTTAATGAGTCTGTGGTTCTGACTAGCCCAGCAGAGTCAACATTGCCACAATTTATGGTACTGAAACCCATTGTGGCGTTTGCCTCCTAGGTGCCTCATAAGGAAAGGGTTAAATGAGTGTGAAGTGATTGGCCAGTGGGAACCCGAGGGGAGGAGTTAGAGTTAGAGTTGGAGCTGTGTGGAAGTTAGTTGAGAGTTGGGAGTTGGGGAAGGAAGAGGGAGGATAAGTCTGTGGGTTGGTCGAGTTGTGTTGTGAGAGAGTGAGACGAACTGTTAGGTGGAGTCAGATAGATAGTTGGGATAATCAGTTTGAAGTTGTTAGGTCAGTAAAGAAACTAAGATTAAGAAACTGCCAAGAAAAATTGACTGAAACCATAAACTTGTTCATGCCTATAAAATAAACTTGATTATTTGTTAATGTTAACAACTGTCTGGACTCCATGTGGACCCGAGAGAAACGGGTTGGTGGCAGCGGGAAAGCAATCACAGTGGTGGCACAGGGATCAATAGACTGTCAAACGTCCGGGGACCCTGTGTGATCGCCACACCCATAAAATGCGGTGTGAAATAAAAAAGTTCCCTTTGCTGGTCCTCAACCTACTGTCATCATTTTCAAAGAGTAATCTCAAAAACTATAGTGCTTTTGTGTGTGGGGGGGGGGTGTCTCTCGACAATCTCTCCATAATGTTTTTTATAAATCTTTCATGTACCCTTTAGCATTTGAGGAGCACTTTTGTTTGGGGGGGAATTGCTAACAGACAGCTCAGTGTATATGTGATCTACCATTTGCCATGGGTGACAGGAAAAGAGTGAAAATTCATATTCCTTTGGCTCTTTCCAAAGTTATTCAAAACACATACACCAAAAAAAAAAAAAAACACACCCACCAACCCTCCACCGCCTCCATAAGGTTGAAAGATCATTTTCTGTGGCCGCGTTACTTTCCTGGGTTTATCATTCATATGATCATTTCTCATTAGGTATAAGCAAGCAGGAGGTTAATTGTAATTGCATGGTCACCTGGACTATTGTGTGATTGGAAGCAGAGCCATTCTGCTGTGTCAGGTTTGACAGTATATTATTTCACGGCATTCGTTCCAGGATACTCGTTAAATCTGCCATGGAGCCAAAGAACTAGTGATTTAAGTGCTCAATTTAGTGCGCTCCTTTTGCCTCTTGCTTCAGGCCGCTTTAGTGGCAGTAGCAGAATGTGAACGGAATGCCAAATATTGCTGCTTGACTAAGCAACATCACGGGTGCCACGCCGGAAGATAAAGCCCCATTGCTTTCTTTATACCACGCAAGGATGTTGTGCATCGGCAATTATATACGTAAATTCGTCAGCAAGCCAGAATCTTCAATGCCTGTAAGGACATCCCAGATCCAGCATTAATAGTTAGACATGATGGATGACAGCCTAAACCAATTCAGAACAGATCATTTTATTATGCAAAACATTTAGATAGTTGCTTGGAGATCACAATAACTAATTGCGTGGCAAGGCCCCCAGACCAGCCCCTTGTTAAAATAAATTCACACTGACACAGAGTATTTGTTGTTGTTGTTTAGTCGTTTAGTCGTGTCCGACTCTTCGTGACCCCATGGACCACAGCACGCCAGGCACTCCTGTCTTCCACTGCCTCCCGCAGTTTGGTCAGACTCATGTTTGTAGCTTCGAGAACACTGTCCAACCATCTCATCCTCTGTCGTCCCCTTCTCCTTGTGCCCTCCGTCTTTCCCAACATCAGGGTCTTTTCCAGGGAGTTTTCTCTTCTCATGAGGTGGCCAAAGTATTGGAGCCTCAGCTTCACGCTCTGTCCTTCCAGTGAGCACTCAGGGCTGATTTCCTTAAGAGTGGATAGGTTTGATCTTCTTGCAGTCCATGGGACTCTCAAGAGTCTCCTCCAGCACCATAATTCAAAAGCATCAATTCTTCAGCAATCAGCCTTCTTTATGGTCCAGCTCTCACTTCCATACATCACTACTGGGAAAACCATGGCTTTAACTAAATACAGAATATTTAGTTTAAGGTTATTGGCGACTTTTAGGCCACAACTTTACTGAATTACAGAAATGTGGGCGGTATTGGCTTAGGCATTGGCATAGACTATATCGGACTTCTGCCCACTTTGCAGGAAGTCAATAAGGGTAAACCACCCCAATAGGAAGCCACATCGAGGGAACTCACCTGTAGCTTTCCTCGGTGTTCCCAGAGGCCTGACATGGCCCTAGCCTCTCAAGCAGACTTTGGACAGGAACCAGGCCCTGGATTCCTTTAACGGAATACCCTTGGTCAATGGAGGGGCAGGCGATGGCTGACCTCCCCTCCCCCACAAATCAATGAGCCAATGCCTAACCGCCAAACCTTACAAAGTTGTGACGATTGCTAAGAGGTAGGCGAAAACCAAGGGGCCCGTGCCAATTTGCCAAATGGAAAAATTCCTACCTGGCCCCTGGCTCAAGACAGGTGACCAACCAATGTCCAAAGCAAGGCCAGAGAACACATAAAATTCCAGTGGTACCTCGGGTTACAGATGCTTCAGGTTACATGCGCTTCAGGTTACAGACTCTGCTATCCCAGAAATATTACCTTGGGTTAAGAACTTTGCTTCAGGATGAGAACAGAAATCGTGCTCCGGCAGCGCGGCAGCAGCAGGAGGCCCCATTAGCTAAAGTGGTGCTTCAGGTTAAGAACAGTTTCAGGTTAAGAACGGACCTCCAGAACGAATTAAGTACTTAACCCGAGGTGCCACTATACAGTGCGGGTGGGCAGGCGTTTGGCAGCGTGAAGCAGGTGTACGGCCCATGTCGTGCTGCTGCTTTTAAAGCCCCCCACGCCCCCCCCCACTCAAAATGATTGGCCAATAGGCCTGGGGTGATTGTGATGCCACGCTGGCACGATAGCGCTACTCCATCCACGCCAGGGTGAGGGGAGGAACCGGGCTGCCCACAACCAGGACCATTCTAAAGATGATCCCACTTGTCAGACTGGAGAAACACTGTTCTTGCAGATCTGCTTCTGTATGCCACTCCTGTATTATACACTTTTTTAAAAGGCATAATGCAGGGTTTTCTGTTGCTCCCCTGCAAGATACCTCCGCACCCACCTTTTGCAAAGACAATGATTTGGCACCCCTGATACTACAAGAAAACAAAACTAAACAGGCACCTGCCACACTAGGAAGGTAGCAATGGTTGGTATGTCTGGCTAGAAAGCCAGTTTCACTAAACTGTGCTTGGGTGAAGACAGCAACAGAGGGGACGTGTCTGTGTGTGTGTGTGTGTGTGTGTGTGTGTGTGTGTAGACTAGAGAATAACTTGTGGGGGGTGTAAAGGATTAGTAAAGGATGAAAGAAGGATGATATTCAGGAAATCTATAAACCTCCAGTGGATGAAAGAAGGACTAAGTTGAGGGAGCAATCACCCTTAGCTGAAAATCTAGTGAGAGGGGAGAAAGCTACCCTTTCCCTCTCTGTTATGCTTCTGGGGAAGGTAAGAAGCAGATCTGTCTCTCCAACCTGTTAAAGTTTGGAGTTTTCCTTGTTTTTCATGGGAAATTCCAGCCCAAGGACAAAAGTTGCTATTATGGGGATCTGGAAGGAAGAGGTGAGTATGACAGAGGAAGGAGTGGACAGCCAAACAAAGTTTGCAAAAGCACAAAGGCTGGAGGTGTGGTAGGCTGATGAAGAAAAACTATTTCAGTCACTCCTCAAATGCCAAGCAATTTCTGTCCAGGTTGCTCAACCTTTGCTACGGTGTCTTTTATCCTGGTGGATCAAGATAACCAGGGGACAGCAAAAACTGCAAAAAAAAAATAGCAGGGGCAATTAGAATAAGAACTATTACTTAATTAGCTATCTAACATTCCTCAGCTTTTTGTTTTTTAATCAAAAGAAAGCCTATTGTTTTATCTGTGGATATCAATTCTGTTATTTGTATTGATGTAAATCTCCAAAATGTATTTTGTATAACTAACTATTTAGCTCTATGCCCTATATATTTTATCTTATTGTTAGGGCTAGTGCAAATAAAGTCTCTATCATCTATCTATCGATAGATTGATCGATCATCTATCTATCTATTCCTATCCAGTCTCCCCCATGTTAGGATAGTGCACAGAAGTGGTACCCTGCTGTTTTTGATGCTTTGGGTTGCTACGAATTTGGTGGCAAACTATCACCATCTTTCGTTTAATTCAGTTATGAGTCATGGGTAGATGAGACATGTTTGCTCAGATGGCGCAATCGGGGGGGGGATATTTGCTTGTACAGTGGTACCTTGGTTTAAGAACAGTCCTGTTTAAGAATGATTTGGTTTACAAACTCCGCAAAACAGGAAATAGTGTCTTGGTTTGAGAACTTTACCATGGTCTAAGAACGGAATCCGAACAGTGGAAGGGCACTGGTGGCAGGAGGCCTCATTAGGGAAAGTGCTCCTTGGTTTAAGAACAGTTTTGGTTTAAGAACAGACTTCTGGAACGGATTAAGTTCATAAACCAAGGTACCACTGTATTGGTTAGTATCAAGCTCTTCACCCAAAACACAACATTCGCCTTCCATTGTAAATATAAGTTTGAGTTTTGTCTTCAACACAAGTCATGCTTTCATCTTCTGATCTTCCTTTGGGTGCCCAGGCAAAACATAATGATTGGAGGAAAGCACTCTTAAAAACAACTTACACTAACAACGCATCCTGACAACTAAGAAGAGAACACTAAAAGTAGCTCAAGGAAAAGCTGATGGGAGTATATATTTATTGTGTTTGTACGAGCACATGGTTGCTGATTCAATGAAATAAGGAAATGGTTTAGGCTTGCTTGGATGAAAATTGCTTTATCTAATCAACCTTTTCTAAATTGGTCTTAATGCACTCCTATAAATACATTATTTCTCAACTCCATCTTGCTTGAGCAATACAACATTATTCTTCCTATCATGGTACTTCAAGACCCCTATCTGTTTTCTCACTGTTAAAAATAAACTGAACTCTTTTTTTTGGAAAAGTAACAACCACAAGTCTCAGTAGGCGGCCAATTCTCATAATTAACTGTGAATAATGTTGATCAATGTGTAAATGAAGGACCGTACAAGGCAATCAAAAAGTGTAGTTCAAGATACCCAATCTGCACAACACAATTACATTCATGCAGCTACTTCATCCAATTCTAGCATTTAATAAGAGCATTTTTAACCTTCACCAATGGAAGGCAAAATGCTGGTGATGTCCAATTAAACTATAGAGTAGACGCACTGAAACTAGGCTGCTCTAGTCCATTGATTCCAATGGGTCAAGTAACTAATGTTGAATTGATTGGAATTCATCTCCCTGACATCAGGTTTTCTATATGAATATATATATATATATATATATATATTCATATTTTCCTTCTTTGTCGTTTTTAATATGAAGAAGCATTCATTCGCGTGAGCACTTACAATCTGAAATGATATAGTCCAGACACAACTTTAAGACGTTCATCTACTCTTTGTGCTGATAAGATTCATATTTGCATTAACTCAGGTAGACTATTAAATTCCCGATGCTGTATCCATTCATGTGCATATTATGTGTTATATCCATTCACATGCATGCTCCATTGTAATGTTTCCCATCTTAAAATCCTTTAGGTCAAACATCCAATAAATTCAATAGATGGTCTGCCCTTAAAACTTCCTAAAGAAAAAAGGAAACTAATATATTTCTGCACAAATAACTCCCCCCCCCCCAGCTAACAGCTATGGCTATTGTATTTTTACAACAGATTAAGACGTGACTGCCGCTACCTCATAAAATATAGATTATGCCAAATTACAATCGCAAACCACAGGGATTGATCCACTCAGTAGGTAATTTATGAAATGCTTACACACCCCTGTGGCAGAAACTGACATTTATAAGGGATATTATTACAAAGTTATGTCACATTTCTGCCATGAAAGAAACCCATATTTAAAGGGGGTTGTTTAGAGGTACAGCCATGTTTCTCCTCAAAAGGGGAAAACACACACACCACATTTCTAAATACAATTCCTTCTTTGGTCACCATCAGAAATAAAATTAGGCTTTACTTTAAAATAAATGGGCACACCCCGTGATATTCCAGTATAACATAGCAGAAGACAATATTCTCTTCTCCCATAAGACTTTATTAATGCATTTTCATAATACAGTAAGATAAAAAAACTAGTTAAAAACAAAAAGAGAAGAAGAAGAAGAAGAAGAAGAAGAAGAAGGAGGAGGAGGAGGAGGAGGAGGGGAGGAGTTCTCTCTCAAAAGTAGCTCTTAACACTCGTCCCCCACAGAAAGTGGTGGATCCTTCCAGATCTCACCTGGGATCTTTTTCTTCTCCTCCCAGTCTCTCACTCTCTGAGATCTTCACTTCCCTGCCTCTCACTCAAGGTCCTTCCAACAACCATCTGCCACCTAGAGAAGGCAGCATTCCATATTTTTTTCTTCAAATAATATACGGTACTTTCATTAGCTCCAATGGCAATTTTCACCTATATGAGGTAGGAGGAATGACCGGGAATGAATTAGGCAGCCAGACATGGAAGTAAACGTGAAAGAAAAGGGTGTTGCAATCTGACAGCCAAGCATCTTGAGAAGTGGTGGGTTCATTAGGAGCAATGAAAGTGGAGAAGAAGGGCCATGCACAATCCATGGCCATTGTCTAAACAAGTTATTGTTGTTGTTTAGTTGTTTAGTCGTGTCCGACTTTTCATGACCCCATGGACCAGAGCACGCCAGGCACTCCTGTCTTCCACTGCCTCCCACAGTTTGGTCAAACTCATACTGGTAGCTTCGAGAACATTGTCCAACCATCTCGTCCTCTGTCGCCCCCTTCTCCTTGTGCCCTCCATCTTCCCCAACATCAGGGTCTTTTCCAGGGAGTCTTCTCTTCTCATGAGGTGGCCAAAGTATTGGAGCCTCAGCTTCAGGATCTGTCCTTCCAGTGAGCACTCAGGGCTGATTTCCTTAAGAATGGATAGGATTGATCTTCTTGCAGTCCATGGGACTCTTAAAGGTAAAGGTAAAGGTACCCCTGCCCATACGAGCCAGTCTTGACAGACTCTAGGGTTGTGCGCCCATCTCACTCAAGAGGCCGGGGGCCAGCGCTGTCCGGAGACACTTCCGGGTCACGTGGCCAGCGTGACATCGCTGCTCTGGCAAGCCAGAGCAGCACACGGAAACGCCGTTTACCTTCCCGCTAGTAAGCGGTCCCTATTTATCTACTTGCACCCGGGGGTGCTTTCGAACTGCTAGGTTGGCAGGCGCTGGGACCGAACAACGGGAGCGCACCTTGCCACGGGGATTCGAACCGCCGACCTTTCGATCGGCAAGCCCTAGGCGCTGAGGCTTTTACCCACAGCGCCACCCGCGTCTCTTACCAGTGATTGATTGATTAATTAATTAATTAATTAAGTGGGACTCTTACCAGTGATTAATTATGGTAAGGCTATCTCTGCCCAGGAGGGTTGAACTGGTGAAAGGTGCTTTGAGATACAGAGGCCACGGGGGTCTCCAAGGGTAAGAACAGGTCTAAGAGCACCTCCAAACCTATTTGGTTTTTCAGAGGGAATCTATGAACAGCATCTGGCAGTAGAGATGAAATACCCACTTACTATCTCATCGAGACTGAGCTTCGGTTTATTGGCTCCTATCCAGTCCATTACTGATCAGAGACAATGATTTACTAAGTGTAGTCCCTGCTGGATCCCCCAGAAAGCTAATCCTTTTTAATGCCTGATGTGTATCACAGTAGAAGAAAGAGGATTCTGCCTCATGCAGATAAAATTACTATCAGGCATGAAATTCCTATGAAGGTTTATTAAAGGGGCTATATTATGCCCTGTCTTGATAGCTCAGATTCTCTCCAGAGAATCTATTTCCCCTTTTCAATCTCTAAACTCCCTCAAAAAAACTTTCCTTTAGAATCTGACCAGAAGGCTCCTTTGTCTACCATGACCAAAAAAAGGTCACTTCTGGAGGGTGTACATGGTTACAACCAGGAAAGCAAAATACAGTTATATGTCCAGCTGTCCTTTGTCAACAACAAATTGTCGCTGTTTATTGAGTTGAATATATGCTATATGGTCATTTATGGATCTATTAGGTATCTAAAGCCATTTGAACATGCAGAATGTAGACACCCTATATACAGAAATGAGCCAACCAGTGATATTTTAGGGAGCGGGCTAGCAGGCGGGGCCCATTACTTACATCATAGGAGCCTACACACCACAAAACACTGTTGCTGTATGTAGGTTTTATTTTATTTGTTTTTTATCTTATATTTTTGGAAATGTACATCCATTTTTTCCCCTTACATTTTTTGGGGGGCCCCCAAGAGAGTGGGGCCCTAAGCTATAGCTTGTTTAGCTTATACGTAAATCCGGCACTGTTGTCATCTAAATTTCTACTTGAGCCAGGTCAAGGGTGAGGAGGCAAAGGTTGCTGAAGATGACTGCAAGGATGGACACGATCACATGCAGTTACATGTAACTGGAGAACAGCCTTGACCAAAGGTGTCATGGGCTTTGAAGACACTCAAACTCAGGACACAAGGGAGAAACGTGCTAAGAGGAAGGCACGCCTGGCAAATCGTCACCATGATCAACTCCCAACCGGAAACCAATGTCCCCATTGTGGAAGGACGTGTGGATCCAGAATTGGCCTCCACAGTCACTTACAGACTCACTGTTAAAACAGTGTTTAGAGAAGACAATCTTACTCGGCTACGAGTGATCACCAAAGAAGAAGACATGTACTTAGGCTTCATTTCAGTCAGGGGCAAGAATGGAGGTTTTAGAATTAAGACAAAGGTTTCCTGCAAGAGGTTTCAGAATTTAGGAATGGGCCAGATGAGCTATTGGCCTGACCTGAGAGACTCTTCTTATGAATCTGAGAAAGGATTTGAAAGAAGAGACATGATATATACAGTAATGAATTGAAAAGGATGTTTAATATAACCTTTGTAAAAAAAACAAACCCAGAAGCTTTTCTTTTGGGAATTATTGGGACAGAACTACCTAAAGTGTATAGAAATTTATTTATGTATGCGACTACAGCAGCAAGAATGTTACTCGCCCCAAAATGGAAAGAAACAGAAGTCCCAGTAAAGGAGGAATGGATACAAAAACTTATAAATTTGCAGAAATGGCAAAACTTATAAATTTGCAGAAATGGCAAAACATACCGAAAAAATAAGAAATCAAGATAACAATATTTTTTTATAAAAGAATGGAAATGGTTTATTGAATATTTAAAGATAAATTGCAAACAGATAAAAGCATTTGCAGGATTATTATGATAACCTGCAGTTTCATAGGAGTATTTATTTAAAGCAGATACAGTGGTACCCCAGGTTAAGTACTTAATTCGTTCCGGAGGTCCATACTTAACCTGAAACTGTTCTTAACCTGAAGCACCACTTTAGCTAATGGTGCCTCCTGCTGCTGCCGCGCCACCGGAGCACAATTTCTGTTCTCATCCTGAAGCAAAGTTCTTAACCTGAAGCACTATTTCTGGGTTAGCAGAGTCTGTAACCTGAAGAGTATGTAACCTGAAGCGTATGTAACCTGAGGTACCACTGTAATAAAATTAGCAAATTAAATGAATTCGGATATGCAGAAGTTATTATAAAATAAAGAACCACAGAAAGAAGGGGAAGGAAGTCAAACCTTGAAATGTTAAAATGATTGTAAAATTAATGAAATGTATAAATTTGAAAAGTATAAATAATGTTTTTAAAAGAAATGAAAGATGCCATAGGCCAACAGCCTTAATGATTTGAACAGAGAATTATTAATAGGCCCCCTAAATTCACTAGTTTAAAGTAACATCCCCCCGCCATTCTGTTTTGCAAATTTTGCCTCCCCTGCACTTTACAACTTTCCAGTCAACCAGGAACACTTTTTCTCTACAGCTCTCTTGTGCTTTAAAGGGTAACACGGTGCATTTCCTATTATGAGGTGAGGGTGGATGTGTGCCTACTTCAGGTTGCTTCAGGCAAACAATTGCCCTGCTCTAACCCTGGACGCAGCTAACAGGACAGGCAATTTATCACTATCATCTAATGCCTCACTCCCTTGGCTGAATGATAGCCGTCAAAAGGCTTCCGGCGTGTAACTGTGTGGCAAGGCAATCAGGATATCTAACAAGGTTTTAGAAAGGGAAATAACACTTGCTGAACCCCAGGGATTAGCAGCCCTCCCCCAATATAGTTTTTTTAAAATGTGCATGTGATCATGAACAAACAGCACATATTTCCCACCAACTTGGCAAGAGGATCCACAGGCAGAGATTCATCTTATAGTACCAGTGCCCAACGCCACCAAGAACTGGGTAGAGAAGATCAAAATTTGGGCTGCCCCAGACTCGTAATTTCGGATTTTAAAAAGAATGAGTTCCTACATGCTCTATATGTATGCCCCGCAGAGGACCTTAAGGTCCACAAATGACAACACTTTGGAGGTCCCAGGTCGCAAGGTGGTTAGATTGGTTGCAACTAGGGCCAGGGCCTTTTCAGTACTGGCCCTGACTTGGTGGAACGCTCTGTCACAAGAGACTAGGGCCCTGAGGGACTTGACATCTTTCCACAGGGCCTGCAAGACAGAGCTGTTCCACCTGGCCTTTGGTTTGGACTCAGTCTGACCCTTCTGTTTCTCTTCCCTTATGGTTTTGATCTATGGGCTACTTTTAAAATGAGGCTGCATTTTAACCTGTATTTTAAATTGATTTTTTTATTTTATTTTTATTTTATTTTATTATGTTTTTACACTAATTTTACTGGTGCTAGCCACCCTGAGCCCAGCTCTGGCCAGGGAGGGCGGGGTATAAATAATTTTATTATTATTATTATTAAATCAGAAGACATAAGCCGAACAAAGAAGTCCCCTGTTAAGTTGTGGGTGAACATATCAGACGACACAGGGATTCTTCAGAGAGCTCTTGTTTATTCACAGGCCAGAACAGAACTGAACTGAAGGGTTCAGCCAACCTGCTTATATAGAGCTCAACTACAAAGCAACAGTAACAACTTTCTGTAACTATCCAATCACTGAACGTCACTTTCAATTCCTTATTTGCGTATGTGGACCTGAGTGAAAACTATCTACAGTATCCCCTGCTGGCCCAGGGAGAGAACTTCAGAACATAACATCCCCCCTCCCCTCCAATTTCTGTGAAATGAGTTAGCCTGCCTGGTAGTCCCCTGTGATTGGCAAGTCGCCTTTTCAGACATCACTAGGCAGCGCCATTGGCGGAGAAAGAGGAGTGCGGGGGAGTGCACCGCCCCCGGCAGCGTGATCCCAATGGGGTGCCATCGCGGCTGCCCCTCCCCCGCCCTCGCCTGCTCTCCGCCCCCCGGTGGCGGAGGGCAGAGCTAGGAATTTCAGAAACTGTATGTACATTTTAAAAAAAAAAACCAGAAGCATTTTTACTTAGTATTATAAGTGAGGATATTAACAGACAAGATGTTAAATTGTTTTTATATGCAACAACAGCAGCAAGAGTATTGTTGGCCCAGAAATAAGAAGAAATACCGATGAAAGAAGAATGGCAGACAAAATTAATGGACTATGCAGAATTGGATAAAATGACAGGAAGGATTTGAAACCTGCGGGACCAGAGATTTACAGAAGAGTGGAAGAAATATACAAACTATTTGAAGAGCAACTGTAATCAACAAATTACGCTAGTAGGACTACAAGAAGTTTTGTAAGGAGGAATATATGAAATATTGCAAAGAAGAGAGACATTAGTTATAATATTTAAATGTAATAGTGAAAGTAAGAAATTAAGTGATAAGACTGGAAAATTTTCAGATGTGATTGATGGAAGTAAAAAAAAGTGTATAAGATATAAAAGTATGTTTAATAATTGTTGAAAATGTTATGTTAAAAAACTAATGAAAATATTATAATAATAATAATAAAAGGAATTTCAGAAACTGCCAGTTTTCCTGCTTCTGTCTCACTGCTGCCCAGACATTCCATATTGCTGCATGGTTCCTGGCGTTCCAGGGTTCATGTTTCCTTTTGGGAATGAGGGACCGCAGAGACTGCTGTTTTGGGGATATATGGCTTATTTACACATAGATACTTACAGTGCTTACAGTGGAGATGTTCACAGCATCAACACCCCAAAGGGGTCTTATTTCTCCCATATCAACCGCCTTGAATTGAAACAGAAATCAACCATTGTTCTGTCTCCCTCGCTTTCCACCTTGCTGCTTCCCTGCTGAGTCACATCACTACAAAGCCACTTCCGAGCTGGAGAGGAGGTGGGGTTGCGGGCCCACGCCCTCCCCACGCAGCCCCCGCGAGACTGGGGGAATCTTCGGGCGCGTCATCTCCCTGTCCAGCCAATTGGCTGGCCAGGGAGGCGTGGCCTGGGTTATTTAGGGCCGGCACAGCCGAGGATTTCCCTCATGCCCCCGAGCGGTGACCCCGGGGGAGCTCCTAGTTGATGTACATCAGCAGGACTCCCCCTACTGGTGGTTAACCCTTGCTGGCCTTCATGCAATCAGGCTGAAGCCGGTTAGTCGATAGGACCAATGCCTAAGCCAATACCGCTCAATTCCTGCAATCAATAAAGTTGTGGCCTTTTCCACCTATTAACCTTAGCAGCCAGAAACACCATAACCAGACACTGGAGAGACCTGTCAGGAGTAAGCATGGACCAATGGTACCAAATAGTATGGGAAACAGCCCTACTAGAAAAATTAACTAATAAACTGAAACTGACACGGGGACAAACAGAAGAAGACGCCTTCACCCCGGTATGGCTCCCCTTTATCACATAGAATCATAGAATCATAGAGTTGGAAGAGACCACAAGGGCCATCGAGTCCAACCCCCTGCCAAGCAGGAAACACCATCAGAGCACTCCTGACATATGGTTGTCAAGCCTCTGCTTAAAGACCTCCAAAGAAGGAGACTCCACCACACTCCTTGGCAGCAAATTCCACTGTCAAACAGCTCTTACTGTCAGGAAGTTCTTCCTAATGTTTAGGTGGAATCTTCTTTCTTGTAGTTTGGATCCATTGCTCCGTGTCCGCTTCTCTGGAGCAGCAGAAAACAACCTTTCTCCCTCCTCTATGTGACATCCTTTTATATATTTGAACATGGCTATCATATCACCCCTTAACCTCCTCTTCTCCAGGCTAAACATGCCCAGCTCCCTTAGCCGTTCCTCATAAGGCATCGTTTCCAGGCCTTTGACCATTTTGGTTGCCCTCCTCTGGACACGTTCCAGTTTGTCAGTGTCCTTCTTGAACTGTGGTGCCCAGAACTGGACACAGTACTCCAGGTGAGGTCTGACCAGAGCAGAATACAGTGGCACTATTACTTCCCTTGATCTAGATGCTATACTCCTATTGATGCAGCCCAGAATTGCATTGGCTTTTTTAGCTGCCACGTCACATACACAACCCAACAGGACAATGACAATAATCCACCAACAGCATACAAATCAATATGGCTAACCTGATCCAAAACACTCTCACACCTCACTTACACACGAAAACAAAGATCACCACAGCCAATCACAAACAAACAATCACACCCTAGGCCAACCCCAACCTCTCTCACCACCAAAGGAACACAAGTGAACAACACAAGCAACGCTGACACCAAACTCTACATACATTAAGCATAATAGAAACACCGCCACCCGACCCCACCCCCATCCATCTTCCCTCCCTCCACCCCCCTTTCTTTTTTCTGTTTTCTTCTTCTCCCCCTAATGCCTCAACAAATGAAACGGATTTGTAAAAATGTTACATGGGAAAAAAATACGAGGCATTACACTTACTTCTGTAAAACAAGAAAATCCTTAATAAAATATTTTTTTAAAATAATAATGCTGTGTCTTGTGTCTTTATTTTCCAAGGGGGGAGGCGGGACTCGCCACGCAACTTTTAACTCTGAACTCAGGCGTTGTCTGTTGAGGGAGGGGGCCCCACCCATTTGCCATCTTCCACAGAGCTCCTTAATCCCCCATCACTTCATCAGGAAGCAAGTTTGGCTATTCCTGGAACTAGAAGGCTTGGTTAGATTTCAACACTTGCTGAATCCAGGGGTTGGAGGGTTCTGGAATACAGATTAATAGCCCACCCACTCATAGCAATGTAATGTTGTGCATGTGCGCACACATCACATGAGTTAAGGAGTTTATGGCTTTCAGCGACAGCACCTGTACCTGCCCACCAACTGTTCTCCCCCCTCCCTCTCTTTTTTTCTCTCTCTGCACATCCAGCACAAAATCCAGCAAATCAAAGGCAGCAGCACAGCTACAAGATCTTCATAGGCATGCACATTAAACAATTTGAGTGACTATGATGATAATAAAAGTGCACATAACAGCTTAAAAAAAAAACCTTTATCATTTGCAGAGAATGGCATATTATACATTTTATCTCTCAAATAATTTTTGAAGCAAAATATAGAAGTGCGTCTGCAGTTTATGATGACATTAAATGTGTTGGTGGTTAAGATTAATTTTTACTGGGCTACAGTTTATTAATTTAATTCTTAGTCCGATTTGAATCTGGTCCTGCCCAGCATCCTCTGCTAACTTTTCCAGGAGTAAAGATGCAATCCTAATCTCATTCACCTGAAGTAAACCCCACTGAATTCAATGGGAGCTACTTTTGAGTAGACGTGGTAAGGATTGTGCTGGGGTTAATAATAAAGAATAATTTTTTATTACGGTCGGAGACCAGCTTGTGAAACACAAAAGCAAAACAAACATTTAAAACAATATACAACAATGGATTTTAAGTTAAAAAAATGTGGTAGGCATATAAACACATAAAAACTTTAAGATAGAGAAATGACTCAGAGTTGCCCGTGGATCCAAATTTGGGAATTTTCTTAACAAAATAGTTTGAATCGGGGGATGGTCTGCGTCTACAGATCTTTGCGCAGAATCTGGCGACCGTCCAGTCGTCTTGTGATCTTTACCTAACAGGAGAAGATAGAATTTTTGCTTTACTGGAAGGTCAGCAAGCCTCACCAGCAGGGGGTCAATGGTTGCTCTACGTGCATCATCGTAAAAGGGACGTCTAAAAAATATGTGTTTGGAGATTCCTATATCCCCCATTAGGCAGGCGCAAAGTCTCTAGGCATATGGGACTTTTTTAAAGGATCCTTCCAAGACTGCTGAGGACGTGGGTGGTGCTGTGGGTTAAACCACAGAGCCTAGGACTTGCCGATCAGAAGGTCAGCGGTTCAAATCCCTGTGACGGGGTGAGCTCCCGTTGCTCGGTCCTGCTCCTGCCAACCTAGCAGTTCAAAAGCACGTCAAAGTGCAAGTAGATAAATAGGTACTGCTCCGGTGGGAAGGTAAATGGTGCATCCATGCGCTGCTCTGTTTGCCTGAAGCGCAAGGTTTGCCTGAAGTGGCTTAGTCATGCTGGCCACATGACCCAGAAGCTGTACGCCGGCTCCCTCGGCCAATAAAGCGAGATGAGCGCCGCAACCCCAGAGTCGGCCACGACTGGACCTAATGGTCAGGGGTCCCTTTACCTTTACGTCCAAGACTGGTGAGGGCAGAGCCAAGCTTCTGGCAAGTGTAAAAGCCCTTCTTACATTTTTTGGATGCAATAAAAAAGAGATATGCTGCTGGTGAAGCTATATATATATCTTTCGATTTCTACAATTTTGTAGTCGGGGCACCTTAAGCAGTCCTGTTGTCTCTCAGTGTCTATAATTCTTTGCCTAACCATAGCTTTCGCTTGGCCCAAGCCCAGACTTAGAAGGGCTTGAGGGGCAAAACGTGGTGGGGTTTACTTTCGATAGGCTTCGCCATACGTCTGGAATTTCTCTGATTCGGCCATTGGAAACAGTGCCTGGGGAAACCCAGACATATGGCAAGCCATGTCAGAAGTGTAGATTTTGGTGATAGTCGTTAAAAATAGCTCAACAACTTTTGTGTCCGGAATTGCACTTTTTTGAAATTTGACAACCCTACTTCTGAGCAAATTAGAGGATTTTGTTTTTGATCTCTCCCTCTCTCCAAGCTTATTTTTGAAAGCAATTAGGCAGGGCTTAGTTAAGTGTCACTGCTGTCATTTGATATAAATAAAGTTTCCTGTCAAACGACAGCAATGACACCTAATGACTAACCGGTTTTCACAATAAACTATATGTGGCATATGTATTTTTACATCTCCAGCATTGGTGAGCCTTCCGTTTTGTTTTGGTATTTTGCTGTAAAATATCAGGACTGTGGAACGCTGCAGTTAGATCAAGGAGGGCTGCCTTTCTCGCTTGATGCATATTTATTTTTCCTTACATGAACAACATTCTATCTCTGCATCTTGATTTTTCTCCAAAGACCTCTGGGTTCTGTGCATTATCCTCCCACCTCCACTTTTTATCTTTCTAATGGCCCTGTGATGGAGGATAGACTAAGTTAATACATGAACAACTCAGGTGCAGGATACCTCAAGGATTGCCTCAACCCTCATATTCTAGCTTGATCACTAAGATCATCTCCTGGAGCATCTTTGGTCGTTCCCCAAGTTGGTGAGGCTCGTTTGACAGCGACAAGCTTTTAGTGTCGCCGGCCCCGCCCTATGGAACACCCTGCTACTAGAGCAGAGGTCGGCAAACTACGTCCTGGGGGCCGGATGCAGCTTCCCAGGCTCATAAATCTGGCCCACAGACCCTGCCGCCCGCTCAGTCAGTCCCCGTGCGCTGCAGACGCCTCGCCGTGCGGGGACTGACTTCCGCAACGCTGGCACGGCTTCTGGGCAGGCAGCAACACTGACATGGCTTTGGATTAGCTGCAGAAAACTCCTGCAGGCAATCTGAAGCTGTGGACGGCTCTGGGCAGGCGGCGGTGCTGGCACGGCTTTGGATTAGTTGCAGGAAGTTCAGACGCAGCCATGGACAGAGAGGCCTGAAGAAATGAACCTATGCTGCCAATTCTCGTAGTAGACCAGTAAGCAGCATATAAGCACTAAAAAAACCATTCTACGTTCTAAATCTTATATTAATAATCCAAAAATTGAGGAAACAAGGTACAAGATGTACTACAGAAGCCACAAACAGAAAACTCATTCAAATTGTGTCCAAAAGGAAGGTTCAGTCTTTAAAGGTTCCTTTAGCCAGGCTCCTGTAGATATCAACAAAGTTGGATCAAACGAAGTGTCAGTGATGTTACGCACAAGAGTTAGACAGGGTGCCGGCGTTTGTCACCTGTTTGGCCCATGAAGAGTCTCAGGCTTCTTCCAACTTACCTTTGGCTTTTTAGTATTTTGTGTGGCACTTATGTCATGGGCAGAGAGGCCAGCAGGCGGGCAGGTGGTCTGGGCTGCGCCATGGGCACTGTGATGGGCATGTCGCAGGCCTTCAGCTGGAGCTTGGCGCGCCTGCTGGCCCTGCACCCAGCTTGGCACTGCTGGTGGCGCGCTCAGCAGCTGACTGGTGCTCTGTGTGCGCGGCCTGCCCACCAACCTGGCCTCAGATGACAGGCTGCAGCATGTGGTGCATGCCACCTGAGAGCTCCGTGGGGACAGGCCGATGGAGTGGCTGCTGTTCGTCAAGAACACCGGCGAGCGGGCGGCGCCAAGACATGCTCCTGAGCATGTGCAGAGTGCATTCCTCCTCCAGGTCCGGAGGCAGCTGCGGGACCGGCTTGCAGGGTATTTATACTTTTCAAAATGTTGTCCAGCCCCCCACAAGGTCTGAGGGACAGTGGACTGGCCCCCTGATGAAAAAGTTTGCTGACCCCTGCACTAGAGATTCAGAAGATGCCTTCTGTGCCAACACCTGCTGAAAAACCTTTCTATTCCACGAGCAGTTAAGAGAGTACACCCCTACAATGACTAATTGATGTTTGCTCCTAATTTCTGTTTGCTTTTAACTGTTTTAACTTTTTATTATTTTATTGTCTGGCTTTCTGTTTTTATATTGTTGTAAACCAATGCAATATATCATTATGCTACAGCGGTATATTTTACAAATAAAAATAAAAGTACATGAGCAGCAGTTATTTCCAATAGGTTGCCCACGGTGGAGGAGGTTGTGGAATATATGTAAAAAAGGCCCCAATCCACTTTACCAGTCCCAGGAAATCCTGCTGGCATCCCTGCCAGTAGCACCTCCGCTTTATAGTGTAGTGGAGGGGAATCTACTTACTATAATCTTATATGTACACTTATTAATAATATACAATTTTCATGTCCCAGAAGCAATAGATGGATTAAGCATTTGAAGCGAAAGCCCAAAAACCACAACCAAAAAAGAACCCCTGATGTGTTTACTGAAATTCCATTGGCTAAAGAGAGAACACAAGGTCGAAGTTAATCTATTCTGAAAAGGCTCAGACAATTCATGCCTGGGCTAGATGAGTCCTCATTTGACCCATGGAGAATATATTTATTTCTGAACAGAATGCTGGATGACAGCCTTAGTATTTCTCTCAGGCCTGAAGCAAAGAGTAGCAGAGATGACCAAGCTGTCCTAAACTCAACTTGGATTTTATATTTGGAAATAATCTCTTTTGAAAAGTGTTTCTGGAAGGACACAATTCATTTCTCTGAGCCTATCCAAGAGGTCAAAAATAAACCAAATCTACCTTCTCCCACCCATTCTCACAGTCCTCAGAGCTTAGCCTCTCATTTCAGCCAGACCTTTCGGAAACACCAAAGCAAGTCTGAGACCAGCTTGGGAGAATTGTGCCAGCATTCCCAGGTTGCTTGGAGCTCTCAAAAGTGCCCACCTCTATACTCTAGAGCAAGCACTTAACATACCCAGTTCAGTATTATGCACCCATAATGGAAGATTTTGCCATAAGAAAACCAACTCAGAATGGATTTGCTGGTTCTTCAAAGTAAGACTGAGAGTCATGTTCTTGGTGATACGGTTTGGATGACTCTGGAAGTGCCACACAATGTCTGTTCTGCGTTACTACAGCACCTTGCACTTTGGAACTCCCTGCCTATTGATATTAGATAGGCACCATCACTGAATGCCAGGTGCCTGCTGAAAATTTTGCTTTCCAGACACATAATTTAGTTATAATATTATTGCTTTTATATGTCTTTAACAGTTTGTAAATGTTTTAAATACGTTCAGATGTTTTATTGCTTTTATATGTCTTTAACAGTTTGTAAGGGATGCGGGTGGCACTGTGGGTTAAACCACAGAGCCTAGGACTTGCCGATCAGAAGGTTGGTGGTTTGAATCCCTATGATGGGGTGAGCTCCCGTTGCTCGGTCCCTGCTCCTGCCAACCTAGCAGTTCGAAAGCACATCAAAGTGCAAGTAGATAAATAGGTACCGCTCTGGCGGGAAGGTAAACGACATTTCCGTGCACTGCTCTGGTTCGCCAGAAGCGGCTTAGTCATGCTGGCCACATGACCCAGAAGCTGTACGCCGGCTCCCTCGGCCAGTAGAGCGAGATGAGCGCCGCAACCCCAGAGTCAGCCACGAATAGCCCTAATGGTCAGGGGTCCCTTTACCTTTACCTTTAACAGTTTGTAAATGTTTTAAATATGTTTATCTTCTTATTACTTGAAGGGTTTTTTTTGCCACCCTGGACTCCTCTGAAATGGAGGGGGGAATATAAATTTAATAAAATTAATTAAAAGAAGTAGGAAGTATCCAACTCTGAGGACTGTGCGTACAAGCCCCTTAGCCCCTAGTAATGTGCAGAGTACATACATGAGAGGAAAAAAGGTAAAGGACCCCATGATGGTTACGTCCAGTCAAAGGCGACAATGGAGTTGCGGCGCTCATCCCGCTTTGAGGCTGAGGGAGCCGGCGTTTGTTAACAGACAGCTTTCTGGGTCATGTGGCCAGCAGGACTAAACGGCTTCTGGAACAACAGGACACCGTGACAGAAACCAGAGTGCACGGAAATACCGTTTACCTTCCCACCACAGCGATACCTATTTATCTACTTGCACTGGTGTGCTTTCAAACTGCTAGGTTGGCAAAAGCTGGGACCGAGCAACAGGAGCTCACCCCGTCACAGGGATTTGAACCACCGACCTTCAAATCGGCAAGCTCAAGAGGCTCAGTGGTTTAGACCACAGCGTCACTCGCCTCCCTAGATGAGAATGCAATGGAGGGGCAGGTGAAGAGAGACAGAATCTGTGCGCCTTTTTGATTTCTGAGAGAAGCTCTGAGGTGGGTATGTGAAAAGTGCTGCTAGCTTCAGAGAAAGGCACAGCATTCGCCTTCCGAAAGCACTCCCGTGATCTTGTAATGGAACACAAAAGCAGACCTAAGAATGTGAATATGCAATGACAGGTGTGATGAGACACTGGGAGCGCAAATAACTAAATTCAAGGCACGATGTAGGTGTGCTGCTGGCTTCTTTTGAAAAAAACAACAAGAAGTTATGTCAACTGCATTGCTCTTGACTGTATGAAAATATTGATATGGAGAGCTTTTAAGGCTATAAAGTTTGGCTAGCCTTTTAGTCAGCAGCTCTGCCACGCACACTGTCAATTCGAGCATGCCTTGTTGAACTCTGTCAAATGACTTAAGGAGTGAGACACTGCGTCAAAAGTTTCTACTGTCATTCTGCTGTCTGTTACACCAACCACCCACCCAGAGAAAAGGGAAGGGGCTGATTTAACCTCATTTTCCCTCCCTTACCTTCGCTAGATCATGCATTATAAATAGGAGGTTATCTAGAAGACAGTTCAAAGGTTACAGCCAGTGCAGAACACAACTGCCCACCTTTTAGTGAGAATGTCTTTTATAAGCATTTGAAGTCTGAAGTGTATCAGGGCTGTAGCTTCTCTCCGGCAGTTAATACTCTGGTTTCTTCCCTGAATTTCTGTTTTAGCCAGGATTAGAGCCTGGTTCAACATTTGTGAGCACTTGCATAGATTGACAGCAGTGACCAGAGGAGGAATGAATGGTGGGAGGAGCACAGAGAGAAGATACAATATGATGCACCTGTAACAGAAAAACCGGATGCCTTCATCTGCCCCCAGCTGAAACAAAACATGTCTCTCCTGTATCAGTCCCTATAGCAGGCGCCGTGACTCTCCAACAGTTTGACTTCACCCCCAAAGTGAAGTGCCTACAGAGGGTGGTGAATACAGCACAAGATATTATGGGCTGTCCTGTGAATCCGCTGGATGAAATAGCGGAAGAACGTTGCCTCAGGAGAGTGAGGAAAATTCTCAGGGATGATTGACACCCTGGCCGGCACTTTCTTGATCTCCTGCCCTCAGGCAGAAAACATAGAAGCATGATTAGTCGCACCAACAGGGTAAAGAACAGCTTCTATCTGTGGGCTGTTAGGCTGCTGAATGAAAAGATAACAACACGGCAACTGACTTTTGGGTTTGGTGGGTGTGTGTCAGTAAACGAGGGGAATTAAGACTAAGAGAGCTGAGTGGGGGGTGCTCGTGTAATCTCACTGTATACAAGTTGTACAAGTGACAATAATGTATTTCAATTCGAAGGCACACTCTTCCATTATCTCCCAAGACAGACAGATGTCGACTAAGTAATGCTGAATGACCATGGAGTGCTGACTTGACCTCTTTTTCCCTTTTTGGGGGGGGCAGGGGGGAACATGAGT
Organism: Podarcis raffonei; assembly: GCF_027172205.1. Classification (NCBI taxonomy): domain Eukaryota; kingdom Metazoa; phylum Chordata; class Lepidosauria; order Squamata; family Lacertidae; genus Podarcis; species Podarcis raffonei. Next base: position 6,396,034 of record NC_070614.1, on the reverse strand, counting down.
GGAAAGATGAGGTGGGAAAGGGAATGGAAGAGAATATGTTGGGAGCAAGAGGTTGCTGTCAGACTGGAGCACTAAACCGTATCATTCCACGCTGCAATTTTGTTGCAGGCTTCACTTGCACCAAGTACCTTAGTCAAGGCAATTTGCTGAATCGTGGACACTTATTTTCAAAGGGTTTTATAAAAAGAGTGAAGGGACTTCTCTGTAGTCATCCATCTGGAGGGAGGGGTTGTTTGACAGTACTTAAGAGACTAGATTTTTTTTCATGTAGCCAAGAAAGCACACAGCAGACTTCTTAGTGGCGAAAATATAACATTAGAGCAAATAAAGCTCAGTGTAATCCAGTTTTACAAATCATTTTACAAATTATTCTCTGGGGGCAATTTGGCAACAACTGTCTGTACCCAAACATCTAAAACATTATTAATGTACAAGTATTCTGATTTGTACCCTAGCACCTGATTGCTTGAGGCTAATAAGGAATGTCAGACCTTAATGTGTCACCTAACTTAATAATCAGCCTTTTCCCAGGGTCAAATATTTTGTATAAATTAGAAAAATATGCAGATGCTTCCACAGAAAGAGCCGCACAGGGACTGGAGGTTGGCAGAGGGCTCAAAGTTCAGGCGAATGCATATTTTTATTTTTATCTTTTGTTCCTGAAGCTGAACAATGTCATTAACAGTTATCAAGAGGCCAGGACTCCAATTTGTAATCATCTTTGGGATGCTCAACACTCACTTGGCAATGCATCAACTTAGCATGCATATGGCTTAGCAGACAGACCAGACTGCCATTCTATTCACCAGGGGGATTGTGAGGTTTCTGTTAGGACCTCAGGAAAGAAGGAAGGAAGGAAGGAAGGAAGGAAGGAAGGAAGGAAGGAAGGAAGGAAGGAAGGAAGGAAGACTCAAATAGTGCAGCTGCATAATCTAACTTTTCACAAAATTGTGCACTTTTCAGTTTCAGATAACTGGGGCAAATCAGATTGCCACACAGATGCACAATGTGATCACAGCCAATCATTCATTCTGCAGAATTGGTATATTGCTTCTACAGCCCCCTGCTGTTATTGGTGAAATGGTATGCCCATTGTTTGAAGCGACACCAGCTAAAAGGAATGTGGCAGCCTCCCACGCTACTATGCTTGCCTTTCAGCAGTTACTTCTGATATCAAAGTTGCACCTCTGTCTGCTTGTGGTGCAACTTACCGGATCGTTTTTTTAACGGACGTAAAAGGGTACAAATTGCAGGTGAGAACTGATTGTAAGTTCAGATGAAAGAAGAGCCCTGAAAACACCTCCTGGCTGGACACCACACAAGTTAAAAAGCAGAGACATCACATACAACTATACAAAGGTCTGTATAGTTAATGCTATGGTTTTCACAGTAGTGATGTATGGAAGTGAGAGCTGGACCATAAAGAAGGCAGATCGCTGAAGAATCAATGCTTTTGAATTATGGTGCTGGAGGAGACTCTTGAGAGTCCCATGGACTGCAAGAAGATCAAACCTATCCATTCTGAAGGAAATCAGCCCTGAGTGCTCACTGGAAGGACAGATTGTGAAGCTGAGGCTCCAATACTTTGGCCACCTCATGAGAAGAGAAGACTCCCTGGAAAAGACAAGGAGAAGGGGACAACAGAGGACAAGGAGAAGGGGACGACAGAGGACGAGATGGTTGGACAGTGTTCTTGAAGCTACTAACATGAGTTTGACCAAACTGCGGGAGGCAGTGGAAGACAGGAGTGCCTGGGGTGCTCTGGTCCATGGGGTCACAAAGAGTCAGACACAACTAAACGATTAAACAACAACAATTCAGCTGTTCAGCTGCATGCATGAGGACACATGTACCACCTCTGATACCCTGACATGTGCTCTGTCCCCTTTACTCCTGGCCTTTGCGCATTGAGCATGAAGATTTGAAGGCAGATTTTAACCTACTCAACATGCTTAGAATCTCCCTTCTGAATGTTGCCTGAATAGGATTTGTGATGGCAATGGAACTGTGATTACTTGTCATTGCGCACACACTGTGAGCGGCTTTCAGCCACCATATACAGGTATCTTGATGCTTTAGTTTCTTTTCAATGCAGTATTATTTAGCCTTGCATACATGTATGTAGGATCACATGCCAATTTCCATTTCTATCAGCAGTCCCTTTTGTCCACATTGGAGGCAACCTTTGGAGGCAAATTGGGTAAACTAAGAAACCCCTTGTGTAGATCACACACAGTCTTTCACCTCCTAGTCCAAGAAACCACCCACACAAATGAAACTTGCTCGCCTTCCAAAATTACACACTTCTGCAGCATTTAGTACATTTATTACCATTCCCATATTTATATTCTCAACAATATTCTGCAAACAATGCAACCTAGTGCCAGCAGGATTTCAGATAACAGCACTATTTGCTTAAAGTTTGACAATATCGGTTTCTGAATTGTTTTAGGCATCCCCCCGCTGCTCCCAAAAGTAGCAAAAAGCAGCATAAAGCTCCCCACATTGCCAACAGTGATTGGGATGCACCTTGCAAATCTGCTCTAATAGTGTCAAGTATCACCGTTATTGCAAACCCTGAATTTTTAATTCTAAATGAACTGAGCTGAAATTATGTAGGTCATTATAACGAATGTGCAAGACCAGTTCAGGAACAATGTCAGCTCCTTTTACAGTCACAGCCTCTTTTGAATGAAGGCCAACCTCACACTGAAAGAGAAGTCAGAGGACTCTTTACTCCCTGTGCCACACCAAGTTCCTCCACGTTTTTGCAATTTGCATGGAAGATATACATGCTGTCAAGTCAACTAATGGGTGGGCATTCAGTTTGGGCTAGAGTTGGGGAACTTCCATCCCACAGGGCTAACTAGGCCTCGAAGGGGTCCTAATTTAGTCCACAAAGCCATTTTTCCCCAACTACGCCCAGCTGCCCTACACCTGACTTCATATATATGACACCAGACACAGGTCAGGGTCTCCCTGCTGAAAATTGGGTCTGAATTTCCCCACAACTAGCAAAACTGACGGGAAGAGTTAGAGGAATATTGATCCAGAAAATATTTGGAGAATGGAGAATATTTAAGGATTATATAAGATCATATTGTACCAACCACACCATATTAGCAGAACCTGAGTGATACTTGTAAACACAACAAATACTGTTTGTGGAGTAGATTGGAACAATATTAAAGAATATAAAACTGTGCGGGGGGAAACAACTACAATGAGAATGATTGGAAGATTCGTTTTGTCAGAAGTCTTTTTTATTTAAGTGTTTAATTAAGTATTAGGAAGATAAAGGGTTTTTTTACGTACGTAAATTTGCTATTTTTTCTTTGTTTTTTCTGTATTTTCTTCTTTTCTTTTTTTAATTGTTTTTTCTTTAATTTCCTTTTTGTAGTATGAGATTATAAATTCATTTATTTAAAATGCATCTCTGGGTTATTTGTGGAACATAGGAATTTGTTCATTCCCCCCCCCCAAATATAGTCCGCCCCCCCCCAATGTCTGAGGGGCAGTGGACCAGCTCCCTGCTGAAAAAGTTGGCTGACCCCTGGACTAGATAATTCTTTTTTTTTTATAATATTTTTTATTAAACAATTTTTTATATTAACACAAACAAAACATACAAAAACAAGCAACAAACAATAACAGAACAAAAAACAAGTACCATTTCATGTCCTAATTTCTTAAACCTTACTTCCTCGACTTCCTCTTGCTTCCCGTTTCTGTATTCCAAGTTCTTACAATTATTCAGCGAATCTTCCCTTATTTTACTATAAATTTATGTTAATCATCCTTATTCTCTTTATCTTAACCATTGCTAATAGTAACCATTTATTTTAAACCCAACATCATTCTAGCTGTCATTAATTTTATAGTATTTCTTTAAGTAGTCCTTAAACTTCTTCCATTCCTCTTCCGCCGCTTCTCTTCCCTGGTTTCGGATTCTGCTCGTCATTTCTGCCAAACCCATGTAGTCCATCACCTTCATCTGCCATTCTTCCAGTGTGGGTAGATCCTGTGTCTTCCAGTACTTTGCAATAAGTATTCTAGCTGCTGTTGTAGCATACATAAAAAAAGTTGTATCTGTCTTTAACACCCCCTGGCCGACAATACCCAAGAGAAAGGCCTCTGGTTTCTTGGGGAAAGTATATTTAAATACCTTTTTCAGTTCATTGTAAATCATTTCCCAGAATGCCTTAATCTTCGGGCACGTCCACTAGAGGTGAAAGAATGTACCTTCCTTTTCTTTACATTTCCAACATTTATTATCAGGCAAATGGTAGATCTTTGCAAGCTTGACTGGGGTTATGTACCACCTATAAATCATTTTCATTATATTTTCTCTTAAGGCGTTACACGCCGTAAACTTCAACCCGGTGGTCCACAACTTTTCCCAATCAGCAAACATGATGTTATGACCAATGTCCTGTGCCCATTTAATCATACTTGATTTTACCATTTCATCTTGTGTATTCCATTTCAGCAGCAGATCATACATTTTTGACAAATTCTTAGTACTGGATTCTAACAGTTCAGTCTCTAATTTTGATTTCTCCACCTGGAAGCCTATTTTACTGTCTAATTTAAACACTTCATTTATTTGATGATAATGTAACCAATCTCTCACCTTCCCTTTTAGTTTTTCAAAACTCTGCAATCTCAATTTGTCCCCTTCCTTTTCCAAGATTTCCCAATATCTTGGCCATTTCGACTCCATATTTAGCTTTTTAACTGCCTTAGCTTCCATTGGTGATAGCCATCTTGGAGTCTTATTTTCCAGCAAGTCCTTATATCTAACCCAGACATTTAATAGTGCTTTCCTGACAATATGATTTTTGAAACTTTTGTGCGCTTTAACCTTGTCATACCACAAATATGCATGCCACCCAAAAATATTGTTGAATCCTTCCAAATCCAAAATGTCTGTGTTTTCAAGAAGCAGCCATTCTTTTAGCCAGCAGAAAGCTGCCGCTTCATAGTACAATTTAAAGTCTGGCAGGGCAAACCCCCCTCTTTCCTTTGAATCCGTTAATATCTTAAATTTTATTCTGGGCTTCTTGCCCTGCCAGACAAATTTAGATATATCTTTCTGCCACTTCTTGAAACAATCCATTTTGTCCATAATTTGTAATGCTTGAAACAGAAACAACATTCTTGGCAATACATTCATTTTTATAACTGCAATTCGACCTAACAAGGAAAGCTTCAGATTTGACCAGATCTCCAGATCTTTTTTCACTTCTGTCCAAGTTTTTTCATAATTATCTTTAAATAGGTTCACATTCTTAGCTGTCATATTCACACCCAGATATTTCACTTTTTTAACCACAGTCAACCCCGTCTCATTCTGAAACCTTTCTTTTTCAATCTGTGTTAAATTTTTCTCCAATACCTTAGTCTTTAACTTATTCAATTTAAATCCTGCCAATTGGCCAAACTCTTGAATTATTTCCAAAACTCTTTTCGTGCTAGCTTCTGGCTCTTGCAATGTAAGTACTAGGTCATCTGCAAATGCTCTCAGTTTGTATTGTTTAGCTCCGACCTGAATCCCTTTAACCAACTGGTCCCTCCTGATCATATTAAGCAAAACCTCCAGGACCGATATAAAAAGTAATGGGGAGATAGGGCACCCCTGTCGTGTCCCTTTTTCAATCTTAAACTCTTCTGTTACCACATTATTTACAATTAATTTTGCTTTCTGTTCAGAATATATTGCACCTATACCATTTTCAAACCCTTGGCCTACCCCCATCCCCCGGAGGTTCTTCAACATGAAGCTCCAAGAAATATTGTCAAAGGCTTTCTCGGCGTCCACAAATATCAAAACAGCCTTAGTGTTTATGTTCACTTCCAACTTCTCCAAAATGTCAATTATATTCCTTACATTGTCCGACAAATATCTTTTCGGGAGAAAGCCCGCCTGGTCTCCATGAATCTCCTCCATCAAAACTCTTTTCAGTCTCTTTGCTAAAACATCAGCAAAGATTTTGTAATCCACATTTAGTAAGGAGATGGGTCGGTAGTTCTTAAGTTGGGTCTTTTCAGTCTCTGTCTTTGGTATAAGTGTAATGTAGGCCTCTCTCCACGTATCGGGTGCCCTTCTCCCCTCCATGATCTCGTTGCAGACTTCCTTCAAAGGTTGTATAAGCCCTTCCTTCAAAACTTTGTAGTATTTGGAAGTCAATCCATCCGGTCCAGGTGATTTGCCCAACGTCATATTTTGAATGGCATCTTCTATTTCCTGTGCTGATATCTCCTGGTTCAAAATTGTCTTACTTTCCTGGGAAATCTTTTTCAGCCCATTTTTCTCGAGGAATTGTTGTATGTCTTTATCTTTCTGCGGCCCTTGTGTATACAATTGTCTAAAGTAGCTCTGGAAACAGTTCCTAATTTCCACTGGGTTGCATATGTTCTTTCCCTCGACTTCTAAATTTGTTACCGTGTTGAGTTTTTGTCTCTTCTTTATTTGCCAAGCCAGTAACTTGCCACATTTGTCTGCAGATTCAAAGGTCTTTTGCCTCATTTGTTTAATTTTCCATTCTATTTCTTGATTCATCAGTTCCATATATTGTGTTTGGTACAGTTTAATTTCTCTTAAAACCACTTGCGATTTTGGCTTCAGTCTTAGTTTCCTTTCCCCTTCCTTTATCTTTTCCAGAATTTTCTCTTTCCTCTCATTTTGCTTTCTTTTCTTTAATGTATTTTGTTGTATCAAAAACCCTCTCATCACGGCTTTACTTGCGTCCCATATTATTCTTTTTTCTACTTTAGTTCTTAAATTAATTTCAAAATAATCCTTCAAGGTTTTTTGGGCCTTTTTACAGATCTCCTCGTCTCTGAATAAGGTGTCATTCATTCTCCATCTGAAGGAACCAGTTGTTGTTTGCTTCATCACCATCTTTACTGCGTTATGGTCGGAGAGAGTTTTGGGGCAGATTTCCACTTTCCTTATGTTCGACGCCATGTTGCTAGTCACCCAAATTTGGTCAATCCGAGTCCATGTCATTTTGGCTTCAGAAAAGAAGGTTCCCTCTCTCTCTAATGGGTGTTTTGTTCTCCAGATGTCTATCAAATCCATATTGTCAGTCATTTCAAAAAAAGTTTTTGGTAGTCTTCCATCTTTTGTAACTACCTGTCTTTGTGCTTTGTCCATATTTGTTGAAACTACTCCATTCATGTCTCCCATCATAATCAGTTTATAATCCATATAGTCCATTAAAGTCTCATGCAACTTCTTAAAAAATTCTGCTTTCCCTTCATTTGGTGCATATATCCCCACTATCAAAAATTTTTCTCCTTGAGATTGAATTTCAATTGCCAGATATCTTCCTTGGTCATCTTTAAAAATTTGTTTCGGCTGCAAATTTTCCTTTACGTAGATCACCACTCCTCTTTTTTTTACTTTGTCTGAAGATATAAATTCTTGTCCCAATCTCTTATTTATTAACAGTTTTCTATGTGCTCTTGTCACATGGGTCTCTTGTAAACAAATCAAGTCCAATTGGTCTTTCTTTAAAGCATGAAATATATTTTTCCTTTTTCGGGGGTTGTTTAGACCATTACAATTCCAAGTTAGAAGTTGCAAAGCCATGATGGGGTTATTTAGTTCCTCCTACAGCTCCCAATTGTTGTTCGTCCTTTGTCGGTGGTTCTGTGTCCGTATCTAGTCTTGAAGGATGTCCTTCTCCTGGATAGGTCTCTTTCTGTAGGTCTTCTTCGTGTTCTCCCAGGAACTTGTCTTTATCACTCACTGTTTTTATTCTTCTTTTCTTCCCCTTGTATTTAAAAGACAGGCCTTGGGGAAACTCCCACCTGAATAGTATGTAGTTCCTCTTCAGTAGTGTCACCAAATCCTTGTAAGGACCTCTTGCATCCAAGATACTTTTAGGGATATCTTTAAAGATCTCAATATGGAAATCCTCAATTCAAAGGGTTGTTTGGTAGTGCAGGTTCAATATTTTATCCCTCTCTTTTTTGGATCTTAGAGTTATCAAGCAATCTCTGGGTCTATTCTTCCTCTGCCTTATTCCCAACCTGAATGCACTCTCTATTTTGAACTCTTCTTCTTTCAAATCTTGCTTCCAGAAGTCAGAAAACTCTTTTGTCAAATAATCCACCAAGTTGTCTCCTTCCTTTTCCGGCACAAGTCTAATCCTTAGGTTTTTCTCCTTGCGTTGCATATCCTGCATAGAAAGTGTCAGTTCATACTCATCCAGTTTCCTGTACACCGGTGGAAGTTTCCCTTCAACAGCAGTAGCAATTTCCTTGGCTTCTTCAGCTATCTTTCGCGTTGTAGATGAATCTTCCAGTAGTTTCCCAATTGCTTCTGCATTAGAGTTCACTTTATTCCCAAGGTCAGTTATACTTTTAGTATTTAAATCAATTTTCCCAGAAATTTCTTCAATTTTCTTATTTGTTTCAGCACCTTGCTTCTTTAATTCCTCTAAAGAATCACTTATTTTTCCCAAGGCCTTTGTAAACGCTTCTTCCGAAGACATTGTTTTCACTCTTGCCTTTGTGACAGCTGCAGTTCCCGAGGCCCCTGATACAGAGGCCCTTCTTTGCATAGAAGAGTCCACTTTGTATTGTCTACCAGATCTCAAAGTTGTTTCTTGTGAATCTTCTTTCTGTTTACCATCTGCCATAACAAAGTCTTTCGTTCAAGGTCATTCCCACACTCTTAAGCTGTCAATAGAGGAAAGTTCTCAGGTTTTAAATTCCACTTGGTTGCTGAAACTGACCAAATCCTCTAGAGGGCGTAAAGTCAGTTCCTAAACTTTAAATTGTTCCCACACTTCCAAAAAGCAAAAGCCCTCCAAGTCCCTTTCTTTGTAAAAGATCCAAATCAATAGTGTCCTGCAAGTAACTTACTATGTAGCCAAATACGATGTTTCAAGTTGAGAGTAACCAAAGTCTATGTATCAGTTACTTTCTAACCTTTTTTGTAACGACCGTCCTTAGCCGGTTCCTTTCCTCCGGCAGTCCGACCCCCAGGTAGATAAGCAGCGGTAAACAGTTCAATCTCCTTTAAAACAAGCAGGGAATCCCTTTAAAATCTTCTTCCCCCCCTCTCCTGCCTTCGGGGGGGGGAGTTCTTTACTTGGTGTTGGGTTTCTTGGCTCATAAACTCTCCTGTCAAAAGTTACAGCTTAGCTGTCTTTCGCTTTAATCTTGCTGCAGGACGGAAAGCAGACTTCCTTTTTAATGCTTATCCGTCTCGGTGCCCAAATTCCTTAATTTTAGTGTCCAATTTTTAATGCAAGCTCAATCCTACTCACGGAAAGTTGCTCTTTTTTAATCCAAAATCTTCGGAAGAAGTCAGCGCTCTCCGCTAATGGCGACGCGGCTTCGCTTCGCAGGCTGGGTGAAAGCGACTCTCAGCACCGCTCCACGCACCCTCTGCTGATCTATAGCCTTTAAAAAGGCTATTTCACAACGTCGGGGGGGGGCAAAGGTGCCCGCCGAGTCTCCGGTTCACAGGCTACGCGCCTGTGACTTTTGAGGGTCCTTGCTCCGCCGTGAGCTACGGGACCCGAACCCGCGAAGCAGATCTCTCCCGGAGCTCCGGGAGAAATCCGCCATTCAGCGCTGGCGCTAACCCGGAAGGACTAGATAATTGGACTAGATAATTCTTGTGGTCCCTTCCAACTCATCAATTCTATTATTCTACGACAAGCTGAGGACAACCTGAATGAACGTTGTGGACGACTGTCTGGGAACTCTGCTTTACTGTACAGAATTAGCAAGTGTACATTGGTCTATAAATGCATTTACCCTTCAACCTTCAAAAACAACAACAACAAAAGTTACTGTTACAAAACTCCTTCAGGCATTTCAGAGAAGTGCCTCCGTCCAACCAATATCACCCACAGTCAGGAAAGGAAGAGAATGTTTGCCATGAATGCAGTGTGGGAGCTTCAGAGCCAAACCAACTGCTCTACCCGTGTCTAACTGGTCTTCACCCTTTCGAGGCAGCGAGCGCTATTGCCATGCTGCAAAAATTTCATCGGAATGAACGGAACTGCGATGGAACTGTAACTTTGAGCTCTGACCCTAACCTTTATAATTGGCCGCTCAATGCATACAAAATCTGTTTCACAAACAAGGCAAGATGGGGAAAGGCAGAGACGTGCGAGGGTTGTCAAAAGGCAGCAGAAGCTGTTTCCTCTCCGCTCTTCCAAATAAGAGCTATTTTTTGCAAATGATCACAAATCATAAGAGACATCTCGTCAACACAATGACAAGGAAAAATGTGTCTGGGCAAAAGGAGTTAGAGAGCTGAGCTGTCACCACGCAAGCTTATCAATCTGCTGCCAGAGAGAGAAAAAAATCTGGCATTAGGACACACAAATCATCCCCTCTTCAGCAAGCATCAAATTTGTCGCAAAGTACCATTGTGGGTGTTCACAGCCGTTCCTCACAAAGGAACAATAATCTCCTCTCACATGAGGCGCTGAACCAAACTAGCCTGAAGGAACTTCTCAAACATGAAGTATCGTGCTACAGAGATACTTCTTTTGTTGTAGGTGGGTTCTGAGCTTCTGTCGCCATTAATAAGTGGTAAAAGCCCTCGTCCTTTCCCGTTTTGATTCAACGTTTTCAGCAAGAGTGTCACAAGTTGAGCCACACATTAGACTATAAATGCAGGCACCAGAATCTCTACTAGATGCCTTGGTTTTTGCCTCTCCTGATCTAGAGGGCAGAACAGGGGAGCAGGCCTGAAAAAACCACAGCTAAAGCCAGCTGACATTTGGAGTTGAGTACCATGAAGGGACGCAGGTGGCGCTGTGGGTTAAGCCACAGAGCCTAGGACTTGCCGATTAGAAGGTCGGTGGTTCGAGTCCCCACGACGGGGTGAGCTCCCGTTGCTCGGTCCCAGCTCCTGCCAACCTAGCAGTTCAAAAGCACGTCAAAGTGCAAGTAGATAAACAGGTACCGCTCTGGCGGGAAGATAAATGGCATTTCCGTGCACTGCTCTGGTTCGCCAGAAGCGGCTTAGTCATGCTGGCCACATGACCCGGAAGCTGTACGCCGGCTCCCTCGACCAATAAAGCGAGATGAGCGCTGCAACCCCAGAGTCGGCCACGACTGGACCTAATGGTTAGGGGTCCCTTTACCTTTACCTTACCATGAATATGCTGGTGACATTTAGCGCGCTGTCTGTCTGTCTGCCTGCCTGCCTCTTATTTGCAGCTAGCAACAAGGAGGTTGTGGAGACCCCAAACTGTTGCCTGGGTGCAGCAACCAATTGGATGTGCACTAATAAGCTGGAAATCAATCCCTAAAAAACCCCAGTTAGTAATGCATGAGACTCTTAATCTCAGAGTCGTGTTTTTGAACCCCACATTGGGCAAAAGTTTCCAACTGGGTTGGACTAGATGGTCCTTGCCGTCCCTTCCAACTCTACAGTCCTCCGATTCTATGATTCTAAATGCTGATCCCAGGTTAAAAGCACAACCTTTTCTGCATAGATTGCACTCTCTCCGAAGGACCAAGTTCACAGTTTGGGGCCATTTCAGGGTACAGCACTGGGAATTCAAAAGCCGGAACGACTCGCTTGAAAGAAATGAAATGATATTGCAAAGAGTACACGTAGCTGCTTCAGGAAAGATTGACAGGTTGCATAAATATAGATAAATATGTAGGCACACGAAGTACATCTCTCCCTTGGAGAATCAGAGCTGTGTGGTTTCTCTGCTCTGGTGACCAAAATGAAAAAAGCCCTTCTATACAGCAGATGTAATTACCACAATGTAAACCAGCATAAAAGAAGGGAAGAGCTGAGAGGCAGCTCCTTCATAGGGAGCGAAGAAACAGGACAGACTGACCAAGGAGGATTTATCACTGAAAGGGAGAATTTCTTATTTACATTATTTTTATTTTGTTGTATCTCACAGGAAGTACTTCTTCTAAGCAAGGAGACTAGTAGCGCACAACACCAGCTTTTACAAAAACTGGTAGCCAAGTTGGCCCATTGGGAATAAAGGTCTGCTAATACTTTTAGATGGGCCACCCAAATTCTCACACATAATGAGCAAACTTTTGGGTTTTCCAGAACTCTTCATCATGTTGAATGTAGAACAAGATGGCAGGGAGTAGGAAAGTAACACGTTGTTCTGAAGTCTGCAGTTTGTAAACATGAATAGAAGTTCTGTAGAAGTGGAAAGGAACAAAGCAGCCTTTACATTAGCAAACCTGGATATTAATTCCCTCTTATTTTATTTATTCCCTAAGATTTATAATCCGTTGGACCTTCAGATTCTCTTGAAAGGCAAAGATGTTTTTCAGGGAGCTCAGACTCCATCTTTCGCTCTTCTCACTGCTAATCTTGGAAGAGGTTTCTTCAAGAGAATCTGGACTTGTTGTAAAAGGAACAACTAGATTTTATTTCAACAACTGCATTTCAGTTCATGTATTCTATACAGCAACCACATTCTCTTGAACAAACTCTCCCCCATCACTTTTTAAAAAAATGAAAACCAGCCTTTTATATTTGTCGTGGGTTCTAACTTTTGCTAATCTTGCAGCACATACCTCTTCAAATGCGGAGGCAGCTTTCGGTGCCACGGCTGTGACTTAAAACAAATTTAAGGAAGTAAGACTTACTAATTCGTTTTTTGCAATTTGCTGGTGGAGCAGGGGGTATAAAGCTTGATAAAGCTGTTCCACTTTATGTCAGAACAAGCCAAGGCAGAGAGGCTGACTTCATCAGCGCTTGAGAGTTATGGGGGCTGAGACCATTCCCGCTCTAAACATCAGTTCCAGTTCTTTGAGCCAATTGCCACAGATTCCACAGGCCGGCCCACACTACAATTTTCACACTTAGCAACTGTAAAATTGTTAAGCAATATCTTTCCGCCCGGTTGCTCCATTATTAGTGCTTAGTTTGGCATGCCACCTTAGTTACGGGCTTTAAATGCCCCTTTCAGCACTTCCCAGGGTAACCTTGCCCATGAAATCGGAAAATCAGATCATTTTCTGGTCTGCTTTCTTCTTTTGCAGTGGATGAGATTAGATTTTGCCATGCCTGACTGACAAACCCTCATTTGGGATTCAAGAAGAGGCCAGAGCCCTGACCTCCCCTTAAAAGGAGGGGGAGGAAGAAAACCTACAGAAGAAATACAGAAGAAGAAATACCAACACGTCACATAATTTACACCACCAAAGTGGGGGGGAAATGGGAGTTTGGGGGGAAGTCCACACAAATGTTTCGCGAATCTTGACACCATTTGTTGTTTTCATCTGGAAACAGTTCTAAAAGGGGGATATTTTTTATCATCATACTTTGGAAAGCTTTTATTTGCCTGGCTAACTACGTGGAGTAATATTTTCACTTCCATTTATTTCAGTTTGCTTAGGGTCAAATTGAAATAATTGTTTTATAAGGCTGGTCTTTAAAAGGTGCAGGATTCTCTTCAAGGACACATGGGGACCAGTGGCTAAATGCAATCCTTATACCCATTCAAAGAGAGCTAGCATAGCATAGCAGCACAAACTGGATTTCACCATCCAAATCTCACCGCAGCCTGTTTTGCTACGAAACCACCGTCTCCCCACCTCAGCTTCTCCTTAAATGCAGTCTCTTTCTTGGTGTTAAAAGGAACAAGGGTGGGGAAGAGTGGGGGCTGTGTGTACAGTATTTATTTATTTATCTAATTTCTTCCCCAGCCTTCCTCCCAACAGAGGAGCCCAGGGTGGAAAACAAGACAATTAAAAATGAAAACAAATAAGAACGTTTAAAACAATTAAGATCATCTAAAACCATTTAAATGGTTCAAGAGGATTCACCTCCTTTTGGTTAATAGATGTAGCAGTACCCTCTCCTTCTCTTCTCAAGGGAGAAGGCGGCCACATGACACATCAGAATGCAGCTTACCTCCTTCTCGGTATTGGTGCCCGCCCTGTGGAACGCCCTCCCACCAGATGTCAAAGAGAACAAAGAGAACCTTGGGACGCGGGTGGTGCTGTGGGTTAAACCACAGAGCCTAGGACTTGCCAATCAGAAGGTCGGCAGTTTTAATCCCCGCAATGGGGTGAGCTCCCATTGCTCGGTCCCAGCTCCTGCCAACCTAGCAGTTCGAAAGCACGTCAAAGTGCAAGTAGATAAATAGGTACCGCTCCGGCGGGAAGGTAAACAGCGTTTCCGTGTGCTGCTCTGGTTCGCCAGAAGCGGCTTAGTCATGCTGGCCACATGACCCGGAAGCTGTTCGCCGGCTCCCTCGGCCAGTAGAGCGAGATGAACGCTGCAACCCCAGAGTCGTCCGCGACTGGACCTAATGGTCAGGGGTCCCTTTAGCTTTTAATGGAACCTTCTACATTATCATAAATGTGGGCACACCAAATGTTTAGACAATGGCCTGATGACCCTTGCCTGTTCCTCTGCTCTGGCCCCGCAGTGGCTGACAGCCACCCCTCTTCTTCCACTTGGTAGCATGGTCATTCCACAAACATTTTTCCAATAAGAGCAATTACTCCTGGAGGCATGTACGCAGCGGTGTAATTGGAGCATACTGACAAGTGACAGCAATCGATTTGTTTAGCATGCATCTTTATATTTAGGACAGAGAGTGACAAGCTAATGAAATAAACCCAGTAAAATACTAAAATGGATTATAGCATGTCAAACACTCCAGGGAGAAAAATCTGCGGAAAACATCTATTGGGATGTCACTCAAATCCTGGCTTGATACTGCACTTAATTGCTGCGTTCCAAACTCAGTTGCTATAAAAGTCAAAGTATTTATATAAATGCAACAAACTTAAGAGAACAGCAGCACTAGAATAATTCCATCGAATAGTCCCTCTAACAAACGCACCACCATCTAAAAGGGGTTGGTTTTACCAGCCTATAATGAAAAGCACACGATTCTATAAAGATGTAAGGAAAGCCTCAATAGACTTTTGTTTTCGTTTAGTTTTGTTTCTTAAATGAAGGTGTAGGTTCTCAAGCGACATACTCCCAAACTGTGGTCCAGTGGTTCATAAACCACCAGTGGTCCACAGGCTTCATTCAGGTGGCCTGTGGCATGCCTGCAAGAAACATTCATATTGATATTTAATTGCATTTTTATTGCTTCTTTCATTTCTTGCATTGTACTTTATCACATTACAATTTTATTTCTATGGGATGGAAACTGTAATGCAAGAAATCGATGAAGCCATTAAATTTCAATTAAAAACCATGCCACGTCTAGAGCACAGTTGTTGTAGCAGTTATGACGACAGGCTGAAAAATAATTAAGGGGCCTATCAAGACCACCAACAATTTTTAAGTGGTCGGGGGGGGGGGGGTTCAGAACTGCTAGGGGAGAAATCCTGTTGACCTCTGTTGAGAACTTCACATCCTCCCTCTCTTCTCTCCTTCCCTTCCTGTGACATTCAGTCGCACACATGATTTAACCATAGTGTAGCATTAGGAAGGGTGGCGCTGTGGTCTAAACCACTGAGCCTAGGGCTTGCCGATCGGAAGGTCGGCGGTTCGAATCCCCGCAACGGAATGAGCTCCCGTTGCTCGGTCCCTGCTCCTGCCAACCTAGCAGTTCGAAAGCACGGCAAAGTGCAAGTAGATAAATAGGTACCGCTCCAGCGGGAAGGTAAACGGCATTTCCGTGCGCTGCTCTGGATTTGCCAGAGGGGGCTTAGTCATGCTGGCCACATGACCCGGAAAAACTGTCTGGCTCCATCGGCCAGTAAAGCAAGATGAGCGCCGCAGCCCCAAAGTCATTCGCAACTGGAATTAACTGTCAGGGGTCCTTTACCTTTAGCATTAGGAATGTACAGCTCTTGTGCATCTAGGTAAGAGGGAGAAAGATCTTTCACATCACCTGCCAGTTAAACTCCTTAACTGGAAAGGTGAGAAGCTGAACCCAAGACCTTCAGCATGCAAGCATGCCAGGCATGTGCTCCACCTCTCAGCCATGTTCCCTCGTCTCATTGTTGGATATATCTGCACCAAAGCACACCACACTTAACACGAGCCAGGTTAACTTTTAACCAAGGCTTGGAGCAAATTGAAGTTAACAGCTGAGAACCAAAGAACAATGGCAAGAAAAACTGATGGAATATGTGGAAATAAACTGAAAGACTTAGAGACAAAGACAATAGAGATTTTAAAGAGGACTGGGAACCATTTGTGCTGTATCTATGGAATCAATGTAAAGGAAATGGCTCATTATCAGTGTTTGAGTAAACACAATTACCGTATTTTTCGCTCTATAAGACGCACCAGACCACAAGACGCACCTAGTTTTTGGAGGAGGAAAACAAGAAAAAAAATATTCTGAATCTCAGAAGCCAGAACAGCAAGAGGGATCGCTGAGCAGTGAAAGCAGCAATCCCTCTTGCTGTTCTGGCTTCTGGGATAGCTGCGCAGCCTGCATTCGCTTCATAAGACGCACACACATTCCCCCTTACTTTTTAGGAGGGAAAAAGTGAGTCTTATAGAGCAAAAAATACGGTAATAACAGAAACATAGAAGCTATACAAATGAGGTTAAAATGATAAGAATATAACAACATTTAACTTAAGGATATAATGTTGAAGTACAGTAGTACCTCGTTTTGCGACCGGGATACGTTCCGGAGCCCCGGTCGCTGGCTGAAAAGAACGCTGGACAAAGTGCCACGTACACATATGCACATGGAGCGTTTTGCGCTTCTGCACATGCGCAAACTGCGATTTAGCACTTCTGTGCACATGCAAGTGGTGAACCTGGAAGTAACCTGTTCCGGTACTTCTGGGTTTGCCAGAGACATTCAACGGAACGGGCACTTGACGAGGCGAACAATAGACAAGGTACCACTGTATAGTACTGTAAGAAGGACAAGTTCATATGTAAAAAAACCAGAAGGGGAAGTTGAGGGAAGAAGAAGAAGAAGAGGAGGAGTTTGGATTTGACACCCCACTTTATCACTACCCTAAGGAGTCTCAAAGCGGCTAACATTCTTCTTTCCCTTCCTCCCCCACAACAAACACTCTGTGAGGTGAGTGGGGCTGAGAGACTTCAGAGAAGTGTGACTGGCCCAAGGTCACCCAGCAGCTGCATGTGGAGGAGCGGGGAAGTGAACCCGGTTCCCCAGATTACGAGACTACCGCTCTTAACCACTACACCACACTGGCTCTCATGGGAAGTCATGGGGGGGCGGGGTTGTGAAAGCGGGGAATTTAATTTGTTATCATTTGCTATGATGTAATTGTGAAAAAAATAATAATGTAAAATTCAATAAAAATTATTTAAAGAAGAAGAAGCTAACAGTTGAGAAAGCCAAGAACTGCTCAGGACCACAATACTTCAAGGACTGCCTCTTTCCATATGAACCTACCTGGACCCTGAGATCATCTTCTGAGGCCCTTCTTCATGTGCCTCCTCCTCAAGAGGTCCCAAGGGTGGCAACATGAGAACGGGGCCTTCTCTGCAGTGGCTCCTCATCTGTGGAATGCATCCCCCAGGGAAGTTCACCTGGAGCCTTCATTATACACCTTTAAGCACCAGGCAAAAATGTTCCTTTTTAACCAGGCCTTTGGTTGATCTGATTGACATCCTATGCACTTTTAAAATGTGGCTCTCTTTTTTGGGGAGAGGGGGTTATTGGGTTGTTGCTTTTATTTTGATTATATATATTGTGGTTTTTATTTTGATCTTTTCAGTGAACTGCCCTGAGACCTCCAGGTATAGGGCAGTATATAAATTCAATAAATACTAATAATAATAAAAAAAGAATTTAAAGACAATGGCTTTAAGAGCAGCT
The DNA here is from genome assembly GCF_027172205.1 of Podarcis raffonei. Taxonomy (NCBI): domain Eukaryota; kingdom Metazoa; phylum Chordata; class Lepidosauria; order Squamata; family Lacertidae; genus Podarcis; species Podarcis raffonei. The sequence continues at coordinate 6,378,281 of NC_070614.1, read as the reverse complement.
TTCAATGGTTGGTATGGTGAAGGGGGACACACACAACCCTGTCAAATGCCATTCAGAGTCTTATCAGTTAATGATACCTCCCCATTTCCAAATACCGCTTCAGTTTGGCCAGTGTTTGTTGCATAGCATTCAGAAATAAGAACATATGGAGAGTACTGTTATATCAGACCAATCATCCAATTTCCTACTAGGGCAGTAGATACACTTTTTGGAATCTAAGAAGTGGGAGACAAAAAGCAAATGCCAAGCTTGCTCCCTCAGCAAATGGTTTTCAGAGGTCCAATGCCAGCATCCACTTAGCTATGATGGCAAATGGTTACTGAAAGAAGACCAAGCCTCCATGGATTCATCTAATCCTGTTTTTAAAAGCCATCTAAGGCGGTTGCCTTCGACTTTATTTTGTAACAGTGAATTCTGTTAGCTAAATGACCAAGGAGAGTAGATGGGTAGATCGCTTAATGTCTTTCAGTGTCTTTGCTGATCTACTCAGATCATTGAATGATTTGTAGTAGATCAGCAAGAGTTCCTGATTCCCAACTGTTTAATAATAGTTATTTTAAGGAATTTATTTGTTCAGTACTGGCTGCGTTAGAAGACAACTCCCTTAGAATGAATTGGTGATGAGATGTGAAGCCAAAAGGTTAACTTCCTCATACTCTTAGCTTTCAGCAACCGAGAAGCCTAACATTTACTGCTTGCCTAGGAGTACAGGATGCAGGTGGCACTGTGGGTTATACCACAGAGCCTAGGACTTGCCGATCAGAAGGTCGGCAGTTCGAATTCCCGCGACGGGGTGAGCTCTCATTGCTCAGTCCCTGCTCCTGCCAACCTAGCAGTTCGAAAGCACGTCAAAGTGCAAGTAGATAAATAGGTGCAGCTCCAGCAGGAAGGTAAACGGCATTTCCGTGGGCTGCTCTGGTTTGCCACAAGCGGCTTAGTCATGCTGGCCACATGACCCGGAAGCTGTACACCGGCTTCCTCGGCCAATAAAGTGAGATGAGCGCCACAACCCCAGAGTCAGTCACGACTGGACCTAATGGTCAGGGGTCCCTTTACCTTTACCTTTATGAGCACAGGTATTCAGAATGAAGATTAGCATGAATGGCCATGTAGGTGGGAGCCACAGATTCACACCAACCAGACCCTTCCTTAGCAAATCAGACAGAACTAAGATACAATTGCAAATAATTGTGCCAATGCCAACTGCCACGTGACTGAATATCAATAGCACGAAACGTTATTTTCCACATTAGAAGGTTTCATGTGTGCTTGATCTGTCCTGCTTTTCTCCACACACCCAGCATAATCAACAAATGCACACAAAGGAACTGGAAAGGTAATAAAAATAAAATGAAATCGCATAATACATCTCTTAAGCATTATAGATAGGAGGAAATTAGAAAGGACACTATAGGGGTGGATTTCTATTCAACAGGATATTAAGGCACATATATCTTCAAGCTTTTGACGTGGGGAATGTTTTTTATCACTTAACATTAAAAAAAAACACAATATTTGATTTGTAAATAAAGCTCCTGAATCTTTTACAGAAGCAAGGGCCATACAAATATCTGAGTAAGTAGAGAGATAAAAGCCCAGCTTACTTTTACCGCCTCTCTCTGCAAAGCAACGCAGTGTGGTGATATGGAACTTCATGGGTTTTGAAATGCCAGAAAAGTCTTAGTAATTTGTTAAGTATCAGTATCAGTAAGTATCAGTAACATTAGAACTACACACAATACGAAAGAAGCAGCCCTGGTGTACTCAATAGCTCTGTGCCCATTCAGACACATCACTCCTGCTCCAATAAACCATAGGCAAGATCAACAAGCTCGCATACTCCTCCCCTTGCAAGCCCAGCTTCAGCAAAGACTTCCTGTGACCTCCAAACATGTAAATCAGGGTGGCAAGCCAGGCTCAGTATAGAGATGCCTAACCCAGGAGTGCCTCTAGCAGTTGGCTCTCATTCTGGCTACACAGCCACCCTGTTCATTTAGGTAGCTCCTCATTCATATGAAGTTAACATACCAGATGGTCATGCTTTTCAGACACAACAGGTGATTAAGTTATTCCAGAAAAAGTAGTGAATGGGGAACTACAGGCTCCGGAAGAGGGACGCAGGTGGCGCTGTGGTCTAAACCACTGAGTCACTTGGGCTTGCCGATCAGAAGGTTGGCAGTTCGAATCCCCACAACATTGCTCAGTCCCAGCTCCTGCCAACCTAGCAGTTTGAAGGCACCCCAGTGCAAGTAGATAAATAGGTATCGCTGCAGCGGGAAGGTAAACGGCATTTCTGTGAGCTCTGGTTTCTGTCACAGTGTTCCGTTGCACCAGAAGCGGTTTCTGTCACAGTGTTCCGTTGCACCAGAAGCCACATGACCCAGGAAGCTGTATGTGGACAAACGCCAGCTCCCTTGGCCTGAAAGCAAGATGAGTGTCGCAACCCCATAGTCACCTTTGACTGGACTTAACTGTCCAGGGGTCCTTTACTTTTACCTTTTTACAGGTTCCAGAAAATAGACCAGAACTGAGTCAGAAGATGAGCCGGGAAAAGGATATAAGAGAAGGATACACAAATATATTTTGTTTGTTTTTTCTAAAAAGAATAGAGAGAACCATCTCATGGTCTGGATACATCATTACCTGGTTCACACCAAGAAGTTATTTTTTAAAGTATCTCCTGATACATTCGGCAGTGGCAGTTGCCCATAAAAATCTGTGCAAAAATCCAAGATGTTGATGTCAAAATTAAGATGTGCATGCTCAGAGGGCATGGGATGCAGTTTGACTGCTGGCTGATGGAAACTGGGGAACCGGGTGGGGGGTGGTGGAAAGAGTAGACTCATGAACAGAAACACTCCACATGGCAACAGCTTGTTGCAGGGCCCCATTTTTCCATATAACATCACCAATCTCAAATACAGTGGTACCTCGGGATGCGAATAGGATCCGCGCGACAGCGCATCTGCGCATGCGCAGGTCGCGTTTTGCAGCTTTCGCGCGTGACGTCATTTTGAGCGTCTGCGCATGTGCGAGCGGCGAAACCCAGAAGTAACACGCTCTGTTACTTCTGGGTTGCCGCGGAGCGCAACCCGAAAGCGCTCAACCTAAAGCACATTCAACCCAAGGTATGACTGTACCAGTTCTCAAGGATTTGATATCTGAAAAAGTGTGCATGCACACAAAATCTCATACCAATAACAAACTTAGTTGGTCTCTAAGGTGCTACTGGAAAGAATTTTTTTAATTTTGTTACAAGGATTTGATCGTTTGTGCTTATGTAGCCAGAACCACACCACTCATGCAGAAGAGGGAGGTGTCAGCAGACTTGGGGGGGGGGACTCAAGAGATTTGCAAAATCTTTAGGAGGAAAGCTGTTAAAATGTGGCAGGGGGGAACAGCCCAATTGGAGGACTTGCCAAGTTCAGCAGACACAGAATGTTAGTACATACATGGTCTCCTGGTGACTGGAACTGGGGTTCTTCGCTCCTTTTTTACCCTCAAACGCCCAAAGTGGGTAACAGCTTTTCTACAGCCAATGGGTTTTGGTTTTCAAAATTCCTAGATTCTGGAGCATTTCTGACAAACGTCACTCCTTCTCATTCACACAAGCATCTGAAGGATTCCTATGCGTCCCTGAAAATTTCAGCCAACAAGTGCGATGAAAGATGCAGCTATTGAGCTGGCATTTAGAACAGTCAAGCGTCTCTGCTTGGAGAATAATTAGAAACCTAGTGAGCAACGTGGAGGGTTTGTTTCTGCCATTCATGGCCTCATTCGTGTACAAATCTGTTCTTAGCATTTTAGGCAGCCTTCTGCTATATACACTGTTAAGTGGGAAGTGACAGCATATGTACCAGCTATGATTTATTTCGTTCGTTTAAATTCCATGCAAGTTTCGGAGCTTATCCATACTCTTTCCCCACGCTTTCTAGGCAATGGGCCACACTTTCCTGGTCCATGTCTGGGCGCTTTTCATTTTTTATTTTTGCCCCGCCACTTTCCCAAGGAAAGCCCAATCTCTACCACTGAAATGCAACAAACAGCAATTCAAGTTCTCTACAGATTGCTGTTTGCTCCGATTCAGTGGCAAAGAGCGAGTTTTCGCTGAGAAAGCCGCAAAGCAAAAAGAAGAGAACTTGGACACAAAGCTTTAAAGTGCAGAAAAAAGGGAAGTGTTGATAAGCCCTCAGTGTTTGGGCACAAAATATAACAAAATAAAGAACAAAATAAACTTTTCAATAAGGGATTTCAGAGTCTAACAAGAGCAATCTCTTGAACAGATTCAGGATTAAAATGAGAAAGTTTTTGCACAACTCATAGGAATGTAGTATCTACATCAAGAATTACATTTAGGCAAGACTGCCAAGAAAAACGCCTTGTTTTTCAAATGAGAGTATGGCATAAAACAGGGATCAGCAAGGCTTACTGGGCATTGGCCAGATCACTCCTGCAGAGAGTTATCTCCCACTTGGACTACTGAAATGCGCTCTATGTGGCGCTACCTTTGAAGGTGACCCGGAAACTGCAATTAATCCAGAATGCGGCAGCTAGACTGGTGACTGGGAGTGGCCACCAAGACTACATTACACTGGTCCTGAGAGATCTGCATTGGCTCCCAGTATGTTTCCAAGCACAATTCAAAGTGCTGGTGCTGACTTTTAAAATCCTAAACGGCCTAAGTCCAGTATACCTGAAGGAGAGTCTCCACCCCCATCATTCAGCCCAGACACTGAAATCCAGTGCCGAGGGCCTTCTGGCAGTTCCCTCATTGCGAGAAGTGAGGTTACATGGAACCAGGCAGAGGGCCTTCTCGGTAGTGGCGCCCACCCTGTGGAACGCCCTCCCATCAGATGTCAAGGAAATAAGCAGCTGTCTTATTTTTAAAAGACATCTGAAGGCAGCCCTGTTTAGGGAAGTTTTTGATATTTAATGCTGTATTGTTTTTAACACTTGATTGGAAGCCACCCAAAGTGGCTGGGGAAACTCAGCCAGATGTGTGGGGTATAAATAATGAATTATTATTATTATTATTATTATTATTATTATTATTATTATTATCCTCCGTGGGCTGGGCCAGTGCAGCATGATGCCGGAAATCGCTTCTGCGCATGCCCAGATGTCGAAAATCACTTCTGAGCAGATGCGATTTCCAGCATCTGGGCATGCACAGAAGTGATTTCCAGAGCCACGGAAGAGAGTCCCTGCACTGCGCTGCACCAGTTTAGCGCAGTGTGCGGGGACTCACTGAGCAGGTGGCTCTGTCTGGGGGCCGCTCATGGGCCAGTTAAGCGACCCTCATGGGTCACTTCCGGCCCATGGGCCTTAGGTTGCCGACATCTGGCACAGAAGTTATGCAAACAGCAATGCCAGGAAAGATCCTCCTAGCTTTTTCTCACCTGTTGCTCATGGACTACTCTAGACACAAACACAGAAGGTCATTCTTACATATGAATTAAATCAGGGAGTTTTGCGGAGTAAGAAAGGAGAGAGGCAGTTGGAAGATGGCATGGAGCCCATGAAGGCAGCTTTGAGTAATGAAGGATTCAATCCACACAAACAGCAAAATTAGGCAATGTTGCTTTTTCCCAGAATAAGAAAAAATAATCTCATCTATAGCAACACCTGTCTATTCCAAGCAGATCCAGAAGCTCCCAAACATGTTACTCAGGCTCCTGTTTCCCCCACATCTCTGTAACACAAAAAACTGGCTCTTGTAGCCACTAATCTGCACAGGAAGTACACCGTCTAGTTTCCTCACTGCAAATAAGGAAAAATATATCCCTTAGTGCCACTACTTTTCTAAGTGTAGTATTTCTTGTTTTCAGCAGAGGATTGTCAGTGTGCAATTACACACATATACAATTGAAGTGGTACAATCAGAAAATATAGATCGGTTCTTGAGGCTACATGTAGATATACCTGCAAAACAAGAGAAAGTGTGTGTGTTTTCTGTTGTGGTGTGAACTCTGACGTCTTCAAAGGGCACCCAGCTTCCAAATCACTTGCATTCTACCCTTCCTCAAAATAAGCTACCTGCCACCCCCAGCCCATGTTCACAACTACCCTGTAAGGGAGGCTAGGGTGAAAGGTCATCTAAGGTCACCTAGATCTGTGGCCAACGGCAGGAAGGCTGTTCCACTCCCACTATCCATGCTTATCTGATCAGATCAAATGTTTCAATAATGCTTTACACACACACACTTTTTAGAACTCTTGGAGACTGACCCAAGAAAGGAGTAACATGATCTTGTGATTGACACAAGGGCCAGTCAATACTCCAAATCATTCTTCTCCTGGAAATGCGAGGAAGATACACACCCCAGCCGCCCCACAAGCTTCATCTAGGAGAGAAGACTGTACATGAGACCAAAGAAATCAATGAGTGTGTTTTCCCCTCCCGCAGGGTCCCCATTAAAATTGTTTCTGTGCAGCCCAACATCCAAGTATGGAAGGTTGTAGGGTTTCAAGTATCCTTTCAGAAAACCCTGATTGTGAAACAAAAAAGCTAAACACAAAAATCACCTCCCTTTTACTGAAATCTTGATATATGCTCCAGCTCTACTTCATGAGGGTCCCGTAGAATCTCTGAGTATGAAAACTGACTCTGTGCCCCTTCTGCTATGGCCTGCCTGGTGCTGTCAAGCAACAACACTCTACCAGGTCTCCACAGCTGACAATGTGTGCAAGTTATCAACATAAATGACATTTGATTAATTGTTCTTAAGCATCTCTGTCAAAAAGTACTAATGAGAAAAATAAATTGCATTGGATCGAGAGATTAACCAGCTCTGTCTTTCCTTGACTGGGTGACAGTTGCTTGTTCTGATTCAGCTGTGAAAAAATGGACGCATTAAACTGTCAAATTTTTTTTTTCCTTCCCCCAAATGAAATTTTTCTGATGGATCTGTAATACAGCAAACCTGCTAATGAAGCAGAAGTAAAGATCTAGCATCGTATATCCAGCAAATTGCACCACATTTGTTTCAACTGTTTATACAGTCCAGTTGTACTGCAAAATCATGGTGTGGAACATCAAGTGTGGGACTCTGAAGACTGTAAGATGGCATGAACTCTGGCAGCAGGGGGCCAGGATTTTACCTTCTACAACCGCAGGGTACCTCGCAGGCAGTGTGAGTTATTGGGCAGACATATGTTGTACTACAGTGGCTCCTAGGTAACCAGGAAAAGATACTGTAGCTCATCAGCCCAGCAAGACCACTATGGTTATGCCATTCCTCAGCCTGAACAGCTTGTCACTAAGAATAATCATAAAAAATTATGTCCCTCGCCCCAGCTGCTTGTTAAAGATATACATTTGATAAGCATAACACGTAATGTTTGGCTCCATTGTGTTTGAAAGCATTTGCAAAGAGAAGTATGTGTTAGGCACAAGAGGTTTCACTCTGTCAAATGCGGCAGAATAGTTTGGATGTTTCTTGTTCAGTATTTAGGCTAACTGATGACTCATCCAGGAAGCCCAAGCTGCAGTCTCTCACAGCAGGGGATGAAACCTGAGAATGTCGGCTTCTTACTGTAGTGGCTAGGCTTCTCGATATAAACAAGTTGCTTAGGAGATCTTTCTCTCTGTGACCATACAGTGAAAAGTTTATGGAACTGTATTAAGGATTAAAAGAAGATGGGTCCGCATTGCTTGCTTGTTTAAGAGCAATGTGTTACTTTGTATCTTGCAATGTTTATTTGTGATTATTTTAAGACTGTCTCCCAGTGGGTGAGGCAATAGGCACTGTGCCTTTTACACCACTAATTTGCTCGCTTTTCTAAACTAAAAAGCCCCAAATGCCTTAACATTTTTTCGCAGAAGAGTGGCTCCAGAGCCCTGGTAATTTTTTGCTGCCCTTTTCTGCATATTTTCCAACTCTCCTTTGAGCTGTGACAACCAGCTGTACACGGTACTCCAGAGGCTGCATCCTAGATTTATGTAAACGCATTATGATACAGGCAGTTTACTAATTATCCTCTTGCAAATGATCTCTAACACTGAATGTATCTTCTTCACAAGCTGTCTCATAATGGTCACCTTTTTCATTGAACCACCCACCATAACCTAAGGATCCCTTTCCTGGTCAAACCTTGCCATCTCAGATGACATCTATGTATCTGTGAAATTAGGATTTTTTTCTTTTTCTCCATGTGCTTCACTTTGTACTCACCCTGACCACATTAGCCAGACTCACCCAGTTTTGAGAGACTTTCCTGCTAGTAGGATTAATTTGCAGAAGGAATTACAGTGGTACCTCGGGTTACAGACGCTTCAGGTTACAGACACCGCTAACCCAGAAATAGTACCTCGGGTTAAGAACTTTGCTTCAGGATGAGAACAGAAATCATGCAGTGGCAGCGGGAGGCCTCATTAGCTAAAGTGGTGCTTCAATTAAGAACAGTTTCAGGTTAAGAACAGACCTCCAGAATGAATTAAGTTCTTAATCCAAGATACCACTGTAGTACTTTGCAGTATCACAGGTAAAGGTAGGTCTCTCTTTCCTGGTTTCATCTCTGAAAATAAACTGCAGTTGTCAAGCGGGACATAGGCAACTCTCAGTTTATGTGAGGGTTGCATTTAGAGGAACCCAGGCATGGCAGTCAACTTACAGATTTGAAAATAAGGGACCAGCAGCCTCGAAAATAAGGGATCAGCAGCCAAAATAAGGGATTTTCCAGACACAGGTATGTTCAACTTCTGAGCCCTTCCAAGTCAAAGGCAGAAAGCCCAGCCAGCAGCCAAAGGACAGCAGCAGGACATGGCGCTGGGATAAGGGACTGTCCCGCCAAATAAGGGACACTTGACAGCTATGAACCCGGGATGTGCACAAACCCGCCCTGTGCCGCACCCTTCCAAGGCCGAAAACTGTGTGCACACTTTTCAAGATTACCTTTGCAAAAAACACCCTGAAGCCTTCCTTTTAGGCATCATAGATACTGATATACCAAAAAAGATGAGGAAAATATTTCTTTATGCCACCGTGGCAGCAAGAATTCTAATAGCTAGAAACTGGAAAGGAGATGTGGGAAGGACGAAATTGGAGTGGCAATCCAAACTGTTAGAATTTGCAGAAATGGCTAAAATGACGGAAAGACTAAGAGACCGGACTGAACAAACATTTATAAGGGAATAGGACCTGTAAGGAAAGTATCTCAGTGAGCACTGCAATAATCTGCACTCTTTGGCAGGCCAGGAGTAACCTCTGTAGAAAATTTGGAAACTATAGAAACTTAAGAGAATAAATATGTATTAGTATTGAGAGATATAAGCGCGACAATCTAAAAAGTAACAAGGTATCACAATGGGGTGATGGGAAGTCATTATAGAAGATCTATATTAGGAAACTATTATATTCAGATGTATTGTTCTAGAGCAGGCATGTCCAAAGTCCATTTTGGGGGGCCTAATCCGGCCCACCGGTTGGTTTAATCCGGCCCCTGTGGCATTCTATTTCCCGGGGTAAAATCCCCAAAAAACTCAACAACTTCTATCCTAAAAAAAAGTCAACAAATTTGGTCAGCCCTTTGGTCAGCCCTCATGCATGTTCACTTCATCAAATCTGGCCCTCTTTGAAAAAAGGTTGGACACCCTGTTTTAAAGGTTTTTTGTTTTTGTTTTTTGTTTGACTGTTTGGTCTTTTATGTTGGAACTAATAAAGCAAAAATTTTAAAAAGGGGGTGGGGAGAAAACTGTGTGCACGCTGGTGGTTACACGCTTGCCAAACACACAAATAGGGAGTTGCCTGTAGCCCAAGTCCTGAATTTTATATAGCAATGGATGCTGAATATACCACATTACAGTGGTACCTTGGGTTAAGTACTTAATTCGTTCCAGAGGTCCGTTCTTAACCTGAAACTGTTCTTAACCTGAAGCACCACTTCAGCTAATGGGGCCTGAAGCACCACAGCTAATGGGGCCTCCTGCTGCCGCCACGCTGCTGAAGCACGATTTCTGTTCTTATCATGAAGCTAAGTTCTTAACCTGAAGCACTATTTCTGGGTTAGCAGAGTCTGTAACCTGAAGCGTATGTAACCTGAAGCGTATGTAACCTGAGGTACCACTGTACTCTTCTGTTGCAAGTCAAGGTGCCTGCCCATAGGTAAAGTCTTGTCACGCGTTATGAATTTCAGGATGAATTACATAAATTTCTGGTGGACGGAAACTCTACGGTTGCCCACTTATTCATTGATCATGACATGGAGAAACTCTGAAGGTGACTAATTCCTATATTCTTTGTGTGACAGAGTAAATCCATTCCTCAGGGGGGCAAATAGGATTGTAAGTGAAAACAGATTGTGGATATTCGGGTGTTTTCCAAAAATAAATCTTTTATTGAGAGCAATGAACTAGAACTCAGTGCTGCGTGGAAACAATGTACACAGAGAAATTTCCTAACTCTGAAAAAAGTAACTTTCAGAAATATTTTACAGTTATCAATACTGCCGTATCACTGCCTTGCTGTGGCGAAGGGGCTTGAATAACTCAGAGAAGCTATGAGCTATGCCGTGCAGGGCCACCCAAGATGGACAGGTCATAGTGGAGAGTTTTGACCAAACGTGATCCACCTGGAGGAGGAACCGGCAAGCCACTCCAGTATCCCTGCCAAGAAAACCCCATGGACAAAATACTGCTGTGTGTGACTGCATTAGAAATCCATTCAGTGCCAAAGTGCCAGAAAGCTTCTTTGGCACCAAAGGAGAGAGGTACTATTTCGGCTCTGAGCTGAAACTTGCATTTCAAACAGTCTCTGCTTGAGTTCCAGATCAGAGGAAGGAGAAAGAGCCCACACACTCTCTCTTGAGCAACAAGGCAATGAACATTTTGATTTCATTTTCAACCTCTTATCTTTGCAAGACTAGGTTCTTGGTGTTTGCATCAATCAAAAGACAAGTACTGCTGCAGGATAAATACAGAGCATGAATTAAGAGCTACTACTTCCAATAGGGGGACGCGGGTGGTGCTGTGGGTTAAACCACTGAGCCTAGGACTTGCCGATCAGAAGGTCGGCGGTTCGAATCTTCGCAACGGGGTGAGCTCCCGTTGCTCGGTCCCTGCTCCTGCCAACCTAGCAGTTCAAAAGCACGTCAAAGTACAAGCAGATAAATAGGTACCGCTCCGGCAGGAAGGTAAACGGCGTTTCCGTGTGCTGCTCTGGTTCGCCAGAAGCGGCTTAGTCATGCTGGCCACATGACCCGGAAGCTGTACGCCGGCTCCCTCGGCCAATAAAGCGAGATGAGTGCCGCAACCCCAGAGTCGGTCACGACTGGACCTAATGGTCAGGGGTCCCTTTACCTTACTTCTAATAGGATGCCTGTTTTGGATAGATGTGCATTTTAAGGCAGACTTAACCTGCTGTACATGGCATCTTTTCAACTGTGATGCCATGCCAGATCTTAACTCTGCTTAACCTTTTTGGCATCCTACCCTTCCCATATCTGGTAGATCCATCCAGTGAGGTGCTTTCAGGGGAAGAGCCACCGTTCAATGGTTCAGCACCTGCCTACAGAACATTCCAGCTGCAGACCCTGGCATGTCCAGGTAAGGCTGTTTGCATATATAGATCCCGAGCAACTAATAGTTAATAGGCTAAAAGGCAGCACTAAGGGAATCATCTGAAGCTGGTGTAACATCAGCACCCCAATAATGGCACTGCCTGGAACAGAAGCATTTCTTCCTCTCAGGGGCCATTTTGTAGAAACAATGTGAACAACAGAGATATAACATGATTAAGTATCCATAAGGGGTTTCGAAGACTTTCAAATGAGCCATTAATGCAGATAAAATCTTATTCCACCAGATTAATACAATTTGTACATTTGAAAAGTCCAGATGGAGTTCAGAAATGCTCGTTACCAGATCATAATTAAAATCACTAAAATACCGTCAGCATGTTATTCTCTTGAGTTCTCAACACAAACACTAAAGGCCCTTGATAGGATGACATTGAAGAAGTAAACTCTACATTTTTAAGAATTAAAATAATAATACTTATTTGCTGTCTAACAGAAGGTGGTTAATTTTGCATAATTTTGTAACTTTCAGAGTCAAGGTCTCCAATGCAGGCACCTCTCAATAAGTTAACAAGAACTCAAAACATAGATTTCAATTTGAAGGCTCCAACATCTACCAATTTTCAGAAAACACTACCCACCGACCCCACCAGTCCCTGAAAACATAACTGAACACAGGCACTGAGGTTTCAGAGACTATAGGATTTCCCATACTATAGGGTCACATCCCATAATTTGGGCTTTTCCAAGTACAGTCCTAATTCTGTAATGTCAAAGCACCTTCTCTTCTTCCGGGGGGGGGGGGAGATTCAGTTCTTACTTTATTTTTGAAAGTCATGGGTTACTGATTACAAAGAGGCCCCTCATGGTGGAAGAACCCAGCCATTTATGAGAGAAAACATGCTGGGGCCCAGAGAGTGTGCCTGAAAAATGGCAATTCCTCAAGCCACCAGAAGTCATTAAAGGACTCAGCTAAGGAGTTCTGCGGGAGGCAGTGGAGGACAGAAGTGCCTGGCGTGCTCTGGTCCATGGGGTCACGAAGAGTCGGACACAACTAAACAACAACAACAAGGAGTTCTGAATGAACCCAGAACTCCACATAGCAAGATTTGGGACAGGGCAATGGCTCAGGAGCATAGCATGTACCTTGAATGCAAAAACAAAAACAAAAAAACAACCCACAAAGCACCCCACCCCTCCAAAAAGTCCCTGGTTCAAACACTGGAATCTCCAGGTAAGGCTAGTAGAAGATTCCTGTCTAAAACCCTGGAGAGCTGCTGTCAGAACAGACCAAAGGTAGTCAATGTGGTGGTTCCAAATGTTCTTGGCCTCACATATAACCAAGGGCTGATGGCAGTTGAACTCCAACCATGCATGGCTGGCATGATATGGGCTACCCCAATGTAGAGCAACACAATGTAGAGCAGGTGGCGCTGTGGGTAAAACCTCAGTGCCTAGGACTTGCCGATCGTATGGTCGGCGGTTCGAATCCCCGCAGCGGGGTGAGCTCCCGTCTTTCGGTCCCAGCTCCTGCCCACCTAGCAGTTCGAAAGCACCTCTAAGTGGAAGTAGATAAATAGGTACTGCTTTATAGCGGGAAGGTAAACGGTGTTTCCGTGTGCTGCGCTGGTGCCGGCTCGCCAGAGCAGCTTTGTCACACTGGCCACGTGACCCGGAAGTGTCTGCGGACAGCGCTGGCCCCCGGCCTCTTAAGTGAGATGGGCGCACAACCCTAGAGTCAGACACGACTGGCCCGTACGGGCAGGGGTACCTTTACCTTTTTACCTTTAATGTAGAGCAAACTGATCTTGATAGGCCAGTGGTCTGACTCAATGTGGATCCACATCTTCTCTGGGACCATGGCCTTGAAAGACGAACTCCTTTTGCATACTGAAAGACATCTCCATGTACATACCGTATTTTGCCATGTATAAGACGCCCCCATGTATAAGACGCCCCCTATTTTGGGGGACTCAGGTTTAAGAAAATGGGGGGAGATGCCCCCATGTATAAGACGCCCCCTAATTTTTGACATTATTTTTTGGGGGGGAACCTAGTCTTATACACTGAAAAATATGGTATTTTGCGTGGGAGTGGTGCAATACTCGCTGCAAATCTACACCTGCGAAGGAATGTCCCAGAGCTGGACAGCTCGAAGCAGGTGAAGAGTTCCCCCCCACACACACACCTTCAGGTAGAGAAAAACATTTGAAATCCAGATATTACAGTGGGCTTCCTGCTCCTCCCTCCCATAAAAAACTTATTAGGCATTCATTTCTCTTAATAGCTTAAAAGGGTAGAACAAAACGGCGCATGAATCAGGCCGACTCTAAGCGACTAAATGCATCGACAGGCTAACCATTCCAGCTCATTTGCATAATTATACTTTAGATACAATTTGCTTACTCCTCCACCTATAATCAACACTTGAGGAAATGCCAATTAAGCACCATTGTTTCCCCAGCCGAGCACTACTGCTTCCATGCCACTGCCCCCATGTAATTACTAGATCGTCTTCTTCCCAATAATCCTCCTACGGGTGATCCCAGGGAAAGTGATCACATGTCCTATCACTGCATGAGCACAACGACTAATTTTAATCCTTTGTTTGCAGGGCTGTCTTAAGCATATGCAGTGCCGGGGTGCAAAAATCCGCCCAGCGTCCCGTCCCCACCCGCCTTCTGGACGGAGCTGCAGGTTACAAATCAGGGAGGGGGTTACAAATCAAATCAAATGGCCAGGGACTCCGCCAAGCCAATTTCTTTGTCGCCTGTGTTGCCCTCCCTGCTCACATGTTATCCTCTGTCTCCAGCAAGGCACCTACGATTTGGGAGGCAGAGAAAGGGAAGGAGGAAAGTTAAGGCTGGTGGCTGCCGGACACCCAAGTGGCAATCCTCTGCAGCCAGGTCATAAAAGCCCGTCCGGGGACCCAGTGCGCCTGCTCGCTTTGGTGCCACGGCACCTTAAGACTTTGCTGATGACTCTGCCAACAAATGCTGGGCAGGAGGGCAGGGGGTTGGCGTGGAGAGCCACCCGCAGCAGAAGAGCCCGTTGCGGCGATCCGACTGATGGGCGGCCTCTTCCCTGGACTCAACTCTCAGGCCCCGGACTCTCAGCCTGGTGCCCCTGAGAGCCCGGTGCCCGGGTGCCCTGCACCCCTAGCGCCTATAGTTAAGACGACCCTGGTTGTTTGGAAGTCATTCGCCAGTGTTGTGACTCAGATGCAACAAGAAACTGTGGCTATCTGCAACTTCCTGGCTGGTTTCCCTGCTCACCCAAGAGAGGCAAGCAGGAGCTAAGAACCTGGTGTGGCTGCATGCAACTCGTACATTTGATCATCCAGATGTGGCCACATTGTGGTTGAGCTTTTAGGTAATAATCACCAGTAAGAGAAAACCAAGAAAGTCCTGTGAAATTTTGGGATGCATACATGGCACAGCAGCGTAATCAATATTGCTCAGCAGAATTAAATGTATCAAAGGTCTGTTACAGGGGGTGAAAACTGTGTGTGTCAGATTAAAGCCTAGAAGAATCCAAGATTAATTGCTGCGGTAAGCGACACATTTTGCCTGTGGTCTCAATTAACCTTGCAAAAACAATATTTTCTGAAGCAACCTGGCTTATCTGAACACACTCCAGCAACGGTTTCACGAAAGCCAAGGATGAAAATCCTGTTGATTCGATTACTCCCTAAATTTGTCACATAAGCAGGCTTTAATATGAATAAAAATAGGGTTATTTTATTTTTTAAAAAGCTATCTGACTTTCAGAAGTTATCTGAAGACAGCTCTATGTAGGGAAGTGTTTAAGGTTTGATGTTTGACTGTGCTTGATGTGTTTACCATATTTTTCGCTCTATAGGACGCACTTTTTCCCCTTCAAAAATGAAGGGGAAATGTGTGTGCGTCCTATGGAGCGAAGACGCCATAGCCCCGCGACCCTCTCCCGGCTGGAGAGGTGACGCACGGCTATGGAAGGAGCCTCTCCACTGCGCCTTTCCGCTGCTCCCTCACCTGCTCTTTGGGGCTGGTGGTGGGCTTCCCCCCGCCAGCCCCAAAGAGCAGGTCGAAAGGAACCTGAAGCCTGGAGAGCGAGAGGGGTTGGTGCGCACCGACCCCTCTCGCTCTCCAGGCTTCCAAGGTAGCCGCCTGAAGGCGACTGAACGCACCTTAAACGGCACCTTGTTTTAGAGGGGGAAAACAAGAGGGGGAAAATTCTCTCCCTCTCTGTGCAGCGCCTCCTGCCGCTTCGCTGAAGGGGTGCTGGGCAGAGAGGGGGAGAATTTTTTTTTCTTGTTCTCCCCCCTCTAAAACAAGGTGCGTCCTATTGTCCGGTGCGTTCTATGGTGCGAAAAATACGGTAATTTGTTGAAAGCCACCCAGAGTGGCTGGGGCAAACCAGTCAGATGGGTGGCATATAAATAATTTGTTGTTGTTGTTAGCCATTTCCCCCATATCAAACACTGCAGAGAATATAAATAGCCAATCTTGCAGGGCTGGAGAGGGGGAATCTGAAAATTGCCCTATAGCATTAGACTTCAACAGGTAAGTCAAGATTCTCAAGTAGGTTGTAGTGCTATTTCCACCACCATTATGTTTACCTAGACCCAGTTAGGTCATAGGAAATGAAGCTTCTCCTCCTTTCTCTCACTTTCTTCACACCATGTGATAAACCAGGAAAGACATGTCTGAGCTTGCTCCAAGCTCAGAATGCATGCTTGAAGCTAACTTTCTGTATTTTGTACCCAAGGGTATTCTAAAGGTGTTCTCCACGCTGCTGCATGGAATAACGCATGAATCAGACCTTTGGATTTGTAAGTAAAGCATTTTAAGCTTACTTAACAGTGTGTGGACTGCTCACTGCCAGAGGGGGAGAGAGGGCAAGCGCTGTAAGCAGACCAAACAGGATATGAAAAGGGGTCTGACAGCCTATATTCCCATACTATACGGCTGCTTAACTTTGTGACTGTTTTTAAACTTTGCTGGGGGCTCTCTCCTGCTGGAGAGTATGCAAAGCCCAGCATTTTGAACCCAGGCGTCCAGCTGGTTCTTTTGTTAATTAACCCACACATATGTCAGACGGATCTCATTATTTTCTGCCCACACATCTCACAACACAAAACCACCCTGCAAAGCAGTTTTTGCTCATTACTAGTATTAACAGGAACCACTTTGAGAGATAACAGTTGTGTGAAAAGGAGAATAAATAAAATGCAGTAAATAAAGCAAATTTAAATTTAAGATGCTATGATTGTGGGTACCCCTACAAATGAGGCCTCGCGGGGACTGCAGCTTGTCTCCCTTTGAGGAAAAAGCCTTGCACGGTGAATTCGTCTGCACTCCTTAGCACTTGAATGAGCAAACATTGTTGCAGCATTAAATATCCTCACTTAGGAACCAATAAAGAGTCTTGTGGGACTTTAAACATTAGCAAGTTTATTATGGCATAAGCTTCATGGACTAAAGTGAGCTTGAATCTGATGAAGTGGATTCCTGTCTGCAAAAGCTTGAGCCACAATAAATCTGTTGGTCCACAGGACTCTTTTTGCTGCAATGACAAGCACAGCTAACCCCTCTGGAACCTCAACTGATACAAGCAGCAGACTTGTAACAATGGACTGTACCACTTCAGGCTGCTGGCAGGAATTCTATGTTTCTCCACGAGAAACCTTCATGCAAATAAGGGGGGAAATACATTCTGGAGAAAAGGAAAGGCTGGACCTTTCCCTCAATCATGCTAACTTTCTATGTGCAAGGGGTTTGTGCAAGGGGTTTGTTTTTGTTTGTTTGTTTGTTTGTTTGTTTGGGCAAGCATTTATACTTGTAAGACAACACTTGCAATATGCCAGGAAACAAAAGAAAAGGCTTTATTGCTGATTTCTGCTGTGGGTCTTACTTGCAAGTAAAGGTAAAGGTAAAGGGACCCCTGACCATTAGGTCCAGTTGTGGCCGACTCTGGGGTTGCGGCGCTCATCTCGCTTTATTGGCTGAAGGAGCCGGAGTACAGCTTCCGGGTCATGTGGCCAGCATGACTAAGCCGCGTCTGGCGAACGAGAGCAGCGCACGGAAACGCCGTTTACCTTCCTGCCGGAGCGGTACCTATTTATCTACTTGCACTTTGACATGCTTTTGAACTGCTAGGTTGGCAGGAGCAGGGACCGAGCAATGGGAGCTCACCCTGTTGCGGGAGTTCGAACTGCCAACCTTCTGATCGGCAAGTCCTAGGCTCTGTGGTTTAACCCACAGCGCCACCCTCGTCCCTACTTGCAAGTAGATTCAGTTAAATCTGGATTTTATTCCTCTGAAGCATTAAGAGCACCTACAAAAATGCCCTGAAATGACCCAGTATGGATCACTGGCCATTAACCACGTCCAATTTCCTTGCCACCAGCTCTGTCAGAGGAAGCCTGGGCTGTCACCAGGCGAGAACAAGTGGCAAATGCCGCAATGCTTCATTCGTATGGGCAGCAGTATGCTCGGAAATCTGACTGGCCTCTTTCTGAGCAAGTATGTAAGACAATCAAACCCAGTTTAACACACGAGTTTTGACATATGAAATCATGCTCGATCAGTGAGAGTCAGAAAATAATGAAGGGGGACTGAGGGGGAGAGCACTGCAAAAACGAGCGTGGAAGGGGGGGAAATAATGCAGTCCAGTCGTGAGCTAAAAGACAGGGAAGGTCTTGTCCGAAAGGGGAAGTGAGAAGAAAGTGTAAAGAGATGAGAGGACTGTATAGACCTACAGTATCCCCAGAAAAGCAGAAGTTTGTTTTGCTACATTTCAGCCTATAATGAGCTCCCATCTCGTGGCTCTACTATTCTCCGTGCAACTTATCCATGCAGTTCAGACTTACAAAGTCAAGCGCACACAGTAGTAGCCCACAGAGAAAAACATCTCTGCTCTTATCTAGAGATGTACCACTACCTGCTGGCAGTGCAGAAGGCTTCTTGCAGTGTTGCATCACAAACCGTGTCCTCCTCACAGAGAGCACGTGTTACGGTGATTTCATCAAAACTGACCTCACTGCTTGTGTGGTTGGGAGCGATAGAATCGCCTCAACAACCTGATTGGTGGTCCCTTGGTTGCTGGGGCAATTCTGGCCATTGGGATTGTTCATGCATCAACCGAGGGACCCATATCTACCGCTGCACATTGCTCTGAGCTTCCTCTTTTCACCTCGTGCATCGGATCACTCTCTCACCCTCCCTATATTTAGGGTCCATTATGACCTTGCTAGGGACACGGGTGGCACTGTGGGTTTTTGACACATTCAAAAGTCATAAAAGCCCCAGCCTTGTTTGGAGAGCAAGACAGCATTGCTCTCATGAATCAATATCAAAATCTTCACTAAGGATAGCTTTGGTGGATGTGAAACAATTGGGGCTAAAGTACTGGAAATATGACTTAAATAGTTTTTTTTTAAAAAAAATCCTCCACAGACAATGTGCACATAAAAAGATCTTTTGTGCATAATAAATTAAACTAGAAATGCAAACATAAAATACATAAAGAAATATTGCTTATGAGCAAAACGTCAGGAGAACATTAATTACCGTTAATGCTGCTATAAGGAGAAGCATTAGGCAAAAGAGATGCATAATTATCAACACCAGAAGCCGAAATATTTACAAACTAGAGAATGGAAAGCAAATTTTGCTGAAGAAAACTGCTTTTTTACATTATTGAGTGTAACAAAATCAGGCTGGCGGAGGGGCAAATCTACTTACTAAGTTGGCAAATCTGTTTCTTGGCTTTACCATTCCTCACTGCAGGTAAGACTTTGCACTACTGAATTTTCCTCCATACAAAAAAATAAAAAATGTGTACAGTCCTAGGGTGCTGGCTATCCAAGAAGTTTTCTACTGGACATTTTGTTATTTATGTGCAAGGAAGTTTGCATACTTGATATGGCAATGCAAGCCCCCACTTACTTTCCAGCTCTACCCCACGCAGGTTTCCCTCATTGGTAAGAACAAAGCTCCACCAATCTCTTTCTTCCAGAAAGACTTGTCAGTCCCACAGAATAAAGGTAAAGGTAAAGGACTCCTGACAGTTAAGTCCAGTCGCGAACGACTCTGGGGTTGCGGCGCTCATCTCGCTTTACTGGCCGAGGGAGCTGGCGTTTGTCCGCAGACAGCTTTCAGGTCATGTGGCCAGTATGACTAAGCCGCTTCTGGCTGTTTACGCTGTTTACCTTTCCACCTGGAGCGGTACCTATTTATCTACTTGCAGTTTGACATGCTTTCGAACTGCTAGGTGGGCAGGAGTTGGGACTTAACAACGGGAGCTCACCCCGTCGCGGGGATTCGAACTGCCAACCTTCCGATTGGCAAGCCCTAGGCTCTGTGGTTTAGACCATAGCGCCACCCGCATCCCACAGGATAGTCAGGAGCAAATAACAAAATGGAAAAACACAAATACACAAACGCACACGCGCGCACACACACCAAATGAGGCTATTGCCTCAAATTTTCCTGCTCATTTGCATTCCCCCAAAAGGCAGAGAGGCTGTGCTAAGACAGCCTGCCTGTATACTCCAGGATCTACATGCCCTTGTTCAATTTTGGGTTGCACAAAGGGGGTAGGTGAGGAAACATGAGGAGGTGAAATGCAAGGGTTGGATATGCCAGGAAGCAACTTGGGGATGTTTCCTTCCACTCAAAGCAGCTCAACAGCTAACCTAAGCACTGACAGGAGCCTTGAGGATCACCAGGGAACTAAAACCAGAATTGCCAACAAATCATTAAAAAGCTACTAGTCCAAGAATATTTGCAATAGCCACTTGTGTGTCAAGGTCCCACAAGCCACCCCTAAATAATTCACAATTCACACATAATTTTTGTTTAAGGTTTTTGGCATAATTTTGGCCACAACTTTATTAAAATACATAAATGTGAGTGGTTGCTTAGGCATTGGTTCCAACTATCTGTCCTTGCCCAGGGGCAGAACGGACTTCCGGATTCCAGCGAAAACCAGTAAGGGAAAACAATATTGGGGAGAGCATGGAGCCGGGCACCAGACCCTCACCTCTCCCCACATGCTCCTCTCCCCACATTCAGGGGTAGGGACAAAAGAATGGCAAGCCCCTGGATTCCTTTAACAGAATTCCCTTTCCGCAGCAGCATTGGAGGGGCAGGCACCGTCAATCCTTACCCCCACCACCAACCAATTTTTTAACCAATGCCTAACCGCAACCTTACAAGTTGTGACAATTTGCTACGCAGTAGGCAAAAACCAAATGGCACCAGCCAATCAGCCAAATGGCAAAATTCCTACCAGGCAACTACCCCAAAAGCAGGCGACCCCATGACAGGCATAGCAAGGTCAAATGCAACAGCTGTAAAATTAGAGAGGGTGGGCGGGCAATCCGATGCATGCAGCAAAAGAGCCCAGTCAGTGCTGCGTGACTTGATTTTATAAACTTTGGTCCGTCCCCCTAAATGGCAACACCAAAATTTGCCCAGTAACCCATCCGCCCAATCACTGAGGATGGTCATCCATACTAACTCGCCCAGCAACAGAGGGGTGACCTGTCAGACCCCACTGCAACACGTGAAGGAGAACACGCTTTGTAGCCCAAGAGACAAGACGCAACTTTGTAAAGCTTTTCCACCTCACTTAACAGGCATCCAGGGGAGTGGCAAGAGGACACAACATTAGCAGTCAAATTAATTAGCAGTGTGTGACATCATAAGTACGTTTGCCACAGTTTCCATAGGAAAACTTGGTGCATAAGCAAAGCAAAACCTTTAAAAAAATGTTTTGGACGAATTGCCAAATTATAAATATGCAGGCAAATAATAGACAGCTCCGCCGCAATCAACAATTCAGCAAAGATGATGTGGAAAGTTTCTAATTAATGTTAATTAGGAACTTTAGGTCATGGTATTTATAGGAAACTAATACGCTGTCGCCTCAGCCCATTTTTGGTTTGCATCGGAAAAAAGCGCACCCATGGTATTTGTGGCGGTAAATGTTCCCTTCTGGCTCCGCTGTTTCCAAATGCAGCGCTTTCCATGCTCAGAGTCTTTCCGTCGATGTTTTATTTCCATGCTACGCAATCACCTCCCAGTAGAACAATTAATGTTGCGTGCTGGGGTTTTTTTTATCCTCTAAACTTGACCTGTTTTTCCACTATACCTTAGGGTGCAATCTTCCTTCTGTTACTCACATGAATGGACTATTCAGAGACACAGAATTTCATCTCAAGTGTACTCGTCCTTGTCTCCATTTTTTTAAAAAAATAAAAATATACCGAATTGGATATGAAGTTGCTCCAGGACTCCCAATTCAGCCATTCCAAACATCAAGCATGATAACGAAGAAAGCCGCAGGTGGGGTTATGACCACAACTGTCTGAGGCAATCATTTCTTCCATTAGAGAAACAATCGCCAGTTTCAGTGACACTTCAAGCAGTGTCTGAGCCATACAGCGCTCTCTATATACCTCTCTCTATATATATATTTTTAATAATCAAAACCAGGTATCCCAAATCAATTCTACACAGAAATTTACAGTGGTACCTCAGGTTACAGACACTTCAGGTTACAGACTCCGCTAACCCAGAAATAGCACCTCTGGTTAAGAACTTTGCTTCAGGATGAGAACAGAAATCGCGCGGCGGCGGCGGCAGGAGGCCCCATTAGCTAAAGTGCTACCTCAGGTTAAGAACAGTTTCAGGTTAAGAACGGACCTCCAGAACGAATTAAGTTCTTAACCTGAGGTACCACTGTACTGGCAAAAATAGTGTGAATTGTGGTCCAATATTATTAAATTGGGAATTTAGCCTGATTAATAAATATTTATTTCATCAACATAACCCTTTGCAGATTGCCATGAAACTTGACATTTTTGACCCCTAATCATATGCCATAAGTTTGCCATCTCTTCCCAGCAATTGCAGAACAATCTATTATATTGTTCAAGGATAAGAAAGTAAGAATCCTTTAATAATACACTCCTTATTACATCAAGAATCAGAAAGCACAATGGAATACGAGTTTCTATGGTTTCCTTACAGAAACATGATTTCCAAACATAAGCCTCTTCTGCTACCTTAGGCAGGGTTTTGGTCCAAGGGACTGCAAGGCAAATTGCTTCGCAAAGCCCAAGAGAGGACATCTAAGGCATATCTGCTGTTCTGACCAGTTACTCCGAAATCATGAGCCCTCCAGCAAACAAAAGAAGTGACCAGTTTAGCACAGGGTCACCACACAAATTATAAAAGTGATATTTTTAAATGATAAAAATATTTCAGTAATTAAAATTATTCATGGACTAGCAGGTAGATTTCAGAGGCATCTACAACACCCTGCATCCTTAATCTGGCACACAGTTATTCATTTATACTACAAATGAAACAAATTGGCTACGCTGAAATGCTTGTAATTCCAGTATCCCCCTCCCCAAAGTCCTTGTTCCATTGACAACCAAGGAAACATTTAAAATGTGCGTTCTTAGTTATGTCAGCCTCCCCATTCTGCTGTGAGTTCCTAGGTTGTCCTTATCAACCTACGTGGGGGTTGGCCGTGTGCATCTGAACACCAGTTGTGTGTTTGTGTCATGGGGTGGGGGGTTACACTGTTGACTATATGCCCTGCATATGGGCTTTCTGAAAATATCTGGCTGCCTTCTTGTCTTACTGGACAATGGATTTCTGGTCTGATCCAGCACAGCTCTTATTTGGCCTTATGGCTTTCTGATGGACATGAACATTTTGATAAAGTATCCTCTATCATTTTGCAAACTTAAACAGGGATGACTAAATCAGTCAAAAGCGCTACTACGGCTGCCAATTTGCTTTGCAAGCGGTAAAATATAGCCAACCCTCCTTTCATTGAATAGTCAAATATTAAGAATACCCCAGTACTTTTAGAATCGGATAACACACACAGTGCTGTCCTTTCATTTCTGGTTCATTTCTCTAAAATCAAGAAACTTGGCAATCACATAAAATTACCCATACCTTGATTTAATCAATAAATAAACAGTCCAGAAAAAATAACAGCAAAAATGTATTAAAATCTGCAATCCAATTCAGCAAGTGATGCATGCCACACATCTGTTCACAGATTTCCTTGTTAGATTGGATAAAGTTGTGCACCCGATTTGAAGCACCAATGCCATCCCCATTTGCATGGCAAGATGTTCATGTCGGGTGCACGAGAAAATTTATGTGCATCTTACACAACACGGAACTTAAGACCACTGCATTATTGGGTCTAAATCCTTAACACATTTTAAAAAACACTACTCACCAAGTTCCCTGAATGATCCTGTTGCTTCTTAGTCATTAAAAAAAACATTTGCTCATTTATAAATACAAGTAATTTATACCGCCCTTCGATCACATTTCCAGGACAACCCACAAGAAATAATAATTCAAGTGTAAAAACAAAATTGTTACACCGCAACCAAAGCAACGACGGATGACCATCTATACAGCATAAGCAACTCAACCTCCAGGGCAATCGGCAAATATAGCCAGACTTAGACCAAAGCCATATTTACAATGAGTCAAAGCAAAATGGCAAAAAGTGTATTATTAGCAGCAGCTGATGGAACACTGGATGGTCAGAGGCAGCCATGGAAGACTGCAAGAATGTTTGTAAGAATATAGTGGACTTTTGTACAAAGTGCATTTGTATCATTAAAGGATGGGTTTCCTTTATACCTAGGCACACCTGTCTCCACACACCTGGAGTTCATCGGTGCAGACAAGCAACCACTTACTAAGCATAAATTGCAGACCATAACTCGAGAGACAGATAACAACAATCCTTTGGTGCCCTTGTCTGCTTTCTGTGCAATTTTGGTCCAGATTGTGATTTACTCTGTCCATGGGCTGCTGCCACAAACATAGCTGTACTCACAAGCCCATAAAACAAGACCAAGGTGTCTGGACCTTTGCAATCCAATTATTTGCTTAGGGCTGACTCTGTCCGTGGCCACAGGCAAATCTACATTTGTTCCTAGCTTAACACAGCCATGGTCATCTACTCAAATGCAGCCACAGCCATCTGCTTACAGCCATCTAAGAGTCACTTGCCTACTCATCTGAAGCTCTTCTGAGGCTCGGTGTGAACTCTGGCATCAAAAAAGTCAGAGTTTGACAACTAAGGACTAACTCGTGCATGCGTGCACATTGCTCAGTTCCTTATCAAGTGACAACTTGTGGCTGAGTGCATGAAGATCCTTCACC
Organism: Podarcis raffonei; assembly: GCF_027172205.1. Lineage (NCBI taxonomy): Eukaryota > Metazoa > Chordata > Lepidosauria > Squamata > Lacertidae > Podarcis > Podarcis raffonei. The sequence continues at coordinate 6,353,565 of NC_070614.1, read as the reverse complement.
GAGAAGGCAAAGCTAAAAAGGTAAAGGACCCCTGGACAGTTAAGTCCAGTCAAAGGTGACTATGGGGTTGTGGTGCTCATCTCACTTTCAGGCCAAGGGAGCCAGCGTTTGTCCACAGACAGCTTCCCGGGTCATGTGGGCAGCAGGACTAAACCACTTATGGCACAATGGAACACCGTAATGGAAACCAGAGCATATAGAAATGCCGTTTACCTTCCCACCACAGCAGTACCTATTTATCTACTTGCACTGGCGTGCTTTCGAACTGCTAGGTTGGCAGGAGCTGGGACAGAGCAACAGGAGCTCACTCCGTCGCGGGGAATCGAACCGCCAACCTTCTGATCGGCAAGTCCAAGAGGCTCAGTGGTTTAGACCACAGTGCCCACAGCATCCGAGAAGGTAGGGTGTTGATGTACTGCAAGAGTTCCATCTATGCTGCTATGTGAATGTGTGAAATAAAAACACTGCCACCGTTACGATAAGACATGTATGTATTCACTCTGAGATTGCATAAAGGATCTGCATATGTAATAGCATTTGAATCTGATCATCCAGCTACAACCAGCCAAACTATTCCCAACATTATATCCTTACCCTGACAAGTGTTGTTCTTCTCTTCGTAGCCTGCTTTGCACATGCATTTCCCAATCGGCACCAACCATTCCCCTTCGGCACTGCAGTGCATTCGTGGGGGTTCGTCTGTCACAGAGTGGTTCACACACGACCCCAAGACTTCCAGAAGCTGAGAAGAATCCGCTCCGGTGATGGTGTCGGGGAAGATGGCCAAGTTCCGAACCACCACAGGGCACTTCTTATAGTACACCCTCACAGAGACCAGCGCGATGCAGGCGCCCACATCTTGGAAAGCAAGGTAAAATCCCTTTTTGGTAAGAGGCCCAACATCTCTCACCTCTGTGTTCAGCTTCATGACTCTATCTCCAAGGTCTAGCTCTGTGAAGCTCTCATCCGCCGCAATGGTATCAATCTTGATGTACTGGTTTTCTTTTACGTTCCTTCCGTCTTCATCATCCGATTCAAAATAATACATATTAAAAGTCTCTTTGCAAGTCCCAAGTCCTCCAGGAAGGCTGTTGCAGTCCCTAAGCGTGAATTTCAGTTCAATGAAGATTCGAGAGGCTCCTTTGTTGGAGATCCAGCTTGTCAGAAGCCAGTTGTTCTGACTCTGTTCCATGACTCTGCACACTTGATATGTGTGGATCGGCGCATAATTCTCATCCACCTCGCCAATTTCTTCCCACTAAACGTTGGGGGAGGAGAGAAAAAGAAGAAAAATGAGAGCACACATTTAAAAAACAGATTGCAAATGTCTGTAATTCTAAGTTGATAACTGCGCTAGACCTCAGTAAGCAGAAGTGAAGTATGTTTGCAAAAGTTGGGTGTCTGCCAGATATTCTAAAAGCTAAATTAGGAAGGTGGGGAGAGAGAGGGAGATGGAGAAAATGTGACCTGATTCTGCCAGTAAGAAGAATCCTGTTCTTTTGGGTGCATTCTGACCACCTCCCCCCTTTTGCACATGCTGACACATCATTACCACTGCTTCATACATTCCAGAGCGGAGACGTAACACAAAAAGAGGTTCTACTACATTGCTCTGAGAATCCCTGGGAGAACACACTTCAAATTAAGTTAGTAATTGCAGAGGGGATGAAAAGAGGAAATGCCCAGGTCATACACACAGAGGCAAACATGGAAAGCCAGGGAAATCTGCTTCTTATCTTCTACAGCAACCAGGAACCAGTCACCTGGTCCAATTTTTCAAGTTGCCTATGGCAACGGGGCACCAAGTTTTCCACTTGCCTGCCAGTAAGCTCTTCCTTTCCCAGTTACTGAAGTGTTAAACTTAGACCAAAAGCTGAACTACCCATTACTGTTCAATTAATGCATTATAGGTTCTAGCTTGATGCTCCCTCGACAATGGGGAAGAAATTGTTTAGTGTGGCGTGTGAAGCTCGTAAGGAAGCAAACACCCTCTGCCGTGTGTCCAACAATGTTCTCATAAAAGCTCCACTAAGGAAGAATCACATTGTTTTCTGACTGGTTTCTCTTATGCCGCACTACTTAGCCTCAATGATTCCTTCCATCCTCATGTTGTGTGGTACTTGGCGCTTATGTCTATTAGTTCACGGTAGCGATCCATCAAAAGCACACACGTTATGAATGGGTAACAAATGGTTCCTCCTTTTACAATGATCTAGTCACAAAGGAGCCCACAAATAGAACTTTGTAGGACCAGAAGCTCCTGGGAGACTTTTAGCTATTAGTTCTCAAAGCCATGTTATAGGAAAATCCTTAGGCTCACTTGGATTATCAAACAAAGACACCAGCCAGGAATATAGGAGCAAAACAGCAGCCAGTAGGTCTGGTCTTCATTTTAAAGGACTGTTGCCCACCACATGGGAGAAGCAAGAAGAAGCCCAGAACAAAGGATGGCTCCCATTTTTATCATTTTTACAAAGATACCCACAACACCCCTAAAATTACATCATGCATACATCACAAATTGGGAGGGTTTGGTGACAGAAACCTTAGCATCAGGTTTGCCCCCATCCTTCCCTTGACCTCCACTTCACAACCATCAAGTAAGTTTGAAAAAAAATATTTACAAGTTCCTGGTTTGTCCTGACCAAGAACCTAATCCATTCCTGATGGTTTGCTATTGTCCACAGGATGACTACCTGTCTGGCACCCATTTACCAGGGTGCCAGTGATGATCTCTTATGCAAAAGGTTGCTGTCTACCTGATCCCAGGTTTCAGGGATTATAGCTGTCTTTTACCAGTTCCCCAAGTCCCCCCTTCAGTAGCCATCTTTTCCCTGAGCAGAACAGCGTTGGAAATTGTGTGGTGCCGTGTGTGATGTGGTGCTTTGAGGAGACATTGTGTGTGAACAAAGTGGGGGGGGTGTTACACGCTGCGTACTGCAACACACACACCCCCCATCATTATAAAAATTTCTGTAACGGCCGCTTGAGAAGAGTCTCCCACCTGTCTTCTGTGCAGTCTGCCCACCTGCTAACTCATCGCACTACCTGTCTGCTTCTGGCCAAGGGATATTTGCTACAGCTGTCTTGCTCCTCTCTGCCGCGGCCAGAAGTGTGCTGCCAGAGGCTGAGCAGGCAAGAGGTTGCGATCCAACGGAAAGCTACTCTCCGCATCTGGTTGAAGCAGCTGTGAAAATGGCTACAGACATCGTGAGGGCTCATTTACAGCCTCCTGAGCACCAATCAGCCCAGCAAGAAATTTATTTCTGTGAGGCATGCGTGCGGATGTGGGGGCCTGATCTAAAGGAATACAGTGGTACCTCGGGTTAAGAACTTAATTCGTTCTGGAGGTCTGTTCTTAACCTGAAACTGTTCTTAACCTGAAGCACCACTTTAGCTAATGGGGCCTCCTGCTGCCACTGCGCTGCCGCCACACGATTTCTGTTCTCAACCTGAAGCAAAGTTCTTAACCTAAAAGACTATTTCTGGGTTAGCGGAGTATGTAACCTGAAGTGTCTGTAATCTGAAGCGTCTGTAACCCGAGGTACCACTGTAATGAAATTATTGTTGTTGTTCCTGTTATGGAATAGGACATCCATATTTTCATTGGAGAAATGTTGGAGAGTAGGTTCTCTGTTCTTTTGGGAAAGCGGGGAAACCTGCTGACAAATATTCAGCCAGTGATGGCCAAACTTGGGCCTCCAGCTGTTTTGGGACTACAACTCCCATCATCCCTAGCTAACAGAACCAGTGGTCAGTAAGGGTAGTCAAAATTTATTGCTCTTGGGTATCTCAGCTGTGGGCCTGAAAAGGGATTACACACAAATGCTGAATATACACCAAGAATCTTCCCCCAAACTTTCTTGAAATACATGCTTCAGCTTATTGTCGGTTAGTTTCTCATATTGCCTGGGAGAGACCAAAAAAAAAATAAAAAATGGGGGGGGGGGTTAGTTGCAGGCCCATTAAGGGGAAATGCTGTGACAAAACACTGGTCCATTCTTAACCTGAAACCTTTCTTAAGCTGAGATACCACTTTAGCTAAAGGGACCTCCCGCTGCTGCTGCTGCTGCACCGCTGCCGCGCGATTTCTGTTCTCATCCTGAGGTAAAGTTCTTAACCCGAGATACTGTTACCGGAAAAATCTGAGGGCTCCCTTGGACAAAAAGTAAAGACACCAACCAGAGTAAATTGAAGCAAATCAGCAGCCTGTAGGCTTGGTCTTTATTGAAGAAAGACTGTCGCGACAGGGTGCTCCCCTCACTTGCAGGTGAGAGGAAAGACCCAGAAAAATAGTGTGCAAGGTCTTATAAAAACTTTTTGAAATTCCCCTCCTCTAGGTCAAGCCCGCCCCCAGAAACATCATGCATACATTACAGAAAAGAGGGGTTGAGGGAGGAGTTGGTGGTAACCTGAGTGTCCTGTCACCTGGCTAGTTCCTCCTTTCCCCCCTCCCCATGAGTCACTTCCAGGAGACAAAGGGGAGTTTGCAGTTTCCTGCCCCCAGAGGGAAGATCTGATCATTGTCCTTTGTTTCAGTCCATGCTGAATCCACTCCCATATGCAACTTCTTTGTGATCTTGATGGTCTTCTGTCTGGGATCATCAGGGTTGGCATAGCAACTGGGCAGGGCTCCTGTGGATGTGCTGAGACGGTGAAGGGATTATGGCTGACCAGGACCAAGCCACCCCCCTTTGATAGTTCTTGTCATATGGAGTAAAATAAAATGGAACAGTGCAAATCCGATGTATGGTTGATTTTCTATGAATTTATAACAGAAATGTGGCGTATGTAGTGTGTGAGTGTGTGAAGTTTGTACAAACAGAATGATTGGGGTGGGGGGGTTCCTGCTACAGTACTACTTCCGGTTAGCAGAGTCTGTAACCCGACTGAGTCTGTGTTCAGGATGGAATGATGGAAGCTGCAAGGTCTGCAGAGCCAAAGCTTCCCCACCCCTGGAAGAGATGGACCCTTGGTCTGGCTAGCCCAGGCATCACCAAACTCAGCCCTCCAGATGTTTAGGGACTACAATTCCTATCATCCCTGACCACTGGTCCTGTTAGCTAGGGATGATGGGAGTTGTAGTCCCAAAACATCTGGAGGGCCGAGTTTGGGGGTGCCTGGGCGAGCAGGACTCTTCTTAAAAAGCTGGAGGGGGAGGAAAGCATGGGTCTCAAATTTTCAGATCTGCCTAGCAACAATATATAAAGGGGAGCAGAGGTCTTGCCACCAGCCATTCTGAACAGAATATTCAGCAGAGATGAAAATAACTGCCCCTTTCTCTCCCGTCTGGCATTGCTGCAAAGTTACTTGAGAAGGAAACAAGATGAAAAAGCAGCAGCTCCTGCTGCTGCTAGTGAGTGAAGGCTGCTTATCTCTGCAAACCCACAAGGGAGATCATCAAGATCTTATCCAGGCACCCTGACCTTTCCCTATTATTGTACCTTGATTCCTATCTCAGTGCAAGACAGCAACTTCCAGTCTACCTCCCACCACCAAGCCATTCGTATCTGCAGCACAAACAAGACTACAGCTACCTCCCAAGATTTCTATTACAACCCACTGCAAAAGGTTTAACATGCCAGACATCAGTGCACTTTAAATGAAATAAAGAGAAGGAATCACCAGGCATTGAACTGATCAAACGGCTATGAAACTTTTCAACATAATAAGAAGGTGCTTAACATTGCTGCTATACTAGTTTTAGGTTGCGTTTTTGTTTCAGTGATACAGTCATACCTTGGGTTACAAACGCTTCAGGTTGCGTTTTTTCAGGTTGTGGACCGCCAAAACCCAGAAGTACCGGAAAGGGTTACTTCTGTGTTTCGGCAGTCGCACATGCGCAGAAGCGCTAAATTGCACTTTGCGCATGAGCAGAAGCGCCAAATTGCAACCCACGCATGCGCAGACATGCCGCTGCGGGTTGCGAACGTGCATCCCGCGTGGATCACGTTCGCAACCCGAGCGTCCACTGTATATCATTTGTTTGTTTTGGGACTGTACGCTGCTTAGAGATTTTTGAAATACTAAACAGCGTATGAATGCTTTTCAATGAAATGAAATCACTACTCAGGCTAAAAATCTCTCTCGTTCAGAATCCTGATTCCGTTTCCAAAGGCTTCCACAAAAAATCCACAAGCAGGCCTTGAAGGCAGCAGCCTTGTTCTTATCACCTGGTTGGCTTCCATCTGTCCCAAGAGACAATGGAGTGCTCCTCCAGGGGTTAAGTCAAACCAGTGCTGCACCAAAATTATCTTCCCAGAATGCAAGCCTGGGCAGTGTGTATGGAGCTCCTGGGATGCCCAGACGACAAGACTCCCCTCTCGGCCTCGCTAAGCTGGTCCAAAAGAAAACAGAGCAATACGTTTGGCACCAGCTTTGACCAAGCTGCAGGAGTTACCAGAAGGACCAGCGGTGGAGGAAGCCTGTTATGTACTGAGCTGAATAGGATCCAAAATGCAAAAGTCTGATTGGTCCTAGAACAATAGGATTCAGAATGCAAAAGTCTGATTGGTCCTAGAACAATAGGACCCAGAATGCAGCAGTCTGATTGGTCCACAGGAGCCACCCAATCCAGCTGCAGGTGGAAGTGAATCCGCAACCTGATTGGCCTACAGGAGAATCCCGGAATTAGCCAATCACATGGGGTCCATTGTGTAAATAATGTATATAAAGCAGACATTCTGGGGGAACTTCCGTTCCTCCTCACCACTATGAGCTGAATAAAGAGCATGAAATCCACTCTCGACTCCGAGTATATTTAAAAGCCTCTCAGGGACCCAGGGCACGGCAAACCACCCACAGGAGCAGAGCGAACCACGGGGCCTCTTCTGCCCTACAGCTGGGGGGGGGAGGCAGTAGGCGGATGGCTTGGAGCCAGTGGCCGGTGGCCATTTGGGGCAATTGGCATGGTGACTGGCACCCAGGGGGGCGATCAACGCCCGGGGGGGCAGCACAGCGATCCGCCATGGGGAGATTTTGTCACCCCTCTCAGAAATGACACCCAGGGCATACCACCACCACCCCGCCCCCTCTTCCTACGCCCCTGAGAAGGAGGCACACACAAGATGCCCTCCAACCATCTTAGGGGCTCCACTCCAGATTTGTGTAGGACTCAGTCCTTACACCTTTTCTTTTCCCGAAGAGATCCCTCAAGGCAGAAGGTTTAGGATCAGAGTTTTTCTTTTCGCAGATGGGCTAGCTTCCCAGGTTCATAGAATCATAGAGTTGGAAGAGACCACAAGGGCCATCGAGTCCAACCCCCTGCCAAGCAGGAAACACCATCAGAGCACTCCTGACATATGGTTGTCAAGCCTCTGCTTAAAGACCTCCAAAGAAGGAGACTCCACCACACTCCTTGGCAGCAAATTCCACTGTCGAACAGCTCTTACTGTCAGGAAGTTCTTCCTAATGTTTAGGTGGAATCTTCTTTCTTGTAGTTTGGATCCATTGCTCCGTGTCCGCTTCTCTGGAGCAGCAGAAAACAACCTTTCTCCCTCCTCTATGTGACATCCTTTTATATATTTGAACATGGCTATCATATCACCCCTTAACCTCCTCTTCTCCAGGCTAAACATGCCCAGCTCCCTTAGCCGTTCCTCATAAGGCATCGTTTCCAGGCCTTTGGCCATTTTGGTTGCCCTCCTCTGGACACGTTCCAGTTTGTCAGTGTCCTTCTTGAACTGTGGTGCCCAGAACTGGACGCAGTACTCCAGGTGAGGTCTGACCAGAGCAGAATACAGTGGCAATATTACTTCCCTTGATCTAGATGCTATACTCCTATTGATGCAGCCCAGAATTGCATTGGCTTTTTTAGCTGCCGCTTCACACTGTTGGCTCTTGTCAAGTTTGTGGTCAACCAAGACTCCTAGATCCTTTTCACATGTACTGCTCTCAAGCCAGGTGTCACCCATCTTGTATTTGTACCTCTCATTTTTTTTGCCCAAGTGCAATACTTTACATTTCTCCCTGTTAAAATTCATCTTGTTTGTTTTGGCCCAGTTCTCTAATCTGTCAAGGTCGTTTTGAAGTGTGATCCTGTCCTCTGGGGTGTTAGCCACCCCTCCCAGTTTGGTGTCATCTGCAAATTTGATCAGGATGCCCTTGAGTCCATCATCCAAGTCGTTGATAAAGATGTTGAATAAGACCGGGCCCAAGACAGAACCCTGTGGCACCCCACTAGTCACTCTTCTCCAGGATGAAGAGGAACCATTGATGAGCACCCTTTGGGTTCGGTCAGTCAGCCAGTTACAAATCCACTGAGTGGTAGCATAGTCAAGATGCTGAGCCCCATCTGCTCCACCTAAGACCCCTGAATATGGAGGATCCATTTAGCGACCATGGATAATAGCCATTCATAGGACCGGCCCTGATTGATTGATTGATTGATTGATTGATTGATTGAGAGCTCTGCACTAGAAGCACATTCCCCATCCAATGGCAGGGAGTGCCATATGCTTACAATCAGAAAAGTGATTTAAAAGAAAAACCAGCTAGGACGCCACATAACAGAAAAAGAAACTGCAGCACACTTGAAGGGCTTTTTCCCAGTTCAAATTGTCTGAGCGCCACATGACTGCAAGATCCGTAACTTAACTATCTATGAGATTAAACCCCAGAACATGTGACATTAATTTGATGCTAAATGTTTCTTCCAAGTCTCTAACAACCTGAGAAGGAAAACATACATGCATTTCAATTACCTGGTGTTAAATCATTTATATAAGCAAGGCCTATTTCTGAATCGTAAGTGTTCAGGGGCGAAAAACAGCGAGTGAGTTAACGGGAGGGAGGGAGGCTCACAGCCCCTGCCAACCACACTATTCACTTCAGATATAAATGCACAGTGATAAAGACCAAGATATCACACGTACTACTAAAAATACAAGGCACACAGCATGTGGCAGACCAGCCTCAGGTTCAAGTGCTAATTTTAAAATGCTGGCTGCAAAAACATCTCCTGTCAAGGCAAATGTTTGCTTGAATGGCTAGGTACAATTTGTAAAGGTGGGAAATTGGCTGGCTGCTTATTCTGCTAGAGGACAAGATACATCCCAACTACCAAGGCTGAAGGAGTTTATTAAAAGCCAAATTTAGGCTATGAACCTGCTCACCACCCCACCATTCGTAGCTAATTTTGCTGCCGCGAGTTGCCCAAATAAGAAAATGGATGTACTCTCCTTTTCTGGAGCAGACTAGCAGTATATTAAGTATTAATGACTCATAGTGTGGTTTGTCTTCCATCTGTATTTGGTTTAACGGTGACATCAACTGATTCAGACTGATTTTCTGTGTGTGTGTGTGTGTGTCCTAATTTACCCAGTGCATCTGGGGCAGTGCAGAATTTTCTCCATACGTTTTTGGCTGACAAATGCATTTTGGTTTGCAAAAGTGTGCATCACACAGGTCCACGCATCAGGAAACCCTGGATCTGCCCCACCCACCCCTCACCAGAAATATGAAATGACCCTTGGCCGAATGTATGAGCCCAACGGACTGTTATATCCCCAGATTCATAACACTAACCCCTCCCCCAAGAAAAAGCCATCCGACCACAGATGTGTAATCACAAAAGCATCCCTCCCAAAGGAGACGATCATCAAACACAGATGACAACACAAACACACTTTGACCCAACCCCAATACACGAGAAGTGCATTTCTGTCAAGCTAGTCCATCAGAACTCCTCCCGGTCGCAGTTCTGTATCCTAAAATAGTTTACCCAGTCACCCACATTGGCAACCCAAATCATGGGTTTCTGACATGTTTAAGCTAGGATGACAAGTCTCCGTGCCACCCAAAAGCCTTTGCTCGCCCTATCCCTTTGTGACCTGCTCAGTGATAGAAATTAGCCAGGCGCACTGTGTTACTGGTGTGGGTCCAACTGCAACCACATGGAGATCTCTGGGTGCCACATTGGCAACTGATATCTGCTTCTGGCTGGCCCCTCCAGCTATCTTAAGCAGGTAAGCAGATGAACTTATTTATTGCATCTACATCCCACTTTTGTCTCCAAGGAGTACATGGTGCACCCCATTTGCTCCAGTGAGATATTCCAGGCAATTCCAAACACAGACCCAGGGTCTGTGCTTCTTGTTGGAAAAATCAGGCACAGTGGAGACTGTGGTATCTTTATGATATATGGTCATTTACACATATATACAACCTGAGCTTAAAGGTAAAAAGGTAAAGGACCCCTGGACAGTTAAATCCAGTCAAAGGCGACTATGGGGTTGTGGTGCTTATCTTGCTTTCAGGCCAAGGGAGCTGGCATTGGTCCAGCTTTCCGGGTCATGTGGCCAGCAGGACTAAACCGCTTCTGGCGCAACAGAACACGGTGACAGAAACCAGAGCTCACAGAAATGTTGTTTACCTTCCTGCCGCAGCGGTACCTATTTATCTACTTGCACTGGTGTGCTTTCGAACTGCTAGGTTGGCAGGAGCTGGGACAGAGCAACAGGAGCTCACGCTGTCGCGGGGATTTGAACCACCAACCTTCAGATCGGCAAGCCCAAGAGGCTTAGTGGTTTAGACCTAAGCACCACCCGCATCCCTGAGCTGAGCCTATGTAGGAGGGGTCCACAGAACCCCAAGAGGCTCTGGCTCTTAAGCATTTCACTTAAGGAGACTCCAACCCCTTCATTGTCAAATGTTGCTATTTGGCCCTCTCTCCCCACTGCTTCTAACTGCTTCTACTTCTGCTGCTTAACTCCCAACACTCTGCACTAAGCTTCTGCCCACATCACTTCTCTTTAAGCTCTTGGCTTTTATCTCTCCAGTCAAAGGGGTCTCACCGTTTTGCCCACTATGGTGAGGTTCTTTGATCCCTGGTACTGGATAGCTCTGTTGGTAGAGACTCTTAATCTCTGGATCATGGGTTCAAGCGCCATATTGGGTGAAAGATCCCTGTATTGCAGGGGGTTGGTCTACATGACCCTCATGGTCTCTTCCAACTCTACTATTCTATGATTCTGTGATATTGCTAATAACCCATTACCCCAACCTAACACCTCACACAGCAGGCCAGTCCTGGCTTAATCAGCTCTACCACTTGGCTTATTAAAGGATTGGCAAGGTCTAGCATGGCTCAAATACACACTTGGGTCTATCCTAAATACACGAGTCTGGCTATTTCCTGGCTTTAATACGCCAAACCTACATAAGTTCCAAAAGGTAAAGGGACCCCTGACTGTTAAGTCCAGTCACGGACAACTCTGGGGTTGCGGCGCTCATCTCGATTTACTGGCCGAGGGAGCTGGCGTTTGTGCACAGACAGCTTCCGGGTCATGTGGCCAGCATGACTAAACCGCTTCTGGCAAACCAGAGCAGCACACGGAAATGCCGTTTACCTTCCCACCAGAGTGGTACCTATTTATCTACTTGCACTTTGACATGCTTTCAAACTGCTAGGTTGGCAGGAGCAGGGACCGAGTAACGGGAGCTCACCCCGTTGCAGGGATTCGAACTGCCAACCTTCTGATCGGCAAGCCCTAGGCTCTGTGGTTTAGACCACAGCGCCACCCACATCCCACACATAAATTCTACCACTAGCTTAATTTGGAATTTTAGGGTGTCTTTCACCCCTAGATTCCTAACAATACCTTGGCTGTGTGGAAATCCCGCTTTCAGACTCCAAATCTGGACTTCCCCCAGGCATCGGTCATCCGGGTTTGCTTATTTATTTGTTTTGAGTCACCACAAAGTGGGTGTGTGCCACACCTCGGCCTTTATCAACACTGAAAAGCCAGCCCCCTTTTCAGGGCCAGCTTGCATCCAACTGCGCCCCAACTTCCAATTAGAGTTAACTGGAAAATCCAATTGCAACTGAGCAGATGTTGCTCCGAAAAACACAGCGAAAGGGACCAATTCTACAAAGCCAGAAAGTCAGGGTATTTGGCACAGGCACACTGCACATGATAAGTAAAATATTTTCCCCAACTAGACTGGGCTCCGTATTAATAAACTTATGAAATATTAAGCAAAAAACAGCAGATGGAATACGGGACTTTTTTTAAAAAAAGATATTGCAACAGCTCAGAATCATAAATATTTAAAATATGGATTAAGTTTTCTCATATATATTTTTAAAAAAAGATCTGATAAGACCTGATCATAGTGCCCAATAGAATTTGTTCATTTATACCATGGAATGCCAGGTACATACTGAATATCAAGGGACCAAACCTAGCATTTAAGTTGGAGGCCTGACTAATTCTCCAGCTTGCCTCCAGGCTCAGATTCTCATTAACCTCCCCTGCTATCCTTACACATTTCTCGGGAGCACTGCTGCAGAAGATGCTTTTCCCTGCAATTTTTAAAAACCGCTTTCTGACCTGCACCAACCCCCACCCTTATAAAACAGGGCACACTTTTCAACGCAGCGGCACCCAGATTGGTAGCAAGCCTCGTCTTCTCTCCTGTCCCATCAACCCTTTCCTAGGCAAAGGTCACAGTTAAACACAATCAAAATTCATTCGTTTCATGTACTTCAGGGAAGGGACTTGATTTGGAGGCTAGGCACGTGAGTGTGCAGACAGCTCGCCCACAAGAGGAAAGTTAAGGGCTAGAACAGGGTGCAGCTTTGAGGCTGCGCTGCCTTTCAGACTTCCTTCAGATTCTGCTTGTCTGCAGCGGAGCAGATAGCTATATTAAGCTGGCAAATAGTCACCTTTCTTGCCACTGCCGTTTGTGTGAATTTCCCCCACCCCACTCCTCCTTTCCCTTGAATGCTGGAGAGCAAACTGATGAAAAAGAACATCCTTCGCTGGTTCAAAAGAAGAGGCTCGTTGAGACTGCATGAAATGGCTCTGCGCTGTGAGTTTGAAAGACCCTTTCCAACGTAAGGGTGGCAAAGTAGCCGGCAGAGAATGTGATTCCTTTTAAAGAAGCATTCTGGGCTCAGAGTACCGATCAGGTGCAGAGGCAAAGCAAGTCTTTTATGCCCTGCCTGCCCAACTTTGAAGAGCTGTGTTGGCAGGGGCTTGTTTTCCGGGTTCCTTTCTCAGCTCCAAGCTGGATAGAGCCCACCTTGACCTCACCAGTATTTTTCAGACTTAGCCCAAGGTCAGGGGCAATTCTCCTTTTCCCAGGGACAGTCCCGGATTTACAGAAGCTGTCCCAGTTTCTGATCTGATCCCAAGATATCCCACTTGTCCCTATTTTCATTGGAGAAATGCTGAAGGATATAGTAAAGGTAAAGGGTAAAGGGACCCCTGACCGTAAGGTCCAGTTGCGGACGACTCTGGGGTTGCGGCACTCATCTCGCTTTACTGGCCAAGGGAGCCGGCATTTGTCTGCAGACAGTTTTTCTGGGTCATGTGGCCAGCATGACTAAGCCGCTTCTGGCAAACCAGAGCAGCGCACGGAAACGCTGTTTACCTTCCCGCCGGAGTGGCACCTAATTATCTACTTGCACTTTGATGTGCTTTCGAACTACTAGGTTGGCAGGAGCAGGGACCGAGCAACGGGAGCTTACCCCATTGTGGGGATTCGAACCACCGACCTTCTGATTGGCAAGCTCTAGGCTCTGTGGTTTAGACCACAGCGCCACCTGCATCCCTGAAGGATATAGTAGGACGTCCCTATTTTCATCGGAGAAATATTGGAGGGTGTGGAATTATACAACCCCCAAGCCAAGGAGATAAGCAACTATACAACATTTAGAAGACATCTGAAGGCAGCCCTGTATAAGAAATTTTTTTTAAAAAAAGTTAACTGTTTTATTATGTTTATACAGTGGTACCTTGGGTTAAGAACTTAATTTGTTCTGAAGGTCCGTTCTTAACCTGAAAGTGTTCTTAACCTAAGGTACCACTTTAGCTAATGGAGCCTCCCGCTGCCACTGCGCCACCGCCACACAATTTCTGTTCTCATCCTGAAGCAAAGTTCTTCACCCGAGGTACTATTTCTGGGTTAGCGGAGTCTGTAACCTGAAGCGTATGTAACCTGAAGCATCTGTAACCAGAGGTACCACTGTACCTTGTACCTTCCACTGTATATTGGAAGCCGCCCAGAGTAGCTGGTGCAACCCAATCAGAGGGGTGGGGTATAAATAATGAAATTATTGCTATTGTTACTGTTATGGAATAGGACATCCATATTTTCATTGGAGAAGAAGAAGAAGAAGAGTTTGGATTTGATATCCCGCCTTTCACTCCCTTTCAGGAGTCTCAAAGCGGCTAACATTCTCCTTTCCCTTCCTCCCCCACAACAAACACTCTGTGAGGTGAGTGGGGCTGAGAGACTTCAGAGAAGTGTGACTAGCCCCAGGTCACCCAGCAGCTGCATGTGGAGGAGCGGAGATGCGAACCCGGTTCCCCAGATTACGAGACTACCGCTCTTAACCACTACACCACACTGAAATGTTGGAGAGTAGGTTCTCTGTTCTTTTGGGAAAGCAGAGGAACCTGCTGACAAATATTCAGCCAGTGATGGCCAAACTTGGGCCTCCAGCTGTTTTGGGACTACAACTCCCATCATCCCTAGCTAACAGAACCAGTGGTCAGTAAGGGTAGTCAAATTTTATTCCTCTTGGGTATCTCAGCTGTGGGCTTGAAAAGGGATTACACAGAAATGCTGAATATACACCAAGAATCTTCCCCCAAACTTTCCTGAAAAACATGCTTCAGCTTATTGTCGGTTAGTTTCTCATATTGCCTGGGAGAGACAAAAAAAATAGGGGGGAGTTTAGTTGCAGGCCCATTAAGGGAAAATGCTGTGACAAAACACTGGTCTTCAGCTCTCCCAGTACTTTCGAAAACACAGGCCTCTCTGTATGCTGCAATCTTTTGGCACACAAAACAAAAGGTCTCAGCCCTGTGTCATTCAAGACCAGACAACAGAACCACACAATGCAGCGGTCCTTTGACAGAAAACCTGTTATTTCACCCTGCCTCCCTTGTCTCTAATTTGCCAAGAGCTTTTCACGCAGATAATATTACAATCGTGGCGAAGGCCTTGACAACTGCAGCCATAAATCAATTTCAAATCTTTCATTAATCATCTTTCTGTAATCAGTGGCTATTCAGTGCAAATTTACATCTCATTTCTGTTGGCCAAACACCCGCATTAGGGCTTTGAAGCTTAGTCAGGCTTAAATGATTATATATCCCCTAATAAACAGCGAAGTCTTCTCTGTCTGGATGCCGTGAGCTGCATTAAATGGCACAGGAACACAGCCTGCGCTGCATACTGTACGGCAGGCAAGAGGACCCCCCAAACGCACAGCTATTTGTCACACAGGGATCCAAGGCTCAAGGGATTTATGGCCCAGTAGGGATTGTGGTCTAAGCCACAATAGGACTTGCCGATCAGAAGGTCGGCGGTTCGAATTCCCATGACGGGGTGAGCTCCCGTTGCTCGGTCCCTGCTCCTGCCAACCTAGCAGTTCGAAAGCACATCAAAGTGCAAGCAGATAAATAGGTACCGCTCCAGCGGGAAGGTAGATGGTATTTCCGTGCACTGCTCTGGTTCGCCAGAAGCAGCTTCGTCATGCTGGCCACATGACCCAGAAGCTGTACGCCGGCTCCCTTGACACACACACTCCCTTGACACACACACAAAAAAGATCCATCTAATCTGGCATTGCAATCTGACAACAGTTAGCCAAACATCTCCAGGAGCTGATAAGGAAAGTTGGAAAGCAACAATTCTCCCCTAGAATACGGAATCTCTAGAATGTGACGTTCCACTTCTGCCAACTTAAGAGTAAGGGAACACTGAAGAGAGACTCGTATGTGCCACTGTTTTCAAGGTCAACAGCTAAACCATTGAGCCTCTTGGGCTTGCCAGTTGGAAGGTCGGCAGTTCGAATCCCCATGATGGGGCGAGCTCCCGTCAGTGGCGTAGCATGGGTTGTCAGCACCCGGGGCAAGGCAAGTAATTTGCGCCCCCTAACCCATGGATTTTAGCACTCGAGTCTCTTCCAGAGAGCTGCGAGTGCGCCCCCACCCAGATGTTGCGCCCGGTGGGGCCGGGCCCCCCTGCACCCCCCACGCTATGCCACTGGCTCCCGTTGCTCTGTCGCAGCTCCTGCCAACCTTAGCAGTTCGAAAGCACGAAGTGCAAGTAGATAAATAGGTACCACTGGGGTGGAAAGGTAAATAGCATTTCCGTGCGCTCTGGTTTGCGTGTGTGGACAAACAGCAGCTCCCTCGGCCTGAAAGTGAGATGAGTGCCACAACCCCATAGTCGCCTTTGACTGGACTCCTTTCTCTTTTTACCTTTTTACATCACCCAGCATGCTGGTGTCCCCTCCTGCCAGCAACTTTTTGATTATTGCATTTTTTAAAAATAACGGCCCTGCACTCCAAACAAACCCCACAGTGCCTCTGGGCCCAATCTAGTTCTTACCACTATGGTGCTGCTACCCACCCAACAAACCTCTGGGAAGGTCATAACATGGTGGAAGCCATGTTCAGGGCCCCGGAAATACGGCTTGGGTTCTGCGCAGTTTCCTTATATCCTCCCGCAATGTTAGAAGCAGAGATCTAGCAGTCTTCCAGCACACTGAGTACAGTGGTACCTCTGGATGCGAACGGGATCCGTTCCGGAGCCCCGTTCACATCCAGAAGCGAACGCAACCTACATCTGCGCATGCGTGGGTCGCGATTCGTTGCTTCCGCGCATGCGCGTGACGTCATTTTGACTGTCTGCGCATGCGCGAGCAGCGAAACCCGGAAGTTACGTGCTACGTTACTTCTGGGTCGCCGCAGCACGCAACCCAAAAATACTTATCCCGAAGCTACATCAAGTCGAGGTATGACTACACATGTGGAGCTCATAGATCTAACTGAACATGAAGGAAAGGAGAGGTAGGAGGATACCAAACGACAGTGGAAAGAGCAGAAAGAATTGGCCTAGCCTTGTCTACCATTTTGCCCGTCTCTTAGTGCAGACCCGGGTCATCGAGCCTGAGCTTCCACAGCCGCCAACCATTATGAACCACCATGGGCAAGATTGGCAGCAAGAGCAACAACAACAACAATTTTGTTATTTATACCCCACTCATCTGGCTGGGTTTCCCCAGCCACTCTGGGCTGCTTACAGCACATGAAAAATTGTAAAACATTAGATATTAAAACTTTCCCGATATAGGGTCCTTGCTAATTACGCTGGTTTAAAGGTGCATTTTATATTTGACTTCCTTTAATAATGCTTTCTTTCGAAATGTTTAAGATATCTTTTCTGGTTAACTTTGCTGCGATAAATGGGCAGTTAGTAGTTCACCTCCTTCAAAATGTTTCATTTTGAAATCTTTTGAGATAATATTTTAGTTGCCCATTATGTTGCTTTGAATGTATATTTCATATTTGTTTCCTTCTAGATTGTTTGATCTAATGTTTTAATGTAGGTTGTCATCTGCTTTGAGTTTTTTCCCCTTAAAAATGTAAAGCGGCATGGAAATGAAATTATTATTATTATTATTATTATTATTATTATTATTATTATTATTATTATATTACCACCCACTCTTACTTCTCCCTCTTTGCTTTTTTTTATGCTTGTCTATGTTTCTGCCTCTAGAGTTGTTTAAGCCGGGCAAATTGCTTTGCTAATTTGGGCAGTTATTTATGTAATACCATCACTATAAGAAATAGTTTACAGAACAGCAGACTTTCTGAAGGAGAGTTGCTTCTACACATACACTCTGTGTAGACATCCACACATGACATGTGGGGCCTGAGGAGAGGGTCAGGACCAAATAACATTTTGACCCCAAGGACGTGGCCTTGCTACTCTCCCCTACACACCGGGGGTTCTAAAGCACATTTTAAATAAAACACAAAGCGTATTAATTAAAAGATCATTCATTGCCATATATTATTTACATTATAAAAGCCTCACATTAATTATATATTCACTTTTAGCCAGGAACAAACCTACTGTACTCAACAAGAAATGAAAAATGTTTCTACTGAGACTACATTATAACATGCAAATAGATCTCTTTGCATGACGGTATGGTCCAAGAGCTACAAACTAATATCTAACTCATTACAGTGGTACCTTGGTTTACAAACTTAATCCATTCCGGAAGTCTGTTCTTAAACCAAAACTGTTCCTAAACCGAGGTGTGCTTTCCCTAATGAGGCCTCCTGCCGGCGGTGCCCTTCCACTGTTCGGCTTCCGTTTGTAGACTGAGGTAAAGTTCGCAAACCGGGACACTACTTTCGGTTTTGCAAAGTTCTTATACCAAATAGTTCGTAAACAGGGCTGTTTTAAACCGAGGTAAAGGTAAAGGGATCCCTGACCATTAGGTCCAGTTGCGGACGACTCTGGGGTTTTGGCACTCATCTTTGAAGACACTCGAACTCAGGACGCAAGGGAGAAACGTGCTAAGAGGAAGGCACACTTGGCAAATCCACACCGTGATCAACTCCTGCCCGGAAACCAATGTCCCCACTGTGGAAGGACGTGTGGATCCAGAATTGGCCTCTACTGTCACTTACGGACTCATTGTTAAAACCGTGTTTATGGAAGACAATCTTACTTGGCTATGAGTGATTGTCAAAGAAGAAAGACTCCTCCACCCTGGTTGTAAATATTAATATTAGCATTTTTTTTCAATGCACGTGTAATTTTTTCTGCTGTGGTAAAAAAGTGATTAACATGCCCACATGTTGTTTCTAATACATCCTTTTTATGAAAAAAGATTTATTTTCTTGCTTTAATCAAGTAATGACTTAAAATGATAATTTGGTAGGGAAACAACTTGTCAAGCATTTAACAGATTTGATTAACATTTATAAAAACAGCAGGGGGCACTGATTTATTACTGTTGCTATTATTATCCAGACTCTGATAGGCCTAGGCAGAGGCGAACAAGGAAAGTCAGGTTCGTGCCTCTTTTTTGAGGAGGGAGAGAACCTCTTCACAAAGATGATTATGGAGGTACGAAATAAACTCTTTCTGTAAAGAGAAACCTCTTGTTCTGCTCCTGTGCAAAACACAACAGGGGTTCTCACTTGTGGTTCAAGGTAGTGACAGTAAAAAAGGTAAAGGTAAAGGACCCCTGGACAGTTGAGTTCACTCAAAGGTGACTATGGGGTTGCGGCGCTCATCTCGCTTTCAGGCCAAGGAGCCAGTGTTTGTCCGCAGACAGGTTTTCCGGGTCATGTGGCCAGCATGACTAATGCGCTTCTGGTGCAACGGGACACCATGACGAAAGCCAGAGGCACAGAAACCAGGGCCGTCTTACCCATAGGAGCTAGGGGTGCGGGGCACCCGGGCGCTGGGCTCTCAGGAGCACCAGTCCGAGAGTCCAGGGCCCAAGAGTTGAGTCCGGGGAAGAGCCCGCCCATCGGTCGAAGTGCCGCGGCGGACTCTTCTGCTGCGGGAAGCACTGTGCCGCAAGTTCGGGGGCAACCAAGCCAGTGAGATGCTGAGGCGGCTGGCCAGCTCCGCCCTCCTGCGTGCCTGAGATTGGCGTAGGGCCATGGAGAGGCCCGCCCAGCACATGCTGCTTATACCACAAGGTGCCTGACTTAGCTCAGTCGCTGACGCCGACGCCTCAGGCTGGTTTGTTGTGCTGGGCTCCTCTGCTGCTTGCGTTGGTTGCCCAACCCCCAGGTGCCCAAGAACTCTAGAGAACCTTTCCTCAAAAAAAGGTCAACTTTGGGGTCCCCCCCCCTAAAAAAAGGCCGACAACTCTGGGCAACCGGGGTGGGCCACCGGGCGGATCTTTGCACCCCGGCGCCGCATATGTTTAAGACAGTCCTAACAGAAACGCCATTTACCTTCCCACCACAATGGTACCTATTTATCTACTTGCACTGGT
The DNA here is from genome assembly GCF_027172205.1 of Podarcis raffonei. Lineage (NCBI taxonomy): Eukaryota > Metazoa > Chordata > Lepidosauria > Squamata > Lacertidae > Podarcis > Podarcis raffonei. The sequence goes on along the minus strand of NC_070614.1, from coordinate 6,333,788 downwards.
GTGCTTTCAGACTGCTAGGTTGGCAGGAGCTGGCACAGAGCAACGGGAGCTCACCCCGTTGCAGGGATTTGAACCGCTGACCTCCTGGTCTGCAAGCCCAAGAGGCTCAGTGGTTTTGACCACAGCACTACCCGCTCCCCTACAGCGATAGTACAGGTTCAGCAGCAAAGCACACAGTCCAGAAGTCATGATTGCAAAGTATAAAAGCAAGGCAAGGGATTCAGAAGCTACAAAGCTCTTAGCCTATCCTACCTCAGAGGGTTGAAATGGGAAGGATGAGAACCACCTCCAGCTCATTGGAATATAAAGGTGGCATAAAAATGTAATTAATAAATATAAAATATTGAGAATTATGTAGGCTCTCTTGGAAACAGGCAGAGTAGTCAAGAGGAGATCAAGGTAGACAAAGGGGAGGAGGGGCGATGACAGTTCTACAATATCCTTTTTCCCACCATCTCTTTCTGGTTACCTTCTCTGCCCTTAAGAATGAACTGTTCTTGCTTCTCCCAATCTCTAGGGGTAACTGAGGAAGCTGTAAGCCTCTAGGTCTTGTTGAACTCCAGCGGCCATTGTGGCTAGTGCGTGTTCATCAGGGATGACAGGGGTTGCCATTCAACAACATCCGGAGGCCACACATTCCCATCCCTGCTCTAGGGAAAGATGGCTACTAAATGAATAAAAAAACAAAAATCTTGTGGTACCCTTAAAGGCTAACAAATTTATCTCAGTAAAAGCTTTCATGGCCTTGAGACCCCTTTCGTCAGATGCATAGTCAGGCAATGGAGGGGCTTAATCTCACAGAATAATACTGGTGGTTATTTCAGCAGCACAGTCAAAAAAGGATTTTTGACACAATGAATAAGCTTGCATTTTGTGATGTGTGATCAGGCCAATGCCTTAAGGCTCCAGGTTTCTTTGCAGATCATTATCGCTCACCAACTGAACCCACAGATACCCTGCCACTCACAGCTGCATTGTGTAAGAACAGTTTGACAGTGGACCCACCATAAACAAACTTGGGCAGGGGCATAGACAAATAAAGAAACTGAAAGCTGGCTTGACTGTTTTCCCAAGGAAATAAAATTCAGCATCTTCAGGCGCTCAGAACTTTGATCAGAGTGGGTTGGTGTTTTTTTTAAAAAAGCCACAAATTTACAAATCTTTGCATATAAGCCAAACACTGTCCAGATATTAAGCCTTTGCAAAACAAGTCCCTTTCATAGATTCTGTATTTTTTGTTTTTATATTGTGATTTTGTTTTGTGAACCGCCCTGAGATCTACAGGTATAAGTCGGTATACAAATTAAAGAAATAAATTAAAGAAAACAATGGAGCATTCTGCTTTTCCATCCCAATCTCAGTTATTCATGCAAACTCCACTAAGTGCCTTGCAGATCCTCGATGTTAGGAACTGCAAGCATAAATTATGTGCATGTTGAATTTCGTATGATGTGCATCCCCATTTTTAAATTATTCTACAGATGTTTTCCCTAGATAAGTAAAAAAAAAAAATCAAACAGAAGGGAGGTTAATTGACCACACTAATAAAATTATGGCATTTCTGTTGGAAATCAAATGTGCCAGAGTATCACAATGCCTCTACTCAATACAAGGGACATATTCATTTCTTCTTTGTAGAAAAGGAAGTATTTCTCCAAAATGCCTTCATATTTTCCAAAAATCTGATTAGTCTATTAAAGAGACATAATGATGAACTTAAAAAACAAATCAGACACACATACCTTGGCTCCTCCCCCTTCCTTAAATAATAAAAAGGCCTTTATATCAGATATCTAGTTTCTCAAAGTCTTCTAGAGCCTACATGACATATGAGGCAGTCACAAAGCAGCAGTTTTCATTTTAACCATAAAAAAGGAACTTTAAACTGAATTCTCCATAGAAGAGTATTTCTGTCTCAGGGCAACTGCAAATAATTCTTCCCAATATCAGGGCAATCGTCCCAAGAGTCAGTTTTGTGACAGGGCAGAGCAAAAAGCAACAGTGGGCACAGCCCTGTAGCAGACGTTAAATCTTTTATATACACTGTGCCGCCTTTGGGACATTTACAGTAAATCTGGGCAGCCTCTCAAAATGGGAACTTGCAGAATTACAGCAGCTATAGTATGATCGAAAGAAGCAGCACAACATGGTTGTGTGTGTACGTTAACGGTCCAATTATAATTTTCCCCATAGCAAAGACACATAATATTACTCCTATTAAAAAAAAACAAAAACCCTACTCCTTGCCCATCCAGAACTGACCCCCACTCTCTCAAACAAAATTTGAAATGGGAATTGAATTTGGAATGGGAAGCAATAAAAATATTACTAGACAGTGGCAAAGCTGTATGCTCCAGCACAGGGGGCGGAGAGCAGGCGGGGGCATGGCTGGCACGCGCCCCAAGGGCATGGCGCACGTCCCTGGGAGCGTGGCATGTGTCCTGGGGGCGTGGCATGCCACCTGCGGGAGCGCGGCGTGCATCCTGGGGCTTTGCGCACCACCCACGGGAGCGTGGAATGCATCCTGGAGACGTGGTGCGCCACCCGTGGCACCCGGCACAGGGAGGGTGCGCGGTGCGTGTTGGGGCGGCAATGGTACCCCCCTCCCCAATGGCAGTGCACTCCCCCCGTTCCTCCGCCAGTGTTACTAGAGGAGACCGAGAGGAGATGTGATAGCCATCTTCAAATATCTGAAGGGTTCTCACATGGAAGATCCAGCAAGTTTGTTTTCTCCTGCTCTGGAAGGTAGGACCCGAATCAATGGATTCAAGTTACAAGAAAGGAGATTTTGGCTAAACCTGAGCTGTTTGACAGTGGAATGAACTTTCTCAGGAGGTTGTGGACTCCTCTTCATTGGAGGTATTTAAGCAGAGCTTGGGTGGCCATTTGTCAGAGATGCTTTAGTTGAGATTTCCAAGATGTAACCGGCTGTACATTTGAATAAATAAGGTATGCTATTCATTGTATCAAGCTGTAGATTTCAACAGAGGTCTCATAAAGTTCAGCGAAAAAAGCAGAAGACCCAGTGGATCAGTTCATTCTCTAGTCAGTTCATGCATAGTTACAGTTCCACAGAACCTTTCACAGAGTCTGCAACCACTACTATGCTACAAGATCCACTATCCTGTTGACCCTGTTCTACTCATGAAGCCTAGGATGGCAAAACAAGGCTAATATTCCAGAAATCCTTGTCTTAGACTCTGTGAAAAGATTCTGTGGAACTGTAACTATGAACTATGTGGAACTATGAACAGACAGGTAGAATAGACACTTATACATGTATGGACCTTTTTTTTAATTAGATTTTATAAACTTTATTTGGAATTCGACAATAACAAAATGATGTGCATTTTAATTGAAGCTGACTAGACCAGAAACTATCTTGAGAGAGAAGGGAGGCAGCAGGAGCCCATCAATTTTTGCTAACAGACTTCTATCACCACAATAGGCACACTTGTCACACTACAATGGTAGATGTTACTTTTACAACTGGATTTTTAAGGAACAGGTGAATTCTTTAATGCTCCGCCCCCTCCACGTGTTGGAGCTATGAACTGTTTATTATGCTTGCATTTTATTCTATTGTATTTTTAAAAACATTTTTATTGATGTAAACTGCTCTGGTGCATACGAGTGAAGGAGGATACACAAAACACATAAAACACATAAATAATAGCAGTGTGCTACGGAAACTGTTGCTGCAGCACCTGACTCATACCCATTTAGTTTGGAGTTTTAGAGAATGTGCATTTCAAAAGAGAAAGAACAGTAGCAAGGGGGAACAAAGCAAAAACGCAAAATCACACACAGGCCGCAGATACAGTGGTACCTCAGGTTAAGTACTTAATTCGTTCCGGAGGTCCGTACTTAACCTGAAACTGTTCTTAACCTGAGGTACCACTTTAGCTAATGGGGCCTCCCACTGCCGCTGCAACACCACCACACAATTTCTGTTCTCATCCTGAAGCAAAGTTCTTAACCCAAGGTACTATTTCTGGGTTAGCGGAGTCTGTAACCTGAAGCGTCTGTAACCAGAGGTACCACTGTATCTGCTTCATATATTTAGCTGGCATTCCCTGCAGGCCCACAATTATGCCCCCTCCCTCGTCAGGAGCAATTACTTGACTTGTTTCTTTGGTGGTGGGGTGTAGCGGGGGGGGGGTGGAAATAAAAGAATCAACCTTTTAAGAAAAATATTCTGCAATGACAAAGATCCATGCATGATTCTGGCTTTTTTGGTGTCATCTGTCTTCATCTTATTATTATTATTTTTTAAAAAAAGAAGCTCAGACAGAAAAACAAACAGCAGCAGCAGCAGCAGCAAGTAATTGAACAGTGAGCCACAACACACTGCAAATACTCAGAGGAATACCGAGCAGTGTTCCTGACTACAGGAAGTTCAGTGAAATCACTGGAGGAAAGCAGGGATGAGTTGCACACAAGGCAGGCAGGTGTTGTTGTGTTCTTGTTTGAAAGTGGGAGAGTGGCTAAAAAGCAGGACAAAAGGACAAAGAAAATTAAGCTCTCACAAAGGCTGGGGGTGGGCAGCGGAGCGGAGGACAGAGAGATTACAGAACAAGATGTGGACATCGCTATAAAAAGGACCCCGGACCGTTAAGTCCAGTCACGGACGACTCTGGGGTTGCGGCGCTCATCTCGCTTTACTGGCTGAGGGAGCCAGCGTTTGTCTGCAGACAGTTTCCGGGTCATGTGGCCAGCAGGACTAAGCCGCTTCTGGCGAACCAGAGCAGCGCACGGAAACGCTGTTTACCTTCCTGCTGGAGCAGTACCTACTTATCTACTTGCACTGGTGAGCTTTCGAACTGCTAGGTTGGCAGGAGCAGGGACCAAGCAACGGGAGCTCACCCTGTCACGGGCATTTGAACCGCCAGCAAGCCCTAGGCTCTGTGGTTTATACTGTATGCTAAATGAAGCAGACAGAGCAAAGCCGAGGCCTGAACAGACTCTGCAAATTGCAGGTGACCATAAGCTTTTTTGCATGCATACACACACAGAGTGGTTTATTTGAAACACATAGAAAAATTAAGCATGCAAGAACAAACTGCTTTAGATAGCAACTGAGAGGGCAATTTTCATAAGGCTCACAGCTTGAGGGTATTATGCCCCACCTCCCACACTTTTTCAGTCCCAGTCCTAAAAGCAGAAAATGTCAAATAACAAACCACACCAAAATTTCTGCATGGCTATCGAAGCAGACGTGGCCAAGTCTCTTGTGGACATTTTCCACGCCACAGTTACACAAATCAGCAATAGCAGTTGATATCTGGCTTTTTTTTAATCTACCATCCTGATAACCATACAGTCATACCTTGGTTGTCGTACAGAATCTGTTCCGGAAGTCCATTTGACTTCCAATATGTTCGACAACCAAGGTGCGGCTTCCGATTGGCTGCAGGAGGTTCCTGCAGCCAATCGGAAGCTGCAGACGTTCGGCTTCCAAAAAACGTTCGCAAACCAGAACATTCACTTCTGGGTTTGAGGTGTTTGGGAGCCAAACCATTCGAATCGCAAGCCATTCAAGAGCCAAGGTACGACTGAACTGTTGACTATCTCAAAGGACACTGTTGAATATTTCAAAGGGCACTGAACCCTCACATAATACTAAGTTATTAAGAAAACTGTAATAACTTAGTATTATGTGAGGGTTCAGTGCCTACCGCTGATGAGGACCAACAAGGACCCTGAGCAAATCCTAAAACTGTTCACATAAACCACATCTCTCAACTCCCAAACTCATAAGTCACTGCTACTTTTTTTTTTCACAGCACGGAGTGAAAAGCCCCAACTGACCCACAAACTCTTCTCATTTTAGCCTCTCATTAATTCATTGGGCATATAACCATACCACAAAACCAGTTCCCCAACTGCATAAACAAGTCTACTATGCCAATCTTATTCAACACTATGGTTCATTTCTAATACGGTTAAGTTTGAATGCTAGGCATGGCTTTCCAAAAATCCCCTACATATCACAAAAATTTAAAAAGCTGCCTGTTTTCAATGAGCTCAAGGGAGCAATAAGGGGGCCAGAGGCTTAGCTTCCAGTTTAGGAAGAAAGATGCAATATTTGCTTTGCCTGTAACCTGTTAGCTAATACAGTGGTGCCTTGGTTCTCAAACTTAATCCATTCCAGAAGTCCGTTCCAAAACCAAAGCATTCCAAAACCAAGGCACACTTTCCCATTGAAAGTAATGCAAAATGGATTAATCCGTTCCAGACTTTTAAAAACAACCCGTAAAACATCAATTTACATGAATTTTACTCTCTGACGAGATTATTGATCCATAAAATGAAAGCAATAATCAATGTACTGTACTATAAAATAAATAAGATAGTATTGTAAATGATGAAAATTATTTTTTTTTCTTACTTGCTCTGATGATATTCATTGTTTGGAGGGGGGACTTTTATCCATTGCCACAGCCACACAATCAATCAATCAATCAATCAATCAATCAATCAGCTGAACTGCGTACCACACAGTCACAAAATCAAATTAACCGAAAAAGCCTTAAAAATAAAAACGCAAAATAAATAGCAAAACCAAAAGCACCAAATACAGTGGGACCTTGGTTCTTGAACTTAATCGATTCCAGAAGTCCGTTTGACTTCCAAAATGTTCGAAAACCAAGGCGCAGCTTCTGATTGGTGCAGGCGCCTCGGAAACAATAGCTGACAGCCGCATCGGATGTTCGGCTTCTGAAAAATGTTTGAAAACCGGAACACTTACTTCCAGGTTTTTGGTGTTTGGGAACCAAAGCGTTTGAGAACCAAGTTACCACTATACTACTTTGAGTACAGAGGCTGTATTCAGGCAGCACTTTGTGCCATTTTTTCAACATTTCCTTACCTGTTCATTTTCAAGTTTTATGTGATCTTTCACACAACATAAAAGCCGCTTCTGGAAATCTAGTAGAAGTTTAGTGCTCATTTCTGGGTTAATTGTTTCCAGGAAAGAAAAAGCAATTTGCAACCCCGTTAACTTGGAGATTTGTGTTGTAATTTTCCTGCGGTTTTCACAATAGCGCCACCACTGCTTGCATTACAAAATTTGGATTGGTGTCCCAGTACACACAATTCCTTCCCACCATCTGAGATTTAAAATTTTAGTGCAACGTGGTGGTGTGTCAATCAAAAACCCACCGTTCCGTGACACAACACAACAAGAGGCAGAAGCACTAGCATTATAACCAGGAAAACTTATGCAATAAGCCCCGTGTCTGAATGTAGCCAGAAGCAAGCTACAGGTCAAAGATACAGGTGCTTTTCAACTATGTTTGCATCTGTTCTGAAACATGGTGTTTATATTGCTGATTCGATGTTCCAATCTACAAACCAAAATGAGACAGTCAGCGCTGGAATTAACTGTAGGTAAGGGAAATAGTACTTGGGACGTGGGTGGCGCTGTGGGTTAAACCACAGAGCCTAGGACTTGCTGATCAGAAGGTCAGCGGTTCGAATCCCTGCGACGGGGTGAGCTCCCGTTGCTCAGTCCCAGCTCCTGCCAACCTAGCAGTTCGAAAGCACATCAAAGTGCAAGTAGATAAATAGGTACCGCTCCGGCGGAAAGGTATACAGCGTTTCCGTGTGCTGCTCTGGTTCACCAAAAGCAGCTTATTCATGCTGGCCACATGACCTGGAAGCTGGACGCCGGCTCCCTCGGCCAATAAAGCAAGATGAGCGCCGCAACCCCAAAGTCGGCCACGACTGGACTTAATAGTCAGGGGTCCCTTTACCTTTACCTTTAAGGGAAATAGTGGCAACAGAATAAGAACAGAACTAAACTTGCTGGGTGCAATTTTACACAGCAGAAGTACTAAAAGTTATTTCAGAAGTTAAGGTTAGCCAGCCTTCTCTGATATTCCATGATTTAAAAAGGGATCCATCTTGTTGAGACCCACTAACAAAACACACCTACAAAAATCCAAAGCAGCCTACTTCACTGAGTTCTTGCAAGAATAAATGAGAAAAGGGGCATGCATGCCATATTGAGCATCCATGTAAATGGATGAAGGAAACTCCTCACTAATTTACTACTACTGGTTGAGCTCTGGTTTAGTCATCAAATGCTGGGACCCGACAACATCTGATTAATCCACTAGTGGCAAATCTACCAGGTAAATCTGCCCAGTTCTATGCCAAGTTGCTTACTAGACGATGAGATTTCCAGTGTGACTTTGGCCACTGACAAGTTTCTGTCTCTGGTGGTCAGGATCAGAGATCGATATGTATTAGACAAAAGTCAGAAACTAGCATTGTCTTATGATGTCTTATGTCCTAGTAATCTGTGTGCTTTCAATGTATTTTATATGCATTGAATATCGTCAGGTGGGTCTTTGGGCCACAAAGCGTGTTCTCCTTCATGGAGAGCACGTGTTGCGGTGGGGGCCGACAGGACACTCCAAAGTTGTGGGGCGGGCTAATTGATCATTGGCCACTGATGTGATTGGGTTTCCCTTTCTGTTGAGAAGATGTTAATGTTGCCATTTGATGATTGACAGCCAGAAATGTTAAAACTCCCTGCATGAGGCATAGAGCTTCCTCTTTTCGCCCCGTGCATCAGATTGCCCGTCCCACCCTCCTATATTTAGGGTTGTTTGCTTTGACCTTGCTATGCCTGTCATGGGGTCGTCTGCTCTTGGGGCAGGGGCCCAGTAGGAATTTTGTCCATCTGGCTGATTGGCTGGGGCCATTTGGTTTTTGCCTACTGCGTAGCAAATCGTCACAACTTGTAAGGTTGCGGTTAGGCATTGGTTTATGGTTTGGTTGGTTGAGGGGCATGGATTGGCTGTGCCTGCCCCTCTAATGCTGCTGCTGCAAGGGATTCCGTTAAAGGAATACAGGGGCTCACTATTGCTTTTGTCCACCCTGTCAAGGGGCCCGGGCCATGCAAGAGCCCCTGGTTGCATTTGGGGAGGGCTGAGGGCAGGTTCCCTGCTCGGTCGCTACCCCCAAGTGTATTCCCCTTTTCTGACTTTCACAGGCGTGCGGAATGTCAGTCTGTCCCCCACTGGGGGGCAGATAGTCGCAACCAATGCCTAAGCAAGCACTCACATGTTTGTATTTTAATAAAGTTGTGGCCAAAACTATGCCAAAAACCTTAAACAAAATTTCTGTGTGATGTGTGAGTTATTGGGGACCTCAACACGCAATAAAGAATTGCTGTTGTAGTAGTCATCACATTACTTAAGGTCAGTGACTATATAATTCAACTGACTCATTTGTGAACATATTATAGGAGCGAAAATCAAATGTTTGAGTGGCCTTCCACGTTTTGAAAGCCTCTCTCCACATTTGGAACTAGTATGCCATGAAGTTCTGTAACCCTGCCTTCTCCCCCTGACATGTGGTTTTGCTTCTACATGAGGGACTCATCGTGCAATTTCCTCCACCATGCAATCTGCTGTTTTGTTTTTTTTTGTAGACTGAGATTTAGAAGTCAAGAAATATTTTGCAGCTGCCATTAACAGATCTCCTTTATTTTTATTTTATTTTATTTTATAAAAACGACATACTTCAAACCAAGCATAAATATTTCCAGAAAGTAATTTGAATTTGCTAGTTTAAAGCAAACCATCACACTGAATCACTACAAAGCACTGGGAAGCTATTAAAATGATGAAGACTGCTATATTAGTAATAGGCATTAATCAGGCAGTCTATTGAAAGGAAGGGTTGTTTTCTGGCTAAACCTTGCTAAAGCACCACAAGAAGATGAATCTTTAGTACACTAAGCATCCCTCAAAGGACGTCCTGACAGCAGAGCATATGGGGAAGGAAGTTCAGCCTTCAGAAGCTTCTCCTCCTCCGGTTTCATTTTAATTACAGCAACCACTTTTCAAATCTATATCTGGAATTGAGAATTAAATATTTACATAGAGCAGATCTTGAGAGACAGGGGATATTAGGGAAAACGAGAGAAAACAAATGGCGCGCCAGTTGTAGAGAAATGAAGCAGCATTTCCGACATCTGAATAAAGGCTGTGAATATATTGGGGCACAAATCTCAGAGAAGTGGGTTTACTGAACTCAAGTCAATATTATTATTATTATTATTAATAATAATAATAATAATAATAATAATAATAATAATAATTTCTAAAAATCAGATAGTTGTTTATTTCCTTGACATCTGATGGGAGGGCATTCCATGGGACAGGCGCCACCACCGAGAAGGCCCTCTGCCTGGTTCCCTGTAACCTCACTTCTCACAGTGAGGGAACCACCAGAAGGCCCTAGGGAATTCTGGAAAGTAGTCAACAGTCTGGCCATCTTGGTTTTTTAAAAATCTTTTTAAAAAAGGGAAAAAAATACCCTCCATTATTTTAGTCAATCATAGTTGTTGCACCTATAGACTGACCATTTCCTTTTCCAAGCTGGTAGCATGCTAAGAGTCCAAGATGACCCTTTAACGGGAAGGTTGGACAGCAACTCTCATCTTCTCTGGCCTTCATGGCCAATGGCCAGGGATGATGGAAACTGGAGTCCAGCCTCAAGTGGAGGGCACCATATTGAATGCTACTGCTTTAACAGTCTTCAATGGGAACCTCCAATAAGAAAAGGAGATAAGAATCCTTGCAGACTCCAAGATTTTGGAGTGCAAAACCTCTACAGGCTTGACGATGACTCCACACCCACCCATCTGAAGGGAGAGGTCAGAACAACAAAAGTATAGTGAATTTGAAGGCATGACAGAAGCATGCTGGGTTAAAAGCAGCAAGGTTCAGTGTCCCATTTATTGTGGATCAAAAACAGTCATAGGGGGTCCTGTTCCAGAGCATATTATCCAGAATGGGCACCCACTGGTGTTTTTGCCCCAAAGATAAAAGAGGCCATGTTAGACATACTTGTTTAAACATGTGATTTGGCCCCAAGATCTGGGAGACTCTGGGCAGAGTTATCTGGAAGACGGATTGCAACCTTGAGCGTAGGGGTGAACAAACTACTCTGGAGAACCTTGCATGAAGGAGAACTATCATTAGAACATCACATGGCACAAGAGAAACTTACCCCATTCTTCGGGTAGGCTATCCATCCAAGATCCCCCATTACTGATCGAGAGTCCAATAAATTCACTGAAAAACAAAAAAATAAAAAAGAATGTGAATTAGGGGTGTTGCAGGGGGAGGTAAATAATCATGGTTGCCACAGGAAACAACCATTTACTTTTTAAAATTCTATTCTAAAGGTAAAGGCACCCCTGACCATTAGGTCCAGTCATGGCTGACTCTGGGGTTGCAGCGCTCATCTCGCTTTATTGGCCGAGGGAGCCGGCGTACAGCTTCCGGGTCATGTGGCCAGCAGGACTAAGCCGCTTCTGGCGAACCAGAGCAGCGCACAGAAACGCCATTTACCTTCCCGCCGGAGCAGTACCTATTTATCTACTTGCACTTTGTGCTTTCAAACTGCTAGGTGGGCAGGAGCTGGGACCGAGCAACGGGAGCTCACCCCATCATGGGGATTCGAACCGCCGACTTCTGATCGGCAAGTCCTAGGCTTTGTGGTTTAACCCACAGCGCCACCCACGTCCCATTTATTCTATTCTACTCTAATGCTAAAAAAAACAACTGCTCACAGCACACACTCACAACCTCCATTAAAGCAAGCACAGCTGGAGCTCTGAAGCACCTCTAGGGAGTCTCTAGTATAGCAGATGCCTTAATCCAAAAGCAAAGCATCCTCCTCTTAGCATTGTGGACCATATTTTCCCGAGCACGACCAGGCAGGGGAAGAGGAGAGAGAGAACTATATACTGCATGCACAGTAAACTCAAACCTTACGTGCATTTAACTTTTGTGCATTCAGCTTTACGCACATGGCATAAAAATAAATAAAAAGGGGGTGGAAAGGGGACAGGCATCTGGGGGAAAAGACTCCGGCAATCCCACCCGCCTTGCACCCAATGTGTTTTGACTATACAGTGGTACCTTGGTTCTCAAACTTAATCCGTTCTGGAAGTCCGTTCCAAAACCAAAGCGTTCCAAAACCAAGGCGCACTTTCCCATAGAAAGTAATGCAAAATGGATTACGGTAATCCATTCCAGACTTTTAAAAACAACCCCTAAAACAGCAATTTAACATGAATTTTACTATCTAACGAGACCATTGATCCATAAAATGAAAGCAATAAACAATGTACAGTACTGCAGGCACACAATCAATCAATCGGTAGCTGAACTGGGTTCCACACAGTCACAAAAACAAACAAAAAAAGCCGCAAAAACACAAAATAAATAGTAAAAACAGACAGACCTCAGCATAACACTCAAAATGCAAGTGTGGCACTCAGAACGGAAGTGTGGCACTCAGAACAAAAGCATAACACTCAAAACGGAGCATGTTCAGCTTCTGAAAAAAGTTCGCAAATGGGCTTGCAGCGTTCTGGTTTGAAGTTGTTCAAGTACCAAGCTGTTTGAGAACCAAGGTACCACTGTACGTGGTTTTGGTTTCAGGCACCGATCCTGGGACATAACCCTCGTGTAAGTTGTGGGCTTACTGTATCAAATCATCATGTTGGACTATGTGCATATGTACTGCTTGCACTGTACAGTTTACACCCTACAGTCAATTCACATGTGGAAGAGTTGGGGCCATAGCTCAGTGGCAGAGCATCTAAGGGCCTCAATGATTCAGCTGGAGGTTGCAGCACTGTGCGAATTGGCTGCAACATTATTACAGCTGGCAAGATTAACACAGCCCAAAAAAGGCCCTATAGGGGTTTTGTGCTCCCTTCTCCGTGGGATAAGAGCCTCTCCAGGAGAGGGAAAGAGGAAAGGGATATTTACAGGATCAGATCAAAAAAATAGTAGGTCAGGGAGGCAAGCAGAGGACAACTCTGGAAAGCAGGTGCAAAAGGAGCAACAGAGAAACAGAAACAGCAAGGCTTGTAGAGTGAAAGCGAGACCAGGTAGCAACAGAGTAAGGAGTGGAGCTGCAGGAAGCTGATGTTTTGTTGCCAAGGTTGCCAGACTCAGACCCCAGGAGAGGGCAGAGTCTGGGATCTGGAATGGAGCCTGGTGAGGTAGAGGCAGAGCCCAGTACTTCTCAGCAGGATCAGAAGATGTCACCTAGCACGTCCAAGACAGCAAAGCCGGACTGTCCAGCTGGCTGAAAAGGTCAAGCTTAATGAAACATAGTGGGAGCAAATAGCAAAAGCTCTCAAGTCTAGCAGAAAACTGAGCCCTGCCTTTGTTCTTCAGTCCCCTTCCCTAGAGTTTACACTTTTCCCTGGAAAGGAAGCTAGCCAACCACAATCACACATATATACAAATCTTTGGATCGGACCCTAAAATCTGGTAGCGGTTCCGTTTTGTTGCAGAAACAAAAGTCTGCCACACAGAAGGAGATATGGCATTTGACAAGAAAAACGGGTGACCAGTCCCAGGGGAGACAAAGCGCGAGTAAAGTAGAGGCAGCCACTGCGATGGGAGTTGCAGCGGAGATCTGGAGAACATCACCATCTTTGGCCAACAGCCATTGGGGCTGATAGCGGCTGGAGTTCAACAACATCTGCAGGGCACAAAGTTGGCTACCTTCACATGATCTGAGCCCCAGGTAGCCTCTGGCTTCTAACAGTGAATCCATGACTTTGGGAATGGCGTTCCAGAACTGCTGTGGGGAAGGCCTAAAGGAAACAGTCCTCCCAAGACTGATGGCACTGACCATCTTACTCCCAAGATGAATCTGTTGATGAACTGATTTCAGGCTTTGTCTGTTGCACTGTGGAGAGCTGAGATTTATGAGAGTCCTTTGGGTGGCAGGTGGGGAGCACCCATCTTGCATTTTAGGATTTCAGGAGGCTGTGAAGCAGCAATCCTCGGCAGACTGCACCTTCCGCTCTAGGTAGAATTGCACTACGTTTTGTCCGCCTGAGCTGAAATCCGCAGCTTCTGCCCCAGCCAATTAACAGACAGTTTTGCATTAAATAGTAATAAACTATTCCCAAGCTTACGACATTTTTCTTGCATTACCTAGAATCCGTAGTCCAAACAGAGAGGGCATAATTAAAAAACGAATCTGCACACACTTAAGCAAGCTGAAGAAAATTATAGCAGCTTCCATTTTGGGCTTATTGTTAACAGTCTGTTGAGCGTTAAAAAAAACAAAACCACATCCCTGCTAAACTAACACAAAGCCTAATTTTGTAAGAGGGTGAAGGCATTACTTGGATGGCAACAAATTCATTTCCAATTCATCTTAGAGGCCTTTTGTTTTTCATAATTTCCTACTAATTTTTGCAGATATTGTTTGAAACTACACCAACCCCATCTTTACTTTATTGATAATTCTGTTATTAAAGTTACGTAAGAACTGCATTAATCCAAGGCAGGCTATTGTTCCATCTCAGCTCAGTGATGTCTACTGTGATTGACAATGGTTCTTCTCCAGGATTAGACAGCTGCCTATATTGTTCGTTCCTGGAGATGCCTAGGCCGGAAGCTGAGAACTGCCACACGCGAAGCATATGCTCTATCAACAAGCTATGGCCCTTCTTCGCACTAAAAAACCAAATCAGATCCAGTTATTGTGGAGTTATGAAGCATGCCCAATCTGGACCCTTCTACTGTAAACAAAGTGAAATTGCCCGTGGTGTAATCAGAATTAGAAACCGTTCTTCTCAGGGAGACTTCCCACTAAGAGGCGATCTGCAAGCAAGTCACTGTGCTGCACTACTCTAAGAAATTCAGTAGGTTCATTTGAGGTTCTGCTTTTTTAAAAATATATATATATATATTCAGCAAATGGCAACGAGACAACTATGCCGCACGTTGTTCAGGTCTGCTCATTTTTTCCTTCTGGCACCAGGGCAGCAAGAAGCCAATATCTTTATCAGGAAGCACCTAAAACACGCTAACATCACATGAGGGCACACAGACACTCACCAGACCTTTGTATGTCAGTGAGCATCTCTTTGGGGAAAAAAACCCATGCCCACTTCTGAACTAAGCTGCTTCTCACATAGCTGAATTATCTTCCATACAGAGCCAGCCTTTTCATGGTGGAAGGGAAATTAGCACCCCTGGGCTCCTGGTTTCTTCTCATTCAAAAAAAGATAAAGGGCCCCTGGACTATGGGGTATGGCGCCCATCTCGCTTTCAGGCCGAGGGAGCCGGCGTTTGTCCACAGACAGCTTTCTGGGTCATGTGGCCAGCAGGACTAAACCGCTTCTGGTGCAATGGGACACTGTGATGAATGCCAGAGCGCACGGAAACGCCGTTTACCTTCCTGCCAGAGCGGTACCTATTTATCTACTCGCACTGGTATGCAGGAGCTGGGACAGAGCAACGGGAGCTGACTCTGTCACATGGATCTGAACCGCTGACCTTCCGATCGGCGAGTCCAAGAGGCTCAGTGGTTTAGACCACAGTGCCACCTGCATCCCTACTTTCTTCTCATAAGCTGTTGCCCGCCCACCAGGTGAGACTCGTAACTGGTGTGGGGTTCTTTAGAGCAATCCCCCCGCAAAAAAAATATTGAGTCCTTTCTTAGAGCAAGACATTGTGGCTGAAGTGGACCAGGAAAGTGCCTTCACGGATAGAATTTCCTTTTAAAAAATATTTTGAAGTCTATACATAGTTAGAGATTTATTTATTTTTAAAGACACTGTGTGACATCCCATACACCAGGCATAGGCAAACTCGGCCCTCCAGATGTTTTGGGACTATAACTCCCAGCATCCCTGAACACTGGTCCTGTTAGCTAGGGATGATGGGAGTTGTAGTCCCAAAACATCTGGAGGGCAGAGTTTGCCTATGCCTGCCATACACTCTCCTGCCTAAGAAAGCCTTGCTCTGAAGAGTTAGAGCGCAAATGTACAGCAAAACAATTTTAAAATAAGAGGAGAGGAGGAGGTGTGGGGAAGGTAGTGATAGCAAAAATTCCCCTTTTACTTATGTTTGGCCCTCAAGAGATTGCTAGACTATGACTCCCTGGCTGTTCTGGCTGGTGGTGATGAGGGCTGGGGTTCAACAAGAACCAAAGGGCAATGGATAAGGCATCACTTCACTAAGCTAAGAGGTCCAAGGGCCAAACTCTGCATTACAAGGTTGGGCATTTTTCCCAGTGCTCTCTTGCTTCCAATTGCTACCCTTCAAGGCTGTTGTTTGTTGTTTCCTTAAAAAAAGTCCTCCACACAGTGGAGGGAGCTATAGGCAGTGGCGAAGCTGCATGCTCCAGCACCGGGGAAGGAGAGCAGGCTGGGGCATGGTGTGCGTCCCTGGGGTGGGGCGGGGTGTGTCCGGGGGGGGGCAGCCACGATGGTACTCCCCTCTCTGGTGGTGCTAGAGGCGGTGCGCTCCCCCCGCCTCGCCCCACGTTCCTCCGCCAGTGGCTATAGGGTCTCCTTCTCTGCCACTCTTCCAATGCTGGCTCCAAGGCTGTGTTTCCATTTTTAAAATGGATCATGGGAAAGAAACTTTCATTTCTAGATTTGGCCCTTAAGAAATCTGCAGCACAAAGTGGTTAATACGACTATTGCAGGAACCCAGAAGTGAGCAAGAACCACCAGAAGTTCTTCGCGCGCAATGAGATAATTGAGAGGCACATGGGTGTATTTGAGCATATTCTTATAAAGACGGTATTATTTATTTTTTTAAGAACAAAGGAAGACTTGGGCAAAAAGACAACATAGCTAGAGGAAATCTCTCTGCTACAGTTACAATAATTAAGTCATCTAGGAAAGTGCATACGTTTTGCAAATTGCAATGGGTGCACGATGAGTATTGATCTACATTGTTGTATAACTAATTAAAACCTGTCCTGGAGAAGCAAGTAATGAATATAATTAGATGGAATGTTTGATAGCACAAAGTTATTTTGCATACATTAATTAAAACATTAAAAAAAACCACTAGGTTCAGTTTTGCAACATAGCTAAATGGCGTATGTTTGCAGAAAATTAGTGAACGAAACAGACAGAGCACCAAATTCGTAACAATGAAGGCTTGATTCTCTCACATTTAGCCAAAACGGACCAGTTCTCAAGACAGCATGCTAGCAATAAAGGACGACTTGGCTACAACCACATCTAAATCTGGATTTGCAATGTACTGATTTGCTGAGTATGAAAGAAAAGGGGTCATGAAGCAGGTACCTTGGAACAATCATTCTGCAACAAACAATATGAAATGATCATTGAATATTTTTTATTTTTAAAAATCATGCAAGAGCATAAAACTGACTCCTGATGACCGTTGGAGCATGGGAAAAGGCTGAAAGGCAGCTTGAAAGACAGCCTCTCATGGGGGAGCATTCCACAGATTGGGAGCCACCACTAAAAAGGCCCGTTCTCATGTTGTCATCCTCCGGACCTCTCATGGACGGGGCTCACAAAGAAGGGCCTCAGATGAAGATTGCAGAGTCCAGGTAGGTTTGTGGGTTATTGCAGTCCTGAGCCATTTAAAGCTTTACAAGTCAAAACAAGCATTTTGAATTGGATCCAGAAACTAATCAGCAGTCATTGCAGTCGGGGCCAGGGTTCAGTGTAATATGCTCAAGCCATCTTGTCCTGATGATCAACCCAGCCGCTGAATTCCGCATTAGCTGAAGATTCCACACTCTCTTCAGAGGCAGACCTATGTATAACGCATTGCAGTAATCTAACCTAGAGATTACCAGAGCACAGAGAACAGGCTATCCCTGTCCAGAAAGTGGCACAGCTGGGCCATCAGCCAAAGCTGATAGAAGGCACTCTGTGCCGTCTGAGCCTCAAGTGACAGATATGGACCCATAAGAACCCCCAAGCTGTGTACCCGCTCCTTCAGAAGCAGTGTAACCCCATCAAGAGCAGGCCATCTCCCATCCATCCAGCTCAATAACAGTGCCTCTGTCTTATCTGGATTGAGTTTCAAGTTTGTTGGCTCTCATCCGGTCCATTACCAAGACAAGACAACGGTCCAGCACATCCACTGCTATCCCTGAAGATGTAAAAGAGAAGAAGAGCCGTGGTCATCAGCATACTGCTGGCAACAATTCTATTACTCATCCTCACTCACATCTAGCCATCAGCCTGGGCATATTCTGTTTCCAGAGATAACAGGTACCCTTTGCCCTCTCTCCCAGTCATGGCAGGCAATCTGAGACTCAACCAGCAAGGAAGAACACATTACAACATAGTAGCAAACCCATTAAGTGGGTATAGCAGGCTTCCTCAAACTCGACCCTCTAGACCAGTGTTCCCCAACCTTGGGCCTCCAGCTGTTTTTAGACTACAACTCCCATCATCCCTCGCTAGCAAGACCAGTGGTCAAGGATGATGGGAATTGTAGTCCAAAAACAGCTGGAGGCCCAAGGTTGGGGAACACTGCTCTAGACGTTTTGAGGCTACAATTCCCATCATCCCTGACCACTGATCCTACTAGCTAGGGATCATGGGAGTTGTAAGCCAAAAACATCTGGAGGGCCAAGTTTGAGGAAGTCTGGGATATAGGCTTTGTGGTGTCATCCATATGTAATTCATCTCTCATCAGCCTCCACCTGCATGGCCAGTGGTCAGAGATGCTGAGAGTTGCAGCAACATCTGCAAGGAATCATTTTGGCTGCCCCTGCAGTGAAGTGTTCATGCAGCAAGTACCTGCTCTGGCTAGAAGCCCAAGTTGAAGGTGACAACAGAGCTCCAATGCTGTCCCAGAAGACCATCTTGCCCAGACCTCTCGGCTGTACCAAAGCGTTCAAGCTCCTTCATCATTAGAAGTCAAAACTTTTCTCCCCTCGTAAATCCTTATTGATTTCATTGCTCCACAGCAATTACTTGTTTCCCTGCCGTTCTCCCTGTTGTGTTAAGTAATTCTGCAAAGCTGTAAATCCAAACCACTCCTGAAACCAAGAGACGGATTCAGTGATCTAGGAAATCAAAACGCAAAAGACAGGTGAAACCCCCACAAGAAATCAAAACGCCACTGTACGAAGCAAATACTTTATTAATTATTTGCATGAAAGAAAAGGAGAATTTATACTAGGATGAATCTATTTAGGTGCTACAGAAAGCCAGCTATGGAAGGAAATTGGTTATAAATAGCCTTTATGCTCAACACACCATCTGAAGAAGAACATGTGTACAATGGAATGAGCTCCCAAAATGAAACAAGAAACAATTCTCTCTTGGAGGGGACCAACATACTCCTTCCTTAACAAGCAGCATTTGCAGGATGCTAAAGATGCTGCTCTCTGTTTGAAAAAGTGAAAAGCCTCCCAGGTCTGGGGCAAAGTCTATTTCTGCACCAAGCTGTAAGCTCACTTGATACTGGTTCAGTTCCATGATGCACAGCCAAGCTAGACATACAAGGGAGCCTTCAAGCTTCCACGAAGTCTGCACATCTCCAGAGGTGAACTGGGTCTTCCCAACTGGAACCTGGTACACAAAAGATGGGTGCAGACGAGGACCTAGATTCACATCTGGCCATGGACTGGCTGGGTGCAGAGGAGTGGAAGGAGGTACCAGCTAGGGAAACCCCAAGTGAAAAGGCTCAGAGCCAGAGGATTGGTGGTGGGATGACGATGAGTGGTCAGAGGAAGAAGAATGAGCAGACCGATTCCAGGTGGAAAAATCTAAATTGGAAACAGAATTGTTAGAATCCAAAACTAAGACTTTGTCAAAAATGTATAACTTGCTGCTGAAATGGAATACTCAGGATGAGACGGTTAAATCGGTAATGATTAAGTGGGCACAAGACGTTGGACACAATATTATGTTTGCTGACTGGGAACAGTTGTGGACCACCGGGATTAAATTTACGGCATGTAATGCCTTAAGAGAGAATATTATGAAAATGATATACAGCTGGTACATGACCCCAGTCAAGCTTGCAAAAATCTATCATTTGCCCGATAATAAATGTTGGAAATGTAAGGAAACTGAAGGTACATTCTTTCACCTTTGGTGGACGTGCCCTAGGATTAAGGCTTTCTGGGAAATGATATATAATGAATTGAAAAAGGTATTTAAATATACCTTCTTGAAGAAACCAGAGGCCTTTCTCTTGGGCATGGCCGGCCAAGTGGTGCCAAAGAAGGACAGAACTTTTTTTATGTATGCTACAACAGCAGCAAGAATACTCATCGCAAAGTATTGGAAGACGCAAGATCTACCCACTCTGGAAGAATGGCAGATGAAACTGATTGACTGTATGGGATTGGCAGAAATGACGAGCAGAATCCGTGACCAGGGAGAAGAGTCGGCAGAAGAAGATTGGAAAAAATTTAAGGACTATTTACAGAAATATTGTAAAATTAAGGAATGCTGAATGATGTTGGATTGAAATTGAGTGGTTTCTAGCTGTAATGATATAAAGGAACATGGATGAAAAAAAGGGTTTGGATAGAAAATAAGGTGATATTATAAGCTGTAATGCTTTAAGTTAAGGATTTGCTGAACAAAGAATTTAAAAGGGAATACAAGAAGGGGAGGTATGAGGAGGTCAGAGAAATATGTTAATGAAAAGATTGCATTTTGAACTATATGTTTTTTTTATTTTATTTTTTTGTTTGTTTTTTGTTTGTATAAAAAATTGAAAATCTCAATAAATATCTTTTTTTAAAAAAGAAGAAGAAGAAGAATGAGCAGACCGGGAGGAGGAGGTGTCAAAAGAGGCAACAGGGTTGAGTGAGCAGGGAGAGTCTGTGGCAGACAGAACTCCAGAGGCAGAGATGAGGCAAGCTGCTGAGGAAGCCAGGGGGTCTCCCTTTTGCTACAAGTTACTCTCCTCTGGTCCCCCAGAACCTGAAGAGGTATGGAGACGGTGGAGCAAAGATGATGTGGAGCATCAGACTGCTTGGGAAGAAACCATGGGGAGAAGGAGACTTAGGGAGCTGTGGGAAAGCAAGGACCTTCAAGTCCCCACAGCTGCCTCATTGGGGCAAGATCTTCCAGGAAGAGTTGCTGTGCTCTCTAGGCCTGGCCTCCTGGGCTGTTAACTTCACTGAAGCCATGTGAATTATTGCTGACCTGCTCCAAGTGCCCACCTCTGTTACTGGAGACGCACAAAGACTTGTAAGGCCTCATGTGTGCCTGACGTCACCAGATACATGCCAGGGTCTAGAGCAGAACTGAAGGCTTGGGCTATGGACTGCCTACATTTTGAAAAGGTCAAAATTTTCATCTCTTTAAGCACACAGACAGGCACACACACAATTGCTAAATTGGGAAAATTTGGGCATAGGGCAAAAGACTTCCTAGCTTCTGTTTTAAAGAGCCACTATCCCTTTAAGACCAGGTGAGGAAGAACAGGCACTTATGATATGATGCTAACACTGTTTATGCATGTAGGAGGCCGCCAGAACAAAGGCTCAAGCACATAGAACAGGAAGAGTTTTCCTGTGGTGGCAACAGACAGCAGGCTGCATTGTGCCATTTTGCAACTTTGACCCAGCCTCACTAATCAATACCTAATTGGGTAAGGAGGGCGTCGGAGAGAGAAAAGAACTCCTCTGCATTTTGAAATGGATGCAATTCTACTAGAAAAGCATTTTGCTAGAAGTTTGGGTAATCCAATACCCCGATATGCATTTTTAAAAGAATGCAATTAACAAAATATGTCATGCATACTATTAAACTAGATAAGGTGGGAGAACAGAGAGTGACACAGAAAAAGCTCAACTACAGGCAACAAAACTGCCTGAATTCTTCTGTTGCTTCAGTTAAAGAAATTTGAGCTACCCTAACCCTTTCAGCAAGACCTTCAAATTTAACAAGTGAGGTCCCTCAAAAAAAAATAAAAAATGCAGTGGTGAGAATCCCCTGTTCCGACAGAAATGTTCCTCTTCAGAGCTCCAGCAAACAAGGAACAGCTTTTTAGGGTACAAAATCTGAACTCTATTTGTGCAAGTGTTTTGCTTTGTTTTCCAGTCTTGAATAAAACAATTCTTTTAACTATGGTACCCCTGGTAATTACCCATGGTAATGCAGATGATGTAACCCCCCCCCCAAAAAAAAACAATACCCATGATTGCATTAATTACCTTTATTTCCATTTAATTTCATTAACACCTGCATTTTAAAATAAAATGGAAGAGAATGGGTCAAAGTAAGGTTGATAGTTTGAACTGCAGTTTTAGGAAGCCTCTGGAGGTTCCCCGGTTCATGAACACACTAGTATCCACTAAAGAATCAACAAAATTCTAGATTTCATGGACACAGGAAAGAATGAAAGTACAGTGGTACCTCAGGTTAAGAACTTAATTCATTCCAGAGGTCCGTTCTTAACCTGAAACTGTTCTTAACCTGAAGCACCACTTTAGCTAATGGGGCCTCCTGCTGCCGCTGCGTGATTTCTGTTCTCATCCTGAAGCAAAGTTCTTAACCTGAGGAACTATTTCTGGGTTAGCGGAGTCTGCAACCTGAAGCGTATGTAGCCCAAGGTACCACTGTACATTAACAACTTAGACGAGATGAACCTTCACGTTCCCTTCCATCCTTGCAATTCTATGATTCTAGGAACTTCTGCTAAGGTTCTGAAATCCGAGAAAGGCTATGCATAGTT
The DNA here is from genome assembly GCF_027172205.1 of Podarcis raffonei. Lineage (NCBI taxonomy): Eukaryota > Metazoa > Chordata > Lepidosauria > Squamata > Lacertidae > Podarcis > Podarcis raffonei. The sequence goes on along the minus strand of NC_070614.1, from coordinate 6,311,292 downwards.
TGTGTGAGAGGAGACCTCAATTCCTCCGCCATTTCCCCATCCTTCTCTAAGGGCTAAAGCTATAGAATTAGCACCCTGGTTCAGCAGTGGAAGAAGCCGCTTGGGCCCCTGGGGTGATGCGCCAAGGCGCGGGCCGCACATAGGGGCAGGGCAAGGGTGGGGCGAGCTGCCCATAGGGGCAGGGCGCAGCGTGGGCCTCCAGAGTCTGCCTGCCTCCTCCCACTCAGCCGCCCTACAGCTGGGGGAGAGGCAGGGGGTGGACCATTTGGGCAGCGCAGAACCCGCGCGCACCGAAGCTCTGACTCACTGCAGGCCCCGCGGTGAGTGCCGCCCAGCATTTTGTCACCCCCCTCAGTGGTGACACCTGGGGCAACCCGTAACCACCGCCCTCCACCCCTGCCCTGGTCAACTAGACTAACCTTCAAGCCTAGCCTTCTTTTCTCTGTACAAATCCCATACTTCCAAGAAAAACTCCAGCTACAGTGGTACCTCGGGTTACGTAGTTAATTCTTTCCGGAGGTCCGTACTTAACCTGAAACTGTTCTTAACCTAGAATCATAGAATCATAGAGTTGGAAGAGACCACAAGGGCCATCAAGTCCAACCCCCTGCCAAGCAGGAAACACCATCAGAGCACTCCTGACATATGGTTGTCAAGCCTCTGCTTAAAGACCTCCAAAGAAGGAGACTCCACCACACTCCTGGGCAGCAAATTCCACTGTCAAACAGCTCTTACTGTCAGGAAGTTCTTCCTAATGTTTAGGTGGAATCTTCTTTCTTGTAGTTTGGATCCATTGCTCCGTGTCTGCTTCTCTGGAGCAGCAGAAAACAACCTTTCTCCCTCCTCTATATGACATCCTTTTATATATTTGAACATGGCTATCATATCACCCCTTAACCTCCTCTTCTCCAGGCTAAACATGCCCAGCTCCCTTAGCCGTTCCTCATAAGGCATCGTTTCCAGGCCTTTGAAGCACCACTTTAGCTAATGGGGTCTCCTGCTGCCGCCACGCCGCTGGAGCATGATTTCTGTTCTCATCATGAAGCAAAGTTCTTAACCTGAAGCGCTGTTTCTGGGTTAACAGAGTCTGTAACCTGAAGCGTATGTAACCCGAGGTACCACTGTACTATAAAAACCCTGAAAACAAACAATGCAAGCCAAATTATACCAATTCACTTAATTCAGAAGTTTTATTTCAGAAGTGCAAACAAGGTTATCACTTAAGTCAATTTGTGCCCTGGGTGAAGTTCTTGCATTTGTGGAGGGAAGAAGAAGAAGAAGAAGAGGAGGAGGAGGAGGAGTCTGGATTTGATATTCCATTTTATCACTACCGGAAGGAGGCTCAAAGCGGCTAACATTCTCCTTTCCCTTCCTCCCCCACAACAAACACTCTGTGAGGTGAGTGGGGCTGAGAGACTTCAGCGAAGTGTGACTAACCAAGGTCACCCAGCAGCTGCATGTGGGGGAGCGGGGACGTGAACCTGTTTCACCAGATTACGGGTCCACCGCTCTTAACCACTACATCACACTGGCTCAGCTCCCTCTCTCTTAAAAATGAGCACATGCCGTTTGTAACCAAGGTGCTCCCTTGCCTGGAACAGATTAGGGCCTTTGTGCAAAGCAAAACGAAGCTTTACAGACGCCCTTTCCCCCAAGAGACGACGCCTTGGTAGAAATCACAATTACAACACATGGAAAATGCTGAAAGTTCCATCCATGCAATGGAAACAATTGTTCACTTTCCTAAAGCTCACCGTTTCCTTCCTCTTTCTCTTGAGGAATCGTGTCACCTGGGAAAACAAAGGCGTGCGCTGCTTTGAAAAGGTCTTACACACTGATTCTGCAAGGCTACTCTGCAGAATCCAGCCACAAACCCTGGAATACCATTTGATGGGGAGCAAGAGTGGGAAAGTGGTATGGCACTCATGTGCTGTTGTGGACTTCCCACAGACATTTGGCTGGCCACTGTGAGAACAGAATGATGGACTATGTAGACCATGGGTATGCAAACTAAGGCCCAAGGGCCGAATCCGGCCCAATTGCCTTCTAAATCCAGCCCGTGGACAATCCAGGAATCAGCATGTTTTTACATGAGTAGAATGTGTGCTATTTAAAATGCATCTCTGGGTTACTTGTGGGACATAGGAATTCGTTCATTTGCTCCCCCCCCCCCAAAAAGAAATATAGTCCAGCTCACCACATAGTCTGAGGGACAGTGGACCGGCCCCCTGCTGAAAAAGTTTGCTGGCCCCAGTTCTGATGTAGACCTTTGGTCTGACCAGCACAAAGGAATGTGGGAAAATCTTAGAAAACATAACCCACAGGCCACACACAGATAAGCAAGCTCACTTTTCACTGCTACAGTTTGGCATTGAAGCTGGTCTTCGAATTTGAACTTTTTCCTTGTAAAGAATGTATATACAGTGGTACCTCGGGTTACAGACACTTCAGGTTACAGACTCCGCTAACCCAGAAATAGTTCCTCAGGTTAAGAACTTTGCTTCAGGGTGAGAACAGAAATCACGCGGCGGCAGAAGGCCCCATTAGATAAAGTGGTACTTCAGGTTAAGAACAGTTTCAGGATAAGAATGGACCTCCAGAACAAATTAAGTTCTTAACCCGAGGTACCACTGTATATATACATATAAAATACATGCATCTACATTTGCACAACTGTGAAGTGGCTGATTACAAGGATGCATAAAGACAGCCACAAACGCCTTTTGTAAGAATTTTTCTGTAAACAGAGAACAGGGCTCCTTGAAGGGTCCTTGATGGAGAGTGATAATTAGGCCTTGGCAAAATGCTACGGTGAAAGGGTAGGTTTGCTTGGAAACATTTGCAGAAGCAACCGGAAGCAAAATGACCCCAAAGACAGGATTACTTAGTAAGAACTCAGTAAGAACTCCATAAATAGCTATAGTTTGGAGGGTGGAAGACACACACATAGTTCTGCTAGTTCACAATGAAGGTTCTAACAGGAAATAAATATTTTAAAAATTCAGGTTTCTAGTGATCGTGGGTAACACGGACATATTGGTCTTATATTTTAACCCTTTAGACTTCTTTCCCACAAATGGGTTCTATGCTATGTACCTATAGACATAAAGAGCAGCTAAAAATGAAAGCATCAATTTACAGGCTCACTTTGGCCCCAGTATCTTATCTGCATGATTTTTTAGCCCTCACTGTTATTCAGATAGGTTGGAGTGGGATTGAAACCAAAGGCTCTCAGAATACACACTTCCATTTTCACTACCTTCAGGGGCTGTACCCCAAAACATCACACAACAATCCAAATCATGTGGTAATTCAAACCTAATAAAAGTTGAGGGAAACCTGGAACATGCTGTTGTAGAAGGCTTTGACCAAAGTTTCACAGAATTGTAGAGTTGGTAAGTTATCTAGTCCAACCCTCTGAAATGCAGGAATCTCAACTAGATCATACATGACTATTGGCCGCCCAACCTCTGCTTCAAAACTTCTAAGGAAGGAGAGGACACCACCTTCCAGGGAAATCCGTTCCACTGTCAAACATCTCTTACCATCAAAAAGTTATTTCTGATGTTTAACCTGAATCACCTTTCTTGTAACTGAAGGAGCATCTCCACCCCCATCGTTCTACCCGGACACTGAGGTCCAGCACTGAGGGCCTTCTGGCAGTTCCCTCACTGCGAGAAGCCAAGTTACAGGGAACCAGGCAGAGGGCCTTCTCAGTAGTGGTGCCCGCCCTGTGGAACGTCCTCCCACCAGATGTCAAAGAGAACAACAACTACCAGACTTTTAGAAGACATCTGAAGGCAACCCTGTTTAGGGAAGCTTTTAATGTTTGATGTACAGTATTACAGTATTTTAATATATATTTTTTGGAAGCCACCCAGAGAGGCTGGGGAAGCCCAGCCAGATGGGCGGGGTATAAATAAATAAATTATTATTATTATTATTATTATTATTATTATTATTATTATTATTACTTGAATCCATTGGTTTGGGTCCTACCCTCTGGGGCAAGAGAAAACAAGCTTGCTCCATCTTCCATGTGACAGCCCATGAGATATTTGAAGATAGTTATCATATCTGCTCTCAGTCTCTTCTTATCCAGGCTAAACATACCCAATTCCCTCAACCGTTCCTCATAAGGCTTGGTTTCCAGATCCTACGTCATTTGGGCTACCCTCCTCTGCACACATTCCAGCTTGTCAATATCCTTAAACTGTGGCATCCAGAACTGGGCCCAGTATTCCAGGTGTGGTCTGACCAAGGCAGAATGGACTATTACTTCCCTTGTTCTGGACACTAGACTTCTGCTGAAGCAGCCTAGAATTGCATTCACTTTTTTTGCTGCTGCTGCATCACATTGTTGACTGTGAAGCTTAAAGCAAGTCAAGACAGCTACTGGATAAAATTGAGCATTTTATTTTCATCAGGTAAATATGAAACAGCTGCATATGGAAAGTATTGGATAAATATTCATATTTAAGCAATGTTCAAATTTGTTTTGTTGTTGTTGTTGTTGTTTAGTCGTGTCCGACTCTTTATGACCCCATGGGCCACAGCATGCCAGGCACTCCTGTCTTCCACTGCCTCCCGCAGTTTGGTCAAACTCATGTTAGCAGCTTTCAGAACAACCATCTCGTCCTTTGTCGTCCCCTTCTCCTTGTGCCCTCAATCTTTCCCAACATCAGGGTCTTTTCCAGGGAGTCTTCTCTTCTCATGAGGTGGCCAAAGTATTGGAGCCTCAGCTTCAGGATCTGTCCTTCCAGTGAGCACTCAGGGCTGATTTCCTTAAGAATGGATAGGTTTGATCTTCTTGCAGTCCATGGGACTCTCAAGAGTCTCCTCCAGCACCATAATTCAAAAAAAATTGTTTTAGCATGCTTATATTCAGATTACTTAGTATTCCAGCTATTGCAGTATTTAAGATTGGGGGTGGTATCAATTTTTTAAAAAAAGAAAGAAAGAAAGAAATCAAGTTTATCCAGTTTGTAAGAAATTGCATGATGTGCCAACAGAATACATTTGAGCTTAGTGAGAGAAGGTTAAAGCAGATTTGTAGCCTACTTATAGGGACTTCACATATGGACGCACCTAATTAATTTAATGCATTGATGTAACAACATGCATGATTGATGGAATAATGCTGTGTCTATCATGACAGCACACTCTCCATGCAAGTCAATTATCAGCAGGATGTCCCATCTCACAAACTCTAGTGGTCTGTCCCCCTTCCTTCTCTTTAAATCATGCATATAAAAAGTAAAACCCACATTCTAAGAATGCGGGAACAAGTGACTTAATATGAGCGCCTGTTCTTCTCAAATCATCAAGACAATTAGGTTCATCAGCCTTAGATTTAATTTCTCCAAATTTACACTGTATAATTATATCTGGGAATCACTTTTATCTCTCTCACACACACTTATTAGTTTTTAAAAAGGATGCTGGTGTCAGCAGTTATTTCTCCTACAAGTTGCCTGATTAACATACATTTCAATCTTAGATTTTTTTTATTTTAAAAAAAACAACTCTCAACCCTAAACACATTTACTGAGAAGTGAATCCCACTGAGTTTCATGGCTTACTTTCTTGTGATTGTGCTCAGATGGCAGTTTCAAAATAATAACCAACAAATTATTTTGTTGCTACATACATATAGCTAACAGTGGAAAAAATATAAATAAAACTTATAGGGAAAGCTACATTAAGTGCAATTTTTTCCCTTAATTTTATTGTCTTCCAATCTTCTTAGCCTCCACATTGGGTATTCATTAGAGGGAAAAGCATGAAGAAAATAGAATCTTGTATTCTAGTGCTCCCTCTTTTGTCAACTGGAGACTAAAAGATAGCACTAAGGAAGATCCAAACTATGTAGGGATTGTATTTACTCTGCACATCTCCATGGTTTCCTTTTCCAGAAAAGGACAAAACAAGAACAAGTTCAATTGCAACTTTACAACCTTGACTAAAGGCCAAACTAGATGGGGCATTAATTGCAGGAATGCAATTAACATGCACATTTTTGTTAATAGCAACCATGGAGAAGCCTTAAAGGCTCCAGGACCCTGGGGGTGAGGAGACAATGTTTAACTCTATCTCTCCCTGACAAGTCGAAATAAAGAAATAAAATGTCCAGTAGCACCTTAGAGACTAACTAAGTTTGTTCTGGGTATAAGCTTTCATGTGCATGCACACTTCTTCAGACAAGGTCAGTTCTGAGAAAAATCACCTCTCCAAAGCTGCCATAGTTGTCGTGATAAAGTATGGTAAATGCTAAACAGGAAATAGAGAAGGGAAACTGCAAAGGAGGGATGCAACAAACTCACATTGTTTCTGATCCTCTAAACTAGGGGATCCTCTAATCGTTTTTTCCCTGTGGGCCACACAGAATAAAAACTTGCTCTCACCACACCAGGTTGTTGTTGTTGTTTTAATTGATAAAAAATAGATTGGAAAACAAAAAGAAACAACTTCTAGCAGTGCTTGATTTATAACACAGTACAGAGCTACTTTATAATATGATCAGAAAGTATAAAACAATGCAGCTGCATAAGAACATAAATCATTCCCAAAATATAATGATAAATGAGCCTTTTACATATGTACTTTAAGTATGTATACAAACTCAATGTGTGAGCTTGCTTTTCCCCAGTACAGTGGTACCTCGGGTTACAGACGCTTCAGGTTACAGACTCCACTAACCCAGACATAGTACCTCAGGTTAAGAACATTGCTTCAGGATGAGAACAGAAATCGCACCGCGGCAGTGGGAGGCCTCATTAGCTAAAGTGGTGCTTCAGGTTAAGAACGGACCTCTGGAATGAATTAAGTTCTTAACCCAAGGTACCACTGTAATCTCATTGATATTGGGTCTAATTTGAGACAATCAAACTCTCCTCTCCTCATCAACACAAAAAAGCCTTTCTCTTTTCTGATCTTTCATATTTGTCTGAGTTGAAAATCCCTGTTCACAACAATTTGTTGTAGAGAACTGTAGAAGAATAGCCAATGCTCTTGAAGAGAGGTACTGATACTGTTTCCGGTTGGGCATCAAAACAAAAGTTATTTTGAAACTGGGCTGGACTATATTACACTGTTTCTTTGATTGTTTCTTTGATTGTCTTTGGATCTTCCAGCCACTCTTGCCACACCCTTTGAGAACCATTGCTCAGTCTGAACCATAAATGGAGCCACTATGATACAACATCTCCCTTGAGCGCACTATGAAAACACCTGTACGTACATTTACAGCACAATACTTCATCTGAAGTTCAAGTAACAGCTTGATCCCCACACCTGCTTTTTATTATTATTATTTATTTTTTGCAGAAAGGGAATGAAAACTACTTGGCAAAGCAATACGTGAAACAGAGCTTCTCGGAGACAGCGCTTATTATTTACTATTTATAATATTTCAAGACTGTCAGGTGCTGCTTGTACATGCTATTTGGTGTACATAAAATGGCATGCTAACAGTGCAACCCTATATGTGGCTACCAGGAGTGGGGAATTCACTGAGTTCCAAAGGACTTCCTCCCACGTAAGTGAGTGCAGGATTGTAGCCTACAAGTTACAATACATGCAATTAAACAAACAGTGCTGAGCTAAAACCGTAATACCCTTAGCACAGGCATCACCAAACTTGGCCCTCCAGATGTTCTGGGACTACAATTCCCATCATCCCTGACCACCGGTCCTGTTAGCTAAGGATGATGGGAGTTGTAGCCCCAAAACATCTGGAGGGCTGAGTTTGGGGGTGCCTGCCTTAGCAGCACAACTGAGCAGCAAGTACCTATTAAAAAAAAGAGCTAGGTCTTGACCAGTAAAGTATAGCAGTGATGTCATTAGAGTGCTAATCAAAAACCTATTTCAGCCTTGCATTGCTTTCTGGAGATCTTGACGAGTGCTTTTCAACTTAGCTGCTTTAAAGTATCACTGCTGATCCACTCATAATTCTGAAGAGCAGGCAGGTTAACTTTTAGAAATCTCTCTATCCAGAACCAAATCCTCTAACATTCACTCAGATGTAACAGCGATATAATATTTGTTACAAGGCCACAGAAAATTCCAATTATTAGCTCTCAAAGAAAAGCGGGGTGGGAGGGGGGAGACCAGTGCCTTTACAAAGCCAAGCGATTAAAGATCTTTGCCGGAAAATTAAACTTCATAAAAATAAAAAAGTCTATTTGAATTATACAGCAAGATTCTTTAATAGTTTCAAGACTCGTTCATTTTAATGGGGGAGAGTTAAGAATATGCCAACTCGCTGAAATCAATGAAATCTTGATTGGGCCCATAATCTTCTTTTTTTAAAAAAACCTGACACTGGTTATAAAAGTGGAGTTTAAGCTTTTTCCATCAGCCTGCAGAACCAGCTCAAGTGATCCTCAGTTCTATTCCACATGTTGGAAGGAGTACAGCTACGCTTCGGGGAGCTGAACTTCCAAGGACCCTAGAAAAAGGACATTAGTGACTATTGTCGCAATGAATGGTGGCTGGCTCTCTGCAAGGCGAGCCACTTCCACAGACAGTGTTGTTTGGTCATAATTGGCCAAGGCACCCCCTGGTGTGCAAAGCATTTGTCAAATAATGCCTGTTTACAAATAAACTTCCAAATGGTACCAACTGGCCATTAGCGAATAAACCCTGGTTCACTTCTAATGCCATGCCCCTCTTAAAAGGGCAGGAACAGAGGGTGAACGGAAGCAGCCAAGTAGACAAGGTGCAACAATCCTGTATCTGACTGCATAATTCATTGGTTATTTTCCAACGTTCCCCCCCCCCCCGGCCTCTTCCAAATTTGGCTGTTCAGTTTCAAGCCAATAACCTGCTCAGTTCCACAAAGTCAGTCGTTCCTGCAGCACGTATGTTGACTTTGTAGGATGTGACTAGGGTTAATTTCATTTTGCCATGCTAATGAAATATTAGGAGGGCATAACTGAAAAGGCTCCCCACACATCTCAAAGTTATGAGCTGCAAGATACACTGTCCCAAAAGATGGATCTGGGAAAACAGTCTGTTACAGCAGCCCTTACTCTCTCCCGGAGCTAAAATTTTCAGTCAGCACTGTGCACACAACTCTGGGCTTTTTGACCGAGTACTTTCCAGTCAGAAACTATGTTTTCCTAAGGGAATAAACCCATGCTTTCCATCTAAGCAGAAAGACATCCAGGCCCCTCACTAAAACATTATGCATTATAGCATCAACTGATCTCTGCCAAGGTATAAATACAGTCACTTCCTAGCTATATTTTGCCTTCCTCAATCCATCTTTCTGGGAGTGCCAACTTTTTGAAAACACACACATACAGTATATTGTATTTACAAATACACCTAATTACCCATCAGGAAACTCTGTCAGTCTAAGACTTAATTCAAAAATCGTGCCACACCATGGCTGAGGAAGCGAAACCATGATATGTCACGGCACTGCATTGGCAAACTGTGGTTTGTGGTCATCTAGCAAATAAAAAGCCACAATATGTGTTAAATGCACTTTGTGTAACATATGCTTTGGCAAACTGTAGTCATGCTATTAATCCATCTCTATAGGTCACTATGTCTAGAGACGAGTGCTAAATACGGGAGATCTTAACCATGGTGGCCTTAGGTTAAAGGTAATGTGACCCCTGACCATTAGGTCCAGTCGTGGCCGACTCTGGGGTTGCGGCGCTCATCTCGCTTTATTGGCCGAGGGAGCCGGCGTACAGCTTCTGGGTCATGTGGCCAGCATGATTAAGCCTCTTCTGGCGAACCAGAGCAGTGCACGGAAACACCGTTTACCTTCCCGCCAGAGCGGTCCCTATTTATCTACTTGCACTTTGACGTGCTTTCGAACTGCTAGGTTGGCAGGAGCAGGGACTGAGCAACAGGAGCTCACCCTGTCGTGGGGATTCGAACCGCCGACCTTCTGATTGGCAAGTCCTAGGCTCTGTGGCTTAACCCACAGTGCCACCCGCGTCCCTTGGCCTTAGGTTGCAAAGTGTAATTAGCACAAACCACCGTCTGGGTTTTTTCCCGAACTGATCCCATCTCTCTATGTGATCAGCAATGGAGACCTGGCTTAGGAGATTTCTCCCACAAAGAAAGGACTCCCAGCAGATTTCACAACCATTCTCCTAATTAAGATGCTTGTGAACATTTTCCAAGCCCCAAATCCATCAGCCTCTCGTTACCATATCAGTGCAGATCAGCGGGGTGAGCAAGGTAAAATGCCTTTGTGTTAGAAATGTCTAATGTCCTCCATCCAGTCATCCAGATGATAGCATTTGGCACATAAATATTATTCCACGAAGGGCAGATCAAACAGTTCAATCAAACATCAATATAACTATAGACACAGCTATTCTAATTATTGAGGCTAACACCCCATGCACAAGTATTCAGGTGTTACAATAACTTATTCTAACAGCAAACTCATGCATTCGGTGCCGACAGCATTGCAGCCAAAAAAAGGGCAACTGTAGGGTGGAGGAGATATCCCTGAGGTTTGCAAAATGACAGTCTTGAAACCGGGGGCAGTGAAGGCTAAACACCCTCAGTAGCCACAGAAAGGAAATGTCCTGCTGAGAGAGAATGGCTGGCAGGAACACTGCAGCAGTTTGTTGCAGACCCCACAATTTAGGCTTTTCCGTGGGGGTGGGATTACACCTATAAAGAGGGTTTTGTTTTGTTTTGACAAATCATTTTCTTCTGGGTGATAGTCAGGAAACCTTTCTCTCAGCTCACATCACATAGAGGCATTGCCAGTAAGGCTTTGACTATCAAACCACGCAGTATAACAAGACCAATCCTCATCTATATAAGCTAGCGACAAACCTTGTTATGCGTTGGCTTCAAAATAAAAGAACTATTAGATGCCAATAATCTTCCAAAGGCATCTGGCTTTCCTGTTGCAAAATTGCTCATTTACTGTCCTGTTCCCAGAACACACAAACACTCCCATCAGATCTCACTGTATCTTGATTTCATTGCACGGCAAAGGCTATCATCCCAGGAATTATGAAAGCAACTGAAAGAGATAAGAAATCCCACTTCTCTTTGGTGACAGGAAGAACTGGGTTTCCTCACCCCTCGCTGAGGAGTTTCTGCTCCCCCCCTCACACCTTTGACCCAACACATGCAAAAATGGTACCTGAGTCTTATAACCCCCACTTAAGCTCACCATACTAGAATATGGAGGGGGGAAATGCTATAAAAATAGGGGAGGTCATTTATAAACACCTCTTTATACAGACTTCATATAGCTCAAGTTAAGTGAGCAGAATGAACTGGCTTTCATACACACGAAGTAGCTCTACAAATAAGTCACTTTGGAGTTATTTTTCCATCTAAATGCATACTATCCAAGCCATTCCCAAACCCTTCAACCAACTCACACGCAGGAATTCTAAAGGCACCTCCAACTTTTAATTTTATAAAATTATATTAAAAAAATTATAGGGGGGGGGTTCTTCAGCTGATAAGAGCTAGGAATAAGACCTGCCAGCTATTGCCACTGACGCAGAAATATGCCTTAGGAAGGGACAGGCAACCTGCTTGCTGGATGCTGGGTTTTTCTTTGCTCATCCTAGCCCCACAGAATCTGAGGGGAAGCACTTCTTCTCCCAGACTAATCCCCTGCACTCCAGAAGAGCCATCTCCACAGCTCTACACACTGAATCCTCTTTCTCTTTTAACTATGTGATCCTGCCAGCCCAAATAAGACAAAAACGGTATTGAACAGCCCACTGAAGCAAAGTCTTCTAAGCCTGCGGTGGCCACCACAATCATGGAAAGATGCTGAAATCACGTATGATTTAGCATGAGATTCCTGCGTCATAGGGGGTTGGTCTAGATGACCCTTAGGGATCCCTTGCAATTCTGTGAAAATGGTTCTTTCTGGACCATCAGCTATCAGTGTGAGTCGTATTCAGAAGGCCCTTGTATTCTGCAAAACAACTACCACCCCTTATACTGTATGTATAACCAGAAGTTGTTTAGGCTAAAATGCAAACAAATCTTCACTCGCACACTTGCAGTGAAAGATCAGGAAAAAATTGCCCACACTTTTACCTCTAGGTTTTTAAAAAAACCTCCTTTTGTCAACTATTTTTTTTTCTCCACTGCTTCAGTATCAACATCAGCCAAGCATGTAGGCATTAAAAGCAGGTGAAGATTTTCCTGGTCTCGAAAAAAAAGCAATGGGGGAAAACTTTGCTGGGGAGATTTCTGCCTGGATGTAACAGGAGCCAGGCAAGTTCTTTCCCCCGCATAAAGTGCTGCTCTTATTCACCCCCCTACCCAGTGCTATTTTTCTAAAAAAAAAAAAATGTTTAGGGGTACTCTCATTTTCCTACTCCTATTGAAATGCTGCACCTCAATGAGGCCAAACTTAGATTCACAAAATGTTTAGGAGTATGCGTCCCCCTGCGTCCCCCCTCCCCAGAAAAAGCACTGCCTCTACCAGTCGGGAGGATGAGAGGGCAGCTGGGGGCGGCGGGGGGGGGAGAAAAGCGAAGGCGAGAGAAGCAGCTACTGAAATTATCTTAGAGATGAGAAGGGGGAGATGAAAAAGAAGAGCTCGCTCCATGCCAGTGCTTTGCCCAAGCTCCCATCTCCAGCACCGCTACCTCCCACCCGCAACAAACCCGGGAAGATGTGTCAAACCTACGGCCAGGGCGCCCTTGAGCAGGTGCAGAGTGCATTGCCTCCCGGCGCCTGTCTGATACCGCGGAGATCGTGGGCACAACGCCCAGATCGGAAGGGCATGAGAATCTTAATCTCAGGGTCGTGGGTTCGACCCCCGCGTTGGGCAGATTCCTGCATTGCAGGGGGCTGGACTAGATGACCCTCGTGGACCCTTCCAACTCTCCCATTCTATCACGAACTCTGCCGGACGAGCCCGAAACCCCTCTCCTCACCCCTGAGAAGACGGGCTGGAAGGAAAGAACCAACGTGGAGAAAGATGCCCTTTTTTATTTTCATCCTTCCCATCCGGGCAGCTGGATGGACTGCGCCTCCGAAGCCCCTCGAAGCCCGATGCGGGCCGCTAGAAAAGGGTCACGGGCGCCCCGGCAAGCGCTCGCTCGTTCGCTGCCCCCCTCATACCCCGCTACGCCCGGCGCCCTCCCGATCCCTCGCCCGGCGCGCTCACCTTGGCTGCCGGCCGCGCTCCGGAGCGTCCCGCCGGGCAGGAGCAGCAGCGGCAGCAGCACCGCCAGAGGCGGCGCCGGCGGGCGGGCGCGCAGCATCCTCGCTCCGCCCGGGATGGGCTCCGCGCGCGGGCTGCTGCGGCGGCGGCGGCTGCCTCGGCCGGGTCGTCGCCCTCCTCCGCCTTCTCCTCCTCGCCAGAGACGCTGCGGAACCTCCTCGGCTCGGCGTCTGGCCCTGCAGCCGCTCCTCCTCGTCCTCCGTCCCGGTAGCGAGCGGGGGTGGCGACGACGTTGGGAAGCCCCGGCGGCGCGTCTCCAGCAGCGCGCCCGAAACTCCGAGCTCCTGCTTCGCCTTGGTGCTGCTGCTGCGCGCAGCCACCAGCGCGGCGGCGGGGGCAGGGGCGGCGCGCTTAGCTCCGCCCCTGGCTCCTCCCCTTTCCTTGACGGCCCCCCTCCCCCTCGCTAGCATCGCCAAAAAGGTGGAGCTGCCAGAGGGTCCTCTCTTCTGACCCCCCAAGCTGGTTCCCAAGGGTGCCAGTGCGCGGCTATGGAACTAAATGGTGCGTCTTGTTTGCGCGCAAAGTGGGGAGCAAGAGGAATGTGTGGTGTGTTTTTTTTAAAAAGCATTTATCATAGCGGCCCTCGAGGATTCTCGCATGAGCTGCTTGGGATTCCCTCTCGACGGCCTTGGAAAGGCGATCGGCGTCCTGACCGTACGCTGCGCAAACGGTGAGCTGGAGAGCGCGGCTTGCCCGGGGCCAGCGGGCGGTTGAATGGCAGAGGCAGTCTTCGTGAAGGACATGCGAATAAGCTGAAGGAGACCGGCTGGGCCCAAACGAACCAAACGAATTGACATAGCGACCCATGTCACGATTGGCGCATAGGCAGGATCGGCACATAGCTATGCAAATGTCAGATGGGGGTCACCTGGCTTGCCAGTGGTACATGTGGAAAGCAAGCGCACCGCCTTGCCAACAGTGTGGTGCAGCGGCAAAAAAAGCTAATGCTATTCTAGGCTGCGTCAGCAGAAGTATAGTGTCCCGGTCAAGGGGAGTAATAGTCCCACTCTATTCTGCCCTCTATTCTGCACTCTATGCGGGTGGCGCTGTGGGTTAAACCACAGAGCCTAGGACTTGCTGATCAGAAGGTCGGTAGTTCGAATCCCCGTGACGGGGTGAGCTCCCGTTGCTCGGTCCCTGCTCCTGCCAACCTAGCAGTTTGAAAGCACGTCAAAGTGCAAGTAGATAAATAGGTACCGCTCCAGCGGGAAGGTAAACGGCGTTTCCGTGCGCTGCTCTGGTTCGCCAGAAGCGGCTTAGTCCTGCTGGCCACATGACCCGGAAGCTGTACGCCGGCTCCCTTGGCCAATAAAGCGAGATGAGCGTCGCAACCCCAGAGTCGGTGATGACTGGACCTAATGGTCAGGGGTCCCTTTACCTTTACCTTTATTCTGCCCTGGCCAGACCCCACTTGGCGTACTGTGTCCAGTGCTGAGTGCCACAATTTAATAAGGATATTTGCAAGCTGGGATGTGTGCAGAGGAGGCCCACCAAGATGATCAAGGGTTTGGAAACCAAGCCTTATGGAGAACGCTTGAAGGACTTGGGTATGTTCAGCCTAGAAAACAGGAGCCTGAGAGGAGATATATGATAGGTAAAGGTAAAGGTACCCCTGCCCGTACAGGCCAGTCTTGACAGACTCTGGGGTTGTGCGCCCATCTCACTCAAGAGGCCGGGGGCCAGCGCTGTCCGGAGACACTTCCGGGTCACGTGGCCAGCGTGACAAAGCTGCATCTGGCGAGCCAGCGCAGCACACGGAAACGCCGTTTACCTTCCCGCCAGTAAGTGGTCCCTATTTATCTACTTGCACCCGGGGGTGCTTTCGAACTGCTAGGTTGGCAGGCGCTGGGACCGAGCAGCGGGAGCGCACCCTGCAGCGGGGATTCGAACCGCCGACCTTTCGATCGGCAAACCCTAGGCGCTGAGGCTTTTACCCACAGCGCCACCCGCGTCCCCGCCACCCGCGTCTCCTGGAAAACAGGAGCCTGAGAGGAGATATATGATAGCCATCTTCAAATATCCACATGAAGGATAGAATCATAGAATTGTAGAGTTGGAAGGGACCCTGAGGGTCATCTAGTCCTCTCTCCCCCGTGGCCAAGCTGACGCCTTTCTGGGAAGCCCACAAGCACAAGGCCTGCTGCTTTCTGTCCCCGATCCTAGAGGTAGCATACCATTCCTGTTCCACACCACACTTCTAAACACTGGGCTTCCTCTGAAGAACATTAGGAACCCTAGTTTGATAAAAGGTGTGGGGAATTGTAGTTGTGTGAGGAGAAAACTAAAGTTCCCAGGATTATTTTGTTGGCGGAAGCCATGTGTTAGGCATCCTTAGCCAGCCCACGTGACATGAACAAACATTTGTAAAATCAAAACTTTTGATTAAAACATGGTTGCCGCAAAAAGAAATAATAAAATACAGGTGTAGAAATAAATAGCAAGAATGGGTAAACAACAGTGCAGGGGGGGGCAGAATAACATCTCATTTTAAAGGTATGACCAGTGTTTTTAGGAGAGTTAAGAGTTTAGAATGGCAGTTACAAGTTAAGAAACAGAGTTACTAAGCTGTGGGCTGGAGAGAGAGTCAAAAAAGCGGGATGCTGACGTCTGTTTTTGAACCTAGTATTGTGGCAATGGGAGAGGCCAGAACCTCTTCGAATGTAATGCTGGAGATTCCTCCATTGAATTCAGGTTGTATATATGTGTAAATAAACCATGGGTCATAAAGACATCACAGAACTCTGCCGTGCCTCATTGTCAAAAAGGGAACACAGACCCAGGAGCAAACTTGGGTACAATGGTGCCCTGTGTGAGCCCAAAATTTGGCACCCCTCACCACCCCAGGCCTCATGCTGCCTTCCTGAAGGTGGGTAAGGAGGCGCCCGGCTTTGGGAAGGAGGCACGAGGGCTCTGGCAGGGTTCTAGAGCCCTACCACTTCCTTCCCAAAGCTGGGAAAGCTCTGACTAGGTTTTGGGAAGGCGGTGGGAGGACCCTAGGAGCTTGTCAGAGCCTCACATCTCCTTCTCAGCACCCAGTGGGGGCACACAGCCCTAAATATTCCCCCTGACAGACCCTGGTAAGCACATCTGGTACACCTGGAATATCGCACCACTTTGAGATGGGGGGCATGTAACAATATGTTGCTTGGGAGCTCAGCTTTTGTGTTCATGTCCTGCTTGCAGGTTCCGCTTGGCGAAGAAGAAGAAGAAGAGGAAGAAGAAGAGGAAGAAGAAGAGGAGGAGGAGGAGGAGGAGAACACAGGTCTTCGAGTGCTCCAGTTGGAGAACAGCCTTTACCAAAGGTGTCATTGACTTTGAAGATGCTCAAACTCAGGACGAAAGGGAGAAACACGCTAAGAATAAGGCACACTTGGCAAACCCTCACCATGATCAACTCCCACCCAGAAACTTATGTCCCCACTGTGTGGAAGGATGTGTGGATCCAGAATTGGCCTCCACAGTCACTTACAGACTCACTGTTAAAACCGTGTTTATGGAAGACAGTCTTACTCAGCTACGACTGATCACCAAAGAAGAAGAAGAAGGCTAGATGGGTTTCTGGTCTGATCTAACAGGGCTCCTCTTCTGTTGTCTTCCCAATGAGTCCTTTGGGGCTTGACAACAGAGGAGATGAAACCAGAGAGCACTTTGCTTGGAGCTTGCCTTGCCTTGGCTCCACATGCTTTGCTGAAGCTCTCAAAAGCTCTAAAATGATTCGTGAGGAAGAAGTCATGCTGAGTCTTCTTCAGCGAGGCCTCTTCTGTTCTGCGCTCTATAGTTTTATCTTAAATAATGTTATCCACCAATTTACTGGGAGCAGAAGTTAATCTAACCACCATGCGATACCACAGATCCCTGCTGGATCTCTTATTAAATCTTGGCATCATGTTACCTGAATTCCAGTCCTCTGGTAGCCAGTCCTGGAGATATTCCTTTTTTATATAAAGAAGACCAGCAATTTAATATTTGAGTTCTTTCAAGAACTCTTGGGTAGATACCACGCTGGCACCCGCTCTGCTGAAGAAATGGGGGTTGCATTGGATGAATGCTCACAGATGACAGTGCTGAAATAAAATTTATTTAGCCTTTGACATTTACTTCCTCTTGGCACTTACAGAGTTTTATAATCTTCTAATAAGTCATCGTTTAGCCTTGCTTAGTACTGGTATACTCTGATGTCTCATCTTTCCTGATTAAAAAACCCCAACAACCTTATGCCTATATCTGTCATTCCCAGAACTCCCACAGTGTCCTTCTGGGAATGCTATGCCAAAACCAGTCATCCTTCCAGTATAGTAAAGTGAGCAGTTATTGCCATCCAGCTTACAATGCATTTGTTGACAAGGTCTGAACTGCTGCAGGTAATAAATTTTTGCACAACTGTGTGCTATTCAACTGTGAATAAGGGGGCAAGGAAAAGACATTTCAAAGGCAGGAAGCAGGATTCAAACAAACAGCAACAAAGCAGCTCCATTCTAAAAACATTTGTGCTGTGTATTTCCTTTTTTTGTAATATTTCACAACTACAATGGGCACAATTCAGCACTTTTGTTACACTGCAATGGGAAAGATTCAAACGCGTGCTTAGCATTCACTTTGAAATAATAAGACTTAGAAATATCTAACTTTGGATGCATCAACACAACCATCCCTCCTTTCTTCTCTCAAGGAAAGAGATTTCCACCTTTGACATGCAAAGTTAGTAAACAGCACACAGGCCTGAAATATATGTGTGTTACACACACACACACACACACACACACACACCACATAAACAGGAACCCAGTGGCAGCTAGTCCCCCTTGAGAGTGTCAGGCAAAAGGCAAAAAGATGGAGAATGATGGCAGGTGGTACCAACTTCTTCTAACTTTGTTCCTAACTTCTTCCCTGTTGAGGTCTACAGTCTGCGGAACAGGAAGCTGACAGCCAGTGCCATTTGCAGGACTGTATGCTGAAGTGGTCCAAAGAAAAGCAGAGCAATACATTTGCTACCAGCTTAGCTGCATGAGTTGCCAGAAGGAGGTGCACAAAGTGCTATCCAACTGTCTTAGGGACTGTAGGGAGTAGGTGGTGCTGTGGTCTAAGCCACTGAGCCTCTTGGGCTTGCTTATCGGAAGGTTGGTGGTTCAAATCCCCGCGACAGAGTGAGCTCCTGTTGTTCTGTCCCGGCTTCTGCCAACCTAGCACTTTGAAAGCATGCCAGTGCAAGTAGATAAATAGGTACCATTGTGGCGGGAAGGTAAATGACACTTCCATGTGCTCTGGCTTCCATCATGGTCCTCCATGTAGCGGTTTAGTCCTGCTGGCCACATGACCCAGAAAGCTGTCTGTGGACAAACGCCAACTCTCTTGGCCTGAAAGCGAGATGAGCGCCACACCCCATAGTTGCCTTTGACTGGAGTTAACTGTCATGGGGTCCTTTACCTTTACCTTTTTACCTTTTTACCTTATGTACTCCACTCTGGAATTGTGTAGGGTTTATCTCCTCCCAAAGATACCCTGCAAGGCAGCAGAAGTTTAGGACCAGAGTTTTCCTTCTCCTAAGTGGGCTACCTTCCCAGGTTGATGAGTCTCATCCTCTTACTAATTATATGAATATTGATGTTACAAGTGATTTCTTTAAAAATTGTTGTAATGGTTTTATATGGAATATATCGTTCCATGGTTACTGACATTTTTCGAAACACAACATGTAAGAATCAGGAGAAGATCAGGGCAACTGGCCAATCTAGGCCAGTATCCTGTTCTCATAGTGGCCAAGCAGATCACTTGATTACCAGCAACTGGTATACAGAAGCATGCTGCTTCAGATAGTGGAGGCATAAGATAGCTATTGTGACTAGCAGTCATTGACAGCCTTACCCTCCAAGATTTTGTCCTGTCCTCTTTTTAAGTCATCCAAGCTGGTGGCTATCCCTTCAGTCTTGTGCGAATGAAGTCCGTAGCTTGTGTTGTGTGAAGATGTACTTTCTTTTCTCTGCCTTGAATCTCCAAGCACTCAGCTTCATTAGACGACCCCATTGGGTTCTAATATTATGAGAGAGAGAGAGAGAGAGGGAGAAATCTGAAGTGTTACATACATGTTAAGTGTCAGGTTAGCACAAGACATGACATGCTGGCAGTTTAACGAGTTGAGGTTTATTAGCAATAACAGGCTTCCAGCAATCTGAGCTTCCCACAACTCATTCCTCACTGTCGGAGTCAGTTGACGCGACTGGCTTCCTGCCCTTCCCAAGACTAGATATACCCCAGGCCCGCCCCCGCTGCCTGCTGGTCTTCCTTTGTTCTAATTCAGGGATCAGCAAGGTTTACCTCACCTGAGCCGGTTCACTCCAGCAGAGATCCCTCCATGCCCGGACATTGAAGAAAGCGCTGATAGCCTTCTGGCGGTTCCCTCACTGTGAGATGCCAAGTTACAGGGAGCCAGGCAGAGGGCCTTCTCAGTAGTGGCACCTGCCCTGTGGAATACCCTCCCACCAGATGTCAAAGAGAACAACAACTACCAGACTTTTAGAAGACATCTGAAGGCAGCCCTGTTTAGGGAAGCTTTTAATGTTTAATGATAGATGATTGTATTTTAATATTTTGTTGGAAGGTGCTAAAAAGACAATGCTTCTCTGAGGAACCTGCAGCCTAAGTTTTCACCATGAGGATGGGAGGAGCAAAGGAAATTGGGAGCAAACGAGTGTAAATGCTTAAATATTTGTTGCGGTTGGTGCTTAGGACGAAGAGACAAGTGGCTTGTGCTTGATAAATCCACCCTTTCAAGGTTCTGAGTTACTGAGTTGTGCCTTGATAACCCCCAAGCTTTGGTTGGAAGCTCGGGTGGTGCTTGTATTGCATTATTTGACCTCCTCTTTCTGAGCATGCTCTTGCAAATGTCTTACAGTAGGACAACAATGCATTAGGCCTTAATTTAATTTAAAGCATGTTTCAGGTTTTGAACATCTAAATGGATTAAGCTCTTGATCCTCCTTCACCAGCTTCTCCGTTGCTGCCTCTTTATCATTGCCATCTAAGTCTCATCACATCACCGTACTGCCTCCTTCTTTCAAGAGCAAACTTTAATGTCAGCCTCTCCTTTTATTATCACCCATGAAAATATACACTTGGCACAGTCAGGTGCATTCTTAGGATTTATTGCTGTGGATTAGTTTCCTCTTAATACACTCCATTGTACATCTGCTAATGTTTACTACTAAAATCTATCACTTCATATATTGTGTTACTGTTGCTCTTTGCATCTTTCCTTGAATCTCAACTCTACATCCCATAGAACGGGGTGGGGGCCAAATCACCATGTTTGAAACCTAACCAGCATTAGGGCAATGAAACTGGACTCTCTCTCTCTCTCTCTCTCTCTCTCTCTCTCTCTCTCTCTCTCTCTCTGTGTGTGTGTGTTACCCAGAAATATCTGGGTACACCTCTTTGGTAGCCACTTGTTACACAGTTATGGGACACGGGTGGCGCTGTGCTCTAAACCACAGAGCCTACGGCTTGCTGATTAGAAGTTCGGCGGTTCGAATCCCTGTGACAGGGTGAGCTCCCATTGCTCGGTCTCAGCTCCTGCCCATCTAGCATTTTGAAAGCACGTCAAAGTGCAAGTAGATAAATAGGTACCGTTCTGGCGGGAAGGTAAACGGCATTTCCATGCACTGCTCTGGTTCACCAGAAGCGGCTTAGTCCTGCTGGCTACATACTGTACACCGGCTTCCTCGGCCAGTAAAGTGAGATGAGCGCCGCAACCCCAGAGTCGTCTGTGACTGGACTTAACGGTCAAGGGTCCCTTTACCTTTACCTTACACAATTGCTCCTCGCTGGCACAGCAGTCTGAAAAGCTGAGGGTGGAGGAAATGGTTCAAAGAAGAGGGCAAGCCTTCCCACCCCCACCCCCAGACAGGTCTATGCAGTTGTTTACAATTTTCTACTGCAGCCAGTCATTTCAATGATCAGTCTTGGTTGTCTTTAAAGTTTTTTATATTGCTGTGCACTGCCCTGTTATTTTGTAAGAGGGTGCTATAGAGTCACATTTTATAAATATAAATAAAATAATCTGTGCAGCTAGGTACAATATAATGTAGCTATGGGAGGGAGGAAACAAAGGGGAAGACTGCAATGTTTTTAATGCGCACTTGAAAAGGGAGAGGGGGGTTGTTTTGGGACATCGTAACTACAGGGACGTGGGTGGCACTGTGGGTTAAACCACTGAGCCTAGGGCTTGCCGATCAGAAGGTCGGCTGTTCGAATCCCTGTGATGGGGTGAGCTCCTGTTGCTCGGTCCCTGCTCCTGCCAACCTAGCAGTTCAAAAGCACATCAAAGTGCAAGTAGATAAATAGGTACCACTCTGGCAGGAAGGTAAACGGCGTTTCCGTGCACTGCTCTGGTTTGCCAGAGGCGGCTTAGTCATGCTGGCCACATGACCTGGAAGCTGTACGCCGGCTCCCTCGGCCAATAAAGCGAGATGAGCGCCACAACCCCAGAGCCAGTCACGACTGGACCTAATGGTCAGGGGTCACCTTTACCTTTACCTTTAACTCCACAGAAGAGTATCCTTGCAGGGCTTCCTCTCTGGAGATCTGATGAGGGGTAATGAATTTCTCTCTTGAAGCTGTGCCCCCACCTGTGCTCAACTAGTATATTTGCAAATAAACTCAAGTAATGAGATATTACAAAACGCCATAAGCTTTCTGTGACTTTCTTCCAAAGAAACTGAACCCAGGTAGCCGCTATACTCTTGAGATTTCTCATTGCTCTGGAAGGAGGGGAGGGTCCAACAGGACAATACTGTGACTTGCACTGAAACTTGGAAATAGCAGTAAAGGAGCACAATCTCAACCAGGCATAGGCAACCTTGGCCCTCCAGATGTTTGGGGACTACAACTCCCATGATCCCTAGGTAATAGGACCAGTGGTCAGGGATGGTGGGAACTGTAGTCCCAAAACATCTGGAGTGCTGAGGTTGCCCATGCCTGATCTAAACGGCTCTTCTGTTGCACAAGCCCCATGGAAATCAATGGAAGCTACCCCAAACATGGGCTATTTAGAGGGAGCGGGGTCAGTTCCAAGGTGAGCACTGAAAAGGAGCATCAACCATTGACCTGGGAAGAATGAGGCAAAATGCCAACTTGACTGTAGAGTCAAGGGGAAAGCCCCCAGCTGGAGATGTTTTGGTTTTATCGGTAGAGTCTGATGGATTTCTGATGTTACAGAGAAATGCGCTGAACTGGTCATTGAATGGTGAAATGGGCTTTCTGGAACCTGGCTTATCGCTCAGCTATCAAAGAATGTGGTGGGACAGGGAATCATGGCAGGACTTAGTAATGTGGGATTCTTGGACCAGGGATTTCATTCAGATGGAAACCAACTTTGCCCCTCTTCCTTTCATGGGAGGGGAACATGGATCCCAATGAGCGCCAAGGGATTAATCTCTGGCTTGCCTCCCATTTCCTGGTTCTTCACCAGCTGATACTCACTTGGTGTTTCCTCATCAGCTTCCTCATAATTGCCAGTATCTAGACTAGGTCTCTGTTGCCTGGCAACAGGGCTGGTGTTCCTTTTATCTTAAGCCCTCTGTGGTGGTTCTTAGCACCTCGTTCCTCAGCTCATTGCCCTCATCCACTCTCAGGTCTTGGGCCACTCCACACATTGGGGGGCTCAGGGCTTCTCAAGATCTTAATCGGGGCAGCTAGCTACCAGGAAGTAATATGCTGGTCAATGAACTAAAGCTTATGAGTTGACACTGAAATTTTGTTCGCAGTAAAACATTAATCAGAATGGGGGGTTCTGGAACATAGTATATGACGAGCTTAAAAAAATGTTTAAGTATAACTTTATAAAAAATACAGAAGTTTTTCTACTAGGGATAACAGACGCAGGTATAGCAAGAGAAGATCAGAAAATGTTCCTCTATGCCACAGGAGTGGCAAGGATCCTAATTGCCAAAAACTGGGAAAAAGAAATTTTGCCAACAAAAAAGGAATGGCAAGACAAACTGTTAAGAGTATGTTGAACTGGCTAACTTAACAGAGGCAATTTAGAGATCACAATAGACAAGAATTTCAAAAAGCATGGGGAAAGTGCAGAGAATACTTCACAAAACAGTGCCCTAAAATTCATACCTGGACTTGTTTCAATTAATGTCTGCGGGAGACTTTGTGGATATCTAAGTTATAATTAAGAAAAATCTTAATAATTATTCATAAAGGAAACAGTTTATAAGAAGTAAATAAGGAGGCCAGATACAGGATAAAGGAAGTCTTTTATTTGGTTGTTTGTATTGTTGTATGTTATGCTTGTTGTTTGTTATGTTCGTGTTTAATGAGGGTGGATTTCTATATTGGGGGGGTGGGGGGTTTATGTTATGTTGTAAATAAAATTTCCAATAAAAAAAAATAAAAAAAATGGGGGGTTCCTCCTCAGGTGAAACCTTTGATGAATTTCTACCAAAGCAAAAGAATTTTCGTGAGACTAGCAACATTGCCCATCAGGTTTCCACACTCTCCTGATTAATGCTGCAGTTTCTGCAAGCCAAATTCTTCTTTCCCTCACCAAACATGCCATTGGCATTTCCCTGTAATAAGGACTAGAGTGGTGGGTAGTGGGTGAGATAGCATGACCTAAGTCAGGGGTCAGCAAGGTTTACCTCGCCTGGGCCAGTTCACTCCAGCAGACATCCCTCTGTGGGCCAGATTGTGCAGACATGATTTCCGGCGCCGCAGAAGTGAGTCCCTGCGCTTTGCTGTGCCGGTTTAGCGCAGTGTGCGGGGACTCACCGAATGGGCGGCTTGGTTCGGGGGTGGCTCATGGGCCAGTTAAACAACCCCCATGGGCCTTACATTGCCGACCGCTGACCTAAGTCATATTTGTTGAGGTTTTATGAGGGTTTTGCAATGCACGAAACGAGTCTTAGCTGGCGTCCCAGCACACCATCTTGCCAGTGCTTCCTTCATGACTTGTGCAGATGTTTCTTCAGAATGATGTAGCTGGAGAGAAGGAGGCAGAAATAGCTGTGAAACCAGTGTGAAATGTTCCACATACAGCAAACAGCTTCGAAAGAAACAGCTGCTCAGCAGTGGTTGGTATTAAATGATAGCGTGCTTGGGAATGCCACTAATTGGGCATTGGGCAGCTGGAGAAAAAGCTTGGTTAACCTCACAGAGCACACAAAGTAATAGAAACGGCTTACAGCAGGGCAGGGAGAATCCCAAATGCCTGTTTGCTCAGGAACCTACAAATTTAGTGATAGTGTGCGATGAAAAGTTCCATGGGTTGGATAACCAGCCTCATATAACCAACATGCTTAAATCAAATTAATGCATGAAGCAGTTGATACCACAGAGTAAGCTGTCCTGCCAGGCTTAGCTAGGACACTTCCCCTTTCCTTAGGGAGGAAATGGGTAGCCAAGCCTATTGTTCCTCCCCAGTCTACCTGTGAACTTCAGAGTCTGGAGAGGTCTGAGCTGGTTGCTTCAGCTCAGACTGCATGGCTGTCACAAGCTACTATTGAGTTCCTGTACCAATAATTTTGGGACGCGGGTGGTGCTGTGGGTTAAACCACAGAGCCTAGGTCTTGCTGATCAGATAGTTGGCGGTTTGAATCCCCGCGACGGGGTGAGCTCCCGTTGCTTGGTCCCAGCTCCTGCCAACCTAGCAGTTCGAAAGCACATCAAAGTGCAAGTAGATAAATAGGTACCATTCTGGCGGGAAGGTAAACGGCATTTCCGTGCGCTGCTCTGGTTTGCCAGAAGCGGCTTAGTCATGCTGGCCACATGACCCAGAAGCTGTACGCTGGCTCCCTCAGCCAACAAAACGAGATGAGCGCCGCAACCCAAGAGTCGGCCACAACTGTACCTAATTTACCCTTTACCTTTACCAATAATTTAGGAACTTGCACTACTTTGTAACAAAGCCAAGTTTTACTGCCTGTGCAACTTTTCTGAAGCACATGAATCTGACCTTTGGGGAGTTTGTAAGTAAACTATTTTTTAACCTACATTGAAGGAAGAGGAAAACTTTGGAAGGAGCTGGGAAGGGCATATTTTAAAGGTCTTACAGTCTATATTTCAACAGAAATAGAGGTCCAGAAGTTTCGACCGGTGCAGAATGTAGCCCCCAAGGTGCTCACCAGCTGTTGAAGGGGAGAGCAGAAATACCGTAAATAACTTCAGTCAAATCTGATCTGCATTGGTTCATCTTACTCTAGATGCCATAGATGACTTGGGACCAGGCTGTGTGAAGGCCTGTCTCCTCACATATGTTTGTGATGAGCCAGGAACCAGGTGCATCTCACTCTTATGGGAAGCTTCCTGGCTCTCCCTTTGTGCCTGCCCACATCCCCATCTGTACCAGGTACTTGTCAGCCCTTAGCTCTGTGCACCTGACAGGGACAAGGCAGTTGCAAATTCTCCTGGATGTTTCTGCTTGGGCCCTGTCATCTCCCTCGCTGTCTCACTTGTCTCAAACGTTCCAAAAAACAGTTGAAGGAGGATAGCAGATGAAAGAACAGGTGGGGAGCAACTGAGGGAAGCTGCACATTAGGGGATTTCAAGGTACTGCATAGATCTTCAAGTTACAGCCTGGCAATTCTAAATTCAGTCGTGTGTTGAAGAGGAACTTTTAACTGGCTAGCTGAATGGAGATTTATGCTGCCGATCACTTTTCAGTGGCAAATCTTCTCAGGAAAATACCGTATTTTTTTGCACCATAACACTCACTTTTTTCCTCCTAGAAAGTAAGGGGAAATGTCTGTGCGTGTTATGGAGGGAATGCCTACGGGTGGGGGGGGGGGATCTGCTGCAGTTGTGAGCAGAGGATCCATGGTTCCCCTTCCTTCCCTCCTCCGTGGCTCGCTTTGAAACAGCAAAGCGGGAGAAGAGCCGCTGAGTGGGGAGGAGAGAGGGACAGAGAGCCTGCTTCTTTAAAGGAGCAAAGCGGGAGAGGAGCCGCTTACACGAGTGTAAGCGGCTCCTGTCCAGTTGGTTCCTTTAAAGCAAGCAGGCTCTCTGTCCCTCTCTCCTCCCCACTCAGCTCGCTAAATAGCAGCAAAGTTTTTCAGCTCACTAAGCCTGCTTGCTTTAAAGGAGCAAAGCGGGAGAGGAGAGGAGCCTTCTCCTCTTATACCCCTCTTCTGCATTATTAGCAGCATCCTTCTCCACCCATCCACACGTGCTTCTTCTCCCCTTATACCCCTCTTCTGCATTATTAGCAGCATCCTTCTCCACCCACCCCATGCATGCTCCTTGTCCCTTGAGTGCTTTTCATTCCCTCCCCACTTAAAACGTGGTTACAAAGCACGGATCCACATGGATCATCAGGAATTTTTGCACTGGGTCACCCCAAATTCACCGTCAGATCACATAGCATGTCCATGGCTACAGCTTGCAAAAAAAGCACGCACCCACTGTTGCCTCAGGCCACAGTGGTGCAAAAACGTGGTTACAAAGCATGGATCCACATGGATCCTCAGGATTTTTGCATTGGGCTACTCCAAACTCACTGTCAGATCACATGTCTGTGGCCACAGCATGAACCACAAAAATCATACATCCACTATTTTGTTTAGAATATTTTTTTCTTGTTTTCCTCCTCTAAAAACTATGCGCGTGTTATGGTCGGGTGCGTGTTATAGAGCGAAAAATACGGTATTTCCAAACAAATAATGGATCCCGGTGCACAAATCCCAAAGTGTTCCCTTCCCATCTGTGTGAGTCTTCAGTTATCTCCTGCTCTGTTGAAAACCAGTGATGCCTTGTCACTCCTAAACTATGTCACATATTGAAAATTTAAAAGGTGGTGGCAGAAAGTGAATGGAATTTACAGCTAACTGAATAACACAAAGAATACGGTACAAAACGCACTTCATTTTCATAGTCAATAAACCTTTGGTCGGGGTTCAGTCTGGTTCTTTTCTTTCTGTATAAGAACAAGCATTAAAGAGGCCTCCTAGCCCGCTCACAGGTCCTTTATAAGACCAGTGGTAACAGGTGGCCCTGGAGAATATTAACCACTCTCAATTTTACCCATGAACTGCCATCTGTCCAGATTTTAATTTGCTCTGAACTAATTTTAAGATGCATTTTAATTAATTGATTGCCTGCTTTTATGTTCTTATGTTCTTTGTATACTGTGTTAGTTTTATGACGTTAGCTGCCCTGAGCCCGGCTCCGGCCAGGGAGGGCGGGGTACAAATAAAAAATTATTATTACGGGATCGCCTCTCCTGGTATGTCCCACAGAGGACCTTACGGTCTTCAAATAAAAACATCTTGGAGATCCTGGGCCACAGGGAGGTTAGGCTGCCCTCAACCAGAGCCAGGGCTTTTTCAGCTGTGACCCCAATCTGGTGGAATGTTCTGCCACAAGAGACTAGGGTCCTGTGGGACTTGACATCTTTCTGCAGGGTCTGCAACACAGAGTTGTTCCACCAGGTCTTTGGCCAAGGCACAGCCTGACTCCCTCTCTCCTTCTGTAATCCTCATAGAACTCTAGCCCAATCATTGCCATTAATTTGATTCTGAATTGATTTTAGAATGAATTGGTTTTAGAAAGTATTTCAATTAATTGATTGTGATTTTATGTAAACTGTGTTATTTTTATTGTTGTTAGCCGCTCTGAGCCCAGCTTCGGCTGGGGAGGGTGGGATATATATATATATTATTATTATTATTATTATTATTATTATTAAAATTGGTAGGGGTGCAAGGGTCATCTAGTCTAGCCCCCTGCAATACAGGAACATCTCCCTTGTTATCACTGCTTTGTTCACATGCTAGGAGTTCTACTGAGAGGGTTCCTTCTCTGTCAGAGGATGTGCTCCTTGCCCCTTTTGACTTCTCCTTTCTTCTGACCTAGGTTTCCCTTTCTCCTGATGTAGCTGTGACAGTGGGCTCCTTAAATCAGTGTCTAGAGCTGGCGGTGGATGGGGTAAATATACAATCTCAAGCAGGCAAGATGAATTTACTGATTGTAGATAGACCAGCTGACCTAGGTAAAGGTAAAGGTAAAGGGACTCCTGACCGTTAGGTCCAGTCATGACCGACTCTGGGGTTGTGGCACTCATCTTGCTTTATTGGCCGAGGGAGCCGGCATACAGCTTCCGGGTCATGTGGCCAGCATGACTAAGCCGCTTCTGGTGAACCAGAGCAGCGCACGGAAACGCCGTTTACCTTCCCGCCAGAGCAGAACCTATTTATCTACTTGCATTTTGACATGCTTTCGAACTG
Organism: Podarcis raffonei; assembly: GCF_027172205.1. Lineage (NCBI taxonomy): Eukaryota > Metazoa > Chordata > Lepidosauria > Squamata > Lacertidae > Podarcis > Podarcis raffonei. The sequence goes on along the minus strand of NC_070614.1, from coordinate 6,282,882 downwards.
CTAGGTTGGCAGGAGTAGGGACCGAGCAATGGGAGCTCACCCCATCGCGGGGATTCGAACCGCCAACCTTCTGATCGGCAAGTCCTAGGCTCTGTGGTTTAACCCACAGCGCCACCCGCATCCCTACCTATGAGCAGATAAATTACTTGCTCTATATATAGTCATAGCCGCCCTCTCCTTGAAGTCATCAGGTGTTTCTGGACCCAGGGTTACATCTAGTTGGTTAGGCAGCATCTGTAGACAGGGGTGAAAGATTTACACGATCTGAAGAGAAACCAAAGTATCCCTAATATCCCTAATGCTGCAAGATTGTCACAAGAGCGCCTGGACTAAAATTGTCTATCAAAAACTTCACACTTGGGGGAATCCCAGCCAGATAGGTGGGGTAGAAATAATAAATTATTCTATTATTATTATTATTATTATTATTATTATTATTATTATTATTAACAGCGACAAACTTTGGGTTTTAGTAAAGCAAACAATCTAATTTGTCAGCCAGAGCCTACCAGTAAATGATATTGAGCGTCAGAACAACTTGGCCACAATAAGGAAATTTTGCCCATGGTATGATTATTTTCCACCTTCCCATTTCGATTCTCTGGCACCCTATCTGCATAACCTAGCAATTCTAAAATATAGACGCGCTTTTACTCTCGCAAGATGGAATGTATTGCCCTCGGCTGTAATTGAGGGACGATTCCAACAGATTCTACACCAAAAATGCTTATGTCCCTGTGGAGATGGCAGTACCGAATCGGTGGCGCATGCCCTTCTGGCTTGCACTCTTTATAAAGACTTGAGGAATGAGGTTATCATCCCTCTTTTAGTGTCCATTCCAGGTCACCCAATCACCCGGCTACAGTGTCCTTTCTCTTGGCAGATCAAGATGAGCAGGTGACAGCAGAGTTGCAAGGTTTTTAGCTGGGGCATTTAGAATAAGATCTACTATTTGACTATTGATTCAAAACCCTAAAATGTATTTTATATAATTGACTTTTTATTTGTATTCTTTGTCTATTGTATTGTTGTTTTATTGCTATGGCCGATGGCTGACGCAAATAAAGATTCATTCAGTCTGTAGGCAGGGGTATATTTTACTAGCTTCAAATTGATTCTCCATCTGTGTCCTCTCTTGTGGAAGATGGTATTGGACATCATGTTGATATTATCATGTTGTTAGCTTCATGCATTCCACATTGGGCTGTTCAGAAGCTGCAGAATACAGCTGAGATTTGGCTCCAGGTGCCATGGACATCAAGAAGCTAGAGTAGTGATTACGGGAACCATATCTTTCTCAGTCCTGGCACTAGTTATTTGGAACAACCTACCTTGGGTTGTCCAACAGACTTCTACCCACTGATGTGTCATGCACAGGACCAAAGTATATTTATTTGGTAAGACTTTTGGATAAGTTTTTAATGCTTCTGGCTACTTGATACTGGTTGATTAGTGTTTTATTGTGGTTTTAGCCTTCTTGTTTGTTTTTAGTAATGGTGTATTATTTTTACTGTAAACTGCCTTGTGGGAGGACACAAATGGAGTAAATAACAAATCAATCTCTGCAGTGATTTTTATTCTGTAACAGGAAACACAGAATCAAGGCAACAATTACCAGAAGAGACCATTACTGGATGCACTTTGAAATCCAAACTACATCTGTTGTTAGGTTGTTAAAATAATTTGCTGACTATTTTTAGAGGTAACAGAGGAGGTGCAGAATGGAAATGATGGATAAAGAAAAAGGAACTGAAACTGTATTAGAATTAAAAGCACAGAAGGTTTAACGGTATCAGACAACAAACCACAGGAACGTCATCTGTAAAATGAGTTGGAGCTGTACAAGTCATATCCAGAGGCACCTTTAGGAACACCAAGGTATTTGAGATTATAGAAGCACCAGTGCCTCTGGCCCACCGCCTAGTTCAGCACCTCAAGGAGAATGATAATAACAATGCTCTTAAAATATGATGTATTTTGTAATTTAGTTGTGAATAGATCCAAAAGCAGGCCTTGGAATCTTGTTGAGAACACTGCTGAAGCCTGAAGTAGGTCTCCTGATTATTCTACTGTAGAATAGATTCACTAGTGGAATCTTCATTGGGCAAAGGAGTTTAGAGGAAAATAAAGCAAAGTCCCTATGGGTCTCCTTTGAAGGCTGAAGTCCATGGGGATGTTCTGGCTGAATCTGGCATCACAAAGCACAAATCAGGCAGCTGGAAGTCAGGACCATGGACACTTCCCTGTGGATGAAGTATCTTATACCACATTCCTTGAAGGTCAAACTACATGCAAGCATAGAATTGTAGAGTTGAGGGTCATCACGTCCAGACCCCTGCAATGCAGGAATCTCAATGAAGAAGAAGAAGAAGAGTTTGGATTTGATATCCCGCTTTATCACTACCCGAAGGAGTCTCAAAGCGGCTAACATTCTCCTTTCCCTTCCTCCCCCACAACGAACACTCTGTGAGGTGAGTGGGGCTGAGAGACTTCAAAGAAGTGTGACTAGCCCAAGGTCACTCAGCAGCTGCATGTGGAGGAGCGGAGACGTGAACCCGGTTCACCAGATTACGAGTCTACCGCTCTTAACCACGACACCACACTGGCAATGATATTATATATGACAGATGGCCACCCAACTGCTGCTTAAATACCTCCATTGGGGAGAGTCCATAAGCTGCAGAGGGAGTCCGTTCAATGGTTGAACAGCTCTTACCATCAGAAACATCTTCCCAATGTTTAGTCAGAATCTCCTTTCTTGTAACTTGAAGCCATTGGTTTGGGTCCTACCATGTGGAGCAGGAGAAAACAAGCTGGCTCCATCTTCCATGTGACAGCCCTTTAGATATTTGAAGGTGTAGTTCATATTAGAAATAATAATAATAATAATAATAATAATAATAATAATAATAATAATTTATTTATACCCTGCCCATCTGGCTGAGTTTCCCCAGCCACTCTGGGCGGCTCCCAATCAAGTGTTAAAAACAATACAGCAAATGGGCTTAAATGGAGCACATTTATTTTGAAGAAAAAGCAGCTGCAGAACCCCTGTCTGGAATGTGCTCCAGATCCTGATTGATGCCTGGTTCCAGTTCCTTTCCCCAAATCCCCCACTACTATTTGCTCCCAAATGGGTTGTTTATTTCAAATACGCATTAAAAATGTTGCTTGCTAACCTTGTTTGCATACCAAAAAGAACCCCCCCACCTTTTCTCGCTAGCATCACATTTGGGTTGCATGTGACGACTACTATGTTTGAATGTATGTGTTTTCTCATTTGAGTTGCACCCTCTGTCAAGGGGCATTCTGAGTATCCTTCTTACGACGACTACGGATTTCCCATGCTTGTGCAGAACATCCTTTTACATAGCTCCTGCAGATTTTTGTTTAGTTTTTGATTCCACTCATGAATTGCTTGCCATAAACGAGCTCAAAGCAACTTCACAGTAAAAACATCAACAATAGTAAGAATTCCATATGTAAAAACAACTAAAAGCAATTCCAGATGCAGAAACAATTTTGCATCCGGTACAGATACAAACTGGAATGAAGATCTCCACTTAAAAGGCTTGCTGAAAAATGAAGGCATTCAATGGGAACCAAAAATACAGTAGAGACAGTGCCTGTCTGATGTGTAACAGGACCTGAAGACCTGGTTTGTATATTGTGCAGATGTCAGAGAATGGTGTGCCAAGATACCAGGGTAGTCAAGGTAGCAGTGTATCTTCATCAGATCCATGAAAATGGAAAACTGTAGCTGTAACCATTTTGCAGTGTTGTATCTCTACCCATGTTGTGTTTGCCATAACTGCCTTTGCTTCTCTTGGAAGGAGGGCTATGTTAAATAGGCTGGGTACCTGCACAGCTCATACTCACGCTCTTTTGTCATTATGCCCTGTGCTGTGGCAGTGATAGTCAGCAAAACCAGTTTGTCGTCAATGTGGACTATCTCATGATATGATATCATACGCTGAATTTCCGTGGTGACAGCCTGGGTTTTCCCCACCCCAAACCACTTAAAAGAATAATTTCAAATGATTTCTGCTGTGTGGAACAAAATACGCATATACCTCTTCAGAATTGTCCACATTAACTGACTTATAAATAACCCGTCCTGATAAGAAGTCAACTAGGAATCTCAGTTATTTTTTCAGTGCCAAGGGAGATCCTCAGTTTCCTTGTATATGAAGCTCCTTTGTGTGGCTCATATGTGTGATATATGGTACCAATAAACTCTTGCATGCCACTGTTTACATCTTTCTGCACATGGAAACATTTATTGATCCCAATTGTGCTACTGTCCTCCTGTCTTTCCTCTTTCCTGCTGACTTGATGCTACTCATCAGTGCTGCTCAGTTGCACAATCAGCTGAAAGATTTGCTATAAGCCCTGTTCAGTCCCCAATAAGCATGGGACGCCTTTGAGTGATGGCACCGTGGCCCATAGATTGCCAAGGTTTTGCCCAGTATCTTCTCTGTGTGATGGGCTCATTGGAAAAAAGCTGTCCCATGAGTCCTTGCTGAAGAGGGGAGGGGAAAGCCTATATAAGGTGGCTTCCCCTAGAGCTCATATGGGACATGGGTGGCGCAGTGGTGTAAACCACTGAGCCTAGGGCTTGCCGATCAGAAGATCTGCGGTTTGAATCCCCACGATGGAGTGAGCTCCCATTGTTCGGTCTCAGCTCCTGCCCACCTAGCAGTTCGAAAGCATGTCAAAGTGCAAGTAGATAAATAGGTACTGCTCCGGCGGGAAGGTAAACAGCGTTTCCGTGCACTGCTCTGGTTCGCCAGAAGCAGCTTATGCTGGCCACTTGACCTGGAAGCTGTCTGCGGACAAACGTTGGCTCCCTTGGCCTATAGAGCGAGATGAGCATGCAACTGCAGAGTCGTCCGCGACTGGACCTAATGGTCTGGGGTACCTTTACCTTTACCCCTAGAGCTCAAAGCCACTTTACTTTGAGAGCTTCCTGTCCACCCACCCTCAGGTTAGAGCCTTCACTGAGTAATTTTGGGTCATTGGTTGACAGGGCCTGATTGGCACTTGGTTAGGGTTTTTTCCTCCTTTCCCTCAGTGAAATTATGGTTTTCCTTTGTTAGGCAGCAGAAATGGCATTGGTCAGGATCAGCATAGTATACCGGGGGGGGGGGGGATAAGGGGACTGAGGAGAAGACTGACCATGGCAAACCTAAGTGTGGGTTCGGTATCTGCCTAGTTGGAATCCACACCATGATCCCCCAGTGAAACCTTGCTTGCTTGGCTTGCACTACGGCAAGGTTCAGCACTGGCTGACTCCCATCATAAAGGTAAGGTAATGGACCCCTGGATGGTTAAGTCTAGTCAAAGGCAACTCTGGGGTTGCGGCGCTCATCTCGCTTTCAGGCCGAGGGAGCTGGCATTTGTCTGCAGACAGCTTTCCGGGTCATGTGGCCAGCATGACTAAACCACTTCTGGCGTGAACACCATGATGGAAACCAGAGCGCATGGAAACACTGTTTATCTTTCTGCTGCAGTGGTACCTATTTATCTACTCACACTGGCATGCTTTTGAACTGCTAGATTGGCAGGAGCTGGGACAGAGCAACGGGAGCTCACCCCATTGTGGGGATTCGAACCGCCGACCTTCTGATCGGCAAGCCCAAGAGGCTCAGTGGTTTAGACCACAGCACCACCTATGTCCCACTACATCCATCATACGGGGTTTGGAGCCATCCAAACCCAGCGGATCCATTCCATCAACATGGGGCATGTGGAATGATGAACTGATCCTGGGACCCAATGCCATGCCAACCCTTGCACTGCCTGCTGCTCTCAATAAAGTTTTGGCCCGATTTTATCCAACTGCTGTTGTACAGTCTGGTTATTTTGCTGCTCTCATGGGTCACATAATGCGCCTGCCTGGGCAAATGATGACTGAGATATGTGGCATATAGACCTATTTGGAACATGCACCAGAATTGAGGATGACTGGTTTTGAGACTGAAGTTCTTTCAAGTGGATAGTGTCTGCAGCGCCTACAAATTGTGGCCTGCTACAGTGTGACCCACGTGGGTGGCGCTATGGGTTAAACCACAGAGCCTAGGACTTGCCAATCAGAAGGTCGGCAGTTCAAATCCCTGTGATGGGGTGAGCTCCGGTTGCTCGGTCCCTGCTCCTGCCAACCTGGCAGTTCGAAAGCATGTCAAAGTACAAGTAGATAAATAGGTACCACTCCGGCAGGAAGGTAAACGGCGTTTCCATGCGCTGCTCTGATTTGCCAGAAGCAGCTTAGTCATGCTGGCCTCATGACCCAGAAGCTGTACGCCGGCTCCCTCGGCCAATAAAGTGAGATGAGCGCCACAACCCCAGAGTCAGCCACGACTGGACCTAATGGTCAGGGGTACCTTTACTTCTACCTTACAGTGTGAAAGCTTTTCTCTTGGCAACGCAGATGAAAACCAGACTCCTGTCTTGATATATTTTCCAGTATATCTGCCATTGTTGTGTACTGAATCCACAGAGATCCGGTCCTCCTTGCTTTCCTCTTTTTCTTTTGTTTGTTGCACCTTGCTGTTTAATCCCAGCGAGGTACTACATGGTTCATTGCCCATACTTGCACCTGACATAACCTTGTTATGCGCCTGTTTAGCCCTCAGAATGAGAGTGCTACTCTTGTTGATGGCAGGGCTGCTATCATTTGCAGTTGATGCTGTGTTAGTTCCTTTGCTTGGCAGGACTCTAGTTGTTGGCTGTCTTCTCCACTGGACTGAAGCGGTATTTGTAGCTCCAAAGGCTCAGTGATTGGGAAGACATTTAGGGTAACATCAACAAAGGTGTTTCCTCTTCTTGTCTTGAACACGTCCTTGCTCCTGAACATAAACCCACTTACAAATATATAAACGTCATCTATTGCCTCCAAAGTTTCATTTAGTCCAGAGCTGCCCATCAGATAGCCTATGGGGTGTGCACACCGAGCATTTGAACAATTTGTTTTTGGAAACAGTGCCATATAGGTTCCCCACTGGCACACACTGTGCATCTGAATGACACATGGAGTGTTTGATGGAGAATGTGGCTATGATATCTCTAGCTAGCCAAAGCAGATCATTACGAGTTGGACAAATGTTGCTTGTGGATTAGTGCGCAACCTGTAAACGTGTAAGGAAACAATTTATTGCAAAAGGCACTATGCGTCTTTAGCACAAGGCAGCTATAAGAGACGCGGGTGGCACTGTGGGTTAGACCACAGAGACTAGGGCTTACCGATAAGAAGTTCGGCAGTTTGAATCCCTGTGACGGGGTAAGCTCCCATTGCTTAGTCCCTGCTCCTACAAACCTAGCAGTTCAAAAGCATGTCAAAGTGCAAGTAGATAAATAGGTACCACTCCGGCAGGAAGGTAAATGGTGTTTCCATGCGCTGCTCTGGTTCACCAGAAGTGGCTTAGTCATGCTGGCCACATGACCCGGAAGCTGTATGCTGGCTCCCTCTGCCAGTGAAGTGAAATGAGTGCTGCAACCCCAGAGTTGTCCGTGACTGGACCTAACAGTCAGGAGTCCCTTTATCTTTACCTTTACTTAACTGCAGCTGTCAAAGGCTGCTCTTGGAACTTCCCACTGCTCACAGATGCAAAACATAGACTATCACTGCCACCATCCTAAGGGGTTTCCTGTATGAGAACTACAAGGAGCCCTTTGCTTTCCACACTGCAACAAAAATGCCACATAATTCTCCCAGAGTTGATGCTAATGTAAACTGAAAGTATGAGAATTGGTCTTGACAAAGGTGAAACTAGCATGGAGACCAAACCAGTATTAGCATTAATCCAGACAAAATTGGATGACTCTGAAAAATCTTTAAAGGGGGATTGAAGTTAAGAGATAACTTCTGAAATATCAATAGGAGATTAAAGCAAAAAATAATTCTCATATCTAATATTGATTTTAAAAAAAAATCCCAGTTCCCCCACATGAAATATTTTAGAAACGTTCTCACATAAGCTCTACTGTTCTTTAAAGAAAAAGAAAAAGCTAAAAGAACATTTTTCATTAAAGTGTCAATTATAGCTCCTTGCCCATTTTTGAATGCTGGGGTTAGTGATGGATAATAATTTAAAATGACTCTCAATCTTCTATCCCATCATTTTACGTTATATGGATGAGGACAGCCATATCAATTTACCCTTCTAAAATTTTAATGATTTGCCAAAAAGGCAGTTGGGAAACATCGCGAGGAGCTCTCTCAGTTTGGAAACCAAAGCAGTGCACTTTGCCAGTGGCTCTGCATCAAAACAGAAAGCTGCCGATTCTGCCATCCAGCCATGTTTAAGGCCAGTTTATACAATCAGCAGAAATGAGTGGCTTTCCTAAACTGGCTGCAATGAGGGCTGCTGCATATTGAAATAGCTCCCCATGGACAAAACTCTGAACACAGGAGAAGTAGCAAAACCTATGGATTAGACAGCCACCCTGGTGGTTTGTGGTTTTCTTGGGAAGTTCACAACATGGGGCGATTTTAGAGACAGTCTCCTCTTTGAATCCCCATTTTGATTAAGTTCTTTGTTCAGGCTCTGATCCGTTAAGCAACTCCAAATTGATCAAATGCTACTGCAAAACAATTGTCTGATGCTGGCAAAAGTTGACCGCTACAACCAACCTGGGTGGTTCAGTCTCTGCTCTGAGCTCAGGGGAGAAAAAGTGAGATACAAATTAAACAGCTGATAATTCACTGAGGTCTCCCTGAATCTTGGGAGGAGAATGTTAGAGTACTATCTCCTCTCTGCATGATAACATGAAGCTTCAGTATTTTCTCCAGCAGCATGTCTTTTAAACAGCAGGCTGCTGAAACCAGAGGAATGAAAAACTAATCCATATATTAATTTTGCTTTAGATCTATCTATGGAGGTTATAGACATTTTCTGGCTGTACTAACAGCCATTCACTCATTTCGCATCCACTTGAGGAGCTATTGATCTTAACTATTTATGTTTTATCGGACAGGGTATTTTGTATTACATTTCCAAATAGAACATCTCTTAAAATAAGAAGCACTTAATTTTGCTCAAAATGCATCCAGAACCAAACTATGCATCTCTAATCACCACATATGTTCTTGCTTTCCACTGAGCACTGAGCAGCGCAAGTGGTTTCTAGCCATCACAACAAAGAGCCAGGCTCCATTGAATGGAAGGCTGTTCAAACACATTGTCATGCAGATAATTTGCTCCAATGACTATATTTTTTCAAAGTGGCAGAAAAGAAAAGAAAATGCCAGAATCCACATTAGATAGTGATGTGGCTAAAGTTTCTAAGCCCTTGGCTAGGCGACTTGCATTGCTCACAATCAATATGTGTTGAGCATTGTGACTCACGAGTTCTTCCCTGGCTCAGATTTTAATTCAAGCCAGAGAAGATTTCTTCTTTCCCACTCACTGGCGGCTGCTGGAGTGACAGGCAGGGAAGGTGGTCTCTCCCAGTTTCTTATCCCCCCTTCGTCTCTGGTACCCGCCCCATGCAAATAGCAGCATTACAGGTAGCAGGGAGGGGAAGGAGGGAGCCCCCCTTCCTTCCTTCCATCCCTCCCTACTTTTGGCACCCAAAAGTAGTAGGAGGAAATAAAGTTAATCGTAATATCAGAGAAGCAGCTACAACAGTATCCACCAGGTAAGAGGACAGGGGAGTACCTAGACTGGGGCCAGCAATTACAAGTCCCTTCCTTACTAAAGTCTGAGAGGACAGGAAGGAGAGGAGCACAATTGTGGCTTAATCGGTGGAATGGCTAGGCTTCTTAATTCCGCTCTCAGGTGGTGGAGTCTAAAGGAAGTGCTACAATGGGGAAAACCAAACCATCTCTGGGCAGGACACACAAAATTAAAATACTATAAATAGAAAACCCACTAAAATCAATACAATATCCACATGAAAATGCGCATAAGCAGCATGAACTCATTCTAAAAATGACATATACATTTTGTTTTCCACTGACTAAAACATGGTTCTAAAAGTGCCAGAAGAATTAAAAGGTATCTAAAGGTAAAGGGACCCCTGACCATTAGGTCCAGTCGTGGCCGACTCTGGGGTTGTGGTGCTCATCACGCTTTATTGGCCGAGGGAGCTGGCGTACAGCTTCCGGGTCATGTGGCCAGCATGACTAAGCCGTTTCTGGTGAACCAGAGCAGTGCACGGAAATGCCGTTTACCTTCCCGTCGGAGTGGTACCTATTTATCTACTTGCACTTTGACGTGCTTTCGAACTGCTAGGTTGGCAGGAGCTGGGACAGAGCAACGGGAGCTCACCCCGTCACGGGGATTCGAACCGCTAACCTTCTGATCAGCAAGCCCAAGAGGCTCAGTGGTTTAACCCACGTCCCTAAAAGGTATCTAGTTGGTGTCAAAAATGTATGAATGTAGGCCCCAGGTGAGCCTCATTTGGAAGAGCATTCTATAACTGGAGCATTGCCACAAAAATGACCCTCTCCCTAGTGGTCACCCACTTCAGCACCTTAGGTTGGGGAGGGGGCCTCCAATGAATTATTATTATTATTATTATTATTATTATTATTATTATTATTATTATTTCTACCCCACCCATCTCTGGGCAGCTTCCAACAAAAGATTAAAAGTACATTAAAACATCAGTCATTAAAAACTTCCCTAAACAGGACTGCCTTCAGATGTCTTCTAAAAGCCAGATAGTTGTTTATCTCTTTGATATCTGATGGGAGGGCGTTCCACAGGGCGGGCGCCACTACCGAGAAGGCCCTCTGCCTGGTTCCCTGTAACTTTGCTTCTCGTAGTGAGGGAACCATCAGAAGGCCCTCACAGCTAGACTTCAGTGTCTGGGCTGAACGATGGGTATGGAGACGCTCCTTCAGGTATACTGGGCCGAGGCCATTCAGCATCAACACATTGAATTGTGCTCAGAAACGTACACATGAAGGTCTTACGGTCCATACATGGAAGGAGGCAGTCTTTCAAGGGATCCCTTTCGACAGCTAGAGACAAAGGATTAACATTTACAGAGGCTTTCAACTTATTTATCATCCTTAGAATTCTGTAGACACAGTCCGCCATTTTCTAAATGGGAAGTTGGCATGATTTGCGTAGTATGCCAGTGAACTCTCCTCATTCTGCAGAATGGCAAAGGAAATGTTTTCCCCACTCCATCACCTAATCAGAAATCCGGAGAAGCAGAGGACTGGTCAGATTCTACTTGCCAGGCTGATGTACAAGTAACCAGCTCACCAATAAATAATTTATATGCAATAATAATAACAATAACAACAACAACAAGAATAATAACAATACAGTGGTACCTTGGGTTACATACGCTTCAGGTTACATACGCTAACCCAGAAATATTGCTTCAGGTTAAGAACTTTGCTTCAGGATGAGAACAGAAATTGTGCTCCGGCGGCACGGCAGCAGCAGGAGGCCCCATTAGCTAAAGTGGTGCTTCAAGTTAAGAACAGTTTCAGGTTAAGAACGGACCTCTGGAACGAATTAAGTACTTAACCCGAGGTACCACTGTAATAATAATAATAATAGCCCATCTGACTGGGTTTCCCTAGCTACATTATATAAGTCACTGCTTGCCAGAGACATAACCAAGAAGGAGAGTCAATGGATGCATTGTTCTACCTGGATTTAAGCTTGCACAACAGAACTAACACCTGCTTTCCTGCTTGTGCCTTGCGCCCTCCCCAGATCTGCTATGGAGGGTTTGGGGTGGGTGGAAGCTGGAACAGATCTGGTGGGAGGGAAAGGGGGAAGTTGCGTTGTGTGAGCTTAAATTCTTGCACTGATGGGACAAGTTACTCAGTGCTACACAGGATATCCCTCCTGAGACTGGGCTCAGGAGCAGAAGCACAGGGGAGAGAGGAAATGGAGAGCGAAGGGGAGGAATCCGAGGGCAGCGTAGGGGAGTGTGACAGTGACCCGAGAGATTCCATGAGCTTCTCCAGCGAATCAGAAGATTCCCAGAAGGGGGCGCCGATGGTCAGGGCAAGGGGGGTCCCAGGGAGGACGCACCAGAAGCAAGGGGCCAGCGGGGACTCCCAAAGCAGCAGCGGGGGATCAGGACCAGCTTCCCCACCAGAGCGTAGTGGGGGGGAAGAGTCACATGTGTCAGGACCAGCGTCTCCTCCAGCGGGGAGAGAAGATGAGTCAGGGCTGACCACGCCCCCATCGGAAAGTGGGGAAACGGAGGGGAGGTCAGTTCCAGCTAGCCTCCCCGAAGGGGGGAGCAGTGACAGCAGTGTAACGGTCAGAAGGAAGGTGGCAGGCTGGGCGCGCGCGCCAAGTTCAAATGTACAGGCGCGCGGGACAGCAGGAAACCCGGATTGGGAACCACGTCCTAAAGCCCGCCGGAGGGAGGGGGAAGATTCAGGGGACTCAGCGTCAGAAGAGTCTAGGAAGGGCGAGACCCCGACGGACAGGCGGACCCAGAGGAGGAAAGAACAAAGGAAGAGGTGGAGCAAGGCTAGAGTCTTAAACTGGTGTCAGGGGGGAGGAGATTCAGATGGAGCTTCGGCGGTCTAGAGTTTGAGACGTAGGGCTGCGCGCTGCGGCTGTGGAAGTGAAACTGAATTTCAATAAAGACTTTTATACTTAACAACGAAGCGGCGTTGGTCCTTTGTGAGCTGGGACCTAGGGCAGCTCTGACAGGTATTTACCTATGAACTCAATGGAGTTTTCATATAAGATTCTGCTGGAAGTGTCACAAGTAGTCTGAAACTTGGAAGACCAAATTTTAAAAACACTCAACTTCTAACTGCACATTCAGACTACCAGCCATCCCAGACAAAGAAACAAAACGAAAAACATGGGACCCCCTTAAAAACATCTCTTTTATGTGATAGCAGTGTGTTTTGTTGGATGTGACATCCAAACACTCATAAAACAACACAAGGACTGTATAACAAAATGACATAAAATCAAATTCTTTGCTGAAAACAAAGTAATGTTTCTCTGTGTGTTTTTTTTTATTGTACTCCCATCTAATGGCATTGTAACATGAAGCAAAAAAAAAAAAAAAATCAGTTAAAATCTTTCCAGTCCTCTGTTGTCTGAGCATCATTGACACAATAAATACTAATGGCTCCTTCAGACTATCACATCAATAATTGCATTAGGAGTGGGACCTTTAATCTGTGATTTATCGACATGACAGCCCGTAAATACATGGTCTGTGAATTACTGTTACCAGTTGTGTAAACCGGGATGGGCAAATGGCGGCATTAAGGCCAGATCCAGCCCCCAAACCTGCTTTATGGCCCCCTGGTGATGCTATCAGTCAAGGAAGAGTAATAAAATGTTTCATTTTTGAGGGGGGAATTGTTTCCAAGTTGTAAGGAGCAGCTATTCTACGCCGTAATGCTACAATTTCTCTTTTGGGTTTTGCAGGTATAACTGTGAATGGGTGGTAATCAACTAAGTTTTACTCAGGGTAGACCATAGAAATTAATTACCATCATGAAATTAGGTCCATTAATTTCAGTGGGCCTACTGTGAGTAAAATTTAATTGAATACCACCACTGTTTGATGTTTAGTAAAAGTTTATATTCACACGTGAATAATGATAATGCCCTATTTATTTTGGGAATGTCCAACATCATCTGTATTGCTGCAGTGTATCTATTTCAGGCAACAGGCAGGAGAGAGCCAGGCTAGAGGACGACCCTGATGGAATCTGCTCTAAAATAAAATAAATCTAAAATAAAGATACAAAAATCCAACAGCCACCAAATCCAACCCCTGCCAACAACAACCCCTCCACAACACGCCGGCCCAAGAGTCTGTTCAGCAGCCCAGCTTTTGTAGCTGGAGTCAGTCCAGGTGGGGAAAGATCTACAAGGCAGGGAGCAGATCTTTCAGGATGTACAGCCAACTTGGTTGCTTCTGCTCCTTTACCTGGAAAGGGAGGTGAAAAGGAACACAAAGCCTCAAGAAGAAAGCTCTATAATGGGGTAAACAAAGGAAGGAACAGCTCTGGCTCCCATTTCCCTCATAAGCAGGCTTGTTGTGTGGTTATCTTGGGAGAGATGTGTGGCTGGAGATCGCTGTGCCTTAAGGCAGGTGATTAGAAAGGTTTGGTCTCCTCAGGTTTCTTGTGCCTCTGGTTCACACTTGGTATAAAGGGGCCTTTGCTCCAGTGTCGTCATCTTCTGTCTCCCACTCCTTCCCTTCTTGTCCAAAAAAATGATGTGTTGATGCCCCACCCCTTCCTACCAGCAGCTCCGCCTCTTCCTGCTTGTGCACTCTTTCCTGGGTTGGGTAAGCTGCTGGTGCTGAACTGGAGCTGCGTAATTGCTATTTGCCAAGCTCCAATATTCCTCTGCATTGGCAAATGCTGAGAACCAACTAAGCATTCATTAGTTCATCACTTTATAGTGGCAATGACACATGAGGATTGCTATGTGCGAAGAAGGCTGTTGCAGCTATAGCGCTGCAGATAAAACTGTCATATTGCCTCAGATCACCTGAAATACAACAGATTTCAACCAAGAATTTGCACATTCAACTGCCAGGCATCAAGTGTAGAGGAAAATGTGTCAGCCAGATCTCAATTTTGGGACATTCAGAAAAAAAATTGTTTGGAGTTGTTGACGTTCATCAAATTTCAGCAGGCCCTCCAACATTTCTATGATGAAAATTGGGACGACCCATTCCATAATGATAATTTTACTATTTATACACCACACATTTTATTAGGTTGCCGAGGCACTCTGGGCAGCTTCCAACATATATCAAAACATAATAAAACTTTAAAAAACAACAACACCCTTCTCTATACAGGATTGCCTTCTGACGGCTCAGGGATTGGATAATTCCATACCCTCCAACATTTCTCCAGTGAAAATAGGGACATCCTAAGGAAAAGCGGGACATTCTGGGATCAAATCAGAAACCGGGATGGCTTCTGTAAATCAGGGACATCCCTGGAAAATAAGAACACCTGGAGGGTCTGTTTCAGACATTCACGATTACATACTCCACATGTAAACAAGTGTGAAGTTCTCTTTGTGTGTTACTCATATTAAAGGACAAAACATACACAGGGGCTGTGGGGCTGTGCATTTAGCCCCCCACCTCCAAAGGTCACATGGCCCCTCTCTCATGTGCTAACTGATAACTTCTGAAGCAGGGACCATTTCCATCCCTGTCTGTTCCTCACGTGAAATCAGGGTTCCAGATCATATCAATCCACATTTGAGGGCTAGGAGGAGCAAATAGACAAATGACCCTGTTGCTCCTTTGCATCTATGTTACCCCTTTGCAAAAGGCCTTTGTACTCCTTTACCCGTGGCAGATGTCACAGCGAATGTCTGAAACATTCTGTGACACGTGGAGAGTTTCATGTTGCCTGTAATATTGTGGCTGAGCACAACATGTAAAAAAATAAGCAGTGGATCAGGCCCCAGACCTGTTCTATCCTGTGTCCCATAGTCGCCTATTGCATGCCTGTGGCAAGGCTACAAGCAGAGTTGGCCCAAGGCATTTTGGCACCTGAAGCAAATGGTGTCTCCCAGCCAGGGAAGAAGAGGAGAAGGAAGATCTACATCAGGAAAAATTGTGTGTGTGGGGGGGGGGGGGGGGTTATAGTTGGAACAAGTAGAATGAAGATCTACATTGGGAACAATGGAGAGAAGCAAATCTATCCATGTTGTTGTTGTTGTTTAGTCGTTTAGTCGTGTCTGACTCTTTGTGACCCCATGCACCAGAGCACACCAGGCACTCCTGTCTTCCACTGCCTCCCACAGTTTGGTCAAACGCATGTTGGTAGCTTCGAGAACACTGTCCAACCATCTCGTCCTCTGTCGTCTCCTTCATCTTGTGCCCTCCATCTTTCCCAACATCAGGGTCTTTTCCAAGGAGTCTTCTCTTCTCATGAGGTGGCCAAAGTATTGGAGTCTCAGCTTCAGGATCTATCCTTCCAGTGAGCACTCAGGGCTGATTTCCCTAAGAATGGATAGGTCTGATCTTCTTGCAGTCCATGGAACTCTCAAGAGTCTCCTCCAGCACCACAATTCAAAAGCATCAATTCTTCGGCGATCAGCCTTCTTTATGGTCCAGCTCTCACTTCCATACATCACTACTGGGAAAACCATAGCTTTAAGTATACGGACCTTTGTTGGCAAGGTGATGTCTCTGCTTTCCCTTTTCTTGTGAGGAATCCTATTCGGAATAAGGGAATTTCCCTTAAAAAAAGGGAAACGTTGACAGCTATGAATCTACCTTACTCCAAGGTTGAACTGTTCATCAAAGGCCTTCATGGGGTGAAAGGTGCCTGCTCTGAATCACACTGGGCGAGTGCAGAGCTCAGGAAACCCCAGAGAGCAGCCCCTGCCATTTCCTCCCTAGGGGTGGAGACCAGCAGTGCCTCCTATTCACTGAGAAGCCACTGTGGAAGTGGCGTGTGGGTGCTGAGGTATCAGCAGGTCTGGCCTCCAAAGAGTGTGCCACAGCTTGAGGTGGTGGCCACACCTTGCTTCATGGGCTGGCCAGCTCTGCCTAGAAGCAGGACAGAGAAGCAGAAGCCATAACCTTCTGTTGTTCACAGTGGCTTGTACCCAGAGACATGCTGCCTCTGATTCTGGAGGGAGTATACAGCCATCATCATGACTGGTGTGGCCTCTGAGAGGCGCAGCATCCAGTGACATGTCTAATCCTCTTTTTGTCTTGGATGAAGAAGACTTGTAAGTGTCTGGTAAGTGTGAAGGCTTACTTCTAGATGATGCTGTTGCTGGGCAGCCGCCATTCTGAGAGCCAGAAAAGAGTCTGTAGCTACTTCCCCCAACACCTTGTAGGAACAAATCCATTCAGGGTCTTTTCTGTTGTGGAAAGCCCTCTCAGCAGATGTCAAGGAGATAAATAACTATACAATATTAGAGAAGCTTGGCAGTTTCAAAGTGTTAAGCTTCGTTGACTAAATACAAGTAAAATGCAGTGCCAACTTAGATCACTTGCAGCTGCATGGATTCCATCAGAACACTTTCTGATACAAACCGAAAACCATCCTATTTCCTAGGTGTAAAGAAAGGTCCCCTTTTCTGCCTCTGATTTGAGAGATATGTTGTCTCAGGGTTGCATGTGAGAACAGCAGGTTTGCGTGCAGACCAACATTAGTTAAGTGGGAGCCAGGTTTGGAGAACACTCTAAGCCAGCGGTTCTCAATCTGTGGGTCCCCAGATGTTGTTGGACTACAACTCCCATCATCCCTGAGCTCTGGCCTTGCTAGCTAGGGGTGATGGGAGTTGTAGTTCAACAACATCTGGGGACCCACAGGTTGAGAAAGGCAGCTCTAAGCCATACCTTGGTTTAGCTCAGCTAAACCAACAATTTAAAAGACCTTGTGGAAGCCAGGCAGCTGCAATTTCCTTCAATAGGAGACCACATGCCAGACCCTCCAAATATCCCTATTTTCCAGTGAGAGTCATAGATTTACAGAAGCGATCCCGGTTTCTGGTTTGATCCCGGAATGTCCCACTTTTCCTTAGGATGTCCCTATTTTCATTGGAGAAATGTTGGAGGTTAGGGAGTTATGCAACCCTGAGCCAAGGAGATAAGTAACCATACAAAATTTAGAAAACATCTGAAGGCAGCCCTGTATAGGGAAGTTTTTAAATGTTTGATGTTTTATTATGCTTTTATATTTGTTGGAAGCTGCCCAGAGCGGCTGGGGCAACCCAGTCAGATGAGCAGGGTACAAATAATAAAATTGTTGTTATGATTATAGACACCAATAATCATGTGCTGTAGCTGTTGCATGCCACCCCAATCTCTGAGTGGTGCAAGATTCTAGGGGTTCTAGGCACTTACACAGGATTCATGTTTCCTTTGGAATGAGGTACAGCCGAGACTGCAATGTCTTTATGATATACCGTTTTCTTACACATATATACACTCTGAGCCTATGATGGGGTATGAACACCACAAGAGGGCCTTGCTTCACCCATAGCCACAGACTTGGCGTCACACAGAAATCCAGCATTGCTCTGACTCTCTCGGTTCCCAGCTTCCTGCTTTGCGTCTAGCTCACAACACTCAAACTCTCTCCTCTGGCCTTTCTAGGTACCCGTGGGTTGAAGGAGGGAGGCCCCCACCCATGTGCTTTCTTGTGCAGAGCCACTTCCTTTCGTCCCCTTAATGGCCCATCACCTCACTAGGAAGCTACCTCAGCTATTCCAGGAATTAGAAGGGGACCCAGGCTTTCAGTCTACCTTCTGCCAATTCATAACATAGCCTTTAACTCTTAACTACAGAAGAACGCCTGCCTTTGTTGTTGTTGTTTAGTCGTTTAGTCATGTCCGACTCTTCGTGACCCCCTGGACCAGAGCACGCCAGGCACTCCTGTCTTCCACTGCCTCCCGCAGTTTGGTCAAACTCATGCTGGCAGGTTCAATAACACTGTCCAACCATCTCGTC
Organism: Podarcis raffonei; assembly: GCF_027172205.1. Taxonomy (NCBI): domain Eukaryota; kingdom Metazoa; phylum Chordata; class Lepidosauria; order Squamata; family Lacertidae; genus Podarcis; species Podarcis raffonei. Next base: position 6,264,480 of record NC_070614.1, on the reverse strand, counting down.
CTCTGTCGTCCCCTTCTCCTTGTGCCCTCCATCTTTCCCAACATCAGGGTCTTCTCCAGCGAGTCTTCTCTTCTCATGAGGTGGCCAAAGTCTTGGAGCCTCGATCTGTCCTTCCAGTGAGCCCTCAGGGCTGATTTCCTTCAGAATGGAGAGGTTTGATCTTCTTGCAGTCCATGAGACTCTCAAGAGTCTCCTCCAGCACCACAATTCAAAAGCATCAATTCTTCGGCGACCAGCTTTCTTTATGGTCCAGCTCTCACTTTAATACATCACTACTGGGAAAACCATAGCTTTTACTATACGGACCTTTGTTGGCAAGGTGATGTCTCTACTTTTTAAGATGCTGTCTAGGTTTGTCATTGCTTTTCTCCCAAGAAGCAGGCGTCTTTTAATTTCGCGGCTGCTGTCACCATCTGCAGTGATCATGGAGCCCAAGAAAGTGAAATCTCTCACTGCCTCCATTTCTTCCCCTTCTATTTGCCAGGAGGTGATGGGACCAGTGGCCATGATCTTCATTTTTGGGATGTTGACCTTCAGACCATATTTTGCGCTCTCCTCTTTCACCCTCATTAAAAGGTTCTTTGAGGGTGAAACGCCTGCCTTTAATAAGGAGTAAACCAGAGGAAAGAAATTCAACTGAATGTAGGTGAGCTTCCTAAATCCAGTGGGTTTCAGGGGCTGCGTCTGAAATGGAGCAGCCATAGGCTATTCTTCCTTTGCCTTCTATCTTAGTTTGCTTGCCTCTTCCCAGCAAGGGTTAATCTCTTGTCTTGCACTTCTTCCTTCTGGGTTTCTTCCACACAGAGATATAAGAAGTACAGCAGCATCATATCATCTGGATAAGGATTTTCCAGGTTTTCGAAGGAGAAGCCATTTTTAAACCTCCCCTGGGGCAGAAGCAAGAACAGCCAAATAAATCAATGGAGGAATCCAGCATCTTACATAGCTGTGATTGTGGTACAGAATGCAGAATTTCCCCTGCAAAACAAAAGTGTCAGGAAAGACAAGTTTCTGCTCTAACTTAGAACTTATTTCATGTGAATTGTAATTTTTCCCCCCAGGGGTTTTTTGTACCCTTATTGCAGGGTTCGACCACTGTTGAGAGAAAGCACCCACCAGTTCCACAGTCTTGTTCTGCTCAGTACTAGAGGAATTGCAGGTCTAGACATTTGGTGCATCTCCATGTTGCAGGTCACAGAAAAGGTCATTCTGTATCTTACAGAACAGAGCAAGATAATTCAGTGGTACCTCAGGTTCCAGACACTTCAGGTTACAGACGCTTCAGGTTACAGGCTCCGCTAACCCAGAAATAGTACCTTGGGTTAAGAACTTTGATTCAGGATGAGAACAGAAATTGCACAGTGGTGGCACGGCGGCAGTGGGAGGTCCCATTAGCTAAAGTGGTGCTTCAGGTTAAGAACAGTTTCAGGTTAAGAATGGACCTCCAGAACGAATTAAGTTCTTAACCCGAGGTACCACTGTACATGAAACGTGTGGAGTAAGGTAAAGGTAAAGGGTCCCCTGACTATTAGGTCCAGTCGTGTCCGACTCTGGGGTTGCGGCACTCATCTCGCTTTATTGGCCGAGGGAGCCGGCGTACAGCTTCCGGGTCTTGTGGCCAGCATGACTAAGTCGCTTCTGGCGAACCAGAGCAGCGCACGGAAACACCATTTACCTTCCCGCCGGAGCGGTACCTATTTATCTACTTGCACTTTGATGTGCTTTCGAACTGCTAGGTTGGCAGGAGCTGGGACCGAGCAACGGGAGCTCACCCCGTGGCAGGGATTCGAACCGCCGACCTTCTGATCAGCAAATCCTAGGCTCTATGGTTTAACCCACAGTGCCACCCGCGTCCCTAACGTGTGGAGTACAGGCTTATAATTTGACCAACCAAAGTAAAAGCAAACAATACAAGTGGGCCTGTGTGCTGTTACTTGTCCATTTGTAAGCACCAGAGAGTCTTTTTTTAGTCCCACCATGAATAAAAGCTCTGCACAGTTTAATTTGAGACGTCAGAGCTTACATTTGTCATTTGTTCCAGTTTCCGAATGTCAAGAAGGGCACCCAGATAATCTCAAATCTACCCTATTTTTGCACTTCCTTTTATTACCCTATTATGATATGTCATGTGCCAACAGTGTGTCACATTCAGTTGCGTCATGCTGCATGCATGTTACAGTTTTCAAGATTTGAAAACTTTTTTTTTTAAAAAAAGGTTCATTTCTCACATGAAATAAGCCTCCAGCTAAAAAGAGCTGGTATATTTTCTTACTTGGAGTAGATTTGCTCTCTGATCATAGTTCCATGGGCAGTTCCTACTTTTTTCCCTGGAAAGGGGAGGCTACAGAAACCAGAAACTGAGACTTCGTGTCACTCTAATATATTCATATCTCTGTGGTCTTCCTTGCCCAACCAAAGCAGAGACTGGTTGGCCCCTTTGAAGGTGAAATCCCTTCCATGCCTCTCTTCCCCAGGCCCTGGGCCTATCAGCCTACCTTCACCAGCTTTGCTCTCATTGGTTTAATTGTATTGCAAGTAGCCTCTCTAAGGTGGGCTACCCATCAGTTCTCCTTTGGTATCGTCAATATGGTTGCTGAGGGTCTTCTTCTTTTCCGTGTTTGTTAGCTCCATGAAAGGATGCTAAGCTCAGCATTTAGGATGTGGCTGGTAGCATCCCTGATGAAATGCCTACTTTATTATGAAGCTCAACTAGTAGTAATAATAATAATAATAATAATAAATTTTATTTATACCCTGCTCTCCCCAGCCAAGACTGGGCTCAGGGCGGCTAACACCCGATATAAAAACAATTGACTGAAATACAACTTAAAACAAGCTTAAAATACATTAAAACATTAAAATACAGCCTCATTTCAGTGGAAAGTCAAATCAAAAACATTTTTGGGGATGAAAATGTCAAGTCTTCACCAAGGCTAACTATCCGGACTGGTCCTACATGGGCCAGAAAAAAGCCAGGGAAGTCCCCAAATAGGAGTCCCATCACAGAAGGAAAGAGGGGGAGGGAATCAAACTGATTCCAAGCCAAAGGCCAGGCGGAACAACTCTGTCTTACAGAGTTCTTCTTTCGCATTCTCTTAATTGATTGATTATTTCTTCTTCTTTTTTTGTTTTCTTAACTTTTCCCTGTAGCTATTCTGATTAATTAGAAATCCTCTTAGCACTGCCTTGCTAGCATCCCAAGCTATATCAATATTTGTTTCTTTATTTATATTCATGTCAAAATAATCTTTTAAAGTTTTTTTGGCCTTCTCAATTGTCTCCTCATTTTCAAAAAGGTAATCGTTCATTCTCCATCCATATGTCCCCTGTACTCTACTTTTTAACTCCAAAATTACTGAGCTATGGTCAGAAAGGGTTCTAGGTTGGATTTCACATTTCACTGCTCTTGTTGTTAATTCTCTTGAAACCCATATTTGGTTCAACCTAGCCCAGCTTTGATGTGGTTCTGAAAAATGTCTGAATTGTTTCGTTATTGGATTTTTATGTCTCCAGATATCCGTTAAATCTAGATTTTCCACCAGATTATTAAATGTTCTTGGTAACTTCCCTTGCTTGAGTTTTCTTCTTTTCGCACTTCTGTCTAATTCCGGTATTGGCACAGCATTCAAGTCTCCGAGTAAAATCAACTTGTGATTCTCCAAATCTAATAACATTTGTTCCAGTTTTTTAAACTCTGCTTTATTTATGTTTGGTGCATAAACATTTATTACGTTAATCTTTTCTCCCTGGTGATTAATTTGTACTCCCAGAATTCTTCCTTCATCATCCTTACATATTAATATTGGTTCCCATTTCTCCTTCACATATATCCTGACTGGTCCTACATGGGCCAGAAAAAAGCCAGGGAAGTCCCCAAATAGGAGTCCCATCACAGAAGGAAAGAGGGGGAAGGGAATCAAACTGATTCCAAGCCAAAGGCCAGGCGGAACAACTCTGTCTTACAGGCCCTGCGGAAAGAAATCAGATCCCGCAGGGCCCTGGTCTCACGAGACAGAGCGTTCCACCAGACCGGAGCCAGTGTTGAAAAGGCCCTGGCTCTGGTTGAGGCTAATCTGACTTCCTTAGGGCCGGGGCCTCTAGGGTGTTGCTATTTATGGACCTTAAGGTCCTCTGTGGGGCATACCGGGAGAGGCGGTCCCATAGGTACGGGATTACTAGTTGCAATGGGATCGCTTTGTGTAGCAAAACACGCATTTGTTCCCACGCCTCGGCCATGACTTTCTGGGCAGGAGAGTAGCTCACAGGAAGCCAGAAGAGGAGTTGTCCATGGTGCACTCCTCATGAATGAACAGCTGCTTCCAAGTCTAATCTGACAGGGACCCTGAGCTCTGTTGTCTGACAACATGGCCACCGCAAGGAGACATGTCCTGAACCTTGCCCAGTCTTTAAAGAAGAAACACTGGAAAATTCATTGGTACTTGGATGCCTAAGGCAGAAAATCCATACAGTGATGCTACACAAACACTAATCAACATGAGACCAATCCACCAGGAAAAATCTTTTGAACAACCATCATTGAAGTTAATTGGAGCTGAATAATAATAATAATTATTATTATTATTATTATTATTATTATTTATTTATACCCCGCCCATCTGGCTGGGCTTCCGCAGCCACTCTGGGTGGCTTCCAAAAAAAATATTTAAAATACTGTAATACATCAAACATTAAAAGCTTCCCTAAACAGGGCTGCCTTCAGATGTCTTCTAAAAGTTTGGTAGTTATTTTTCTCTTTGATATCTGGTGGGAGGGCATTCCACAGGGCGGGCGCCACTACCGAGAAGGCCTTCTGCCTGGTTCCCTGTAACCTCAATTCTCACAGCGAGGGAACCGCCAGAAGGCCCTCGGCTCTGGACCTCAGTGTCCGCGTAGAACGATGGGGGTGGAGATGCTCCTTCAGATATACTGGACCGAGGCCATTTAGGGCTTTAAACACTTTGAATTGTGCTCGGAAACATACTTGGAGCCAATGTAGGTCTTTCAGGACCGGTGTTATGTGGTCTCGGCGGCTGCCCCCAGTCACCAGTCTAGCTGCCGCATTCTGGATTAGTTGTAGTTTCCGGGTCACCTTCAAAGGTAGCCCCACATAGAACGCATTGCAGTAGTCCAAGCGAGAGATAACCAGAGCATGCACCACTCTGGCAAGACAGTCCGCAGGCAGGTAGGGTCTCAGCCTGTGTACCAGATGGAGCTGATAAACAGCTGCCCTGGTCACAGACACATTATTGTGCAGAAGCTGCTCCAGGTCCAAAAGCAACATCAGTCCAGCGCCCTAAGATCTTACAAAGATGCTTCTGCCTCTCAGCAGTTTTTCTCTCCGCTTAGCAATGTTTTTCTAATCAGTTCCAAACCTCGAAACTATTTCCTTTCTGTAGCCAAAATCAAAGGTGTGAAAACTGTTCCTTTCAGCCCTCATCCAGGCAGACTTAGTGTGACACCATTTCCAGTGGTTTGCAGCAAGCAAAGACTTAATAGGAATCTGTTGGTCCACCGTAGAGGTCAGGGGATACATAAATTTAAGGGGATTTAGTACAATCAAAGAGCATGTTTACAACAAAAATGAAGCAACCCCTCTACCCCACCACGTCTTGCCTTTATACTATTGCGGTTTTTAATTTTATATTGAAACATGTTTAATCACTTTACCCCCTCACCACTCAATTTATTTTGAACTTGAAAGCATTTTAAAACACCCTTTTAGTTCACAAAGAGGTTTCCCCCCCTTTTTACAAGCCCTTTCCATTACAAAAAAACCCCTAAGTTCTAAAAAGCCTTTAAACTCACTTTCCAAAGTGCATTAGGTTTTAGCTGAATACATCAAATTCTAAGTCTTAAATGCAAAGATCCTTTATCAGCAGTACGTACATATTACCAAAGTCACCAGAATTGGCTCACAGTAGCATATTTGTTGAGATGCGGGGAAAGGGGGCTTTGAGTCTGCAAATACCATTGCTAATCTATATGATCTCCCTCAGATGAACTTTCTGCCTTCAGGGAACCGTTTTAGCATTGATCTGTCTTCCCAGGAACCCCAGTGCAGCTGCCATGCAACTCCAGTCGACTCTGGGGCAGGTTTTAGGGCAGGTTTCCCTAATCTGGTGCCATCTGGTGGACATGCTACCTGGGAGTGAAAGGAGTTGGGTTTCTGGAGGGCATGAGGCTGGGGGTGCCTGATCTAGGACAAACAGTCCGCATGGGGTCTGGGCTAGTGTTGCCCACATGTATTGAATGTGTGCTCTAGTAAATGTAAATGGACCCCGGACCATTAGGTCCAGTCGTGGCCGACTCTGGGGTTGCGGCGCTCATCTCGCTTTATTGGCTGAGGGAGCCGGCGTACAGCTTCCGGGTCATGTGGCCAGCATGACTAAGCCGCTTCTGGTGAACCAGAGCAGCGCACAGAAGCGCCGTTTACCTTCCCGCTGGAGCAGTACCTATTTATCTACTTGCACTTTGACGTGCTTTCGAACTGCTAGGTGGGCAGGAGCAGGGAGCGAGCAACGGGAGCTCACCCTGTCGTGGGGATTCGAACCGCCGACCTTCTGATTGGCAAGTCCTAGGCTCTGTGGTTTAACCCACAGCACCACCCGCGTCTCAATGTGTGCTCTAGAACACCCCTAATATTCCTCTACATTCTAGGGGAAATCAGTAGTGATGGGCAAGCTATTTTTCAGGGAAACTTCTCTGCCATGGTTGTTGTTGGCATCTGTCTGTCTTGAGAGTGCACCTCCAGGGGTGAAGTCAAAGCACTGTGTTAGAAGCACCAGAGTGACCTTCCATGGTGTCAAGCCTGGGCAGTGTATATGGAGACGCTGGGCTGCCCGGATGACAAGACCCCATTGGTGTCTGCCATTATTCCTGAATAAATCTCAGGTTTCAGAATACAGAGTTTAAACACTTTTAAAAATATAAATATTACCATATTTTTTGCACCATAACACTCACTTTTTCCCTCCTAGAAAGTAAGGGGAAATGTCTGTGCGTGTTATGGAGCGAATGCCTGCAGGTGGCGGGGGGATCTGCTGTAGTCGTGAGCAGAGGATCCATGGTTCCGCTTCCTTTCCTCCTCCGTGGTTACAAACATGGATCCACATGGATCCTCAGGATTTTTGCATTGGGCCACTCCAAACTCACTGTCAGATCACATGTCTGTGGCCACAGCATGAACCACAAAAATCATATCTCCACTATTTCGTTTAGAATATTTTTTTTCTTGTTTTCCTCCTCTAAAAACTACGTGCGTGTTATGGTCTGGCGCGTGTTATAGAGCGAAAAATACAGTAAATTTTATTTAACACAATTATTGCAAAATACAAGCAAAATACATACATACATATTTTTTTCAGATAAGCACACACATATAAAAAAAGAACAAAAAAGAGAAAAGGAAGAAAAGAAAAAGAAAAAATATGAAGAAAAATTGCAAAAAGAAGAAAAATGGGAAGAATTACCTCCAAATCCACTCCACAAATATCTCAACAATAAAACTTCATTATTTGACTTCCATCGCTTACACTGCACTTCCAATATACATTTTAAGCAAATTTGTATCTGTTATTCCATATTTTCTCCATACAATCTCATACAAATGTTCTAATCAATAAGTTTTCTAAATCTTTCATAAATCTATTCTAAACACAACCAATACCTTACACTTACCGTAATCCTTGTCTACATAAATGATCATTTAAATAGTTCCATTGTTTCTGGATTATATTTTTTGGTTTTTGTCTTATCAAATCAGTCAGCTTTGCTAATTCCAAGTTTTAAAACACTTGATTAGGGCAGAGGAAGATTCAAGTGGGGCCTTTAGATATGATATGGACCTATTCTGAGACTCAAGAGACCAAGCAACTCTTTGTGGCTTTAGTTCCAAGTAGGCGTAGTTGAGCAGGTCCATTTTGGCTTCTCTCACTTTCACTTTTCCCCAGTTTTAAGTTCAGTTCCCCACATTTCCACATCAGTTTGCTTTTTTAAAAAAATAATCCTTGTGAAAATTCACCAGCATTTTGGACAAGTTTATTTTAATATACATACCTTTGTATGCAATTTTGCCCAATGTACACATTTTTGCAAAGGAATTTCCCCTAATATAACATATATTTGTATGTTATTTTCACTAACAGATGCATTTTTTATAAACACTTTACCCAGGTAAACGAATATTTGTGCGCATTACCTGACAAGAGCATTGTAACATTTGGAGAACTGTTTCACAAAGCGCCAATTGGGTAGAATGGCCTTTAAATGGGAACTGAATCGAATGTCTCCTCCATCTCTAGTACCAAATGTCAATTTCAGTCATTCTGTTCTGGAAGAAGTTGTGTGAGAACTGTAGCTTTCATTTTCAAAGCAAAAAAACTGCATACCGCTGCGATTCTCAGACCACACGAAACTGACTGGCGGTCTTTGGAAGACCAATTAAATCATTAACAATCTGGTACTACAAATCAAAGTACATGCAAAACTCGTATGGTTAGAACTATAGGCTTGCCTGTCTAATTTGATAGATGTGGCTGGTTTTGTTAGCAAAGTTCCGTGAAGTCACATATAGTGATCATCAGCTTCAGGCTCCGGTCAGGTTCAACATTCAACCTGCTTCCGTATTGGGATTTTCATCGCCTACTGCCCTCAAGTTCCATCTTGCAGTTGAGCCATTTGATGAAAATCAGGGGTCCTAAGCCAGAACCATGTTGGCCTCCTTCGTAATCCAACCCTAGTAAAAATAGCCTCAATGTTTGTTGTCAGTAAAAAATGAACAACAATGCAATATTTCCATGGACTACTTATATGATGCTCAAAGTCCACTGGTGGCCTTCAGATTGAGAACCTCTCCTATGGAAAAACAGCAACAACAGGCTGGTGGTCAAAGTTACAGCCTGATATCCTGAGGCAACAATGACCACTCCCCACATTAAATGGGGGGCACCCTTTGCGTGGTTGCGCACAGCCCCCTGGACCCTATGCAGTGCCATTAGCACAGGCATGGCTTCGCCTTCCCCAGGTGGGATACCTGCCTCAGCCAGTTGCCCAATCCTGCCTGGGGAGGCGTTGCCAAGGTGATCAAGCCAGGTAGGGGGAGGACCTTACCTGGGCTTCTCCCACCCTACCCACCCTCAGTTAAGGCTTCTTTTGCAGGTTAACCTTTTCTCCACAGCTACTTGGGCGCTGCTATGTCAAAGTTGCTGTTGAAGGGCCGGAAAGGAATTCTCCTGCATTGGCAGGTTTGCCTTTCCCGTAGCAAAACATCACAACTTTCCACCTTGGGCGGAATCCTTTAGTCTATCTTCCCTAAATGGGGGTGGGCGTGTTGCAGTGACCCACTCCCCTTCCTCTTTGCGGTGGCGATACCAGGGTTCGCCTTTAAAGGGGTTGTTTGAGGGGAGGCTTTGGCCATACCCCTAGAAGTCGTCATTGCTTTCCCCTGTGATGGTGGCATAATGGGGGTGGGCTCTCTCTGCTTGAACATATGTTCTCCAGAGCCAGCCCATCCCCTCCCCCACACTGGATAACCCTGATGTTCCCCAGATCCTCGGCAGGGGACTGGAAGGGATAAACGCCCAATGCCTGAGCCAAGGTCTACCCACATCTGAAACATAATAAAGTTGTGGCCAATTTTAATCCCAAAGCACTTTGTCTTGAGTCATTATTCCACACGGGGGCCACCCAGGGTTTGGGGGACTCCGCCTGTCCACGCAATACTTAGAAAGTGCTGAATAGCACAAGTATTTTATTGGAGAAGTCAAAATCTTCCACAGGAAGGGAGATACTCCCAAACTGCTGCAAGGCCACGGTCTCCTGGCAAAGCGGCACCCCATTGCATCTTAACACCCTTGAGATTATGTCTCACTCTGACTGGGAAAACTGACATGAGCCCCTTGTAATGTGAGTTAAAAGGACCCTGTCAATGCCTCTGAGATAGGGTGGCCAGATGGAGAGGGAAACATGACAAGTTATACATGCTGAAACCCCCTCTTCTGCAGAACTATTAAAGGTAAAAGAGCCTTTTTGCCATCTTCTTATTTTGTACCAGGTAGGACTCCTGTTGGGTTAGAAACAGGGGAATGAGCTGGGTGAAGTCCATGAGGCATCATCTGTCCTTCCCTATGTCAGATAAAAAGCAGAGAGATCACCTTGCCAATGAAGGTCCATATAGTTAAAGTTATGGTTTTCCCAGTAGTGATATATGGAAGTGAGAGCTGGACCATAAAGAAGGCTGATGGCCGAAGAATTGATGCTTTTGAATTATGGTGCTGGAGGAGACTCTTGAGAGTCCCATGGACTGCAAGAAGATCAAACCTATCCATTCTGAAGGAAATCAGCCCTGAGTGCTCACTGGAAGGACAGATCGTGAAGCTGAGGCTCCAATACTTTGGCCACCTCATGAGAAGAGAAGACTCCCTGGAAAAGACCCTGATGTTGGGGAAGATGGAGGGCACAAGGAGAAGGGGACGACAGAGGACGAGATGGTTGGACAGTGTTCTCGAAGCTACCAGCATGAGTTTGACCAAACTGCGGGAGGCAGTGGAAGACAGGAGTGCCTGGCGTGCTCTGGTCCATGGGGTCACAAAGAGTCAGACACAACTAAACGACTGAACAACAACATGTCAGATAAGCGCAGGTATCTTTTGTGCCTTGCAGAAAATGCCCTTGCTTGTGTAGAGTTTGATCCTGTGGCTTTCCTGTCTGCCTCTTCACCTAAACGTTATCTAGTCCTCCAGGCACCCATCACAGGTCTTTGCTTAATAAATGACAGCTCCTGGCATTTCAAATCCTCTGCCAAAATAAGCCAGTAGAAATGAATACTGTTTGAATGAGACAAGTGCTTTGAGGGTGGGAGCCAAAAATGGTTGTCTCCTCTTGCCACCCGCTTGCTCGGCTTGGCTTCAGGCCTTTTCCTCTGAAGGGGAAAACATTTTTTTTTTACCATCTGTATCACTTGGGAAATACAGTTCATGGTGGGATGTCAGATGCACAATTGGTTTGTGTTAGATTATTAAGCATGAAACAGATGTGGCATGTTTCCGAGAGCAGGAGTCACCTATTCAGATATAATCCTGGACCATTCAGCTTTTGTATTTATAGCCCTGAATACATCGAGGAAGCTAATAAACAGCAATTACAGGCATAGAGGGATCACAGTAGATGGTTATATCTTCCAAATGGGCCATTGATGGGTTTGAAAAATACACTTTCTAGTGATAATGGATGCTGTTGTTTTGAACTGTCTGTGTGCTGGGACTGACGTTGTATAGGAGCCCAGAAATTCTCCATTGGCTCAAGTTTGGCTGCTGAAATTCTGCTATCTGTTTAGAGCATCTAAGACTGATCTGTGGCAAGTAAGCTCACTGCTATCCTAAAAAGCAAGGGTAGGGGGAAGAGACTGGATTTATTGCTCCATTTGAAAATACGTTGCAGCATAGCATGATTCAGTTTGTTTATTAGCACCAATGTTTCTATCGGTCTTTGAAACTAGCACTAACTCCTTGATATCACATAGATCATCAGGTTCAGGACTGCACAATACGTGAACCGCTATGCTGAATGCAGGTAGCCAGCCGTGTATGTCGGTCCTCTTGGTTTTGCTGCCTGCCTGGGATTGCAAGAATGGGGAGAAGGTTATCTAGCACCTGGCAAACCACAATGCATGGCTGTTTAATGCATTCAGGGGTATGTGCGTATGTGTCATAAATTGTTTTGGTGTGGTTAAAGGCTCTCAGTTAAGTTTTGAAAACAAGCAGATAACTATGGCAATGGAAAAGATTTGAGTGCTTCTACAGAGTTCTGGTGGCAGGATCCTTTTTAAAAAAGATAGAAAGTAGCTTTAAAAAAACCCCTATTTCTGCAAATGCTTAGGTTGCAATCCTCAACATGTCTAGCTGGAAGTATATTATTTTGAATCAAGGGGGGTTTACTTCCAGGAGTTAGGACTGAGGCCTAGACTGGTCAGCCACGAGAGAAAGACAAAAGGGTTATGTTTCTCTTTGCGACTTTTCACATTGCTAGTAGGTTACAGAGAAAACATGAGTTTGCAAAGAAACCCTGACAGACTTGCTATGGCCAGGGAAACATGGAACAATGTGCCAGTAGCATGCAAAACTTTCAGAAAAAGGAGCATCAGCTGCTTCTAACCTTCTGTTCTACTCTCAAGCTGCTCAACTGTTCTGGTTAGCAAATTGATTCTTTTTATAGGAAGTGCATATTAGAACAAAAATACACCCAATTACCACTGAAATATATGCTGTGGGTTGGTAAGTGTTTTCAGAGATGAAATGATTGGACAAAAATAATTCTTAAGCAAACCTGTGGGGCCCCCGATGTTGCTAGTGACTCCACCCCCATCGTTCTGCCCGGACGCTGAGGTCCAGCGCCGAGGGCCTTCTGGCGGTTCCCTCACTGCGAGAAGCAAAGCTACAGGGAACCAGGCAGAGGGCCTTCTCGGTAGTGGCGCCCGCCCTGTGGAACGCCCTCCCATCAGATGTCAAAGAGATAAACAACTACCTGACATTCAGAAGACATCTGAAGGCAGCCCTGTCCAGGGAAGTTTTTAATGTGTGATATTTTAGTGTTTTTTGGTTTCTATGGAAGCCGCCCAGAGTGGTTGGGGAAACCCAGCCAGATGGGTGGGGTACAAATAATAAATTATTATTATAGACTACAAGTCCCATCATCCATGACTATTGGCTGTGCTGGCTGCAGTTAATGGGAGTTGGAGACCAACACCCAGAAAGGCCACAGATTCCCCATTCGGGGATAAATGGGATAAATGACAACAGCAAAATCAGGTCACCTATCTCTCTGTTGCCAGCCTATTGTATTCAATGCAGATGTTTTTGCCTGCTGGAAATAGCTTAATTAATATAGATATATTGATGTTGTTCAATCAGGAGACTCACTGTTGCTCATGAAAACTAAACAGTGGATCTTTCTTCATCAAAAGGTATCATGGTTTCAGTATCTACAGCATTGTATATTCCATTCTAGGGAATTTGTTTAATTTGTGGACTTTGACAAAATGGGAAAGTGGTTACCCAAAGGGAATTGACGAAGAAAGAGTGCTCTTTCCAGTATACAGATGTTTTCTGGAAATAAACACAAGCAGAGATCATTATAAGAACAACTGGTGCAGGAATTTGAGGATAAGTATTTCAGAGTCCCTCTGGATAGCTTTGCATAATGCCATTAGAAAACTCTGCCTCATCAAGATTATAAGGAGCCCACTTGAAATTAGCTTGCAGATGGTTTGCTACACTGGCTCGGATAAACAAGTTTTGTCATATGGCTAAATTCTAATGTTGGGAGTGTACAACAGTTTACATCAACTTCCTGCTTCTGTGACAGTATTGTGGAGTAACTCAGATTTTTTTGGATTAGGTGATGTACTTCAGATTACTGTGATTAAGATTAGAGATGTGAAGACCTGGGGGGGGGGAACCACATTTTTTTCCTGCTCCCCCTCCCTAATTTTTTGGGAAATGAAGTGGGGTGGGACCTAGACAACTGAAAAATATATGAGCCCTCTGCCTTATTTCTCAATAGCCCTGTTTTGGCTACCGAACTTCTGGCACTTAGCAACTGAGTTTGCTGTTAGTGTGAGTGATTATTACCCCAGAATGCTAGCAGTGCCCCTTCTCTTCAAGTGCACTCAGCCTACAGTGTAACTTGGCAATCAGCAAGAGCCAGATTGGAATAACAAAATGAGAGCCATACTTATACTGAGAGCACCAGAAAAAGGAGGGGGAAAGAGAGAGAGAGGAACCCTTCCCTTCAATCAAGAATAGCACTCTTCTCTCTCTCCCGACCTCAGGTACTTCTGAAAGAATTATTAAAATTAAAAGTTCAGTGTGCATAGCATGTAATGTTTGCATGCACTGAAGTCAAAACTGATGTAAAGGTTTGCATTCACAAAGCAGAGAAATTTGCACCACTCTAGGTGAAAGCTGTAAGCTGGTGATTTTCCATTTCAGAGGGTTAGGCTAATGAGTCATCCTGGAAACCCAAGCAGAAGTTGAAACCTGAGAAGCTCAGCATCTCTGCGTTGTGGGAAGCCAGCAGAGAGACAGCCAGCTCAGCGTGTTTGGAGAGGGAGCTTCCAGCATAAGGGAGCCTCTCTCTGGGATCAGAGAGCAAAGTTATTGGAGTGTTTTAAAGGACTGGAGAGGGAGCTTCTAGCATAAGGGAGCCTCTCTCTGGGATCAGAGAGCAAAGTTATTGGAGTGTTTTAAAGGACTGAACAGCATTGCCTGTTAAAGGTAAAGGACCCCTGACCATTAGGTCCAGTCGTGGCCGACTCTGGGGTTGCGGCGCTCATCTCACTTTACTGGCCGAGGGAGCTGGCGTACAGCTTCTGGGTCATGTGGCCAGCAGGACTAAGTCACTTCTGGCAATCCAGAGCAGCACACAGAAATGCCGTTTACCTTCCCGCCAGAGCGGTACCTATTTATCTACTTGCATTTTGACGTGCTTTCGAACTGCTAGGTTGGCAGGAGCAGGGACCGAGCAATGGGAGCTCACCCCGTCGCTGGGATTCGAACCTCCGACCTTGTGATCGGCAAGGCCTAGGCTCTGTGGTTTAACCCACAGCACCACCCGCGTCCCGCTGCATTGCCTGTTACTTGAGTGCAATGTGTTACTTTGTATTTTGTTCTTAGTAATGTTTATATGTAACCAGTGCTTTTTTTTCTAAAAGAATGTATAAGGGTACAGCGGAACCTCTATTTGCAACCATAATCCATTCCGGAGGTCAGTCCGGAGGCTGAAATGGGTCGCTGAGAGAAGCGCCGTTGTGCGCAGGCGGCGATTGCCTGCTTCTGTGCATGTGCGAACGGTGATTGCTCGCTTCTGCGCATGTGCAAATTGTGATTGCCACTCCTGCACATGCAACCGTAAGAAGAGGCAGTGGCAAGTAGAGGTTTGACTGTACTCTCATTTTCCTACTCATATTGAAATACTGCCCCTCAATGAGGCCAAACTTAGATTCACAAAATGTTTAGAGGTATGCGTACCCTGCAACCCCCGGAAAAAGCATGACTATGTAACTACTTGTAAGGTGGGGGGAATGCAATCGTGGTTACACACAGCACCTCATATAGTGCTTTTGCATCAGTTGCAGCTGCTGTCTCGCAATGCCCACAGCAAAGGCAAAGTATGTGGACTTTACTGAGTGAGAGAGAAACAAAGCTGCAAAGGTATGCTTGAAAGCGGGGAGGTGAATGCCTTCTGAAATTTCAACATCTCATCCTAAGCAGAAACAGATTTTTATTTTTTTTTATTTTTTTAAAAAACCCCTGCCAAATGGTAAAATATATTAAACCAAACTGAAAACACTTTGAATTCCCCCTTTAATCTGCATTACATAAACAGGAGGAGACGTCGAATTTTCCTTGTACAAAAATGTTGATTGCCCGAGTGCACAATTTATTTATTTCCATAGGTAACTCAGATCCTTCTTTTTGAGCAGGCTTCCTCAAACTCGGCCCTCCAGGTGTTTCGGGACTACAACTCCCATGATCCCTAGCTAGCAGGACCAGTGGTCAGGGATGATGGGAATTGTAGTCTCAAAACATCTGGAGGACTGAGTTTGCTTATGCCTGTTTTGGAGTACCATGGTCTGGACTGTATGGGCAGATTTATTGGAGTCTATGAGTCTTGGCTTTCAAAAGAAAAAGAAAAAAGGAAGAGGTTATATAGAACCTCCAAATGTTGCCCCATTCCCCAATATCTGATATAGCACCCCTACCTAACACTCCTTTGCTGTCATTTTCATGTACGCTAAAATTCCAAATGATTAAAATTATAATGTGACATGAAAAGATAGCAGCAGAAGATAACACAATGGTTTAAACATTGAAATGCTGACTGGATTAAAAAGGCATGGAAGGTTCTTCTAAAGACCACCCATTTACGTAGGGTGGGCATTCCACAGATATGGGAACACCAAAGAAAAATCCTTGTCTATGGAGTCCCCAGATCTGGTAGCTTTCACCAGCGCAGGACTAGAGAGCAGGTTCTAATAGAAGAATCTGTTGATGGCAAAATAATTGGTCTCATATATGGTCTTGGCAGCACGAACGGTAACTGCAACTCAGTGGAAAACAGCTCAAAATCTCACACTGAATACTTGGTACCGCTCACCCTGGAACACAGCTGTAATGGTGAAAATCATGCATAATTTGAGATTTCAGCAAGGACTAGAACTTCCAGACACTTTTAATACGATTTGACATTCCTTAGTTTATGACATACAGAGTAGATCCATCATTTTCAAGACAACCATCATCACAAGCCTGGATAAACCTGAAACTATACTTGATGATCTGATGACATAGGTAGTCTCTATTTACTTTGTTGGGTGGCACTGTGGTCTAAACCACAAAGCCTAGGGCTTGATGATCAGAAGGTCGGTGGTTTGAATCCCTGCAACGGGGTGAGCTCCCGTTGCTCAGTCCCTGCTTCTGCCAACCGAGCAGTTTGAAAGCACGTCAAAGTGCCAGTAGATAAATAGGTAGCACTCCGGCGGGAAGGTAAACGGCGTTTCCGTGCGCTGCTCTAGTTCACCAGAAGCGGCTTAATCATGCTGGCCACATGACCTGGAAGCTGTACGCTGGCTCCCTCAGCCAATAAAGCGAGATGAGCGCCGCAACCCCAGAGTCGGTCTCAACTGGACCTAATGGTCCCTTTACTAAACTTATTTATTCTACGTAGCTATTTTACCATTTTGCGTTTCATCTTTTAATTCTTTTTGGTGACAATTGTTCTCTTCGTTTAATATACATTATAAAATGAAATAGAAACTTGAACAACAACAAGAGGAAGAAGCATCTGTTGCAAATGGCCTATTAAACATATTTCTTTCTGTCCTTTTGTTTGATTCTGCCATTATGGCATGGACGGTAGGAATGAATTCTATGCAACTTAGATCTCTACATTGAAAGTTTTTTTTTAAACAGCGACAACGACAACAACCATGCATACATTATATGTATATTGCTTTGCAGTATACTTTATTTACCAAACTGCCTGTCAGAAACCTGCTCAGCTATTGCTGCCTTGGGATAACAAGACGGAAAAGAGAGTAAGAGGTATTTTTCTTCAGTGTATTGATGACTAATTGTTGTAGCAGACTAGAAGTGGAATCCTAATTGTGTTTTCTCAGGAGTAAATGCTCTTGAACCAATGGGACTTGCTCCCTGAGGAAGTACACAGAGGAAAATGCCTTAAAAGTTTCATTAGAAAGTTGTTTTTGGTGGAATGTTTTCCTCCTTGCTGATAAGAGCATGAAATGTTATTAAAATATGCAAATAGCTCCTTTGATCTGTGGCAACATCACATGTCCTCTTGAATGAGCTTTTGCAGGCGGGATGGCAACATCATTGATTTGTCTATGTATAAGAGGTCCTAGATTAGGGTTACATATATCCATGGAGAATAATCGAAATTGCCTAGAGTCCTTATACTGTAACATATAAGTCCAAGTCCCATGTCTCCTTCAGACAGCTGTGATTAGTTTGAATTCATTTCTGTCTCTAAGGTGCCAGATTTATATCACTGCAAAATGTTTTACCATCTGTGATCATGTCCTTCTGCCACACAATGTTTTGACACCTGTACATACCTGATTATTACTATCAAATTTGAGACAAATCATTGCCACTCATTCTGAACCGGTTCTTTTCTATTAAAAGAATCCTGATTTTTAGAGTAGTGTAGAAATTGCTGCTTAGCTTCAATTGCATTCATGCCAAAGTTGCCTTCGCCCTACAACCTGCAGCCTGGGTTGAAATTATTCAGGCTGTGGAGCAATCTGATCACCGCTTGGGTAGTCATGTATGTCATTATACCTGAGCGCATCAACCTGCAGATTTTAACAGCTGCAGTTAAGACTGGTCTCTTGCAGGTCAACCGGAGGCTTGACATGATCACACAAATTATACGCCTGAGCACAGAGTTTCTGTTATGTGAATTTGGAAATCCCGTCTTTCATCCTCCGCCCTCCCAAAAAAGCTACACTCTCTTTTGAATGTCACAGCTGTTCTTTGCAGAGTTTCGTGTGCACACTGCTAAAATAAATAAATAATAATAGATGATGGACTTTTCGGAGCTAGCTGACCTGACTGGAAGAATCCGGGAACAGAAAGAAGAGGAGTTTCAAGAGGACTGGAGGAAATTCAAGGACTATTTGAATAAATATTGTAATATAAAAAAATTAGAAATTACTTGAAAGAAACAAATAGGCCTAGGATTAAATTAAGTTATAATTAAATAAATGGGATTTAGAATGTTAAGAAAAATGAATAAGATGAACTATAATTGGAAATTGTTTTAGTTTAATAATATTAGAAAGCTGTTACTTTTACTTACAAGCAAACTTAGAAGGGAGGGATTTGAGGAAGTCAACCAAGATGTTTAAAAGGTTGGATTTATGAAGAATTAAGTTTGTTGTTATTGCTTATCTGTTTATTGCCCCCCCTTTTCTTCTTCTTTTTTCTTTTTTTTTCTGTTTTTGTGTATCATTTTGCTTTGTGGTTTGTGTTATCACTGTGGAAAATCTAATAAAAATTTATTTAAAAAATAAAAATAAAAAAATAAATAATAAACAAATAAAACCCTCATGCCTAAAACAAATAAAACCCTCATGTGCAGGAGTTTCTGGCTGTTGAGAATTCTCAACTGCCCCAGAGCTGTTGTTTAGTTGTTTAGTCGTGTCCGACTCTTCGTGACCCCCTGGACCAGAGCACGCCAGGCATTTCTGTCTTCCACTGCCTCCCGCATTTTGGTCAAACTCATGCTGGTAGCTTCGAGAACACTGTCCCACCATCTCGTCCTCTGTCGTCCCCTTCTCCTTGTGCCCTCCATCTTTCCCAACATCAGGGTCTTTTCCAGGGAGTCTTCTCTTCTCATGAGGTGGCCAAAGTATTGGAGCCTCAGCTTCAGGATCTGTCCTTCCAGTGAGCACTCAGGGCTGGTTTCCTTAAGAATGGATTACCCCAGAGACTGGAACCAAAAAGCTGGAAAAGCTGGCAGCCCTGGCAGCTTACCTCTATTTTCTTGCATCAAGAAACACAAGAAAGGCCTTTACTCTAGCCAGAAGCTTGGCCTTGCTCTCGCCGGTTTTGGAAGGAATATTTGGAAAAGTCCCGCATGCTCAGAGACAGGCCCATTAGGGGAAATAGGAAGCCCTGAGCATTTATTTTTTAGATGTTCCTTTTATGATGAGATACGCAGAGATATCATTGACCCCCAGCTGGAGAGGCCTGCTGACCTTCCGGATAAGTCTAAACTCAATTTTCTCCTCTTAGGCAAAGACCACAAGACGACCTGGATGGTCGCCAGATTCTGTGTGCAGATCACCCCCTGAAACAAATTAGTTCACTAGGAAAACAGTTGAAGTCGGCCTCCATGGTGGCAGGGCCAATTTGTATGGTAGCCCACATTTTAGATCTTTATGTGTATATGCGTTTATCTCAGATTTTAATCTTTAAGCTGTTGTTGGACAATGTTCTAAATGTATATTTTATTCTTGTGAAAGCTGTCCCAGTTGTGCTTTTCAAGCTGGTTTTTGACCGTAATAAATGATGATGATGATGATGATGGCAAGTAAGCACGCAAGGAACTGCCAGTTGCCTTTCTCCAAACATAGTCTAACTTCCATTGTGTCCCTTCTTAAAACAAATAAATAAATAAAAATAGTATTTTCCACACAACACGAAAAATATCGAAAAATAAGCCTGAAAAATAACAATACACAAAACACAAAAATGAACATTCAAAAAACAAACAAACCACAATCCATATCTTACAAGTTAATAATATAAACGCTAAAAAGAAAAACAAACATTGACTTCCACCAATCCCACAGCACCTCCTTTACCTCTCATTGTGTCTTCCTGTTTTCCTGTTTTCCTTATCATCTCTATCCTAGCATCCAGATATAAATCCCTCTTTCTTATCCTTTCACTTCACAAGGTTATTCCACACTCAGCCAGATTTCTGTCCTCGAACCTTGGCTTTTAAGGTATTCATTTAGGCACTCCCATTCCTTTTTCACTTCATTTTTTGGTTTTTGTCTTGTTATATCTGTCAATTTGGCTAATTCTAAATATTCTGAAAGCTTACATAACCACTCTTCCCTAGTGGGTAACTGATTCCCTTTCCAATACTAAGCCGCCAGGATTCTTGCTGCAGACGTCGCGCATAGAAAAAAATTAGTTTTGTCTTTTGGAATATCATCATTTAAAATTCCTAAAAGGAATGCCTCTGGTCTTTTACTACAGTGGTACCTCAGGTTAAGTACTTAATTTGTTCCCGAGGTCCGTTCTTAACCTGAAACTGTTCTTAACCTTAACTGGTTCTTAAGCACCACTTTAGCTAATGGGGCCTCCTGCTGCCGCCACGCCGCCGGAGCACAATGTCTGTTCTCATCCTGAAGCAAAGTTCTTAACCCGAGGCAATATTTCTGGGTTAGTGGAGTCTGTAACCTGAAGCGTATGTAACCTGAAGCGTATGTAACCTGAGGTACCACGGTATATGATATTCTTAGTATTTTCTTTATTTCCTCGTGGATCGTGCTCCAAAATTTCCCAATTTCATTGCGTCCCTCCTTAGCAACTAACTTCCCTTTGGAGGTTGGAGGCTGAGGAGCAGGGGAAATAATCTGCTAAACAGAGACTGAAAAGGTGACCCAGAGCAGGAAAGGTGTCCAGCAGCTCCTCTTTTCCTACAATCCCACCAACTTGCCCTGCCTGTCTTTGGGGAAGGTTCACGTGTCTCCATGGAGCGGCTGCTTTCAAAGTGAATGGAGCAAAAGGATCCTGGCAAGGGGTGTAGCCATGACTAGGACCCACTGGGGCAAGCTGGGGATTGGTGGGGTTGCGGAAAGTACACATAGGGAGACAGAGGACAGCGAGGGGATGGGGGTCAGTGTGCAGGGACCGGGAGAACAGGATTGCTCGTCAGAACCAGAGAGGCTCCCCGTCTCCACAAACTAGGCGGGCTTTGAGGCACAGAGAGCAGTGGGAGGTACGCTCTGGGAGACTGAGGCAGGCAAGGGTCCACAGCCCAGGTGGGGCTTTCTGCAGTCAACATGCAAGCTATAAAAGGGAAGCAGAGTTGAGGTGCTGTGTCTGCTCAACTGCCCATGTTGATGGACCTTGTCCTCGGTCCAGTATATCTGAAGGAGCATCTCCACCTCCATTGTTCTACCTACACTGAGATCCAGCGCCGAGGGCCTTCTGGCAGTTCCCTCGCTGTGAGAAGCCAAGTTACAGGGAACCAGGCAGAGGGCCTTCTTGGTAGTGGCACCCACCCTGTGGAACGCCCTCCCACCAGATGTCAAAGAGAACAACAACTACCAGACTTTTAGACGACTTCTGAAGGCAGCCCTGTTTAGGGAAGCTTTTAATTTTTGAGGCATTACTGTATTTTAATATTGTGTTGGAAGCCGCCCGGAGTGGCTGGGGAAACCCAGCCAGATGGGCGGGGTATAAATAATAAAATTATTATTATTATTATTATTATTAGCGCCAGAACCTCTACAGGATGATGTTTCGGGCTTGACTCTGGACTGTGTTTCCTGACTGTTGAACTTTGGACTTGATAGGCTCCATACGCCAGCAGGACTTGCCGCCAGGTAGGCCAGGGATTCAGGACATGTGGTTTGTAGACTAGCTCTCAAACTTCCAAGGAGAAGGGCAGAATCTAGTGGATTCTGGTAGCCTTCCTGGACTCTGAAATACAGCCTGGAGCAGTCTTAAACTCAGTGGTGCCTACTGAGGCCGATAGTGGAGAAGGCAGAAAGGCCAGCAGTAGGTGGACTCAAAGACAATGATAGGCAGAGCCAAGTATTTCTGGTTTTGCCCCCAAATTCCTCCCTGTTGGGTTCTGTAATGGCACCACTGAGACTGAGGAGGAGGGAGCTGATTGTCAGCGACACCCCCCAGGCTGGATGCAGGTAAAAAGGCAGTCAGGTGGAGGCTGCTTAACGGCAGACTATCACTGAGCCTAGGGCTTGCCGGTCAGAAGGTCGGCGGTTCATAGAATCATAGAATCATAGAATTGGAAGAGACCACAAGGGCCATTGAGTCCAACCCCCTGCCAAGCAGGAAACACCATCAGAGCACTCCTGACATATGGTTGTCAAGCCTCTGCTTAAAGACCTCCAAAGAAGGAGACTCCACCACACTCCTTGGCAGCAAATTCCACTGTCAAACAGCTCTTACTGTCAGGAAGTTCTTCCTAATGTTTAGGTGGAATCTTCTTTCTTGTAGTTTGGATCCATTGCTCCATGTCCGCTTCTCTGGAGCAGCAGAAAACAACCTTTCTCCCTCCTCTATGTGACATCCTTTTATATATTTGAACATGGCTATCATATCACCCCTTAACCTCCTCTTCTCCAGGCTAAACATGCCCAGCTCTCTTAGCCGTTCCTCATAAGGCATCATTTCCAGGCCTTTGACCGTTTTGGTTGCCCTCCTCTGGACACGTTCCAGTTTGTCAGTGTCCTTCTTGAACTGTGGTGCCCAGAACTGGACACAGTACTCCAGGTGAGGTCTGACCAGAGCAGAATACAGTGGCGCTATTACTTCCCTTGATCTAGATGCTATACTCCTATTGATGCAGCCCAGAATTGCATTGGCTTTTTTAGCTGCCGCGTCACACTGTTGGCTCATGTCAAGTTTGTGGTCAACCAAGACTCCTAGATCCTTTTCACGTGTACTGCTCTCAAGCCAGGTGTCACCCATCTTGTATTTGTGCCTCTCATTTTTTTTGCCCAAGTGCAATACTTTACATTTCTCCCTGTTAAAATTCATCTTGTTTGTTTTGGCCCAGTTCTCTAATCTGTCAAGGTCATTTTGAAGTGTGATCCTGTCCTCTGGGGTGTTAGCCACCCCTCCCAGTTTGGTGTCATCTGCAAATTTGATCAGGATGCCCTTGAGTCCATCACCCAAGTCGTTGATAAAGATGTTGAATAAGACCGGGCCCAAGACAGAACCCTGTGGCACCCCACTAGTCACTCTTCTCCAGGATGAAGAGGAACCATTGATGAGCACCCTTTGGGTTCGGTCAGTCAGCCACGGGGGGTTCGAATCCCCGTGACGAGGTGAGCTCCCGTTTCTCAGTCCCTGCTCCTGCCAACCTAGCAGTTCGAAAGCACATCAAACTGCAGGTAGATAAATAAATACCACTTCTGCA
Organism: Podarcis raffonei; assembly: GCF_027172205.1. Classification (NCBI taxonomy): domain Eukaryota; kingdom Metazoa; phylum Chordata; class Lepidosauria; order Squamata; family Lacertidae; genus Podarcis; species Podarcis raffonei. The sequence goes on along the minus strand of NC_070614.1, from coordinate 6,241,272 downwards.
GGAAGGTAAATGGTGTTTCCATACGCTACTCTGGTTCGCCAGAAGCGGCTTAGTCATACTGGCCACATGACCTGGAAACTGTACACCGGCTCCCTCGGCCAATAAAGCGAGATGAGCGCCGCAACCCCAGAGTCATCCGCGACTGGACCTAACGGTCAGGGGTCCCTTTACCTATCATTCAGTGGGGCAGTGCATTTGTCCTGATAGACCAGCCTCTACTGGCTTAAGCCTTGCCCCAAGCAGGCATGTCTACTGCAGGGTCAAGGTTGCCACTGGCCCCTGGACATGCCAGAAGCTTCTGCACACCTGTCTCACCCCTCAGCATGGGGTTGATCTGTATGCACATCAAAAAGAGCTAGCACAGGTGGGAACGATGAATTTTAAATGTTTGCCCCGTGTGTAAAAGCTAGCTGGAAGGTTTGGATTTAAACAAAACAAGCTAGTGCATTGTGACAGGAGGTTGTAGACCAGAACACAGGCAGTTTTTCATACAGGGTATCTTTCTCCTTTTTAAAGTGAGCTCCCACCTGCAGTTTGAAGCAGGGCAAAGCATTTTACCACCTCAGAACTCTCCTCACCAAACTTCCACCAAACTGCCTTCCTCTGCGGTTGCCCTGCCCACTGTTCTCTCTGTGTAGGGATCTTTTATTATTTCTATTTAATGAGGAATCAGTGCATTATGTGTGCCTCTCCACCGCTGTGTGAACAAGGTCATTGTCTGCTTGAGCAAGCACACGGAGCTCTCTCAGGTACAGCCGAGATTCCTTGCTGGGTCTTTGTTCCCCTTTGATATAAGGAGGAAGCCAACTAGTTAAGAACTTTCTCTTACACTTTTGCACCCACTCCTGCAGATTTGATTGAATGCATTTCTAAGGGACTGAGGACTTAATTTCTCTGTAAGAGCACAGCCTGACCTGCCACTATTAGCACAGTGTAGCATTTTTCCTCACCTGCTACTGAAGCTAAGTAGCAAGTCAACAGCTTTTGGGGGAGGGCGTAAGATGTGACCAGGATTTTTGGTTTACCATTGCCCCTCTTTTCTGATGTCACAGGTGCTGATCAGGGTAGTTGTTGACCCAGATGCCCACAACTGATGTCTAGCACAGGTGCTAGGAACCCGCAAGCCCTCTCAGAAGCCAACAATAACCACTGGGACAGTGCAACAGCCTGAAAAGAATGGGGTCAGCATTTAAACCTGTGGGATGTGATCCATGAGAGGCAGTCAAGTACAAGATTCCTTGTAATGCTAGAGAAGACATGCGAGGGAATGTTTGGTCCAGCCAGTTGAAACTTTCTGTTCCTCCTGGCTGGAGCATCCTTCCTTTTGCATGTGATAGAAGGTGGGTGTGGCATCATCTGTCCAGGTAACAAAAGGACGAGTCTCTTTTTGACTTCCTTCTTCATTTGAACAGCTGCTAGCTAGGACTGCTCTGCTAGCTCTCAGCTAGCAGAAGCATGGGGATTATTCCCCCATATGGGGTAGACCCACATGTACGTATTTGTAACTAAGTCTGCCTTCAGGAATCCAACTGTGAACTGATGTGAGTAAACTTCTTTTATTGACTTTGAATAAGATTGTGGCATCTTTATTCCTTTATGAGGGATTCAAGGGAACTTACTAGGAACGTACAATTCAATCTGAGACAGACTGAATTGTATAATAGTGAGAGGCTCACACGAGCCTGCAACCAGCTATCTGCTGTGCATATAAAAAGGGGAATGTAACTCTGCTACATAAAGGAAGTTGCTAGCACAAGTTAGGAAGGATATTAATAAACAATATATCCTCTCCTGCCACCCTGAACATTCCCACAAAACCCTGGATGGGGCTCAGGCAGGGAAAGGAGAGAGACAGGAGGATGAAGAGCTGAGATAGAAGGAGAACTGAGAGTGGAGAAGGAGGAAGTCTGGAATGGAGGGAAGTCAGCCTTAAACAGTACAAGGGAAAGTAAAGCTGAAGGACCCAAAGAGAACATGGAGGAAAAATAGGTGGGAGCTGTTAGAATGGGACCAGAGAGCAGAGGAAGTGAGAGGGAAATATATTCAGGACAACAATAGCCAGATGGAGTTGTAGATGGGGACATGGCTGGTGGTCCATCTTAGCTTCACGAAGCTTGATGAGCATGATCAAGAAATCATGAAGAAGCCAAGGTGGAGATGAGGCGAAGGGGAAAGGCAACAGTCTCGTTGCCATGAACAGTGAGTCAGGGTTTGGTGCCTGGACAGATTTGGATGTGGCCCTGTGAAGAGGTGTCTGAAGAGGGAGGGAGAGAAAGAGAGGGGGGTGCATGTCTTCCTTGGCACATAGGTGTGGGTTTTGAAGTACCTCTCATGCTCAGAATTCACGACAAGTGAGCTTGGAAGCAAGTAATCACAAAGATAACAAGGCAGATGCAACATCGGGTTAATGTTCCAAACAGTGTGTCGCAGTCTCACTGGGAATGCTTTGCTTTGCTATATATGTTGACTAACTACAGTAGTTATATATATGTCAGTTTATGATGGCTTCAATTAGCTTTCTGCAACCACAGCTCAAATGAGCTTCCCTGAAGCCCTTCTGGGGAGGAGTTTGCCATGAAGGACACTGTTCAGGCCATAGTCCATTGGGCAGGAATTTAGAATTAGAAATCACCTATAATGTATGGTAATAAGATCTCGGAAAAACAGATGAGTTCGACACCAAGTGAGCGTTGCTAATGCTTCACTGTTCTATTGTGCTTGTCTTTACTTTCTCTTTGTTGCAGTTATGCCCTTCACACTGCTCAGGGTTGGGATTTGTGGTCTGCATATCTCATAAGCTCATGCTTAGGTCTGTGTACATGTTACCTTTTACATGTGCACTCCAGTGAGCTTCCACCACTAGTGTTTGAAGACGAGTATGTTAGCTACAATCCATTGGTATCCTGCAACTTACTGAGAAACACGACTGCAGTCCCCTTCAAACTACCTTCCATCAGTGGCAAAGGAAGGCTCTCTGGCACCCAGTGCGGGGTGTCGAGGGGTGGGGTGAACTGCCCACAGGGGCGGGGTAAATGGCCCAGTGGCGCATGCACGACACTAATATGGACGGCACGGGCGCTGATAAGGACGGCGCTCAAACGGCACCCATAACAACAGCACACCCTCACCCGTCTGCTATTTTGTCTCCCCCCTCAGGGTGACACCTGGGGCGGACCACCCCCACCCCCCTTCCTACACCCCTGCCTTCCATCCAATTTGGAAACGTAAGCCAGGGTTAAGGTGAGGGGCATACATTTCAGGCAGCTGATCCGACCAAGCAGATGAACAGGTGTTTGGCATGGGGGGAGAAGAAACCCCTGGTCATGTACATTGGGCAAAGGGATCCCTGCCCCAATTCTGGTGTGTACAACAACGTAAAAAATGCAAGTTGAAATGCAGCATGGGGGAAACCAACATAGTGAGATATATTTGTGTTATAGGGCCAGATTCAACTAACCAGTCCTGCTAGCAGAAGCTGACATTATGCAAAGATTCCTGGTAGTAGAATGCGCTCCCCCCTCCTGCCATCAAATTGCCCCCCTTGCCCCCACAACAATTGTCAGGGGTGGGGACAGGAGAACCGCGTTGCCCCCCCCCCCCAGCCAGGACCGTGCCTGGGAAGAGGAGAGGGATGATTGCTCTGCCTGATGGAACAATATCCTTAGTGCTACTTTGAATTCCTCCCATTGTCTCCATATAAATTAGCATGTGCATATTTTATGCAAATCGGTGTCCTCTTTTTGTCCTCCTTTCAGGCGATGTGTAAATAGCAACCCTCTGCAGGCAGCACTCTTCCCACTTGCTGACCCAGGACACCTTTTCCTCTGGCTTTGCCCATCATTGGCTATGGCTCTGCTTTTTGCCTGCATGCAGCCCCTGACAGATTACCCTGATGGGATGTGGCTCTTGACAGAAGAAAACGGTTGTTATCCCTGGTCTACTCTCTCTGGCAATGGGTCTCCCGGGCCTCAAGTAGAGACCTTTTCCATTAGCTGACACCTGAGCCTGTTAACTGGGGATGTCATGAACTGGATCCAGGATCTTTTGCACACAGAATGTAGGCTCTGTCACAGAGCCATAGTCCTGCCGTGTTCCAACCCATCATTCTTCTGTGGGTTTGCTGTCCGACCGCCTTTTAGTTAAACACTGAAAATGTCTAAAATACAGTTTGTATCTTTCTCCTTTTTACAGATGGCCAGTGTGCACATGCGATCAGATCACGATTCCATTTTGCATGTGACTGAACCGACGTGCGCATGCATTGGTGCTCAACACTAATCCATAAGGCAAAAAGCTGCAAGTTGGAAATTGCCGCAAATTGTGCAGGCAGCAAAGTCTGAGCACACATTCCATGTAATTTAAATATATATATAAAAGAACGGCACATCAAGTAATGTAGAACTCAGAAATCTGGAGGAAATCTGGAGGGGGAGAATTTAATAAACATCGTCTGTAATAAACTCACCAAATGGCCTTAGGCAATCCAATCCCTCTCAGACAAAGTTAACATAATGTTAACATACACACAGGAAGCAAAAGAAGCAAAACCCCAAAATTGCACTGAAAAACGAATCCTTATAGAATAGTTCTTGTAAAACATGGTGATGTTTTTCCTCTACTTTGCTTCCTTTTTACTCCTTCCCCTCTTTTAATACAGTGGTACCTCACATTACAAACACCTTGGGTTACAAACACTTTGGGTTACAGATGCCACTAACCCAGAAGTAGTACCTCGGGTTAAGAACTTTACCTCTGGATGGGAACAGAAATCATGTGCCGGCAGCACAGAGGCAGAGGGAGGCCCCATTAGCTAAAGTGGTACCTCAGGTTAAGAACGGTTTCAGGTTAAGAATGGACCTCCAGAACGAATTAGGTTCGTAACCAGAGATGCCACTGTATAGGTAAAAGGTAAAGGTAAAGGACCCCTGGATGGTTTAGTCCAGTCAAAGCCGACTATGGGTTTGCGGCGCTCATCTTGCTTTCAGGCTGAGGGAGCTGGCATTTGTCCACAGACAGCTTTCCGGGTCATGTGGCCAGCAGGACTAAACTGCTTCTGGTGCAATGGGACACAGTGACGGAAACCAGAGAGCGCAGAAACGTCATTTACCTTCCTGCCACAGTGGTACCTATTTATCTACTTGCACTGGCATACTTTGAAACTGCTAGGTTGGCAGGAGCTGGGACAGAGCAACAGGAGCTTGCTCTGTTGTGGGGATTCGAATTGCTGACCTTCTGATCGGCAAGCCCAAGAGGCTCAGTCAAAACGACCACAGAGCCACCCACATCCTCCTCCTTTAATACATACAAATGCACATACCACATGCCCATTCAGGGTCCACCTGTTTGAGGCACCTGCCACATGAGCATGCCAGGGACCCATAACACCAGAGCATGTGACACAGTGCACTAGTGTTGCATGTGCAGCTGCTGACAGGCCTTTTTTTAAAAGCCCCTGGCATCTTGTTTTAACTGGTCTCAGCCCCACCAGCAGCAGAAGTTAGCATCCCTACATTTAAACCACATGTGAGGCTGAGACGGAATGGTTTGCTAAGGCTACTGTGGCCTTCGTACAGAGCCCCTGGTTGTTTCACAGACTATTGACCTGTACACCACTGCTTTATTCTTCTGCTGCCACCAACCAGGTTTCTTCTGGAGAAATACTGAGTCTCAGTCAGGTTGTAAAGTAAACAACAAAGATTAAACTTTATTGACGAACAAACAAGTTTTAAATATGTTCAGAACGATTTCTCAAATGCACGCCATTAACTAGATGTGGCACTAGCTCACACTGTCACACTCTTCTCTCTCAGTTCTATCCCTGTCTCTCACAACCACTATGTTCGACTTTTTCTGCCTCTGTCTGACTCTCACTTCTCTATCTCCTAATGGTAAACCCCTGGGCTGAGCCTCAAAACCAGGTAGGCTCCACCTCTGAGCTTCCTCATTGGTCAATCTACATTAACCATTTCCATCCCCTGTACAAACATAATCACAAGGAATGGGCAGACACCACAGCTACCAAGTGAGAACATAGGAGGGAAGGCAATGTGATGAAAATGTTTTATAGATGGTACATGACACCTGTAAAACTAGCAAAGATGTATAAGGTTGATAACAAATGTTGGAAATGCAAAGATAAAGAAGGGACGTTCTTTCATCAGTGGTGGGAATGTAAGAAAGTGAAAAGCTTTTGGGAAATGATATATAATGAGATGAAAAAAATGTTAAGATATACTTTTGTGAAAAAACCCGAAGCTTTTCTTTTAGGTATTGTAGGAAAGGACATAAGAAGAAAGGACTGTAAGCTTTTCCAATATGCTGTAATGGCAGCCAGAATCCTGTTGGCCCAGAAGTGGAAACAAGAGGAGATACCGACGATAGAAGAATGGAGATCAAAATTGATAGACTATGCGGAACTGGATAAATTAACTGGGAAAATTAGATATACTAAAGACCAAAAGTTCATCGAGGACTGGGGAAAATTTGTGGATTATCTGAAAAACATATGTGGTGTAAATACAACACTAGTGGGATTTCAAGAGGCACTGTAAAAAATAAATAAGTATTGTTTATCAGAAATAATGGGAGTAAGGAGGAACAATGGCAATACGAAAGAAGGGAATGTGTATTAAAGGTATAAATATGGATGATTGTCAGAGACGCTGAAGGAAGTCCAAAACAGTCATAATTTGTTGTATTCGGGATAAAATGTATAACTGGATGAAAACTAATAAAATTTATATAAAAAAAAGAGAACATAGGAGGGAAGGCATTTGAACTAGGAGCACCCTGCTTTACCCAGTTGTCCTACGGAATCCCGAGAGAACCCACGTGAGGAATTTTTCCTTTGTAAGTTCTTGAAATGGGTGAAATCCATTGCACAAGCAGTCTTCTGTTCATGCAGTAGGTCTTCCTCTGCTCTTTTCTGCAGTCCCCCACACCTTGAGGGTCCTCCATATAGGGTGCCGCAGGGTGGAGAGAGGAAGTCCCATGATATGAACAGAAGCCTGCTCCACTTGTGCATGGACACCATTGGATTTCAGCAATTTACGTACATCAGGATCACACTAAGACTTTTCAGACCCCACCTTCTTCCTGTATGCATGTGGAACTTCTTGGAACCCAACCATAGTTTTAAAATTACTATTGCAGATTTTTAAAATATAAAGTATTACTGTTTTTAAAATAAAATAAGTTTAGCAAAGGTAAAGGGACCCCTGAGCATTTGGTCCAGTCACGGATGACTCTGGGGTTGCGGCACTCATCTTGCTTTACTGGCCGAGGGAGCCAGTGTACAGCTTCCAGATCATGTGGCCAGCATGACTAAGTCACTTCTGGTGAACCAGAGCAGCACAAGGAAATGCTGTTTACCTTCCCGCTGGAGTGATACCTATTTCTCTACTTGCACCTTGACATGCTTTCGAACTGCTAAGTTGGCAGGAGCAGGGACCGAGTAACAGGAGCTCACCCTGTCGCGGGGATTCGAACAGCCAACCTCCTGATCGGCAAGCCCTAGGCTCTGTGGTTTTAGACCACAGTGCCACCCACAATGTAAAAAGGACAGTCATGTTTTGTTTTTAGGCTATAAATTAATTTCAGGAAAATTTCAGCTCTAAAATACATTGGTTAAGGAAACTACAGTGGTATCTTGGTTCTCAAACACTTTGGTACTCAAACAACATGGAACCCAAACACTGCAAACTCGGAAGTAAGTGTTTTTGTTTGCGAACTGTTTTTCGAAGCCGAATGTGCTGTGTTTTTAGTGTTACGCTTACGTTTTGAGTGCCACACTTCCAATTTGCGGGCAGCGTGCTATGCCCCTGGGACGCATTCCAGACATGCCCCCACCTGCTCTCCACCCGCCCGCCCCCCGCCGGAGCTTGAAGCTCTGCCACTGGCTCTGGCATGCTTCAAGTTACTGTTTAGTCTTGTTCTCTGATCCTGATTGTCCTTTGTTTGTGGTCCTTTACAACTCACCAGTCCAGATTGTTGGTTCCCATCTCACTTCACTACCAGCTCTGACATCAGTTGGATACCTCTTTAACCTCCTTAGTCTCCCCCCCCCCAAAAAAACATCCTGGTAAGAGTGCTGAATTCGGTGAGGGTGCTGAGAATTCCCTGTAACAATGAGTGCTGGACTTTCAACATGATTTATTTCTGTGGCTCATGACATTGGTGCAGCTGCAAAAAGTTTAGTAGAAAAGGCATGCCCTGCATGAACTATCTGTGACCCTCCCTTCTTATAAATGACCTGAAAAGAACAGCTAACATCCTGACCCCAGCGGTTGCAGAAAAGATCAGAGCACTAATCCTTGTGTCTGCCAGAAAGGTCTGTTTATTGTTTAACAACCTCCTGTAATGAGGCTGGAAAACAGATGATCAGAGGATGAAGATCAAGTTGAAGGTAACTGTATGATTCAGGAACGGTAAAGATAAAGTTGTGGTCCTCCCAAAATTAAAGTTGCGACCTCTTTACATCAAATTTATCTCGCAAACTCACAACAGAAGGAACAAACAACAGGTCTAAAGATTTGGCGTCATGCTGTTCACTCACTAAGCAAGCTCCCTTTGTCATACAAGTGAAGTTAGACTCAGAGTGCATAAAGTCCCAGTTTTTTCATTAGTAAACTTACAGCTCCAATGGGACTTTCTATTTGTTCCTCAGTTGATTCCAAGGATCTCCCTTTTACTTTGTTGGACCAAAGGAACAGGTGAGAGACATCTGTTGCTGTGCTGGTGTAGGGCTCTAAGGAAGAATGAAATATACTCGGAGTCGAGTGTGAATTTCATGCTTTTTATTCAGCTCCTAGGAGCAATGAATGAAACTTTCCCCAGAACGTCTCTCTCTATATACATTATTTGCACAAGGGCCCCCGCATGATTGGCTAATTCCGAGCTGCTCCTGTAGGCCAATCAGGTTGCGGATTCACTTCCTTCAGAAGCCTGATTGGCTGCTCCTGCAGGCCAATCAGGTCGCTGATTCACTTCCACCCGGAGCTGGTTTGGGTGGCTCCTGTGGACCAATCAGACTGCTGCATTCTGGATCCTATTGTTCTAGGATTCAGCTCAGTACATAACAAAGAACTAACAGTCTGTTTCACTTAAGGCAGTGGTGGCCAAACTTGGCCCTCCAGCTGTTTTTGGACTACAACTCCCATCATCCCTAGCTAACAGGACCAGTGGTCAGGGATGATGGGAATTGTAGTCCCAAAACAACTGGAGGGACACGTTTGACCACCACTGACTTAAGGCTAGAAATGGATCTAGGTAACTGCTGGATTGTAGATCTTCAAAAAGGTGGACCAGCCACAGTGTATTTCTTTGTCCCAGCATTCTGAGGCACAGTCTGAGACACACATTGCACATTTTCACACCTAATCCACTTAAGCCTGCTTTCTCCTGGTCAAATGCACTTGTAGGTCAACTAGAGAAGAAGAAAAACAGACATACATTGGAGACGATATCCTACAGGTAGAATCACTTTCTTCAGATCAGTTAACCACTGGAATTTCTGGACAAAGAACCACTTTCTCAGGTGATTCAGAAGACAGATACCAGATCTCTTAGTATTATTGATGTGTCTCCTTGACACAGGCAAAACTGTTTGATGCAAGGTACCGCCAAGTGATTTTGCCAACCCTTTGGAAGTGCCTCTTTAAAATTCTCTAAAGCGGAGAGTCCATAAAACACATCGCAAATTATTAAGTTGCTAGCAGGCTGTAGCTGTTCTGTTTTTCTCCAGTCATTAATACCACCTGCCACTGCCCTTCTCTGTTCTCGATTTGTAATTCCTGTGGAGGGAAAAGGTTGTCCTTGTGTGCAGGGTTCAATGCGAGTCTCCTTTGACCTCTAGAACCTCTTTACATTACCGTCTATGAATATTAATAAAGCAAGATGGCAGGTATTTAACTTTACATCTGAGAGAATTCTGAAGAGGTAGTCCCAGCGAGACAATCCTATTATTAAAGCAAGCCCCAGTTAATATGTTTTAAGGATTGCTATGTGAAGCTGCCTTTTCATATATAATCTATAAATCAGGGCTTAGTGGCTTAAGAATGAGGTTGTCTCCCCTGTGGTGTCTCTGTGCTGTTTCCACAAATATAAAATTAAACATCTGCCACCTGTTTTATTAATATTTGTAGGCAGTCATACACAGAGGGAGAGAAATCACATAATGGGGGTTTCCAGAGGATCAAATATTCCAGAGGATCAGATATTAGGCAAGTAAGTTCATCAAAAGTTCCAATGCTTGGCTTAATAATGTATGGAACATTCCTTTATCTGAACATCTGGTCAGACACAGATGTGTCATCTGGGGCAAAACCAAATTGGACAGTTTTGACGAGGACTGGTCTCTATTTCTTGACAATATAATTCAGGTGAGCCATATAAATGGGTACTACTACTACTACAAATTTTTTTATACCCTGCCCATCTGGCTGGGTTTCCCCAGCCACTCTGGGTGGCTCCCAACAGAATATTATTATTAATAATATTATTAAAGTTTTAAAATATCAAACTTTAAAAACTTTCCTAAACAGGAAACTCATATATGATATCACAGGATGGTGAATCTTATAGCATAGTAGTAACTGTATAGCCTAGTAGTAACACAGCAGTTACTACTATGCTATAAGATCCACTGTCCTGTGACATCGTATATGAGTTTGTACTACTGATGAAGCCCAAGACAGCGAAACAAGGCTAATATTCTGGAAATCCTTGTCTTAGACTATCTGAAAGGATTCTGTGGAACTGCAACAACCTTTTGTGTGGATTGTTGGACTCTATGAACAGACAGGTGGAATAGACACTTTCACATATATGGACCTTATGCATAAACTGATTCGAGAATGAACTGATCCAGTGGGTCTTCTACTTTTTTCGTTGAACTTTATGAGCTAGTTCTGTTGAAATCTACAATTCAATACAATGAACAGTATATATTATTTTTTCAAACGTACAGCCGGTTACATCTTGTGTGTTTATTGAATATGTTTCATGTAACCAGAGGTTTGTTGTTGTTTTGTGTAAGCCTGGGGTCAGCAAACTTTTTCAGCAGGGGGCTGGTCCACTGTCCCTCAGACCTTGTGGTGGGCTGGACTATATTTTGGGGGGGAAATAATGAACGAATTCCTATGCCCCACAAATAACCCAGAGATGCATTTTAAATAAAAGCACACATTCTACTCATGTAAAAACATGCTGATTCCTGGACCATTCATGGACTGGATTTAGAAGGCAATTGGGCCGGATCCAGCCCCCGGGGCCTTAGCTTGCCTACCCATGCTGTAAGCCTTTAACTGATTTCATTGCTATAGGGTTTGATGTTATCTGATGCTCTTTTTATTATCTCAATTGTTCCATTGTTTTGCTTTTAAGGTTTATACTGTAAGCTGCCTTTGAGAGCTTGTTCTCAATGGCAGGGCTGTGGCTGTTGTCGCTGTGCTTAACAGCCTGTCAGCTGCACACATGGGAGTGGGACAGAAAATGTTTTTCCATCTGGAAATGCAGATGATAATCAGCAGAAGAGGAGCATAAGTCTCCCTGGAAAACTAGGAGGAACAAAATAAAGATCTGGAGAGGAACTAGAAGAGGCAGGTGCACATACAGGGCTAGACAGCCCGTGCACTGTGCTGAGGGTCTGCCACTGTTGTTTGTTCCCAGCATTTGGTGCTGAAAGGTATAGTGCCTCTGGCTGTGGAGGCTCTATATTGACAGCACTAGACCTATCAACGCTGTCCGGAGTGCTCTTTTACACATCCTGTTTATTGCAACAACTTCATGTATTTCATTGGAGGTTAATTTCTGGAATGGAAATAAAATGATTCCATAAAAATGTAAATGATGGCAGCCGGCAGTAAACAATTCCTAGCTGATCTAGCACTGACCTCTCTTTTGCTCGTTGTTCTGCAGTAGGTATGTTTAAAACGCCACTTAGTATTATAAATCCTTCCAAAGCTTAGCAGCCCACAGGAGCTCAACGACCTAAGTGATTTACAGAGCTCTGTTATAGGCAGCAACCTATTGCCCTCATTTTATTTTCATTTCATACAGTTCCCCTGTAGCTTATTTCATTTCATTCCCAGGGAATATTAATTCAGTCACTGCACTGTTTCCCTCCAGGTCATGGAGAGGCCAGGAAAGCCAGCAAACAATTCTCACAAAGCCATTCAGTCAGGGCAGCCAGTAGGGCTTCTTCCATTGCTCTTGGCCCACAGATCCTCAGGCACCGGGTCACCCTGCAGATCATCTGGGATTCATGCAGCGCCATTGTGAAAGGCTGGTGCCATGTGTACGAATGTTCAGGGTGGCAGGAGAGGATAACTTATTTATTGATATCCTTCCTAACGTGCGCTAGCAAGTTCCTTTACTTAGCAGAGTGTGTTCCCTTTTACACAGCACAGAAGATAGCTGGTTGCAGGCTCGTGTAAGCCTCTCACTATTACAGTAGTACCTCGTGTTACAGACAGGATCTGTTCCAAAGGCCTGCCCGTAACGTGAAATGCCCACAACTCAAAGTGTTGCGTCTGTGCAGGCGCTGGGCCTGATTTGGAGCTTCTGCAAATGCACAAAGTGCAATTTAGCGCTGTTGCACATGCGCGAGCAGTGAAACCCAGAAGTAACCCATTCCAATATTTTAGGGTTGCTGTGGGACGTAACGTGAAAAGATGCAACATGAAGTGGACGCTGTATACAATTCTATCTGTCTCAGGTTGAATTGTAGATTCCTGGTAAATTCCCATGAATCCCTCTTAAAAAGAATAAAGATGCCACAATTTTATTCAAAGTCAATAAAAGAAGTTTACTCACATCAGTTCACAGTTGGATCCCTGAAGGCAGACTTAGTTACAAATATGTACATGTGGATCTACCCCATATGGGGGAATAATCCAGTGCTTCTGCTAGCTGAGGGCTAGCAGAGCAGTCCTAGCTAGAAGCTGGTCAAATGAAGAAGGAAGTCAAGAAGAGAGAGTTTTGCGGCGTGACTCATCCTTTTGTTACCTGGACAGGTTAGGTCACGCCCACCTTCTATCACATGCAAAAGGAAGGATGCTCCAGCCAGGAGGAACAGGAAGTTCCGACTGGCTGGACCAAACATTCCCTCGCAGGTCTTCTCTAGCATCGCAAGGAATGTTGTACTTGACTGCTCCCATGTTTGCACTCCAAGCATATTCTTGTGGGAGAAAAGAGGCCACCTGCAGAACTCATGCCCTCTCTGTGGCCAAGATGGAGTGCAATCTTCCAAGCAATTGCTGCAGATTATCTGAAAGATACCCCTCTGTCTGTTCTCTAAGTGGTCCCATACCTGTTCACTATTTACTTGTTCGCTCAGACCCCTTAGCAATGTCTGCCTGGTCTCCAGTGCTGTGGAGCTCTGGGACTATTTCAGAGCAAGATAACCAGGGTGGCTGCTTCAATTTCCTTGCTCTAGGAAGTGAGTGGGATGATAACAATGCTTTCAAGTTTGCTTGTGGCAGAGGAGCATAGAGCACACCCTCCAACATTTCTCCGATGAAAATAGGGACGTCCCATTCCACAATGATAGTTTTACTATTTATACCCCACACATCTTACTGGGTTGCCCCAGCACTCTGGGCAGCTTCCAACATATATAAAAGCATAATAAAATGTTAAACATTTTTTTAAAAAAACCTTCCCTGCACAGGATTGCCTTCAGGCAGCTCAGGGGTCAGATAACTCCATACCTCCAACATTTCTCCAATGAAAATAGGGACATCCCAAGAAAAAGTGGGACATTCTGGGATCAAAACCAGGATGGAATCTCTAAATTAGGGACATCCCTAGAAAATAGGGACACTTGGAGGGTCTGATAGAGGGAGTCAGAGAGTGGGGAAAATAATCAACAAGAAAACTTTCCGCATATTTTTTTATGAATTGCATGTGTTGTGTATGAACGTGTCAGTATTATAAAGTATTTACGTTCATGTTTTTTTTAATACATTGCAAGTTTGGAGACTTCTGTGTCATAAGTTAATAACAAATAACAACAAGAAGAATTATTTTTCCTTTTTGTTGAGTTTCTACTTTATGCTAGCAGCTGGTCATGCTCCTTTGCATATTGGTTTGCATCTCTAATGAAAAAAAAAAGCTAAAATGTTGCATTTCAGCTAAGGGAGGACAGTTCATTAAAGGCTCAAGCTGAATTTACGCTGACAGAAGTAAGTGCCATTCATTCTTTGGTTCACTGATAATGGATCATCAGCACAGAGGTCAGCCGCCTCCATTTTTGGACTCTCCTTGGGGACATAGCTATGGGGGGCTGCCAAAATGAGCTCTTGGACTTTACCAACTTACCATTGCTAGCGTCATCCGAATAGCACCATAGCTGTTAGCCTTTCCCCTTTTTTATGGGAAATTCCCTTATTCTGAATAGGTTTCCTCGCAAGAAAAGGGAAACATTGACAGCTATGAATAGCACAGGTGTTCCTCTGTGCTAGTGCTTTACAACCTCTCTGCCCCCAGGAACCCTTTGCACAGCAACTTGACTGCCATCAAACCCTGGGGCTTTTTAAGAGAATCTGAAGGATAGAGAAGAGTGCCCTGAGCCCTTCACTCAGGCCCCATGTAGGCAGAAGTTGTTGTTGTTTAGTCGTTTAGTCATGTCCGACTCTTCGTGACCCCCTGGACCAGAGCACGCCAGGCACTCCTATCTTCCACTGCCTCCTGCAGTTTGGTCAAACTCATGCTGGTAGCTTCGACAACGCTGTCCAACCATCTCGTCCTCTGTTGTCCCCTTCTCCTTGTGCCCTTCTCCTTGTGCCCTCCATCTTTCCCAACATCAGGATCTTTTCCAGGGAATCTTCTCTTCTCATGAGGTGGCCAAAGTATTGGAGCCTCAGCTTCAGGATCTGTCCTTCCAGTGAGCACTCAGGGCTGATTTCCTTAAGCACTGATGCCCAGGATGTCAATATTTATTCTTGCCATCTCATTTTTGACCACATCCAACCTACCAAGGTTCATGGTTCTTACATTCCAGGTTCCTATGCAATATTTTTCTTTACAGCATTGGACTTTCCTTTCGCTTCCAGGCATATCCACAACTGAGCGTCCTTTCGGCTTTGGCCCAGCCGCTTCATCAGCTCTGAATCTACTTGTACTTGTCCTCCGCTCTTCCTCAGTAGCATGTTGGATGCCTTCTCACCTGAGGGGCTGATCTTCCAGTGTCATAACTTTTATATGCCTGTCTTTGTCCATGGAGTTTTCTTGGCAGGGATACTGGAGTGGCTTCCTGGTTCCTGCTCCAGGGTTGACAGAAGTAGGAATGGACAAGTAGGAATGGACAAATCTGTCAGTTTTGGTTTCTCTCAGTTTCTCATGTTTCCTGTCTTCAGTTCTTCCCATTTTCACATCACTTTGCCTTTTAAAAAACACTCTGCTTGAAAATTCATATTAGCCTTTGGCTAAGTAAACAATCTGCGGCTTTTTAAACGGGGTAGTGGTCTTGTTTAGCTTGATATTATGTCATGTCTTTTTGTAAACTGCCCTATGATCCTTGGGTGAAGGGCAGTATTTAATAAAGAAAACAAAAATAAATAAAATATGCATTTTGGTATACATACACACATTTATGCATGCATTTTTCTCTTATACATGTATTTGGCATGCGTAAGGGCTTTTGCGTACATTTTCCCCTAATATGCGCTTGTTTGGTTAGAGAACTGCATCGCAAGAGCTCTAAGATCCCAGATCATCCAGTAAGTCAGATTTGTATTGCTTATATAGCCAATGGCCATGGCGATAGAACTCACAACACAAACAAGACGATTAATCCAGGAGGAAGTCAACAGGTACATTTTCAGAAGAGTGAGCTGACGAGATCCAAGATAGGTCAGTACTGTAGCAGCAATGCTGCTTTGAATTCAAATAGCCTGAACCTCAAAGGGAGCCCTGTCCCTTAGCTGAAGATGCCAGCTGTCAAAAGGGCAGAGCTCTGCTTGCAGTCATCGCCTCTGTCATCATTTGATGGCATCAAGTACTGCCTATTCCCACCCGAATCAGGAACCTCTAGGGCTGCAACCCCATGCAAGGCTCCCTGAGAGTAATTCCCATGAAACTAATTGGGGGGAATGTATATTTTGGCAACATTGCATACAAACAGGGCAATTAGAATAAATGTACACTAAAATGCTGTTGAATTTTCATGCAGCCTTTCCCCTTTTTGTAAAGAATTGCAAATATATGCAGACAAGATGGGAAAAATGAGAAACCAAAATTGACAGATTAGATTTCCCTATCTGGGGGGCAGATTACGCCAGATGATGTGCTTTGAAGCTTTGAAGTTTCATAGGAAAGGCATCTGCCTGATGCAAAGAAAGAAGAACTCTGTATAGCTGATAATATGTATTGTACAATACATCTTAGGCCCAGAGACTCATAGCAATGCAACTCAAACAGACAGGAGAGTTTCCTTACCAGACTCAAAGAGGAGGCAGATGACTCTCTTATGACATTAACCCTCAAACTTTTGTAGCTGGAGTCAGTCCGAGCCCCACCCTCCCAGGCCAGGTGGGAAAAGGCCTGCAAGGCAGGGAGCAGGTCTCCCAGAACTCACATCCAAGATGGTCAATGTTGTTGTTGTTGTTTTACTACTACTACTACTACTACTACTACTACTACTACTACTACATTTCTATACTGCCCTTCATAGGGCAGTTTACAATATAAAACCACTAGAGGTGATGGGGGTTGCCCATGTGCTGCTCTGTTTCTGAAAAGACTTGGGGGACCCCTAGGAGCACCATACGGACACGGGTGGCGCTGTGGCCTAAACCACTGAGCCTCTTGGGCTTGCTAATCAAAAGGTCGGCAGTTCAAATCCCCTTGACGGGGTGAGCTCCCATTGCTCTGGCCCAGCTCCTGCCAACCTAGCAGTTCGAAAGCACGCCAGTGCAAGTAGATAAATAGGTACCACTGGTGGGAAGGTAAATGGCATTTCTGTGCGCTCTGATTTCTGTCACGCTGTTCCGTTGCACCAGAAGCGGTTTAGTCCTGCTGGCCACATGACCCAGAAAAACTGTCTGCGGACAAATGATGGCTCCCTCGCCCTGAAAGTGAGATGAGCGCCGCAACCCCAGAGTTGTCTGCGACTGGACTTAACTGTCAGGGGTCCTTTATGTTTACCTTTTTTTAGGAGCAGCATAAGAGATGGTGTATGGAATAGCAGGGGAAATAATTAATCAGCAAAAATTGCCTTCTTCCTCCTTTCACAGGCAGGAATCCTCTGCTGGATATCGGTCAGTTCCATGAATGGAAGGCACCATCCATTGACAGAAGTGAGACGCTGGATCCAACCAGGATGTGGAATTTTTTTACTTTCTCTGCACACAGAAAAAACAGTTACATGAAAGTTTGTTTGTTTGTTTGTTTGTTTCATATTTTGAGGGTTTTTTTGTGTGGTGAAGAATCAAACATGCAACCTGTACCCTAGAGTGCCACAACCTGTCGTATTTGGAGCTTTTTAAGCTTCTTGTATTCATGGAGTTTTGTTCATGCAGCAATGAGCAGAAACTATCCCAAAAAGTGGTTTGTATTTTTGCCGAAAGAAGATTTGCAAGTATTTTCAGGCCTTTCTACACTCCTGTGAAATCAGGGCATATGAGCTCAGCGCCGATGGCTCCTCCATGTTCCTTAATTTGCCGTCCTGGCCCATGTGAATTTGCCACCCCACATCAGTCATCTAACTATGTTGTACATGGACATGGAATGTCATAATGTTTCCTTACAGGCTCCATGGCAGTTATTTATGGAAGTAATTGCAAGCTGCAGAGTCCCAGGGCACTGTAGGAATTGTAACCCCTCCCTTCCAAAAAAGCAGCAGACATTTCTCCCCCCACAAGAGCAAGCATTTTAGACATGGCAATTTTGAAAAGGAGACCCCCTTTTGAAAGCAGGAGTTCTGCACCAAAAATAAAGCAGCACTAACTAAAATTCAGCACTGCAGTAGAATGGACACACATAATTTTACGGAGCCTAATTATATCCCCTTACCAGCATCATGTGAAGCTTAAAAGAGAAAGGGAAAACCCCACGATGGCAGCATTAAAAGAAGTAAAAGTGGAATAAATATATGCAGCAGCCAAGGGCTGCTTAGGGATGCTGTAAATTCAGTAATGGATAACCATGTAAAGGTCAGCCTGAGCTATAGATTCTGAGAAAACAAATTCAGGCCCATGCATCATATACAGTCAATGGTCATGCATAGGAGGGGAGGGGGAAGAAGAAGGCACACCGCAGACAATAAGGAGTCGTCTCCAGGGAGCAGCTAAAAACAAAATCAATCCAAAGCTGTTCTTGAAATCCCAGCATACGTTTCCAAGCATGATATTAAAATTTCATGATCAATAGTGCTGAAAACTGCACTCTGTCCAGACCATCGTAAGTGCTGACAATTCACCGGCATACAAATGCAATCAAATGTTACCCGCCGTTAGGCTCCGGCTGCAGCACCTTGCCTAAATTATCTCTTTGATTAGGAATTCTGATGAGCCGACACCTCCCCGCTGGAAATATATAGGACGTGGTGCCTATACGGTGTGCAATATTTTCGCTGCCAAGTATGTACAGCCGCTCGCTCACGTGCTATCTTGCTCCAGCCGGATGGAGAGCCTGTCAGATGCTGGGGGAGGCAGTCAGTGGCAGGGAACAGAATGCAGGAGCAACGGTCAGGAAGCAGAGAGCAGATGGGTGGTCAGTTGAGGATATGGCAAGAGCTGTATCAACTCCCAACAGCTGCTGGACCTGTTGGGAGCTGATCCAGCTCCTGCTGTATCCTGCTGGACCTAAACAGAAGAAGAAGCCTTTGCCCCAGTATGGCTCCCCTTTATCACATATCACAGCCCAACAAGACAATGACAATAATCCACCTACAGCATACAAATCAATATGGCTAACCTGATCCAAAACACCCACCCACCCCACTCACACACGAAAACAAAGATCACCACAGCCAATCACAAACAAACAACCACACCCTAGGCCAACTCCAACCTATCTCACCACCAAAGAAACACAAATGAACAGCACAAGCAACACTGACACCAAACCCTACATACATTAAGCAAAATAAAAACATTGCCACCCGACCCCCCCCACCCCCATCTTCCCCCCCGACCCCCCAATGTCTCAACAAATGAAACTGATTTGTAAAAATGTTACATGGAAAAAATACGAGAGACATTACACATACTTCTGTAAAACAAGAAAATCTTTAATAAAAAAACAACAACAGCTGCTGGACCTTTCCCAACAGCTCCAGTGATCTCCAAAATCCAACGGGCTTTGTATTCTCCCCAAGCCAGGGCTGGTGCCCGCCAGAGTCCCATATCCCAAGTGAGTCTCAAAGAGATTTAAAGAAGCCAGGCTCTGGTATGGACCTATGTACTGTGGTGAAATCGAGAACTTTTCCAGTGGACCTTCTTTGAGAAGCAAATCAGTGTGGATGGGTTGAAGAAGACCTCTCACTCCAATGGTCTGCAATACAGTTCCTGGGGCTGTGGAGCATCCGCCAAATGCTAACTGTGGGGGATCCAGGAGCTGTGAAATTCCATGTTACATCGACATTAGAGTGATCACCATCAGAGAGATCAAGCTCACAGCTAGGAATCGATGAATCTCTCAGTTTGGTTGTTCTAAGTTTCTCATTTTATCCATCTTAAATTCAGTTTGTCATATTTCTGTGTTTGTTTTTTTGAAAAGAAGATGATGAAAATGCATCAGTGTTTTAGGACATATTCCTCCAAATAACTAATAATAATTCATCAACATAAATAATAACAAAAATATTAACATTAATAATTATGTTTATGCAATTTGCCCTAATTAACACATTTGCAAGAATTTTCTGTAGCATAATGCATTGCATTATATTATATTAAACTATACTAAACATTTTTTTATCTGCATATTTCCCTGATAAACATATTTTTGTACACATTTTTGGGATTGGAGAGCTGCATCACAACATTCAGAGAAATGCAAATTCAGGAGGATAAATTTGTGTTTCAGTTTGTGTATTGTTTCAGGAAATGCAAATCTGGTAGGTTTGCAATAAAATGTGAACTGAATTTCTTCCCCTCTCCCAGTCACAACGCTCACAAATCAGATTGCCTTGTAGTTTCATCAGTGATGTATAGGTCCATAATTCCCCACATAAATGCCAACTTAGCACTGAAAAGTGCTGTGGCAAAAAGCTAAAGAAAAAGCCCAGCTGCAGATTCCTCTAGAGTGTAGCTCAGATTTTTAAAATCACTATTGCTCCAATCTTGTGCATTTGGTTTTGTTCCTGTTAATTTTCCATGCAATTACTCATTCCATTTTGTTCTCTTTGATTTCCATCCCCATTGAAAAGTCAAAATGGTTCCCGGTCCCTTTAAACCTCACAAAGCATAAACCCGCTGAAACAAAACGGAAAGTGAATTATTTGCACATAATGCAAATCAAGAACACAAAAGAAGAGCCAAGTTATTGGTGGTGATAAATAAATAAATAAATAAATAAATAAATAAATAATTGTTGGCGCCATTGGATGGGGAGCAATGATGGAGAAGGGAAGGGAAGAGAAGAGAAGAGAGATGCCATTCTTCACCATCACAAATGGCATCTTAAGAAAATAGGAAGAGCCTTACAGGTTCAGACCAATGACCTGTCAAGTCGTCTGGTTTCCTAAGTTAGCCAAGCAGATGCCTCTGGGGACGCCAACAAGCCGGACATTAGGTCAGCAGCCATTTCCTACTGTTATTCCCTAGTACTTGTCAGGAGCTTGTCCTACACTCCAGTAGGACCCTGGTAGAGATACATGCCCGACTGGCATGTTCTCTCCCTCCTGGTCGATCGTTCGGGAGCTTCAAAAGCTTTCCTCAGCCCGAACATCACAGCGACCAATGCCAACAGACATTGGCACACTTAGGGATCTGCAGAGTCTTCGCAGCTTGCGTGACAGACCTCAGCAACTCAGCATTTTGGCTAATCTACTTTATTTACATATAAACACACATGGAGCACTGCAACATGGCTCCCTCTCTCTCTAGCATCAGACAGCAAAGAGAGAGAACAAAGTACAATAGTCCCACTTCACGGAACACAGTAACACAAACACCCTGTCTCCGTCACTTCCCACTTTGTGGAGTCAAAACATACACCGTCATGTGAAAGACAACAATCCCATGACTGCAATCATAGAGCAGGAATTCTAACAGCACTTGCAGGGCTTTTTTCCAGCTGGAGCTCACTAGAATTCAGTTCCGGCACCTCTCTGGTGGCTGCCATTATAAGAGAAAAAGGGAGGCATTCACGGTGAGTTCTGGCACCTCCATTTCTAGAAAAATAGCACTGAGCACCTGGTATTCAGAAGTGTCTCTGATCCTGAACAATGCGTATAGCCAACATAGTCATTGATAGCCCTACCCATCAGGAATTTCTCTCTGCCCCTTTCAAAGCGATTGAAGCGAGTGGCTTTCACACTTAACATCTCATGGTAGAAAACTCCATAGTTTAACTATACAACGCATGATAACGTACTTGAAAAAAGAATCTGAATCTCTGATCAGCCAGCGGCATCATCTTCACTATGCCTCTATCATGTTTCTACCTTTTTCTCATAGTAGGGTGCGCCAGAGCTCTGGTCATTTGGATTCCCCTTTCTCAGCTCAACTGTATACAGTCTTCCAAGTATGGCTGCACAGAGTTGTATAAAGTCATTGTCTTCAACCCTTCTGATGACCTCTAGCATGGAATTCCATTTTTTAAAACAGCAGTCATTGAAATGTTCATTACACCACCCCAAGATCTCTTTCCCAGTCAGTTCATATCCCGAAGCCAATAAATTTGGCCCAAATCACTTCACTTACTTAGACTGAACTGTGTTTATCATTCCGTTGCTCAGGCAATATGGAGAATTGTTTCTCCACCACTCTGAATAAGTTGGTATCACTTGCAAACCTGGCCATCTCACTGCTCATTACAGATCATGTTAAAAAAGCACCAGAAAATGTTAAAAAGTGTCAGTCCTAATACAGCTCTGACCTATTATATCCCTCCATTATGAGAACTGTCAATTTATTCCTCCTCTCCACTTCCTGTTCTTTAACTAGTTAGTGATCCATAAATGGATCTATCCTCTTACTCCACGACTTCTAAAGTTACTTAGGAGTCTTTGATACAAGGACATAGCTCTGTTGAGGCATGAGTTGTATGGACTGAATAAGAAATACTTGACGATTTAAAGAGCTTAGAGGCTAAATGTCCAAGATTGTCAAATATGAGAATTAAATTTTCAGATGGGAAATGAATGAAGAGTGAAATTGAAATTACTCCAGAGGCATGGTGTAGAAGTTTCTATTCAGCTTTCGATAGAAAATTAAATGCTAGAGCCCATGCTTTCAAAAGTTCAGCAAGCACCTGGTCATGACTGCATTCTGAGAAGCTCACATTTTCCAAGGCATATTTACACTGTATAAAACGGTTTGTTGCTAATTTAAAGGTGTATCAATGCAACACCTTGCTTACACAGCAAGGAGATATGACAAAACCAAAGTAGCCCACTGTTGTGTGCCACTGCCATTTGCTGGAGTATGTGAAACCTCTCTGAGAAATATTCTTGGTCTTATCAAACCCTCTGTGACTTCTGTCAAAATACCCCACAGAATTCCCACAGGTCAAATTATAGAGCCAGTTTGGTATGTGGTAGAAATGGAGGCAGTGAGAGATTTTACTTTCTTGGGCTCCATGATCACTGCAGATGGTGACAGCAGCCACGAAATTAAAAGATGCTACTTCTTGGGAGAAAAGCGATGACAAAGCTAGACAGCATCTTAAAAAGCAGAGATATCACCTTGCCAACAAAGGTCCGTATAGTTAAAGCTATGGTCTTCCCAGTAGAGATGTATGGAAGTAAGAGCTGGACCATAAAGAAGGCTGATCGCCGAAGAATTGATGCTTTTGAATTATGGTGCTGGAGGAGACTCTTGAGAGTCCCATGGACTGCAAGAAGATCAAACCTATCCATTCTTAAGGAAATCAGCCCTGAGCGCTCACTGGAAGGACAGATCCTGAAGCTGAGGCTCTAGTACTTTGGCCATCTCATGAGAAGAGAAGTCTCCCTGGAAAAGACCCTGATGTTGGGAAAGATGGAGGACACAAGGAGAAGGGGACAACAGAGGACGAGATGGTTGGACAGTGTTCTTGAAGCTACCAACATGAGTTTGACCAAACTGCGGGAGGCAGTGGAAGACAGGAGTGCCTGGCGTGCTCTGGTCCATGGGGCCACGGAGAGTCGGACACGACTAAACGACTAAACAACAACATCCAGATACATAGCATACAAAAAAATCATTCATTTAAAAAGCTTATAATTCAAGGGGGGGAGGGCCTGCCCCATTCCCATATAACGGGACCCATTTGGTTCTTGGATCAACCTCTTAGCTTCCTTAGCACCTGATGTGCCTTGGGAGTTTCCTTTGCCTATGTATATTACTGACCTGTGCCATTAAAGATTTTGGCAGGAACTGTACTCCAAGTTCTTCACCCAGTGAGAGCCAGGACAATGACTAATGCAACTTCCAGAAGGTGGTTTATGAAGGAGTGTAGCCAGAGGCAGATTCAGGGCAACACGACAGGTTCCACCACACCGGGCACTGTGTCTAGGGGGCGCTGTAGGGTGTCACAATTATGATGTCGTGATTTGAGCAGAATAGAAGGCGCAATGTGGTGCGTTGCTGGATCTTGATCTCTCAAAGGGCACTTCTGAAATTTGAAAGACCAAATTCCACCCCTGAGTGTAGCTTTTGGAGTTAAAAAGTTTCTCCAACCCTGGTTTAAAGGTCTAATAAAAAGAGTGGCAGGGGGAAGCCACTTCTCAATTTTCTACTTATTGCAAGGCGTTCCCTCCCCCCAGACAGTTAATACCCCTGGGTGCCAAACACATGAAGGGGCTGTCTAGAACTGTGGCACTCATGCACCCTTGGGCAGGGGAACCTACCGGGGCACCTGCCAGGCTCCCTTAGCCCCTCAACTCCATATTAAAATAGCCACCTGGGTTTCTCTTCACTTATCGCCACACTAGCTGCTTCATTCCTCTCCTGTTCTGGTTGGCTAGTGGACTTGGAAAAGAGAAGAGAGCACAGTTCTCTCTGCTGGCAGCGTCCACTTAGAACTGTTCTGCCTCTACTTTGTGCTGCCAGCATCCAATTAGGAGGGAGGGACAGAGAGAGAGAGAGAGAGAGAGAGAGAGAGAGAGAGAGAGAGAGAGAGAGCAGTTCTAATTGGACTCTACCCATGGAGGAGAGAGCCCTTCAAATGGGATTTTATCAGCAGGAAGGACAGTGGGCTCTGCAGAGAGGAGACAGCAATAGATGTGTGGCTGTGCCTACTTGTTGCATGTAGGAAAGGTAGCTGATCAGAGAAAGGGGGGAAATGGAGCAGTCAGAAGTTGGGGTGGGGGAGAAAAGGATAAGAAGAGGAGCAGTCAGGACCTGTTAGAGAGAGAAAGGGTGTGGGTGAAGATCCAGGAGAGAGAAGGCAATGTTGTACAGGGGATGAGTAGGCTGGCTCAGCGGCGTAGCGTGGGTTGTCAGCACCTGGGGCAAGGCAAGTAATTTGCGCCCCCTAACCTGTGGATTTGCGCCCCCTAACCCTACAAATCTATGCCTATGAATGATGGTCCCTCTCTCTCTCTCTTTCTCATATTCCAATTGATTCCCATTTCCGCCGATCGATCCCCGAAGCTCTCACCCAGCGAAATTCGTGCGTAATTACGCTTCGCCATCCCTAATCCTGCCGCTTCCACCGGGAAATCATGACGGTGCGTTTCTCCTCTCCAAACTTTCCCCGGCCCTTTGCCGGCCGGCGCAGCCCTTTTGGCTACGAGCTCCCCTCCTTCTCTGCCCGCTTCCGACCCCACCTCCCCGTCCAGCCTCCCTACTTCCTGAAAAAAGGCACCGGCGCCGAGCAGGACACCCCCGCGGCCATCGGAGAGAGGCGGGGCCGAGGGAGGCAAGCCAATGGGCGAGACGAGGGTAGGTGGCCACGGGGGCGGGCGCTGCCGCAGTCCTCGGGTGGGCAAGGTAGGAGCAGGCGGAGGCTGGCCGGCCGCTCTGACAATAGGGGCGGGCCGAGGGCACGACGTGGCTGGGCCCTCTGGACTTGCGCCCCCCCCAGATGTTGCGCCCGGTGCGGCCGGCACCCCTGGCACCCCCCACGCTACGCCACTGGGCTGGCTTCAAAGGTCTCTTCAGATATAGAATCATAGAATAATAGAATTGTAGAGCTGGAACACATGAAGGAGAATCTCCCCATTTTGTTTCACCTCCGAATCCATTTTGCACAGTTTGAGCTTTGCAGTCTGACATCAGTGTGTATGAGCTTTACTCAACCTTTCCTAACAGAAAAAAACACCATTATTTTTTTAAGCAGAAGCATGCACAAGCCTGTGTTGTCCTTCTGTTCCTAGCACAACTGGAAGGGATGGAATGTATGAAGAGTGAAACACTAGGAGGTCAGTCAAGCACAGAAGTTACACTCAAGAAGAGAACAAAATTATCAGCATTGACAACTGAAATCAGACATTGGCAGACCACAAATATGCAATTAGTCAAAAGACGAGGAAGAAAGACATTGAAGGAAGGTTAGGTGTATTCATTTACTATTACAATGAGAAGTTTGGGGTGGGCAAGTCAGAGGTGCCAAAGGAGTGGTTTAAGAAGGATGACAGTGTATGACAACAAGAAACTGTGTCCTTGTGGTGGGAAAGATTACTGTAATCATCTAATTGGTTAAGTAGTGGTAATCATCTGTGTAGTTGGATGTGTATAAAAGATGGTGCCAGACAGCATCAGCAGGCAGCCTGTCTCTCATTTTTACAAGACTGACCATATGTATGTTTGTATTAATAAAGGCCTAAATTTTCACCTAAAGCCATTGTATTTGGGGATTTTGTTGGCGAACCCCAGTTAGAGCAAAACCTTTGCAAATTTCTCCAATACAGTATAATATCAAGGAACCTCTGAGCTGGACTAAAATTAGGAGCTTAGCTTTCTATCTTTGTAGATCCTCCAAGTGTCCCTGTTTTCCAGGGACAGTCCCAGATTTACAGAAGCCAGTTCCTGATTTGATCCTGGAATGCTCTGCTTTTCCTTAGGACGTCCCTAGTTTCACCGGAGAAATGTTGAAGGGTATGTAACTTTCCTTGATTTGAGATCCTTGCCGTTGCCCCCAGCTCCAGCAGCTGACCTCAGGGACTGCTGGAAACACCAGGATTGGACTGGGGGACAGATATAATTTTGGTGTGGCCCTCACATCTGGATCCAGATGTGATCCAAAAGGTGTAGGAAAAAGCCACAGGGAATCTGATCTTTCACTGTTCCTAATTATGTGTGAATTTCTCCCCACATGTAGCTGATGAGCTAAAATAGGAGTAGACTTCTGAATACCTCTGAGCTCACTATCTCACAATGCCTGAGTGACTAGAATACATGAGTAATTGCATAGCTCCTTTGAAAAGTCACCTTTAAATGTATATTACAGCTTACAAGTTCTAGGACATTTGAATCAATAAAGATGTGGCCACGGTCCTGCTTACTAAGGGGATCGAGGAATGAAATGGAAAAGTAAAGGGGGCTTCTCTGGATGTGAAGAAAGCATCCATGAACTTGAAATGACTCTGACCTTTTCCACCTTTTGACACGCTTTCTTGATTAAGGTACCCATCTCACAGAGCAGTTCACAGCTGCAGGAAATTGAATTACCCCAATGATGGCTGCTGCTGACCAGGACCATTCTTTTAAAAAACCCACTTTTTTAGTCACCCACAGACTAAAGGTGACTAATAGCATGATGGCAGCTGTGCATGCTCAAAAGAGTGAGTCCCACTGGGGTACCACAGAGCCTACTGCTTGCCGACCAGGAGGTCGGCGGTTCGAATCCCTGCGACGGGGTGAGCTCCCGTTGCTCGGTCCCTACTCCTGCCAACCTAGCAGTTCAAAAGCATATCAAAGTGCAAGTAGATAAATAGGTACCACTCCAGTGGGAAGGTAAACGGTGTTTCCGTGCGCTGCTCTGGTTCGCCAGAAGCGGCTTAGTCATGCTGGCCACATGACCCAGAAGCTGTACGCCAGCTCCCTCGGCCAGTAAAGTGAGATGAGCGCCACAACCCCAGAGTTGTCCGCGACTGGACCTAACGGTCAGAGGTCCCTTTACCTTTACCTTTTAAGCGTGTGTAGGTTGGCAGCCTTACTTACTGGGAAAGCTTCTCAACTCTCACGCACAGCAGTGAAATAAACAAAAATCATTCTATCTGCCAGAAAACAATGAGAACTTTGATAGGATAATGCGCCTGCAGGATTTCACAAAAATCACAGTAATGGTCCCAAAGCCTCGGGTGAGTAATTAGAAGCTGCAAATTAGCAAATTGGCCAGGAAACTGCAGACAAACAAGGGTGGTATATCTCTGCAGGCTCAGCTCTTCTATTTTGACAGATGCCGTTTAAATTATTTATCATAATATCGTGCAGTATACCGCTCTTACGGCCCAGTACATCTTGTAAAAGTGACAAAGGAAACCTCGCCATTGTATCTCGCCGCTAAATCTTTGCTGAGAAGCGGAGGGGAGAAGGATACCGGTGGGAATCATTTTTCATGTGAGTTATTGGACTTGAGCATTGCACAGCCGGCAGACTGGTGACAGTCAACGCATCAGAGAGGGAGAAAGGGACCTAGGTAGAAACAAAAGCCTGTTGCAGAGCCAGTCCTTTACTGTAGATTTCCACAGCCCCAGGTGTAATACTGCCTGGGGTGGCCAACCAGCCAGGATTTTGATGGTCTAACCAGTAACACCGCTCCATCTGATTACCACTGTCAGGCTCTGAAAACCCAGTAGACTCCATGTTGTGTGATTCTGCATCCATTGCGCAAAGGGCATCATCTAGGACAGGCGTCAGCAAACTTTTTCATCAGGGGGCCGGTCCACTGTCCTTCAGACCTTGTGGGGGGCCGGACTATTTTTTGGGGGGGGCATGAATGTATTCCTATGCCCCACAAATCACCAAGAGATGCATTTTAATCAAAAGGACACATTCTACTCTTGTAAAAACACACTGATTCCCGGACCGTCTGCAGGCCGGATTTAGAAGGCGATTGGGCTGCATCCAGCCTGAGTTTGCCTACCCATGATCCAGAAAGAGTTAGGACACCCGCTCACATCCACATTTCAAGCTACCTGAAGCACTTTCTGATTTCTTTTAATTAGCACTGAGAGAGTCCATAGCTTGGCTGGTTGCATTCGTTTGGTGGAAGTGGTTTGTTTGTATGAATAAATATATAAATAAAGGACCTACCCACGTGGTGCCGACACAAAAACCCTGCACGAACAATGTGCAATAGAACGTAATATCATTATCCCCCCATCTCTCCTGCCTCTCTCCCCCCTCTCTTTCCCCCCAACCACACAATCTCTATGACAATAGTGTCTCATACCCAATGTAAACGAACTGTGAAAAAAAGACTATGAATTGAATATGGATACGCTATATGAACTTTCCCTTGTTTATTTGTTTGTTTTGCAGCAGAAGAAAATCCTCAGTAAAAAGTAATTAAAGAAGAAGAAGCACATTCTGATTATTTTGAGGAACAAAGAAAGCAGCCACAATGAATACTTGTAAAGCAAATCTCTATTGTTGTATAAAAAAATATGTTGTTGTTGACATCCATCTGGATCAAGAGACAATGGAGTGCACCTTGAATATATCCAAGAACAGGTCCTTGAACCTTGCTGTGAATCTTGATATCTTGAGCATGCCTTTCTGACCTATACGTTTCTGTCCTGTCTCCTCCCTTTATCCTCCAAATTCCATGACACCTCTGTGTTGTAACATACAGCTACTGACTCACACTTCTGTGCAGAGGCACACTCCATTATATTGTGAGACAGGTGGATGCCAATCATTTGAGTTGAAGGCTCAGGTTAACCCAGGCATAGGCAAACTTGACCCTCCAGATGTTTTGGGACTACAACTCCCATCATCCCTGACCACTGGTCCTGTTAGCTAGGGATGATGGGAGTTGTAGTCCCGAAACTTCTGGAGGGCCGAATTTGCCTATGCCTGGGTTAACCTGAGCCTTCAGCTCAAATGGTTGGCATCCGCCTGTCTCACAATTTAATGGCGTGTGCCTCTGGGGGTGAAGTCAAACCACTGCACTGGCAGCACAGAAGTAGCCTCCCTGGAGCACAAGCCTGGGCAGCGTGTACGGAGGTCCTGGGTTGCCCAGACGACAAGATCCCCCTCTTGGCGCCACTGGTGTGGTCCAAAGGAAAGCAGAGCAAGACCTTTGGCACCAGCTTGGCTGCAGGAGTTGCCAGAAGGAGGTGTACAGGGTGCCATCCAACAGTCTTAGGGACTTTCCTCTTTAGCCTTTTCTTCTTCCAAATATATTCCGCAAGGCACTGGTGGTTTAGGATCAGAGCTTTTAGTCTCCTAGATGGGCTACCTTCCCAGGTTGATGAGCCCCGTCTGCCCCTCACTTCATTGCAAAGAATTGTAAGTCAAGAAGAAGAAGAAGAAGAAGAGGAGTTTGGACTTGATATCCCTCCTTTCACTCCCCTTAAGGAGTTTCAAAGCGGCCAACAATCTCCTTTCCCTCCCTCCCCCACAACAAACACTCTGTGAGGTGAGTGAGGCTGAGAGACTTCAGAGAAGTGTGACTAGCCCAAGGTCACCCAGCAGCTGCATGTGGAGGAGCGGGGAAGCGAACCCTGTTCACCAGATTACAAGTCCACTGCTCTTAACCACTACACCACACTGGTAGCCACCTACAGTCATGAGGAATCCAACACATGACATCCAATGGCAGGTCCTTGGAGACTATCATTCAACACCCAGGACTGAACACAAGCAAAGGAAACCTGTGATGGAGAATTTGAGGCTTTCTGGGAGCCTTCTGTAGTCTATTTAATGGGGGCTGTGAGTCCGTGTAGCTTTTAATTAAAAAAAAAAAGGAACTGAAAGTTAATTTTCTAATTATTTCTATTGTTTCCTGTCACCCTCACACAAGTAAATGAGTAAACAGTAAGCCCTCCCTGCCACAAATAATAATAGCTATGTAGACTTGATCCACCCTTTAAAATAACCAGGGATACTTTTGTCTCTCGGGGAAAATGTCTATACTTTCACTCCATTAGATAGTCAGGCATTCATTAGATCAAGCATGGTAACAAAGAAACTTAAATTTCTCTCTCTCTCTCTCTCTCTCTCTCTCTCTCTCAGCTGAACTAATAAGGTCATTTTGTGAACGTAAAGCAATTGACTATCTCAGATCCCTGGATACTTCTGCAATTTTAGCAGAGAGACATTAATACTCACCTTACAAATCCCCGGACTTAGATAGCTTCAGTTAAGATCTAATTAATAGCAGGGTAGTATTACACTGCCTCTGAACATCATAATATACAATAGTTGCTTGGTTGTGGGATTTTCTGTGCCATCTGCCAGCGATGCTGAGATCATGTCACAGTTAATTTAGGATTAACATTCTGGAATAGACAGGATACATTGGCAGTGGAAAGAAGGACCAAACAAGCAGAGGTTCCAGCAATTTCTGTAATATTCAGACTTGTTGCAATGATTGTAGAGGAGATGAATGAATTCACTGCATCTGTCTTCATGGTGGAAGATATATAGGACCTGTGCCCAAACTAACTGTCACAGGAGGGAGTCTGGGGAACTAAGGCAAACAGGTGGAAAACAGAAGCAATTTGGAGAATTGTGATTGAGTTTGCATTTAAAAGCAAATCTGCCTGATTTGTCCTTTCAAAAACTACATGAACTGAAAGACAGCCATTCTTCAAAATTCACACTTCTCTGAATTTTGCAGTGCAGTCCTACAACCAAGCAATTCATACAAAATTCATGTATTAGGGCAGTGGTTCAAACCTGCAACCTCGACATTACCAGCACCATGCTCTAAGTAACTGAGCTAGGCAGGCTGTCCTTATGTCCCATGTTCATATGATGAAGTAGTTGTGTTCTATGTTACAAATCAAGCACTACTAGGAGTTCTTTCTTTTTGTTTTCCAATATATATTTTTAATCAATAAAAAAAATTGGTGTGGCATGAGCAATTTTTTTATTTTGAAAAATAAAAAGGTTGAGAACCACTGTAGTAAGGTGACGATGACATTAAAATGTGTTATATCAAGGGTAGGCAAACTAAGGCCCGGGGGCCAGATCCGGCCCAATCACCTTCTCAATCTGGCCCGCAGACAGTCCAGGAATCAGCGTGTTTTTAAATGAGTAGAATGTGTATTTTATTTAAATGCATCTCTGGGTTATTGTGGGGCCTTCCTGGTGTTTTTACATTAGTAGAATGTGTGCTTTTATTTAAAATGCATCTCTGGGTTGCACAGCCTGACTCCCTCCCTCGGCAATCTTCGCGGAGCTCTGGCCCAATGGTGGCCAGTGGCTTGAATTTAATTAATTTTATAATGAATGATTTTAGAGTGTTGTTTGTGTTGTACTTTTGTATTGTTTTATTGTTGTTAGCCGCCCTGAGCCCGGCTTCGGCTGGGGAGGGCGGGATATAAATAAAAAATTTCATTATTATTATTATTATTATTATTATTATTATTATTATTATTATCTGCATGTCCAGCTGATTTGTGAAGGGGCTTTGTGTATGTACATAGATCTATCACATGTGATGGTCCCAGTCCCTACTCACATGGACATCTATCCATATGTTCATAGAGCCCTTCCACATGCTAATTGAAGGTGCAGATGGCAGGAGATGTGGCTGTTGCATGCATGGTTGGATGGATGGTGCATTGCAGGAAGCTGGACAAAATAACCAGTGGCCAGGCCCGTCTTACCCATAGAGGCTAGTGGCAGAGGGCGTCAGGGTGCTAAGTTCTGGAGGGCGCCAGGCAAGAGTCCGGGGAACACCAAACGAGCGCGCTGAGTGAGCGTCACTCCTGCCAAGCGTCGGCTCAGTTTTTTCCCTTTTAGCAGCCTGCAGGTGCCGAATTGTGCGGGGTGCCAGAAGGCTAAAGGGGGAGGGGAGCTGGCGCTCGGCAGGAACGGCACACATGCCCTCGCTCGCTCGGCGCAGGCCTGCTCGCTTGGTGTGCTGCCTGCCATGGCCACCGCGACATGAAGCGGTCAGCTGAGCCAGGAGGCACCACGTCCAGCCTCTGCCTCTTCCCCACCTGAGGAGCCGCCTATTGGCAAAACCTATTTGGTGTTTCGCAACTTTCTGACTAGTTGCAGGACCTTAGCCAGACCTAGCAGAGTACACACAGATCCCACAGAAGCAATTGGCGACTTGGCTGCAGACAGGATAGACGAAGCAGGAACCAGGAACTTGTAGTTAGGTGTTTATAATATACGGTGGATTATTTACAGGAACAGAACACAGATCTTTTGCTAGCTCTCTCTGACACGACTCACAACTCCTACACTGACACACAGAACTCTGAACCTCTGAATACTGAACTAACACATTCCAGTTAGTAGGCCATTAATTATCACTCCCTTGAAAGAGCTTGACCAATCATGGAGCTGTATCCATGCCTCTGTTATCACCAGGCAGACTTACTCCTTCAGATTGCCTTCTGGCTGTCTGCCAAACCTTAATAGACTCTGTGTGAGTAGCTGCACATACACAGTTTCCCAACACCGCCCTCCAGCAACTCCTCCAACCCTAAAAAAAGGTTGACAACTCTGGGAAAGGGGGGGGCACCGGGGGGATCTTTGTACCACGATGCTGGATATGCTTAAGATGGCCCTGCCAATGGGGTCCCTTCCACCTCTACAGTGGTACCTTGGGTTACAGACGCTTCATGTTACAGACACTTCAGGTTACAGACTCCGCTAACCCAGAAATAGTACCTCGGGTTAAGAACTTTGCTTCAGGATGAGAACAGAAATCGGGCTCTGGTGGTGCGGCGGCAGTAGGAGGCCCCATTAGCTAAAGTGGTGCTTCAGGTTAAGAACAGTTTCAGGTTAAGAACGGACCTCTGGAACAAATTAAGTTCTTAACCCAAGGTACCACTATACAATTCTATGAAAAAGTGCCAGCCCACACTGCCCTGTGACCCCCTCATGCTTTCTTTCATTGTTTGTGTGGGTCATCTGAAGCTTCCAATTATTATTATTATAAAGATCCACATGGCTTCATGAAGCAATAGCTTTGGGGCTGCTCTTCATCCTCAGCAACTCGTTTCGCAGAGAGAAGACTCATCAGCACTCTTCTCATTTCATTATCTTTTCAATTTATTCCCCTTTCTCCTCTCTATTTTATCCGAAAGTGAATCCTGCACATTTCCATCAGCAGACTTTCCCCTCCTGGAAATGGCATCTGTGGATTTTATTTGCTTGTTTTTCTAAAGAAATGAAGTTCCACAGATGCACTCGTACAGCCTGATTCTCCACGGTATCAATTCACTCAATATTCAAAAGGGGGAAAAGTTCTGAAGGGAAAGATATGGGCTGCTCCAAATTCCTCAGCAGGGTCAGAGCCTAAGCAGGTGTGTTCCAAGACCTGGGGCAGCTGGATGTCAGTTAAAGTGGGTCAGAACCAGGTGCTGGGGGCAGAACAGGCAGGGGCTGAGAGTTCCCATGCAACAAATAAGGATCAGGGGTGTCAGAAACAGATGCATCGTCAAGCCTAGGTAGGGGTCAAGATCCAAGGCAACTTCAAGCAAGCCTTAAAGAAAAGAGGCAAGTCAAAATCTAAGAACAGGCACTTGGTCCTATCATCATACTAGAGACAAGTTGAACAGACTGTAGCAAGCTTTGAGGCCGGATACTTATAGGGTCTGGTAGATAAGTATAGGCTCTTGAGGGCTGGCAGACTCGATGCTCAGGCTGGTTGAAAATGCATTCTCAACGGTGCACTTAAAGCCCAGGGTTTAGTCTGCCAGCCTTGCAAAAGAAACAGAGCTCTGAAACTCACATCCTCGACACCTCACAGAGTAGACCATGCATCTGTGTTGCAAATCTACAGGGCATTGGTTCACGCCAAATTGGACTATGGCTCTGGAGTATAAAATTCTGCAACACCATCAGTTCTGAAGAAACAGGACCCTATTCAACACCAGGAACTCAGACTATATATCAGGGTGTATTACACCTCTCCTGTACATATCCTCTCTGCAGAAGCACTGTCTTGGTGAGGACCAAAAGACCAATTATCTCAGGGAAACCTGGATTGTGTTACATCCTGATTCCTTGCTGGGGGTGAGTGGTGATGGTGGTGGAAAGTACTGATTACTTAACAGAAAAGGACCGAAGCCATTAGTACAGCCTCATAAGAGTTGAAATAAACACATGTATTATATGTCTCGAAGTCCCAGTGGATTATATAACTGGTGTCATATTCTGCCATAGATCCATTAGCAACATAATGACATCTAACCACTGGCCATGCTAATGGTTTAAATTAGAACACGAGAGAGAGAGAGAGGGAGAGAGAGAGAGAGAGAGAGAGAGAGAGAGAGAGAGAGAGAGAGACATTGCTATTCATTAAAAGAACACACTGTCAGCATCAAATAATCCTCCAGATTTGCGCCTAGATTAACAAGGAAAAAATGAATGAGAAGATGATAGATTGATAGATAAATAGATAGATGATAGACAGACAGATAGATGAATGAAAGAAAGAAAGATAGATGATAGATAGATGATAGATAGATAGATGATATAGATAGATAGATGATAGATAGATAGATAGATAGATAGATAGATAGATAGATAGATGATAGATAGATAGATGATAGATAGATGATAGATAGATGATAGATGATAGATAGATGATAGATAGATAGATAGATAGATAGATAGATAGATAGATAGATGATAGATATAGATAGATAGATAGATAGATAGATAGATAGATAGATAGATAGATGATAGATAGATAGATGATAGATAGATGATAGATGATTGATAGATGATAGATAGATGATAGATAGATAGATGATAGATAGATGTAGATAGATTATAGATAAATAATACAGTGGCACCTTGGTTTACAACCGTAATCTGTTCCAGAAGTCTGTTTGTAAACCAAAACAGGTTGTAACCCAAGGCGCGCTTTTGCCAGTGGGGCCTCCCCCCCCCATAAAAATTGTTCATAATAAAAAAGGGGGGGTTGTAATCCAAAAAAAGTTAGCAAACCAGGACACACACTTCCAGGTTTGACGTGTTTGTAATCCAAAACGTATGCAAACCAGACTGTTTGCAAACCAAGGTACCACTGTATTATATTTCCAGAGGCTACTAGTGGCTGTCCAATTATTCTTTTTTAAAGAAAAGGACATGGAAGCACCCCCACCCCAGAGATTGACAATCTCAAACGGCAAACATAAAGAAGGACAATGCAGAAATGAGAGAGAAGACAGGAAGGAAGGAAGGAAATAGAGAGTGGGACAAACAGATCAGGTCAAACTGCCAAGGTCAAAACCAAATCTGCCAGGGACTGCAATCCTAAACATGTTTCAGGTATTGCTCTTATGTTTTCCTTGGTGAACCAGCACCTCAGGCAACAGAGAGTGATGCTTGCGTTTTACTCTCCAAGGATCCCTTCAGCTATCATCAGGCAGAAATCACTCTTAGCTAGGTATGATATCATCCCAACAAGAGTTTTTATGGACAGCATGATCCATCCCCTTCTACTTGCCGGCTACGGCACGGAGCGGACCCTGTCGGAGAGGTCGGGAGCACCTCGGGATATTGAGCCTCCTTCTCCGGAGGATATCCATCCGTACCGAAACTGGACTTACCCTACGTCCCCACGAGCTCTAAAGGAATCCACTGGCGCAAGTAATTCTCTGACCCCGCCGGAAGAAAGAGAGCTTTTAGCCAACTTTGGCGACCTTCCACCGAGGGAACAACAAGAAATAATTGATAGATTAGAAGTACTTAATCATCAGCTCATACATGTCCAGAAGAACGGAAAAGCCCTGCCCACTTTTCAGGATAACCTTGGCAGCTTTTCGGAGTCGTGTTTTAAGGAAGCAGGAAGTCTTCCATATCTCAGTCCAGCTCCTAAACCCATGCCTCCCCCACTTGTGGGCAAAGCCCATCGACGGATGGCAGACCCAGGTTTTGCCTCACAAGTTGGCCTCTCATCCCAACTCTTGATAAATTTTGACTCGCCCTCCAAGAGTCCCCCGTTGAAGAGTGTAATTCAGAGTCCCTTCCACCAAAACAATTCCTTACCATCTAATTCATCAATGCCGGAATTGGAGTCCTCATATTCCCCTGAGCGGCATAGACCCGACATACAAACGGTACCTGTACGTCGAGCACCCCCAGTACCTTCGCTAGCATCAGGTCAGGGGAGTGTTCCACCTACATCAAAAAATGACCCGGATTTGACTGAAGACCCGGCTGGACATATAAATCAAATGGTTTCATTGGCGACCTTTAGACCTCGCGGTGGGGCAGTCTCAGCTAATCCTGTGGAGTCTCCTACTGAAGTGGCTACCCTTGGGTTAGCCAGCGGGAGACCCGCTTTGTTGCCCCAGTCTGAACACCCCACTACCAACTTCAAGATTAGGTACCTCCAGCAGGTGCCTGCCACGCAAAGTAAAATAACTGACTTTTTTGTGGGGTCTGCCCTGCCTCCAAAGGACCCACTTCTCTCCCTGAAATGACAGCGAATTGAACACAACAGGAACTCCCCCCTATCAGTCCTCAGCTGGAACATTGCGGGCTGGAGGGGAAAAAAACATGAGCCAGAATTCTTGGAGTATATCAACCGGTTTCATATCATCTTGTTCCAAGAATCGTGGGAAGTAGAGAAAATTGTCCTAAATGGCTATGAGCTTCTAGAACTCCCTGCCTGCCCCTCCCTGAAAGGAGGCCGCCCTAAAGGGGGCCTAATAATAGGCATCTCCCTCAACCTACATTCTAAATTTACTCTAGTACAGGCCTTGCCTCCCTACGCCCTTACCGGGCTGATTGCGGGGGAAAAGATCTCGCTCCTAGTTACAAATGTCTATTTGCCACCTGGGGGTTCTTCCCTCGAACTGGGCTCTAAATGGGGCTCGCTAGAAGAGCATTTGCTCTCATGCTATGTTAAGTTTCCTAACACCCCGGCCATAATAGGTGGAGATTTTAATGCCCGTACAGCAGCAAACTGGGACTCGCTGACCAAAGCCAAATGGTGGGTTACCCCAAACCTTGATAATTATGACCTGGAACACATCATGAAGAGAACTTCTAAAGACCACAGAGTAAATGAGGCTGGAGTACTCCTCTATCAAATACCTCTCCTCCCTTTCGACTGTTGCCCATAGACTGGCCTTCACCAAAGCGAGGTTTAACGTTTTCCCCTCAAATGTCCTGAGACATAGATTCTCAAAGGGCCAAGCCCCCGCCGTGTGTGAATGCGATAAGGTGACGCCGGAGTCGCTCCAGCACATTATGTTCTTTTGCCCCTTGTTCAATGTGCCACGGGCAAATTTGCTGGGACCAATCATTCAGAAACTAGAGGGTACCCCACCAAAATTCCACCTTGCCCAAATCTTGCAGGACAAGGATACCCACACGACCCTGAAGGTGGCTAGATTCCTGGTCGCTGTCCTTTCCCAAAAGCGACGACAAGGAGCACTACAAGCTAATTAAGGCGTAGTATACCTTTCCATCCTATAGTATTTTATTGTTATAGTGGTGTTTTAGCGACTGTTTTTTGTTTTTGTTTTTCCCCCCCTACGGCTTAAGCTGTCACTTATGTGTTGTTTTTACCTGTATGGGCCTATGGCCGTAATAAATGAAATAAATGAAAAATTTTCCTTGGTGCTCCTTATTATCTGAATCTAATGGGAACATGCAGGAGGGAAGTTCAATGCAAGCTATATTTCTGGCTTCACTTAAGATCTGAAAAGGCTCGTGCGTCAAGGCTTTCACTTGACACATGGACTGAACATTTCGAAACTGCCCTTTTATTTGTAGAATTCATGAGCAATGCTGGCAGGATAGTTTTAGAGCAACTGTCCTGTAAAGAGAACACAAGACTGTATCAGGCAGAGGATCTTGTATTTAATTTGGGCTGAGCAAAAATGAACTCCTAAAATTCTCCCTGCTACTTGTGGGTGGTGAAATTGGGGGAAGAATGTCACCAGATATTCCCAGTAGTGATGAATGGAAGTGAGAGCTGGACCATAAAGAAGGCTGATCGCCGAAGAATTGATGCTTTTGAATTATGGTGCTGGAGGAGACTCTTGAGAGTCCCATGGACTGCAAGAAGATCAAACCTCTCCATTCTGAAGGAAATCAGCCCTGAGTGCTCACTGGAAGGACAGATTGTGAAGCTGAGGCTCCAGTACTTTGGCCACCTCATGAGAAGAGAAGACTCCCTGGAGAAGACCCTGATGCTGGGAAAGGTGGAGGGCACAAGGAGAAGGGGGCGACAAAGGACGAGATGGTTGGATAGTGTTTTCGAGGTTACCAGCATGAGTTTGACCAAACTGCGGGAGGTAGTGGAGGACAGAGGTGCCTGGCGTTCTCTGGTCCATGGGGTCACAAAGAGTCGGACACGACTAAACGACTAAACAACAACAACAACATTCTCAGAGGAGAGGTGAAATTCTCCAACAGTTTTTCTCAAAAACCTCCGGTCTGAGAAATTTTGGTTCACTGTTGAATGAAACTCTGTTGTTAGTTCCTAGTAGTGGGTTAAAGGAAGCAATCTGCTAATGCGGGTGGCCTGGAAAGAAGGGTGGCCATTCCTTTCTTCAACAATATGAATATAATATTCAACAATATCAAAACTGGATCCAAAATTATCCACCTTATTCTCAGGTGGTGAAACTTGGGAAGTCATTTCACCAAATATCTGCAGGAGATGACTGCAATTCTCCAACAATTCAGGAAGACCTCAGAAAAATTATATTTTCTGAGAAATTTCAGCTCAGTCGAAGTCAGAATGCACCCCCAGTGTCAATCTCTCTGTGTCCAATAGCAGGCTTTGCCTTGACAACTTAATCAGATAAGCTTCTTCTTCTTAGCTAACTGGTCAAAGACAATACAGCTGCCCCCCCTTAAAGGTAAAGGGACCCCTGACCATTAGGTCCAGTCGTGGCCGACTCTGGGGTTGCGGCACTCATCTCGCTTTATTAGCTGAAGGAGACGGCGTACAGCTTTCCGGGTCATGCGGCCAGCCTGACTAAGCCGCTTCTGGCGAACAAGAGCAGTGCACGGAAATGCTGTTTACCTTCCCGCCACCTATTTATCTACTTGCACTTTGACGTGCTTTCGAACTGCTAGGTTGGCAGGAGCTGGGACAGAGCAACAGGAGCTCACCCCGTTGTGGGGATTCGAACCGCCAAACTTCTGATCGGCAAGCTCTAGTCTCTGTGATTTAACCCACAGTGCCACCCGCATCCCTCCCCCCCTTACATGCAATCAACTCTTGAGGGACCATGCATACACGCAGCACAGGGAAATATTAAATCATACAATTCAAATGTGGAAATGATGGGAGAGAGCTGAAGAGCCATGAGGAGACCGTCCCTGGAGCCCAAAGAGGTCAAGTGAGGGTGGAAGAAGCCCCAAAGAGACTGGATGTGCAGCAGGGCTTTGTTTACACTCCCTACTTAAGAGAAAAAGCCACTTTCCTGTGTGTACTCCTGCCTCCTGCCAGCCCCAGAGTTTCAGTTCTAGTTGTGGATGAAGCCATTCCCCATTCCCGGGGAAATGACGTTGCGGGCTGGGAGCAAGCCCTACCCACGCGCATGGGGCGTCATCCCTGGCTGACCAATCCAGATGGTCCGGGTGTGTGTGCAGGGTACTTAAACTGCCCACAGCCAAGGACTTGCCCCCTTTTATTCCAGCTCACTCACTTTCCCTCCCTCCCTCCCTAAGGTTAGACTTGTTATCTCTTGACCTTGCTATGGACCTCGGCTGGTCTCCTGTCTAAGGGGCCTGGTAGGAATTTTTCCCACTTGGCAAATTGTCAAGGGCCATTTGGTTTTTCGCCTACCTCATAGCAAATCGTCACAACTTTGTAAGGTTTGGCGCTTAGGCATTGGAGTATTCGGTTGAAGGTGGGGGAGGTAATGGCCATCACCTACCCCTCCTAATTCAAGGGTATCCCGTTAAAGGAATCTGAGGGGCGTGGTCTCTGTCCGAGGGAGCTAGGGCCAAGGCACGACCCCTAGCGGTGACCCTGCGGGAGTTCCTAGTTGATGTGCATCAGCAGGACTCCCCCTTCTGGTGGCTAACCCTTCCAAGACTTCCTGTGGATGGGCAGGAGTCTGATATAGTTGTGTGGTTTCCAATGCCTAAGCCAATACCACTCACATTCTGTAACCAATAAAGTTGTGGCCTTTTTCGCCCATTAACCCAAAATACTGTTTCATGTATCTTTATT
The DNA here is from genome assembly GCF_027172205.1 of Podarcis raffonei. Lineage (NCBI taxonomy): Eukaryota > Metazoa > Chordata > Lepidosauria > Squamata > Lacertidae > Podarcis > Podarcis raffonei. The sequence continues at coordinate 6,200,889 of NC_070614.1, read as the reverse complement.
CCAACATCCCAGAAGGGTTTGGGACCTTGTCAAGCAATTTTGGACAGTATTTCTCGTACGGACTGAAGAAAGAGTGGCAGAGAGGGTGTTATTTTATTTATAGGGGTGAGGGCTGGAACATAACCTCCACATAAGTGGGAAGTTACACAGGTTCCTCAGTCTTCCATTGATCTGACCCATGGCTTCGTAGCAAAATCAGGGGAGAACAAGTTATGCCACCAAAGTTCAGAAACAGGTAATTTGTAAGCCAAATCTGGAAGGAATTTTCCAGATGAGTGCAGAGCCTGGTTGTGTAACAAACTTAAATATTTCCATAATTCAAACTATGATTCACAGTTAATATGTTGTTTCTGTGCACACATCCCTGCCTGCCCAGTCAATGCTTGATAGCCACTGCTGTTGTTGTCACTACCCACCCACTCACCTGGCAAGGCTCTTGCAGGGCTCTCCAGACCATCTGCCCTATCCCCATGCCTCACTCTGAGGAAGGGATCTTTCCCTGTTTGTTAACAGAGATAGTCAATAATTTTGTATCTGATTTTTGGATGCTGGCCAATGAACACACTTTATTGGGAGGTCTGTTAACTGGATCAATAAATGTATCTATTTAAAGTAACTGCAAACATTTAACTAATTTTAAACAGAATTTCTAGTTGCCATGGCAAAAGCAAACTCAGAGCATGCATTCTCCCTCACCCAAAATGTCTCCCTCTGAGGAGGAATTGGCAGTGCCACTGCCACTGAGGTAGTGGCAAAACTTTTTTTAAAAAAAGAAGGAGTGAGATGGAGAGACTAACAGAAGTAACCCCACTCCATCCTTTCATCTCCTTGTTCAATTTCACTCTTGGCTTTGCATGAGCAAAAACCAGAAGTTTTGTCTACGCTTCTACCATGGGATTCATTCATTAATGAGCAAGTTACAAATTCTCACATGGGAAGCTTGCTCATCACTAGGGGAGAAAGGTCTTGTAGTGACCACAGGAACTAGGCATGGAAACTGGGGGGGGGGGACTTGGGGGAAGATAGGGCGGGACTTCAAATTCCATCTTGTCCTTCTCCTTTCAGGACCAAGGAGAGTTCAGTGGAAGACACATCAGCCTGTTCAGAGCAGAAGTACGCATGCACAGACCTACCGCCAGGAGAAGGCCCTGTAGGAAAACAAACTCCATTGACTTACTTCTCTGCCTCTTGGAGAGGCAAACCATTTGAAGGAGATGAGAGGCCACCCACTCCTCACCTAGCTTGGGACCAGGATACCTAAATGATAATTCGTTCCTTATAGAGCCAACTGATGTGTGTGCTCTGCAAGAAAGGGGATTTCACAGATAGCCTCTTATTGGGAGGTCCATTTTGCACAATGTTGGAATTGGGCTTTATTGCAGTGGCCCTGTGCTGGACCCGGGGGGGGGGGGTTACCGAGAGGTGTGGTCAGAGTCTGGTCCTGGGCCGAGGGTCTGGAGACTGTCCACCAAGGGCGAAGTGGGGTCCAAAGCAAGAAGCCGGGCGTTGTCAGGAACTCTGGAAGAACAGGTCTGGGTGCTGGCAGAAACAGGTTTCCAACGACGTTGCTCCCGCAACCTGGGACTGGGCTGACTGCCCTTATCTCCTCTGAGGCCTGGGGCGGTCCCGGCCCACAGGTGACCCGCCTCTCCTGGCCTTAAGGCGAGCACTCCTCCTGAGAGAACTTAGTTCCCTCTGCCTCTCTGCCCTGAGCCTCTGTAGCTCAGGAGAGGCTGGAGGGTTACTGGACCCAGGGGGAGGCTCGCCTTCCCCTGACAGGGCTGGGAGAGGCGCACCTGCAGGCAATGGGTCCTCAATCACCTCCAGAGCCAGAGTGGATACATCTGGTGTCTGCTCCTGAGGACCTGGCACAGATTCAAGCCCCTGCCCCGGCTCAGCCGGCCCTGGAGGCGCGGACTCCTGTGCAGGCTGGGACTCCTCAGGTTCAGCTTCTGAATCAGATTCCCAGGCCATCACAGGCCCCTTTGGAATCCCCTACCATTACATATCAGACAGATGCTGGCCATGTTGTCTTTGCACTACCTGTTGAAGACTTTCCTTTCTCAGCAAGCTTTAGAATCATATAATTGCAGAATTGGAAGGGAGGATCACGTAGCGCAACCCCCTGCAATGCAGGAATATTTTGCCTGTGGGGCTGATGCCTATGACCCTGAGATTAAGAGTCTCATGCTATGCCAACTGAGCTATCATAACACTAACTTTCTAAGGACCCATATATATATATATATATATATATATATATATATATATATATATGCATCCAAAATACAAACCTCACCGTCAGGCTGAGATGTTGTAAATCCAGAATTCTGTGTAACTATGTGGAATAGCTCTTTGATAAAGAATCCAACAGAGCTAGCACCAAGGCTGGAAAAATCCTATCCTGTTACCTTTCAAAGCTCAAAGTTTAATGAGAATTGAGATCGTTTAGTTCTTTACCCCCTTAATTAACCATTTATCCTAATGACCTGACTTCAGGGATGATCTATGGAATTTTCTCTCCACCAGCAGCTTTTCTGCATGCAAGTGGAAAAGCCCCCGACACCCACCATGGCGCTGTTTAGCACTAGTGTTTGTGTTTCAAATTGAATGATGAATGATGCTACATGAGTTGGCTGATGCACACACAGTTGCTAGTGATGATGGAAAGCATGGCTGAATCAATGAATGTTGCAGGTTGTGTGAATGAGGGTGAGGACTCCTCATACGCATTGCCAGCCCCAATATGTGTGCATGGCCAAGACTAAAGCAATCGTAACTGTACTTAGCATTTGTGTGGCACTTTCAAAGTGCCCTGACCACTTCACATCTATTATATGCACCTGAAGATGGTTTGCACCTGCACTATGCATTCAAAGCAGTATCATGCCACTTTAAATAGTCATGGCTTTCCCTAAAGAATCCCAGGAACTGTAATAATAATAATAATAATAATAATAATAATAATAATAATAATAATAATTTATTTATACGCCACCCATCTGATTGGGTTTCCCCAGCCACTCTGGGCGGCTTCCAACAGAATATTAAAATACAATAGTCTATTAAACATTAAAAGCTTCCCTGTACTATGTTATAGAGTGCTGAGAATCATTCGGATACCCTAATTCCCCCCAGAGAGCTACAATCCCCAGGATTCCATGAAATAGATTGTAAAACCACTCTAGAAGTTGTAGCTCTATGAGGGGAATATATTAAACCACAGAGCCTAGGGCTTGCTGATCAGAAGGTCGGCGGTTCGAATACCCACAACGGGGTGAGCTCCCATTGCTCGGCCCCTGCTCCTGCCAACCTAGCAGTTCAAAAGCACGAATAGGTACCACTCCGGTGGGAAGGTAAACGGCATTTCCATGCACTGCTCTGGTTCGCCAGAAGCGGCTTAGTCATGCTGGCCACATGACCTGGAAGCTGTCTGCGGACAATAAAGCGAGATGAGCGCCGCAACCCCAGAGTCGTCCATGACTGGACCTAGTGGTCATGGGTCCCTTTACCTTTTTAACCACTATCAGCACTCTTAACAAGTGACAGTTCTCAGGATCCTTTGGGGGGGGGGGCAATGACTATTCCAAGTGCCACATTAGTATCAAAAATGGGATGGCACGAATGGCAACCAGGATGGGCAGGGCATGCAGTTCCTGCATGCAGTTGCTTCTAATTGTAAGTGATGGGAAAGAGTTCTTGCAGCTGCTTGCAGACTCTTCCTATCATTGAACGAGAAGCTATTTTGGCTGTTTTACTGTATGCAACTGTTTTATGTATGTCTTTATTGCATGGTGAAATCACTTCACAATGCTTCCTGGGAGGTGATTCATAAATGGAACAAGTTGACGACAATGCCAATCATACACAAGGGGTGTGAGTGATGGAAGCTTTTCTTTTCTTTCTTTCTTTCTTTCTTTCTTTCTTTCTTTCTTTCTTTCTTTCTTTCTCTTTCTTTCTTTCTTTCAACTAAACATCAGAGATCTACTATGTTCCTGGGCCTTTGCCACTGGCTGCCTCATGGCACCCCAATGCACTTGTCCAAATTGCCACATGATTATGTGGCTCAGTTGAACTTTCTGAGCTTACTGCTATGCTCATGAAATTGAGTACTTTCACCACATTTATTGCACCCTGATGTAACAGCCGAAGCCGGTAGATATTTCACTATTACTTCTGTGGAATGGCGTTGTCAGCCAAATTGGAGCATCTTGCACTACAAAGGTGCACATATTGGTTTACCTCTGTACTCTCCCATTTATCTGCATTGTAAATCTGTTTGGACAAAATCCTAATCAATGTTGACTGGCCCGTTGTGTGCCAACTTATCTATGTTTGCCTACCTTGTCCAATGTGATTTGTCGGATGTAATTTTGTTTCAGCTACATTTTAAATTTCAGTGTAAATGTTCTTAACATGACCATTCATCCAAGATGAGATTTACTGGGGATGGTGGAAGGGGAAGAGAGAAGGATATGGCTTGGTTTTTTCTATAGGCATTCGCGCCTCCCTCCCCCGCTCCCCCACAAATATCTGGAATGGTTTCAGTGGTAGCGCTAATTATTCCTTTCATCTCCCACCAAAACATGGAGCAATTACTGTATATTCTCCTCACCCACCCCACCCCAATTCCTATATGACCAGTGCATGATCATTAATTGGCATCATTAAATGAAAGGAGGAAGAGGCAATTTTCCAGCATGGCTTTGTAATTGGAATGAATGGCTGACTCTGAGGTAGGGTCTACAGCCACAAGAGGCCTTGCTTCCTCCTAAAAACCTTGGTATGAAACAGGCACAATTGATGTCACAGCTTGTGCTGGGCCCGGGGAGGTTAACCCAAGCAACGCGGTGCAGGTCCGGTCCCGAATCCAAGGGTTCCGCGAGGAGTCAGTCCTACAGGGCCAAGGCAGGACACGAGGAAGGAAACCAGGCAAGGTCAGGCACAGGGTCTCAGGCAGGTTCTAGCAAACAGCAATGTTGCTCCCGCAACCTGGGGTGGTATCTGACAGCCTTTTATCTTTGTCGGGGTAATGGCCGGTCCTGATCCCCCGGTGACTCACCTCCCTGTCTCGCCGGAAGACAAGCACTCCTCTTGCGAGTACTCAGGTCTCTCCTTCTCTCGGACCTTAGTCTCTGCAGCTCAGGAGATGTCGGTGGGTTACTAGACCCAGAGGCCGCCTCAGCCTCCCCTGACAAAACCGGTAGTGGAACAGCTGTAAGTGATGGCCCAGCTGAAGGCAATGAGGTAATCCCCGCATCTGGAGCCAGGGCAGGCTCAGGCCCCTGACTCGGCCCAGCTGGTGCTTGTTGCAGGGGAACCTGTGCAGACTGGGGCTCTTCAGAATCAGGCCCCAGACTAGGTTCAGATGCCACCTGAGGCAAAGGATCCGGTGCGAAATGAGACTCCTCTGGTTCCGAGCCTGAGCCTGAGTCCCAGGCCATCACACAGCTTTGCCTTGAGACTGGTGTAGCTGCAGCCAGTGGCTTCTCTTGCGGCTACCAAACTAAGCCTGATCACAGTGAGATCAGGGGAGATATTTGGGGAGATCACTTTGCAAAAAAATGTGTATGTTGGGCAAAATTGCATCCAGACGCCTGTATATTCATGTCACGTTTGCAGACATCTTTATATTGCAGAGTCGGTCTGCCAGCAGGCCTGGCGTGTGAAGCCAGCTCCCCACAGAGGACATCCTTGGGGATCTTGCCATCTTCCATTCTGCATGAGCAAGCCAGCATAGGTTTCACTGAGACAGAAGTGTGAACATGTCAGGAAGAGCACATCTTTGAGACGCTGCGCTGCCATGTGATGCCCATATAGTGGCTTTCCAAAACCCACCTAGTGACTCATTGCAGAGGTGAAGGAGCCCCCCTGAAATGGGGACCCCCTGGATCAAAGCTCACATTGTTATCCCCCCTTCACCAGGAGAAGTGACACCAGACCAATCCCTGTGTCACGTGGCTGTGGTGGTTGCTCGAGAGTAACCAGGCAGGACTCCGACCTGTCTTTTACAGGCTTTATTCTTGGTGCAAACTATTTACAGTGAAGAGTGTTGTAAGTCCATGTCTGTCTCAGTCGCTAGCAGAATCTGGGTGTGGTGGGTTTTTGCACCTCCCCCAGCATAAAAGTCGCGTCACCCCCAGCCTTTTCCGCCCATCCCTGCGCCGAAGACTACTGCGCAGAATGGGCGCTGGCAAGGGCGCGCTTCCTGCCTCTCCGGCTTGCTCAGGCTCAGTGTTAAGGATCTCCCCGGCATCATCTTGCCCCTGCACTTGTTCTCCACTGAAGGAGGAACTGCTTTGCAAGATTTTCAGAGGCTCCCCATAACACAACTGCCCTTCCATCTCTCGTATCTGAGCTGATGGCAGTTCCCTGACACCCTGCTACTCACTGCAATCTGGGTCAAATGTCCCTGAAGGGCTAGGAAGCATTGGTATTATTATTATTAATTATTATTATTATTATTATTATTATTATTATTATTATTATTATTCAAAGTTTCTTGTTATCAGCCAGGATCCTGTCCTTTCAAACGCTCCAGAGGGAAGGGGCAAGAATAGCCCCCTATCCCCGCCCAAGAACCAGTAATAAACAGCTAACAGTAAACTGTTTTGCTGTCGACTGGAATGGCTCAAAAAGGCTCCTCCATTTCTTATTTCTCCCTGTCAGGATCCCTGGGATTTAGACCCTTCCGACATGTTTCAGCGGAGTAGCAAGGGCAAGGTCAGGCGAGGGTCACAGCCATTGAGTTTGCCGCAGCAGACTTTGAAAAGACCAAAAAACACCCACCCCTACCCCAACACCCCCATCCCATTAAATATGAAAATCCCCCCATTGTCTCGGTGCTGATTGTGTCCTGCCTTTCAGAGTGTAGCCCTGCCAGAGCCATGGCAACGCAGGGTGTCGGATGTGCGCTGGGCTGCGTCCTTCGCAAGGGTATCTTTAGCCGAGGGAAGTTTGGTGGGGAAGGGGAGGGGGGCAGAGAAGTGTGAATAATGCCCTCAACTATTATCGCTAATTGAACAGACATGAAAGGGGGACACTTTGTCTGACTAGATAAGCCCATTGCACAGTTATTAACCAAGCATTCAAGCCCGGCTGAATCAAACTATTATTGCCTCTTGTCTTCGGGAAGCATAACATGTTATTGGAGTGCCACACAAAAAATATGAGTGACTGTTTGAAACATAGCTGCAGTAATCCTCTAAGCACCAAGGCAAAAGAGCCGGGCTGTTTGGCACATAATTGAACACGCTGAGATGCCTGGCTTGCTGTTAAGTAACGCCGCTTTAATTTAATATACCGTATTTATATCTCAGTGATGGATCAGCTTTGGCTCATATATTCAAGTGCAGTGAGACAATCCAGCCTTGCTGTTTTGCTGGATGAATTAAGATGTCAGTTTCAGGGAGTGCAGGACCCAAACACCCCAATACAGCCAGATACACCAAAGAGTTTCAAAATGCTGCATTAAGCAAAATACTGCATTAAGCAAAATACCAGTTTCAATTAACTACCATTGTGTAGATCAGACACTGGAGAGAGCCAGTGTGGTGTAGTGGTTAAGAGCGGTGGACTCGTGATCTGGTGAATCAGGTTCGCTTCCCCGCTCCTCCACATGCAGCTGCTGGGAGACCTTGGGCTCGTCACACTTCGCTGAAGTCTCTCAGCCCCACTCACCTCACGGAGTGTTTGTTGTGGGGGAGGAAGGGAAAGGAAAATGTTAGCCACTTTGAGACTCCTTCGGGTAGTGATAAAGCGGGATATCAAATCCAAACTCTTCTTCTACTTGCATACATTTACTTTTTTCAAATAACATTTAGGTAAAAGGTAAAGGTAAAGAACTCCTGGACAGTTAAGTCCTGTCAAAGGCAGCTATGGGGTTGTGGCGCTCATCTCGCTTTCAGGCCAAGGGAGCCAGCATTTGTCCACAGACAGCTTTCCGGGTCGTGTGGCCAACATGACTAAACTGCTTCTGGTGCAATGGAACACCATGACAGAAACCAGAGTGCATGGAAATGCCATTTACCTTCCCGCCGCAGTGGTACCTATTTATCTACTCACACTGGCATGCTTTCGAACTGCTAGGTTGGCAGGAGCTGTGACCGAGTAACAGGAGCTCACCCTGTTGCGGGGATTCAAACTGCAGACCTTCTGATCGGCAAGCCCAAGAGGCTCAGTGGTTTAGACCACAGTGCCACCTGCGTCCCTAAATAACATTTATATTCCCCCTTCACTCCAAAGGGTCCTCAGGGCAGTTAACAACATAAAATCTGATAAAATCATATCCAATATACAGTAATTAAAAGTTATATATACTACAGTGCCTAAATGTAACCCTCTCGTTCCAAATGTCTTCAGACTACGAACAGAAAAAGGGACTGTTTGTCTTCTCTCGAAGGAGGACCAAAGGCAAGGGGGCAGTCCTGCAAGAAGGGTCTCCCTCTTTAATTAAAACTTGCTTGTTCACCACCAGTCACCTCCACCATGGTTTTATTTATATGCTGACTCTTCACAAAAAGGATCACGAGAGTTTCCAGTGCAAATAAGGCAAATGGAGCCCATGGTCACTGCGATAGCAGGAAGGGCCTCTCAGTCTGCTAAGTGCCAGGCATGGTTACAATTATTAACATGGCAAGCTTAACAAATGGCATTTTTATGCTTCCTGACACAGCTCACAATTCCATTACTGTCATGGTCAATCTGGAATCGCCAGTCATCTCCCTCTCCTGATTGAGAGTACCAGGGAGAGATAAAAGAGAGAGACCACAGCAAAGGTTTATGCCTGTCCAGAGTGATGCATTGACTTTTCATCTGGGTATTTCAGTGCCTTTTCGCCCTGGCAGAGATGTGGAGTTTCTCTCTAGGAGCCATGTCAACACACACGAGGCTGCTAGCCAGCATTTCTGCTGGGAAACTATGAAGGCTTTAGCATGGATTTGAATGTTGCGTGTTCAGACCCAGAGACCTCCCCCCTAAATAAACACACATTTGACTCAAATTTTAGTTTTGGTTTTTGGCAGAATTTAGGCCACAAATTTATTGATTACAGAACGTAAGTGGTTGCATAGGCTCTGGTTCGCCTAGCTCCCTGCACCCTTGCAGGTAGTGCTGGCCCAGAGCTCTATCATAGGTCAGCCAAGGGTGAACACCTGAGGTGGGTGGAAAGCCCAGGAACAGACTATGTCCACTCCCCAGATGCTCCCCTGGACTCAGGCATGGGCACAACCCCCTCTCGGGGGTTGACCAAACCAGTTCAGTCCCTGGATGCCTTTAATAGAATACCTTTCACATAGGGATGGCGAGAGCGTTCTCCCATCCCTATCACCTGAACCAGAGCCTATCCGCAACCTTACAAGTTGTGACAATTTACTACGCGGCAGGCGAAACCCAAATGGCACCAGCCAATCAACCAAGTGGGGAGAATTCCTGCCATGCCCCTGTCCCAACGACAGACGACACACGACGGCATAGCAAGGTCAATCGCAAAATGCCCTAAATATAGGGAGAGGTGGGCGGGTGTTCCGATGCACGAGCCAAAAGAGGAAGCTCTGGGTCACGTGCATATGCATATATAGGTCCCTCGGCCCATTTAGACAGCTCCCCATTGGCCATATGGGGCCAGCAACGAGGGACCTACCAATCGGGTGTTGTGGCTGTCCAATATACCCACCCGCAACCAGGAGGTCAGTCTCCAGGTCTCACCTCAACACGTGCCCTCTTTTAGGGAGGACACACTATGTCAAGTTTAAGGGGGTTTGGGGGCAAAGCCAGGAGTGAGGAGGACTGAGCAGACAAGACCAAGAGTGGGTCCAATGGTCAAGAAGGCAGTTTCTGCACGTGCTGTAGAGGGAAGTGAGGGGCAGATGGGGCTCATCCACTTGGGAAGGGAGCCCATCTAGGAGAAGGAAAACTCTGATCCTAAACTTCTGCTGCCTTGCAGAATATCTCCGGGAGAAGAAAAGCCTAAGGAGTAAACCCTGGACAAATACGGAGCAGAGTCCCTAAGACGGTTGGATGGCGTCTTATATGCCTCCTTCCAGCAACTCCTCCAGCCAAGATGGTACCAAATGCATTGCTGTGCTTTCCTTTGGACCACATCAGTGAGGGTGTGTAGCATCCCTTCCATCCACTGCAGGAAATGGACCTTCATGGGAGGGTCCAATGTCACAATTGCCTGCAGGGGGGAAGGGATCCTTTGATGGGATGTACCACAGCTACTCAGACAGGTGGAACCTGCTGTGGGCACTACCCTTTCTGGGGAACCACTTGCTGTAGTACCAAAAGGAACTTCAGCAGATGCATACTGATGATGGGCAGGAATCCAGTTAAGCCTTAGTGCCTCTGAGTGTGCTCCACACTTTCTCCCCAAACTCTAAGGACCCTAAGGAAGCAGAACATATACCCCTACCCACCCATACCAGCAGTATACTGGTACTTCTGAAACATGCCTGCTTTTTCTTGCCTCCCACAATGGCCAATGTTTTGGTACTGATGGAGTGTGCACAAGAATCTAATAAAGGAGATCCCCTAGCGATGAATTTCCCCAGGTCTTTTTGCAGGAGAATTTTGTTACAGCTCTGTATCTGCAGAGCTACAAGAGGATGGTGAACTCCTGATCCATTGATGCCGTGTCAATTTGGACTATGCTAGTGCTGGCACCAAAAAGCAACCGCAAATCTCCAGCATCTACATTTTTTCTTCTTATTAAATTTAAATATATGCAACGGAGAGAGGAGGAAATATAATTTACAGGGGTGGGAGCTCTCGCTGCTGACTAGTTTGGAGCATTCTGTTTTTGCACAGCAAGATCTGGGGGCCTTTCCAGGTGAGGGTGGAAAAAGCACCATTTTGCAGATGGCAGCCCCCTAATTAATTCTATATCTATTACAGCTTTGCTGTAGCCAAGGTCATAACCATTCTATCTTCCCCTCTGTGCCCTGAGCCCATTTAGTCAGGAACAGAGAAGCAATGGACAGATTGCTAATATCACCAGCCAGCTCGATGGGGCAGCCGATGTACACCAGCTACCATCTAAAATAGATTCTGAGAGTCAAGGGAGGAGAAGCTGTACGGGTAAACATTGGCACAGATTAGCAAATATTTGTTGCTAATGCTTTTGCTTCCCTGCAAAATGCAAATCACAGGAAGGTGGGGTGCAGGCTGGGTTCAGCAGGGGCATCAATTTTAAATGCATTCACAGCAATGTCTCAAGGCTTGTTCTTGGATATATTCAGGATTAAAAAGCAAAAAGGCAGTGTTTTCTAAAAGCATGTGCTACTTTTAAAAATGTTATAATCCACAGCCAAACAAAGGGACTTGTTCCTTTGGCATGCCTGATGAAGTCTACAAATGTCGTGCACCGAGTAACATAAGCAAAAGACAGGTCTCTGCCCCTCTGAAACAGGCATTTGGTGTATATATCTACTGAGCAGGCTCTGTGAGGGGAATAAAGATAAAGGTAAAGGACCCCTGGACAGTTAAGTCCAGTCACAGGCAACTCTGGGGTTGTGCCGCTCATCTCGCTTTACAGGTCAAGGGAGCCGGCATTTGTCCGCAGAGTTTTCTGGGTCATGTGGTTTCATGACTAAACCGCTTCTGGCGAAACCAGAGCAGCGCACGGAAACGCCTTTTACCTTCCCACCGGAGCAGTACCTATTTATCTACAGTGGTACCTCGGGTTACATACGCTTCAGGCTACAGACTCCGCTAACCCAGAAATAGTACCTCGGGTTAAGAACTTTGCTTCAGGATGAGAACAGAAATCATGCTCCGGCGGTGTGGCGGCAGCAGGAGTCCCCATTAGCTAAAGTGGTGCTTCAGGTTAAGAACAGTTTCAGGTTTAGAACAGACCTCCGGAACAAATTAAGTACTTAACCCGAGGTACCACTGTACTTGCACTTTGACGTGCTTTTGAACTGCTAGGTTGGCAGGAGCTGGGACTGAACAACGGGAGCTCACCCCGTTGTGGGGATTCGAACCACTGACCTTCTGATCAGCAAATCCAAGAGGCTCAGTGGTTTGGACCACAGCGCCAGCTCTCGGCAGGCTACTGTTCCCAGCATTCTTTGTGAGGGAAGCTATGCTTCTTTAGAGCAGTATAATAGTGCTTTAAATGTCTGGTGAGGACATGGCCAGCATTTGAATTTTGCAAACTAAGCTAATAACAACTAGTACCAGAAGAAGAAACCTGCGATACATTTAAATCACATTTCCCTCCAAAGCAAGCCTGGGAACTGTAGTCTTTCCCTGCCCTAAAATTCCCTGTATCCTTAACAATCGTAAGGTGCGAAGGCTCAAAGATGGTGCGTCAGGGCCTGTAGGCCCCACACCAAGACAGATTGGTGGCGGGGGCAGTGAGAGCATTGACGACTGTAGCTTGAGAGGCGGATAGATCGGCTACGCTGGAGCTAGCAAGGAAATGCATCTCTCCCAAGCACAAAGCCTTAAAGAAAACACCTGAATGGTTCATTGTGCAGCCAGGAAACAGAAGAGGCTTTATAATAGGTTCTGGAATTGGTGGCTTAGAGAAAGGGACAGTGTCAGTTTAAGAGGCTGCAAGCTTTCAGCTGAGTGCCTGAGTTCTGTCTGCAGCATGAATCAGACTTCAAAAGACATGAAGGGAGAAAAGGAAAGGGGGGTTGGAATAACCTGGGTGGGGGAACCCCCTCGTATTTGTGATGATGTTTGCGCCTGCCAGGATCATTTAGTGTGTCCCTTCAACAGCTTTGTTAAGGTATTTATCCCTTTGAGGCAGTTGAGGGGAGGGGGGTGCATTCAAGGGTATATAAAAAAAAAACTGGGATCCAGGCTACGCCAAGCGTGGAGGACAATATTCCTGAGCCAGACACAATGAGAAAGCTCATCTGCATAATCCGTCCGACTGGGTTGATGGAGGAAGGGGGAGAGAAGCAATGGATCCTGGGCATGTCAACCTTGACAGCTTTATTAAAGCCAAGCCTGAAGCATCTTTGGGTCTGGCTGCTTTGCTAAGACCAAGCTCTCATAGAGGAGGACTTTTTGTTGGACTCTGGGAACACAGAGGGACATTTGTGCAAGCAGTTTACCATGCATGTAATGCTAGAACAGCCCCCCTCTCTTTCTCTTAAAGCATGTATTCATTCTGCAGTCAGCTTAAACCACGATCTGAGACATGTTTTCTGAAAAATGGCACACATTAGGAACACAGGAAGTTGAAGGGTCCCTTAAAACTCTACAATTCTATGATTCTAAGTTGCCATCGGTCACTCACTATTGTCTACACTGATTGGTGGCATCAGCTCTGCAGGATTTCAGGCAGAAGTCTTTTCCAGCCCTACCTGGAAATGCCATTGGGGATTGAACCTGAGACCTTCAGCTTGCAATGCAGATGCTCTCTACCCGCTGAGCTATGGGCCTTCTCAAATTGATTTCGAAAGAGTTTCCTTCCAAGTAAGCATGATCGGTGCTAGTGGATGTGAAAAGATGCAGATGCCATTCCATCCGGGGGGGGGGGGAGAGTCCATTGTCAAACATCTCTTGCTGTCAAAAAGTTCTTTTTGATTTTTAGCCAGAATCTCCTTTCTTGTAAACTCCGTGGGTTTGGGCAGGAGAAAACAAGCTGGCCTTGCTACATCTTCCATGCGACAGCCCTTGAGATATCTGAAGATGGGGCCTCTGTGTGTTTTATTTACTCAAGCAATGCTAGTGGTGTGTGAATGAGGCAAAACAGGTGTTGGAGGGATGGGTAGATTCAGCTTCCAAGCTGTCAGCTCTGCTACTAACAAAGAATTTTTACTTCTTAAAACCCAAGAGGGAATTCAACAGTCACACACCGTCGGGCTTCCGGGAATCAGATCCCTCCCCCAGTGGCAGCAGAAAGGCAGATAAAAAAAGAAGAGTTCTTAACAATTAGTTTATTCAATAATCACAGTGAGTGACAAAGAAATGGCGTTGCTCCAAGTAAAGTCCCACCTCCCTTCACCTTCCCTCTTCTTCTTCTTCTTGTTACAGAAAGGTAGCCGTGTTGGTCTGCCATAGTCAAAACAAAAATTTTTTTTCCTTCCAGTAGCACCTTAAAGACCAACTAACAACTTCTTCTTCTTCTTCTTCTTCTTCTTCTTCTTCTTCTTCTTCTTCTTCTTCTTCGATCACTCATGGCCAAGTAAGATTGTTTTCCATAAACACAGGAATCTGACAAAGTCCATATATTCCATGTTCCAATGTTCAATTGTCTTTTACGACCGCTAGGTGGTGACCCCACTGGGCGCGGTAATTCAGTCAGGGAAAAAGGGAGGCAAATTATGTTTAAGGCACCTTTTCTAGCCCCTTCCCCTTTTCGGGGTGAGCAGAGTGGATCCTAAAAAGGGCTGCTCAGTCATGGATACAGCTGCCGAGCTGCTCAACTGCCTCATTCCTTGAGTCAAAACGACTGAATCTGTATCAACCACCCACCATGGTTCATGACTAGGGGCTTCCAGATTTAACAATCCTGCCCCCATTACCATTTGCCGATCGCCATGGGACTTTTGGGGTTTGGGTTGGGTTTTTGGAAGACGCCTGCGCGTGAATTTGTTTTATGTGTGCAGATCAGTGCACGCTGATCAACACACAGTCTTCGCAGTAGGGCTCTGTTCTGACAACATCAGTAGTCACGACGAACCGGTAGATCTTATCTGCTGCAGCCTTCATCCACCTTCACAACTGTTGTAACATCCCACTTGTTATCATCTACCTGTTCTGCCACTGAGGACTTCTTGGATCATTCTTTGTCTAGCTCCTTCCGTTTCACCTTACCGCCTTGGGTGACCCTACTGGGAGTACAAGATTCCCGACAGCTTCGCTCACAAGGGTCATAGGAACATGCAAGCCCATTCACCACGACAAGGTGATGATCCAGCAAGTGAGCTATTCTACATCAGTCCTGCGTCCGCTAATCCCACTCTGGGATCCCACAGCTAATTCTCCCCTGATCTCCTCACTGGCCCAAATAGAACTAATTTAGCCAGCTAGCCCTGGTGGTCATCTAATGTTTATTGGATGGATTTCCCCCCTAAATTGATTTTTGAATTCTGAATTTATTGTTATTTACGTTGTATACTGTATTTTATGCTGTTTTGTTGTTGTATCAATTAAGTGTTTTAAATTTGTTGTTAGCCACCCTGAACCCGGTTTTCTGAACCAGGAAGTGCGGGGTATAAAAGTATTATTATTATTATTATTATTATTATTATTATTATTATTATTAATCTGAGCCTTCTGTCGCTGAGCTCTCTGTTCTACTACCCTCAATGCCCACCTGGGCCTTTTCTGCTGTGGCTCCTCATTTGTAGAATGCTCTCCAAGGGAGGCTAACCTGACACCATCATTATACATCTTTATGCACCCTGCAAAAGCTTTCCTCTGTAACCAGGCTGTTGGTCTTTAACTATCTGTGGCCTTTTAGAAGTAGGTGGGAAGTTTTTAATGCATTCTGCCACTTGGTTTTAATGTATCTATTGGAGGATGTGTTGGTTGGTTGGTTGTCTTGGGCAAGATAAAGTCAAAGTCAACACAGGCAAACAATCAGCTCAGTGCTAGTAGTATTCCATCTTTATTACTGTATTTCAGTTCATGCAGCACCAATTTGAAAAAGAGAATATGGCTTATGGAGGAGTTAAAACGGATGTTAGACTGTAACATTCTGGTTTGGAGGGGTTTCTATATATTAAAAAATCTGGCTTTATCTCTTCTCAGCCTTTATGTGAACCAGTGGGCTGTCTCAAATTAGCACATATTTTGCGCTAAACACTTCTAGCCTATTGCTGGTTTTGAATAAGCGCCTTTCCTCGTAGTGCGTTTGTGAGCGCATGGGGTTGAGAAAGTATTCAAAAGATGATGGCACCTATTTCCCATCCCTCCGCCCGCAAGAACTAAAATTTTGCCAAACTCATTGTCCCTTTGAGACTTCATCATATTCATGCACAAGCAAACTCCCCCTCCTTTGAAAATCCAGATTGCTGGGCTGAAGAAAGCCTGCATAGTTATTCTTTACATTGCATGAATAGGGCAGCAAGATTATCTGTCACAGATGAAAGTACTATATTTATGTCTCATTATCTGCCATTCATTGCTTTATGGACCCAAAGGCCCCCCAGGGAGTGCTGCAAACTTACATAATTTTCCTGAGGACCACATTTTGCATTGGAATTTCTGATTTAGCTGACAGAGGCGGAAATGTTCATGAAGACAGACAAATCCCTTGTGCGTTGCACATGTGCAGATCTTGAAAAGCCCAGAAATGGCTATAATTTTTGTTCCGAACATTACATTCCCCCTCCCTCCTATTTTAAATTTTGCATATATCAAGAGAGATTTGCATGATAAAAAACATGGGCTTCTGCTGCTGTAAGTCATCGCTACAGCTTTGATAGGAGGGAAACATTTCTCCTCCAAGGAAAATCAGCTTATCTCCACAGTGACATGGAGTCATGTGTATTTCTTACAACTACATGTTTGTCTCAAAAGTTTGGAATCGGTAAAGTTTTCATCTGCATCATCACCAAGAGGGGTCTCCAACAGCAGTTTTGAACTGCACCCAAAATGAAATTGGGACTGGGCCCCAGAAAGAATCCTTGCTGTTGTGTGTTGAAGTGATAAAATGGAGTATTATAACCTGCATTTTAATAATAATAATAATAATAATAATAATAATAATAATTTTTATTTATACCCCGCCCTCCCCAGCCAAGCCGGGCTCAGGGCGGCTAATAAGAAATAATAAAAACAAGTTGAATGAATACAACTTAAAAACAAGATTAAAATACAACAATTAAAATATTGAAACATTAAAATATTAAAATACAGCCTCATCACAGGAGGAGAAAGGAAAAAGAAAAAAGAAAGAGGGGGAGGGAATCAAATTGGCTCCAAGCCAAAGGCCAGGTGGAACAACTCTGTCTTACAGTCCCTGCATAAAGAAATCAGATCCCGCAGGGCCCTGGTCTCATGAGGCAGAGCGTTCCACCAGACTGGAGCCAGAGTTGAAAAGGCCCTGGCTCTGGTTGAAGCCAATCTAACTTCCTTAGGGCCCGGGACCTCTAGGGTGTTGCTATTTATGGACCTTGAGGCTCTCCGTGGGGCATACCGGGAGAGTAAAGGTTTTGGCAGGATCATTGGATTTTTCAGAGCTAGCTGACCTGACTGGAAGAGTCCGCGACCAGAAGGAGGAGGAGTACCAGGAAGAATGGATAACATTTAAAGACTACTTAGCTAAATATGTTAAGATAACTTAATTGGAAGAGCTTGCAAATAGTAGATAGGCTTAGGATTTAAATATGTAAGGATAGGAATTAAGATGTTTAAAGCTAAATTAGAAAGAATGAAATATGTTAAGTGATCAAGATAATTTTTTGAGAAGATTGGTTTTGGAAAACTGTTGAAATGATATACAATGAAATTCAACCAGGGGGATTTGAGGAAGTCACTTAAGAATGTTATTAAGATTGGTTTAATTATAACTAGGATGTATGTTTGTTTGTTTGTCTTAATTTTTTTTGGGAAAATTAATTGGAAAAATTGAAAAAAAAGGTAAAGGTTTTGGCAGGATCAGGACTTGCAGAAAGGCACTCAGGCTCACGGCTGCCATCTGAACATGCTAGAGAAGTCCTAGATCTAGGAATATCCTCCAAGTTGCAACCCTGATTCTTAAAGGGAAGTGCCATCCCATCCCACAAACCAACATCTATCTCCTAGAGCTCAAGGTCGAGAGATACATGCATCTCCCCCTCCATCTCCCACTTTGACTTATACATGAGCAGAAATCAGGCTCCTATTGATTTATTCTGAGCTGGTGCAACTATTTCTCTCTCACTGCTTTACCATGTTAGGAGGCTACATTTCCACCAAGAGAGCTGAAAGCGGCAAACCACCAAATGATTGTTACATGAAATACCAATGTTTTCTGCAGCCAACACTGTATATAACAGCAAAATATGCATGTAAAGGGGCAGTGATTCTGCGTGCTTCCCAAATTTCGAGGCAAATCCTGTCCTCCCTAAAAAAGGGCACGTGTTGTGGTGAGACCTGGAGACCGACCTCCTGGTTGTGGGCTGGTATATTGGACAGCCACAACACCCAATTGGTAGGTCCCTCATTGCTGGGTTTAATCTGGCCAATGGGGTGCAGTCTAAATGGATCGAGGGATCTACATATACCCATGCCCATGACCCAGAGCTTCCTCTTTCGGCTTGTGCATCGGAACACCCGCCCACCTCTCCCTAATTTTAGGGCATTTTGCTCTTGACCTTGCTATGCCGTTGTGTGTCGTCTGTCATTGGGACAGGGGCATGGCAGGAATTCTCCCTGCTTGGCTGATTGGCTGTTGCCATTTGGGTTTTGCCTGCCACATAGCAAATCGTCACAACTTGTAAGGTTGTGGATAGTCTCTGGTTCATGTGATAGGGATGGGAGAGTGGTCTCGCCATCCCTATGTGAAGGGTATTCTGTTAAAGTAATCCAGGGACTCAACTTGGTTTGGTCAAACCCTGAGAGGGGGTTGTGCCCGTGCCTGAGTCTAAGGGATCATCTGGGGAGTGAACAGAGTCTGCTCCCACGCTTTCCACCCACCTCAGGTGTTCACCCTTGGCTGACCTATGCTGGTGCCCTGGGTCAGCGCTGCCTGCAAGGGTGCAGGGAGCTAGTCGAACCAGAGCCTATGCAACCACTCACTTTTCTGTAATCAATAAAGTTGTGGCCTAAATTCTGCCAAAAACCAAAACTAAAATTTGAGTCAAGTGTGTCTTTATTTAGGGGGGAGGTCTCTGGGTTTGAACCCACAAATAGGGGTGATTCAGATGAGATCTTCACACTCCTGAATGAGATTGCCCAGTTAAGAAGGAGTCAGATCAGGGGCTCCTTAAAATCCTAACTCTAGGCTGGTGACTGGGAGTGGCCATCTGGACCACATAACACCAGTCCTGAGAGATCTGCATTGGTTCCCAGTACGTTTCCGAGCACAATTCAAAGTGTTGGTGCTGACCTTTAAAGCCCTAAATGGCCTCGGTCCAGTATACCTGAAGGAGCGTCTCCACCCCCATCGTTCTACCCGGACACTGAGATCCAGCTCCGAGGGCCTTCTGGCGGTTCCCTCATTGCGAGAAGTGAGGTTACAGGGAACCAGGCAGAGGGCCTTCTTGGTAGTGGCACCCGTCCAGTGGAACACCCTCCCTTCAGATGTGAAGGAAATAAGCAGCTATCCTATCTTTAAAAGACATCTGAAGGCAGCCCTGTTTAGGGAAGTTTTTAATATTTAATGCTGTATTGTTTTTAACACTCGATTGTGAGCCGCCCAGAGTGGCTGGGGAAACTCAACCAGATGGGCGGGGTATAAATAATAAATTATTGTTATTATTATTATTCACTTTGTTGTGCCCCACAAATGCTGTATTTTTAAAGCAGCAACTGCATTTGTTTTTTAACAAAGTAAAAGAAAAGAAACCAAACTGATTAGGAAAACACCCTGAGCTCAAGTTGGGAATGAATTGTGGGAGCATCTCTCATTTTGGTAGACAGGTTTAGGTTTAATCTCGGTGAGTTGGTGGATGGCTGAAAAACTGTTTTTGTTTTCCACAACCACCCCTTCCCAGGAGAAGGGACTATAGCCACAAAAACCCATGGGGAGAAAACAGAAGACCACCTTCTCCTTGAGTACCCCCAGAAAAACCCCACTGGTCATTATAGCCATGTTTAGATTCCCCATTGTAGTGGATTCTGGGGTGGGCTGGGGACAGAGGCTCATTTTAAACACATCTGATTTGGTTCCTGAATTGGAACAGGCACAGAGCAGCGTCCAAAGAGAATGGGCCGTTTCCCAAACATATAGATACAAGCTAAATCTTGTGGGTGGCGCATAACTGCACCTGGAAAAGCAGCAACTGTTGGGTGTCAAAGGCCACATACCAAGGGTGCCTTGCTACCATATCTACAGTGTGTTACAGAAAACACTGCTGTTTCCTGCAACAAACGTAGGGCTGCTTGAATGAATAATTATTGCTTAGTTTTCATGAATTCTCAAGCCACAATCTACTTTGATTATTTTTCTTTCCCCTTTCCTTGATTAGAGAAAGCACTTCTGAAGAGCTTGCGAGGAAAGACAATGAACTCTTGTTCCTTTGCTGGATTCCATCTCAGAAGGTTACGGAAAGAACATAACTTTGCAAGTTCCTCTGTGTCCTGCACTTAAGACTAGTGACAACTTACGATTCCCATTCCTTATTTCACATTCATCCGGCTGTCTTGAAAGCAGGCAATTTATTTATCCATCAGCCCCAGGATGCAGAAAGATGTCATTGGGTTTCAGGATGAGTCTTACATTAAATCCTTTGACAGGCATAATGGAACCTTCTGCCTTCAAACTAATACATGGTAACTAATAATCAATGAACTACTGCAGTAGGAGAAACTCAAATTAAAATACTGACAGCTCAGGAAGCTTATCAAGCCTGCCAGTAAATAGGAGATTTTGCTATTATTATTGGCTTTTCTCAAACATGCCCCTGCATTAAAGCTTCAAGGGGTCCGGGGCCTGGCCCCATCAAAACAAACAACCTCTTCAGTATACTTGGTGAGTTCACATCCGGGCAAACCTGTTTCTGGGAACATCTGCTAGCTAAGTAATACGGAAACACTTGCCCAATAGAAGCACACCCATACATACCAAAGCCCTTTGTGCTTTTCCATTCTGTTCAGAATCTGTAATAATATTATAAATATAAAAGGTAAAGGTACCCCTGCCCGTACGGGCCAGTCGTGTCCGACTCTAGGGTTGTGCGCCCACCTCACTTAAGAGGCCGGGGGCCAGCGCTGTCCACAGACACTTCCGGGTCACGTGGCCAGCGTGACGAAGCTGCTCTGGCGAGCCAGCACCAGCGCAGCACACGGAAACGCCGTTTACCTTCCCGCTATAAAGCAGTACCTATTTATCTACTTGTGCTTAGGGGTGCTTTCGAACTGGTTACATCACTGAGGGCAAACCATTGCTGTCACAACCTTGCCTGAATGCCCATTGGAATATTCCTGCACACAGATATGTAATACCATGTTCATTTTGATGCAGATCAAAATGCTCATCTGAGCTGATGTTCCCATTTTGCTATACAGTGGTACCTTGGTTCTCAAATGCCTTGGTACTCAAGCAACTTGGAACCCAAACACTGCAAACCCATAAGTAAGTGTTCCGATTTGCGAACATTTTTCAGAAGCCGAAAGTGCTCTGTTTTGAGTGTTACGCTTCCGATTTGAGTTCCACACTTCTATATTGAGTGTTACGCTTCCATTTTGAGTCTTACCGGTTCCGTTTTGAGTCTTACGCTTCCGATTTGAGTGTTACGCTGAGGTCTGTCTGTTTTTGCTATTCATTTTGCATTTTTGTTTTTGCGGCTCTTTTCGTTTTGCTTTTGTGACTGTGTGGGAACCCAGTTCAGCTATTGATTGATTGATTGTGTGACTGCAGTACATTGTTTATTGCTTTCATTTCATTGATCAATGGTCTCATTAGATAGTAAAATTCATGTTAAATTGCTGTTTTAGGCATTGTTTTTAAAAGTCTGGAATGGATTAATCCATTTTGCATTACTTTCTATGGGAACGTGCGCCTTGGTTTTGGGAACGCTTTGGTTTTGGAATGGACTTCTGGAATGGATTAAGTTTGAGAACCAAGGTACCACTGTACTACGCTGCCACGTTTTTCTTATATGATAGAGTAGGGAGCAGTAGCACATTTGACAAGGCTGGGGAAGGAAGAATGTCTCCCCCTGGACATTTTTTCATCCATACAAGTGCCACTGATGTATCACTGAAAATATGGGTACATTCTGAGAGGGGCAAAGATTCCTGTGAAATCTCCTCCATGAACTAGTGTTGGTTCAGGACTGCTGAGAAAGTCACCACCCTTTGAGGAAGCCATCTGCCTCCCTTTCCCCAATAGCAATGCATGATGCTGGATCCCTTTACAAAACTGTCCTTAATAAAATTCAGTTCCAGTTATGACCCTGAGAGATGATTAGTAAATTAGACTTTTTAATTAGCATTTTGCATAATTCATGAAAATTATCATGCGCTCATGTATTTGATTGTCAAGGTGCAGATGTGCTAGCATGCGGCTATAATTTTCTCATCTAAATAGCTCCTTTGCTTAAACCTCTCATTTTCCCACTACTGCATTGTGCGAGCCCCATCCGTCTCCCTTAAAAAGAGGCGCAGGCATTTAGATGCAGGGCCAACGCCAGCTTGTGTCATTACATCTGTCTGCTTTTTAAGGACTTTAATGCTGACATTAAATCAAGTTTCTGAGCTGGAGCAACTGAGAGCCAGCAGAGCACGTCATTTGAATATGCTATACAAAAGGACATTTCACTGTAAAACTGATGCAAGAAAGACAATATATATTGAAAATCTAACATACATGCAAATAAAAAGAATAGACTGCACCAGGTAGTATTTTAGAGATGTGCAGTGCCAGGTAATATTGAATAGTACTGAAAAATAATAACCAAGTTCTAAAGAACATATACAATGGTACCTCGGTTTTCAAGCATCTCGGAAGCCGAATCTTTCGGTTTTCGAACACCGAAAACCTGGAAGCAATTGCTTCCATTTTCGAACGCTTTTCGGAAGTCAAACGGCTTCCACTGCATTTTTTTTTTCATTTTTCTCAATTGACTTTGTCGACCGCACTTTGCGCCTCGGTTGTCAAACGTTTTGGAAGTCAAATGGGTTTTCCGGAATGGGTTACGTTTGACAACCAAGGTACCATTGTACGCAAAACATCATGGTGGTGTCTGTCTCCTAGGGCGGTTGTCTTTTGCCATTGTATTATCCTAGAGATGGCCCACTGTGAGTTCCAAGTAAATTATCCCTTAACTCAGGGCTCAGCAAACTTTTTCAGCAGGGGGCCAGTCCACTGTCCCTCAGACCTTGGGGGGGGCAGACTATATTTTTTTTGGGGGGGGGGATGAACGAATTCCTATGCCCTACAAATAACCCAGAGATGCATTTTAAATAAAAGGACACATTCTACTCATGTAAAAACACGCTGATTCCTGGACCGTCCGCAGGCCGGATTTAGAAGATGATTGGGCCACATCCGGCCCTTGGGCCTTAGTTTGCCTATCCATGCCTTAACTCTTATTATATAACTATTGTTGTTGTTTAGTTGTTTAGTTGTGTCTGACTCTTCGTGACCCCATGGACCAGAGCACGCCAGGCACTCCTGTCATATAACTAGCCATTAAAGGTAAAGGTAAGGGGACCCCTGACCATTAGGTCCAGTTGTGGCCGACTCTGGGGTTGTGGCGCTCATCTCGCTTTATTGGCCGAGGGAGCCGGCGTACAGCTTCCGGGTCATGTGGCCAGCATGACTAAGCCGCTTCTGGCGAACCGGAGCAGCACACAGAAATGCCGTTTACCTTCCTGCCAGAGGGGTACCTATTTCTCTACTTGCACCGGCCATTACTTTGTACCAAATGACAAGTTACACTGCAGCCACTTGCAACTTTAGCCACATGGTCACTTTTCCATTCCAATGTACCCTTTGAAAGTAATTTGCAGCAAAGTAGCAGTGTGTGTGTGTGTGTGTGTGTGTGTGTGTGTGTGTGTGCTTAATACCACATACTTTCTCCTGAAACTCCCCCTTACCTTTCCATGGGGGTTGAGAATTAAAATACTTGGAACCCTGGGGGAAAATTTAAACACTCTCCGCCACTGCTTCTTTGTTGCAAATTGTTTCCATCTTAAAGGTATTTTGGGATGGGAGAGTGGTCATCAGGATATATGTTAAATATATGGCTTCCATTTACACACTTAGCTTCTCGATTCCCATGTATATCTGACCTTTTTTGGGGTCATTTTATTGTACCTTTTAATTGTTGGTGTTTATTTTAACATTTTGATTGGATTGCTTTAGTGTGTGTTTGAATTTTGGGTGTGTATCTTTTTGTAATTGGTTTAGTAACCGTCTTAGAAGCCACTTTGCCAATGAAGTGTTATGTGAACAAAATACTGCTACCATTACAACCAATAATAAGCAATGATTTTTTCTTTAAATAAACACATAATATTATGCATTGCTGCAGACAGTTTAACATGTTGTTTCATCCTAAGATATAAGCAGAGTGGGTGTGTTGGTAAATCTAGAACACCATACCATACAAGTATAGAATATGGAATCTTGCCCAGAATTCAGTAACTTAAGAAACTCATCTTATTTTGCTGTTGCTGGTTAAAAAACAGATTTCTGGCTTTTATGATTGCTGAGACCAACCTGGAAAATGTACTGAGATACAGTCATACCTTGGATCCCAAACACCTTGGTACTCGGACGTTTTGACTCCCGAAAGCCGCACACCTGGGAGTGACTGTTCCGGTTTGCAAACTATTTTTGGGAGCCGAACGTCCGACGGGGCTTCTGAGGCTTCCGATTGGCTACAGGAGCTTCCTGCAGCCAATCAGAAGCTGCACTTTGGTTTCCGAACGTTTTGGAAGTCGAACGGACTTCTGGTATGGATTCCATTTGACTTCCAAGGTACGACTGTATTATTACTGACTCCATTTTTATCTCCCCACCTTCCTCCAAGGTGCTGAAGACAGCACACACACCCCTTCTCATTTTGCCTTCAGAGCAATGAGCTCTCCAGTGAACTGAGCTGGCATTTGAACTAAGACCTCTCTCTGTTCCAGCTTCCGTGGGATATTTTATTATCATTATTTTCTGCAGTCAAATCAACAATTCGTGTGTTGCTAGATAGGCACATAATAGGGGCTGATGCTCATAGGGTTTTCCTGTGGTACTTATTAAAAGGACTCTGTGAGATCACTTCCCTTTTGTGTTCTGACAGGAAGAGGCATAACTTAATACGTGCCTTGCTGCCTGGGCACACTCTCTTTTCCACCATGTCTGCGATGTGAGAGCTTCTGTATGTCTGAGCTCCAGCTCAGACTCCATTTTTAAGCTAGACTTTAGTATCTGTCAGCAACTGTGGCGATCACACAGGGTCCTCGGACGTTTCACCGTCTATTGATCCCTGTGCCACCACTTTATTTCTCGCTGCCACCACCCAGGCCCTACCTGGGACAATACTGAGTCCAGTCAGCGTTAAATTGAAACATAAACTTTTGCTTACTTATTGCAGTTTAACAAGCATGTGGTTTCATAAACAGTATCAGTCAATTACATTCATGGGGTGCCTATCCAGACCTATAACTTCCGCTACCTGCTCTCACTCACTAAACCACCTCTCAGATATTTACTTGTCTGCCTAGTTCCTAACTGTTCCTGGCTCAGCCTATTTCGTTACACTAACTCAACCTACTCACAAACTCTATCCCAATTCACTCCCACTCCAACCAACCACCCAGCTACCAACGAACTCCCCTTTCGCCCCTCCCAGAGCTGGTTTTATAGTCCTTCTGACTCCACCCCCTGGGTCTTGATTGGGTGACCTGTTTAACCATTTCACCTCCAGCACTCTCATGTTAACGTCACAGTAACTTAATTAGCATTTTCAACCTGCCTACATCATGCTGCTGTATCTGTAATTCTTGAAGACGTAAACTGAGTAAATGTTATTTTTACTTTCTAACTAAACTGTTTGTGTGCAGTTACTGTATTGGCCCAAATATAAGCTGCATCCACAAATAAGTCACACCTTTAAAATTCAGTGGCTTGAGGGAGGCTTGGGAGTGGTGGGCAGGCTGGGTACTGTTGCCCCACAATCCTGGGCTACTTCCTGGGGGGGGGGTAGCTGCACCACTTTGTGGTGCCGTAAGGTCACAAATATAAGCCGCACTATAACTTTTCATGATTGGAATTTGGGGGGGAAATGCGGCTTATATTCAGGCCAATACGGTATTATTTTGGGTGGGAGAAAAGGCAGGTTACACCAGGAAAATCCAGTCTGCCATAAAGCACCCTGGATTACTAAAAGCAGCCTATCCAACTCCCTTTTAAGATGCAAAGGGATGCACTCTGCTGAACTCACTAATGTGAGGAAGGAAGGATGAGATCTAATAAACATATCCTCTCTTAGCATCTAATCAAATCCCAACAGCTTCAACACTCTATATATGATTCTGTTCTGAAGCTGGTGACTGAGCAGCACATGGTCAGGTAGATTTAGTAACTACCCCAGTTCGGATAAAACTCACAGTGTTTAAATCCCATTAAATCAATGGGATTTAAATTAGTCACAACAGTGGCAACACAGGTTGCACTTAAACAGTACAACTTTCTGAAGGCATCTGAATGGGCTTCATGGCTGAAAAAACAGTTCTAGCTTGTCCCTGACCCAGGACAAAGACTCTACCCTAGCTTTACCCAACCTGGCAACTTCCAGATATTTT
The DNA here is from genome assembly GCF_027172205.1 of Podarcis raffonei. Classification (NCBI taxonomy): domain Eukaryota; kingdom Metazoa; phylum Chordata; class Lepidosauria; order Squamata; family Lacertidae; genus Podarcis; species Podarcis raffonei. Next base: position 6,174,534 of record NC_070614.1, on the reverse strand, counting down.
GGAGTGTAACTCTGATGAGTCCCAGTCAGCATGGCCAACAGTCAGGTCTGATGAGATATGTGGTCCAAATCTAGAGGGCACCAGATTTGGGGAGGCTGCACTATCCACCCCAGTAATGGCTTGTGTGGTGGGGTAGACCCACCCTCCCAACTGCAGCTTACTTACATGGGGCAAAATAGAAAGATCAGGGCTGTATTAATATACCACCATCATCATCATTTTTTAATTTGTATACAGTGGTAGTTTGGGTTACATACGCTTCAGGTTACATACGCTTCAGGTTACAGACTCCGCTAACCCAGAAATAGTGCTTCAGTTTAAGAACTTTGCTTCAGGATGAGAACAGAAATCGTGCTCTGGTGGCGCAGCGGCAGCGAGAGGCCCCATTAGCTAAAGTGGTGCTTCAGGTTAAGAACAGTTTCAGGTTAAGAACGGAGCTCCGGAACGAATTAAGTTCTTAACCCGAGGTACCACTGTACCATCTTTCTATCTTACAATACTCAAGGCGGTTTACAAGCTGAAGAAACAAAAAATGGACATCTTATAACAATCTAATGCTGTACAAAAATGTGATAATAAAACTTTAAAATAGGCAACCTACATCAAAAAAGTAACATTCAACAATCATTAGAATAGTATTAAATAATAATAACATATAAAAGTTAAACAGAAATCCACTCAACAGTTACAATAAATAATTTCTAAACTGTAATCAATAAAACCACGGCAAGCCACAGTACCGTAGATAAGCGTATAAGATGACTTTTTAACCCCGGAAAATCCTCTAAAAAGTTGGGGGTCGTCTTATACTCCGGGTATGGGTTCGCTGGGCAGCGGCAGTGGGTGGCGGGCTCCGCATCAGGAGGGAAGTCAGAGGGTGGGGCAAGGCAGGTGGAAAGAGACCTTGCCTGATGGAGTCTCTCCCCTCACAGCAGGAAGTCTGGTACATCCACATAGCCCTTACTTTGTCCTACTCCAGATAGGATACAGCGCCACTGGTGTTGGGCTCCTGGTTCCATGGCTCTTGTTACACGTGTCTCTTAGAACCTGCATGTGCGTGCCGTTACTAGAGAGGTGGGATCTTCAATGCAAGTCAACTTTGTGCTGCACCAAGAAGGTAGTTTAAACCCAGAAATTCACACCCACAAGAAGAATCCAAGTGGAATCAGAGAAGCATTTATTTATTACCACAAAGTGGAAGAAAGCTTCAATCTTGAATTGATTATTGTGGTGCAACACATAGGCATTAAACCACAGGAATATTTAATACCATAATACATTCATAACCTGAAAGACTTAAAAAACACACATACAACCACCCTCTTTAAAAAGGAAAATCTATTAATACTAATAGAAAAAAGGAAAAAGGGTGGAAGCACACCCATTTGGTGTGGAAATGCCAGAAGAGTAGACAGAGAGTAAAGTTATCTATCCAATGTTCTGCAGGTGTGCCAGAGTCAAAACCAGAAGCCAGGAGCAGGTGGTCTGAATCACAACGCGGCAACAGAATTCTTTAACTAATCATATTGATCCAATGTTGCATTGAGATGTTCTTTGACATGTGGTGTCCAGTAGATAGCAGAAGGGGTTGCAGTGTCTAGGATTTGTGGTCTCCTAGATGTGGATGGAAAGAGGGACAGGGATGGTGATGTAGTTGGGAATAAAGAAGTGTAAGACTCTTTTAGAAGACAGGAAGATTCAAAAAGGTTAGAAATTTCCTTTAAGATGTGTCTTGAGAGTCCCATCTTGACTATCTGCTGTGCTTGATGTTGATTTCTGGTTTTTTAGGGAACCTGAAGTAAACACGTATTGTTCTGCTCACTCAGATATGCCCTTATCCCTAATTTAATTTATGCCATAGTGGCATTTGTATCTGGCAGAAAGAAGCCTGTTGAGGGTTTGATAAACTCTTCAGTAAAGGGCCTTCAGTCCTTATTAATTTCTACCTTATTGCACCCCAGAGTCAGGTGCCCTGGTCTCTCAACACAAGTGTAAGGGTCAAAGAGGAGGCGATCCCAGCATGCCACAATGGTCTTGCCAACTTCTTAATCCAGTATATGAGCCTGTTGGCTGTTTGCAGTATGGTAACGCTGCAGAGAGCTTGCTGGGGAGATCATGCATTAAAAAGAAAGGACTCAAAAATAACTTAAACAAGGTTTTAATAAGAAAAACAAAAACTCCTTTTACACTAAATACATTAACAATCAAACCAGACCCAACCACCAACCCATCCCCCAGGGTAATGGGAGAGCTAGGTGCTGCTCCTTATATACTACACCCAAATGCTGACACACCTTAATCAAATGCAACTCAGCAGCACCTGCTACGTTTCACAGCTGTAAAGCTGGGTCTCGTTATCTTACTCTGGCCCTTGCTCTGGCCCCTTAAAGACATACACATTGGGTGGAACAATGATGAACCTTTACATTTAAATAAACCATTCAACATTTCCCCTGCGGTTCATCATTGTGGAACAAAAACATAAAGCATATTTTGTACATGTCTTTCAAAACAGAATGTCCACGTTGTGATGCATCTTTTAACGAAAGCTTAACTGTTTCAAATTTTACGCTTGGTGAATAACACAAATCATAATCTTCACCTGTAATTTGTTGAGAACCCTAGCAACTATCTAGCCTTGTACCTTACAACTTCATTTTTGTCATTCATTTTAACTCTATAAACCCACTTTGAATCAATAAATCTCATATCTGGGGTTTGTGGTACAAGAGACCAAGTGTTATGCTCTTTTAAAGAAGCTATCTCAGAGTTCATAGCTTTATACCAATTTGCAGCTTGTTGCTTGGGTAATTTCTGAACATCATTGTAGCTTTTTGGCTCAAAAACTGCCTTATTGGCATACACAGTATTAAAATGTTCATCTGCAAATCGTTGTGGCTTCTGCCTCTTTCTATCTGAACGTCTCAGTCCGGAAGGAGAGTCAGACTCCTCAGACTTAATGGGACTAAGTGAACCACTAGTTTCAGGTTGTAAATCATTGTCAGATTGAAGAGATGCCTGTAAGCTAAGCTCACGGTCAGAAAACTCAAGAGAATCTAACCTCCCCTTGGGTGCCTGTGACTTTAAATCATCAAACAAATCAGATTCAACAGACTTTTTGTCTTTTTCCATTAATTCAGAAGCACCATTTCCTGCTGCTGCTGCTTCTTCCTCTTCTTCCTCAGTATTATCTATACCATCAGTATCTTGGAAGACAGCAACTCCATTCCAATTTACAGTTTGTATCATGCTTCTGGTAATATGAAATTTGCCAGTTGCTGGTATGTAAATTCTGTACGCTCCCTGCTGGTAGCCCATTAATTTTCCCTGGACACTACGTTCACCCAATTTCTGCTTAGCGGGATAATGCATTATTACATCTGAACCCCAAATGCGTAGGTATTTCAGATTAGGGCGTTTTTTAAATAGCTTCTCATAGGGGGTGACATCTAAACCAGAATGATAACTGCGATTTTTAACATAACAAAACGCATTAAGCGCTTCAGCCCAAAAGTCTTTGGGCAGATTAGCATCGTGCAGATACGTTTTAACCCCTGCCTGTAGGTCACGCTGCACAACTTCAACAAGCCCATTTTGCCAGGGACTTCGGGGGCAAGATAACTCATGAGTAGTCCCCTGCGCTTCCAGGAATTTCTCAAAATCCTCAGAAACAAATTCCCCGCCCCGGTCAGAAAACAGGTTCTTAATTGATTTGTTAAAGTGCGTTTTTACCCAGTTGCAAAAAACTTTGTACTTCTCAAATGCTTGGGACTTCTCAGCTATTGCATAAGTCCAACAATATCTACTATACTGGTCTATCAGAGTAAGCCAGCACTTAGAACCTCCTAATGATGGTGGGAGTGGCCCAACTAAATCACAATGTACACGCTCAAATGGCTCAGTTACTTTTCTATCTGAGCACCTACCCTTGCGTGCAACCTTAATCTTATTCTTGCAACAGGATAGACATTGCATAAAGAATTTACATGGTTTTAAGTTGAGGCCATTAACAATATTCTTTGTCTTAATTACATCAGCAAAATTCAGGTGTCCCAGAATTCTGTGTGCCTCGTGGACACACCCGGAATGTGGCCTTACATTCCTCAACCCCTGGCTTGACTGTGCTGCTCTGCAATTTATAGGCGATTGGGAATAGGTGCGAAAATACAGTCTATATAAACCATCAGATTCCCGGGCATACAATAGACGTTTGTTCCCATCAAAAAACTCGCACATTGACTTTAAGAAACGCACAGTTATGCCTTGACGAGCAAAGCACCTTACTGACAATAAATTGTCCACTGACGGGCAGTAAATGCAGTTCGCTATTGTAATGTTTAAAGAGTCAAGTTTAACAGTACCCCTGCCAAGCGACTGCAAGACTTGTGAATTGGCTAAATGTACATTACCAATTTCCTCTTCGAAAGAAATAAACAAGCTTCGATCGTTGCAAATATGCTGAGATGCTCCTGAGTCCACAACAAAAGACTTCCACTTGGCACGTTTAAGTCTTTTACGATCTGTTGTCCTAGCATGGAAAACTCGCGGCTCGTTTCTGTCTCCACTATACGATGTCGGCTGCTGGGCTGACGACCGTGACTGACGAACAGAAACAGGCTTGGGAGTACTTTGCTTTCTTTTGGATCTGCAGTCCTTTGCAAAATGTCCTTGTTTATTGCAGAACCAACAACGCTTTGCAGCTTTAAATGCAGTTGTATCACCACAGGTTTGCATATGGCGTTCCTCATTACTTCTGGAAATAGGAGTGCTTATGGCACAAGCCTCCCTTCTGTCCAACTCGCCCATTAATCTTGCCGTCACCCCTTCCACAGTTAATTGTGCTGGTGGAACGGCAGATATCTGGCTAGCTATACCATCGAAGTCCTCATTAAGGGAACAAAGAATGATAAAAACATACTGAATATCAGGTATGTCCATGTCCCTTCGAATTAATTCGCCGCGTATTGCCTCCAGACGTCTCAAGTGTGCTGCCAAATCACCACCAGGCTGCAACTTCGTCTGGTACAACTGCTTGAAAAACGTCAATGCAGATGCTGACTCTTTTCTAACATGCACTGCTGCAAGACTGTCCCACATTTCTTTGGCAGTTTTCTTATTTCTTATATAGACTACTTGCTGGTCACTGACTGCCAAATTAATTATCGCCCTGGCTTCTGCATCTCCTTTCGACCAAGCATTAGTCACAGGGTCAGGAGGGTCATCAGTTACATAGGTCCATACTTCTCTAGAGGTCAAAAGCGCCTCCACCCGAAAAGACCATAAACTATAGTTCTCATCTGTTAGCTGTGGGAAGACCAGAGCCTTCTCAGCTTCAGGAACCCGGTCAACCATTCTGGAACTCTTCCAGACCCACAGAACTACGCTAACAGGAGAAGGAGTTTTCAAACCTTTCTCAGAGTCCAAAAATATGCAGTCATCCACTCAGCAGCTGGGCCCATAACCAAAGATGTTGGCTGTTTGCAGTATGGTAACGCTGCAGAGAGCTTGCTGGGGAGATCATGCATTAAAAAGAAAGGACTCAAAAATAACTTAAACAAGGTTTTAATAAGAAAAACAAAAACTCCTTTTACACTAAATACATTAACAATCAAACCAGACCCAACCACCAACCCATCCCCCAGGGTAATGGGAGAGCTAGGTGCTGCTCCTTATATACTACACCCAAATGCTGACACACCTTAATCAAATGCAACTCAGCAGCACCTGCTACGTTTCACAGCTGTAAAGCTGGGTCTCGTTATCTTACTCTGGCCCTTGCTCTGGCCCCTTAAAGACATACACATTGGGTGGAACAATGATGAACCTTTACATTTAAATAAACCATTCAACAGAGCCAAACTATGTCATGCTCTCTCTGACCACAAGGACCACTACTGAGCTACTCTGGTTCTATTTCATATTGATGCCACTTGTTTAGTGGTGATAAAGGTAAAGGGACCCCTGACCGTTAAGTCCAGTCGCGGACGACTCTGGGGTTGTGGCACTCATCTCGCTTTACAGGCCAAGGGAGCCAGCGTTTGTCCGCAGACAGCTTCCGGGTCATCTGGCCAGCATGACTAAGCCACTTCTGGCGAACCAGAGCAGCGCACGGAAACACCGTTTACCTTCCTGCCGAAGCGGTACCTATTTATCTACTTGCACTTTGATGTGCTTTTGAACTGCTAGGTTGGCAGGAGCAGGGACCGAGCAACGGGAGCTCAGCCCGTCGCAGGGATTCGAAGCGGTGATAGCACGTGATAGCACAAATATATAGCAAAGAGATTATCTCCTCTCCCTCCCCTCTCTGAAATTCTTCAGAAAGTTCTTCTAAATAGCACAGATCTTCAGAGTGTCCATTTGTGTCAGCTGGTGACTCACCAATGAGTGTTTGTGGGGAGTTTGCAATTGTTCACAGGCCTAGTGGAGACTGTATTGTCAAGGGGATACAGTCCTGAGGGAATGCTCAGGGATTTCTCTGGACTCTTCTGTCAGCCTTCGCAGTTGGGAAGCAATAATGCAGAAGTGAATGGAAATGAAAAACAAGAAGGATGAAATAAAGGCGAAAGAAAAATGAAGTTCAGGGTGGAAAGTGGGGTGTCTGAAGGAAGTTGTGGAAGTCACACTATATCCCTTAAATCTAGAATTCTCATGTTTGATTATATTAGAGATGTGGTAGAAAAAAGATTGCCAGGAATTAGTTCTTAACCCAATTGAATTGGTCATCATCAAAGAAAGGGGGCACAGATTTGCATAAAATTTGCATGCACTGATTTATATGTAGTGATGCAAATAGGAAATAATTATTATAAATTAAATAGAAATACAATACCTTTCGCCACAGTGAGGGAAGACTGTGGGCAAGTAACCTGTGTGCCTGCTCAGTCAGCTATCCAGGTTATAACAATTGGTGGTTCTTTATCTTTAGATATAATAATAATAATAATAATAATAATAATAATAATAATAATAATAATTTATTATTTATTATTTATACCCCGCCCATCTGGCTGAGTTTCCCCAGCCACTCTGGGCGGCTCCCAATCAAGTGTTAAAAACAGTACAGCATTACATATTAAAAACTTCCCTGAACAGGGCAGCCTTCAGATGTCTTAAAAATAAGATAGCTGCTTATTTCCTTGACATACGACGGGAGGGCGTTCCACAGGGTAGGCGCCACTCCCAAGAAGGCCCTCTGTCTGGTTCCCTGTAGCCTCACTTCTCGCAATGAGGGAACCGCCAGAAGGCCCTCGGCACTGGATCTCACTGTCCGGACTGAACAATGGGGGTGGAGATGCTCCTTCAGGTATACTGGACCGAGGCCGTTTAGGGCTTTAAAGGTCAGCACCAACACTTTGAATCGTGCTCGGAACCGTACTGGGAGCCAATGCAGATCTCTCAGAACCGGTGTTATGTGGTCCCAGGGGCCACTCCCAGTCACCAATCTAGCTGCCGCATTCTGGATTAATTGCAGTTTCCGGGTCACCTTCAAAGGTAGATAATGTTGCTGCTGCTTACGAGGAGGTAGAGAGGTAAGGCAGCAAGGCTGGTGTGGTGCAAATGCATTGGTGGAGCTAATCTGGTGCTCATGGCAGTGCATCATGTAGACCTTGCTATTACTGTATATCAGCACTCAAACTTACCTCCTGGTAAGCAGCTGCAACATAGGAGATGGTGCCCCCACCCCAACAGACCACCCCTGTATAGAGGATTGTCCTTTATTAAGTAGTAGGACACATGGTCACCATAAATCCTGCTGACCCAAGATTCTCTTCTGTGAGGCAGTTGATTGAGGTCCTGGTAGATCTCTCCTTCTGCCTACATAATTCTCTCCACCTCAACTATCTCTCCTTGATCAGTGTCAAGCGGCAGTAAGCAACTCCCACGGCCGGTTGCCAGGAATGTACAAGACAAGGAAAAGTTCTTAGCATCTGCTTTTTATTCAATATTTACAGACAGAGGCTCGGAACACAGCCTCTTGGGATAATGGCATTGTCCCAAGTGACTCTCCACCCCCTTTTCTCCCACTTCCTCATTGTCATCATCTCCTCCCACGGTGGCACTGAGGGTCCTCTGCTTCTGAGCTCTTTGTTCTACTACTTTCAAGGCTCGCCGGGTTCTGGGACTGGAATTCTTTCTAAAGACACTGTGTCCATCAGCTGTTGCCCTCCTGGTGCTTCCTCCTCCTCCTCCTCCTCTCCCATTATTTCCCAGCTTTGTCCCTCATCTTCCTCTGAGCTGTGACCTCCCTCAAACCCCTGTTGTAATTCTGAACTGTCTTCTTCTTCTCTGGAAGGGTCAGGCTGGGGATGCCGTCTCCACCATTCCTCCTCTGCCCAGACCCTGACCCCCAGTCCTGGAAAAGCCAATGTGGTTCCAAATAGGACTGTTCCAAATTCAGGACTGCTGCGCAGTGGTGATTGCATCCATCTCAGCCATGTTTTCTTCTTGGTGAGTCAGTCATGCCATGGAATAATGAATGGAGCATCAGTTTGCTGAGGAAATGGGTGCATGTGAAAGTGAGAGACTGAAAAAGAAGAGGAGGAGGTGCGGGACACTGTGAAGTCCCGGCAAGGGTCAGGCACCAAGAAATCAGCATCTAGCACCCAGGTGAGTTGGTTGTCAGCCAGGTTCAGCCATAGACCCCAACAGGCAGGAGTTGAGTTCTAGAGTAGCAAGCAAAGATTGGGGGGTAGGTGAGCAGGGCAGAGTCAGGTAGGGAGACAAAATCAAACAAAGCCCAAGAGCTGGCAGCAGCAGAAAATCAGAAGGGGCAGAAGCCACAGCAAGATCAAAACTAGGCAGCTGTTGAGATCCCACAGCAACTACCAAGGACAAGCACCCAGATAGTGTCCTCACACACCAGACACGGTGTTGTTCCAACTGAGAACAAGCTCTGAGACAGGTAGATTGGGCCTGGTCCTAGGTTATTCCAGGCTAGTACTGCAGTCTAGATAGTGGTCTTGAACCACAGAGCTTGGTCTTCCAGGCCTCGAAAAACCTAATCAAATGAGACCTAGGAGATGACCTCTTGGGATCCGACTACTAGAAATCTGGCTTGAGACTGCCCCTCTGGCACAGTGTGTGTGTGTGTGTGTGTGTGTGTGTGTGTGTGTGTGTGTGTGTGTGATCAGTCATACATAATGAGACTAATTTTATTCCCTTTCCCCAGTGAATTGAAGTTGAGGTTCCTTGTGCGCTTGCTGCCACCCTCACCTTCCTGTAATGACCATTTCTTAGCCCACTGTAATATTGTTCAGGGCAATTCAGCCTCTAAATGAGATTAATGTAAGTGCTGTGATCAGCAAGTTTCCTCCCTCCCTTCCTCCCACTCAGTAATTCTCTCCTCTTAAGCCCTTGCGGAGAGGAGAAATTGCACAATGCTATCAACACCAAAATGCATCCATCGCATTGGATTTTTGCTAATTCTCTGTGTCCCTCGTCCAATACATCTAGATTAGAAAACCTTTCAGCGTGGTTATTTTTGTCTTGCCTCCTCCAGCGTATTTCCCTTTCTACCTTGGCTGAGAAACAGCTATTAAATTAAACTAAGGAGTCACAGGGTGAGGAGCAGAGCTTTGACCCGGCCAAGCATAATGAGAATGTTCAATGTTGACTTTTCTTGTAAAGTAGAATTATATCTTAACTTTCTTCTTCCAATTCATACTAAAAGGATGTCTTGCTATTGATTTTCCATTCCCCACCATACAAACTCCAATTTTTCTTTGTACGTAATCATTCCTCCCCGAGTTGTCATGGGCAATCCGGTATGGCAGAGCACATTGTAAGAAATGAAGGACTCAGAAATGAAGAGGCGACTGAACAGAAATGTAGACAGAAAGGAAACTAAAGAATCTCTAGATGCAACTACATAAAGGAAACTGAGGAGCATATGCTTTTCCCATAGAAAGGAGCCAGGTTAAATCCTGAGCATCTCCAGCCAGGGCTAGGTACAGTCCCTGTCAGAGAATCTGGAGAGCTGCCACCAGTGCGCATAGACAAAAACAGAGGCAGATGGACCAATGGTCTAAGGCAGGATAAGACAGCTTCATTAGTTCAAGAGAAAAGGATGACGATGTTCTGCTAACCAGAATACAATGAAAGGTTGCCAGAGACCAACCTATAGACCAGGGGTCCCCAAACTAAGGCCCACAGGCCAAATAAGGCCCAAGGGACTTGTTTATCCGGCCCGTGGCGACCCCCGCCGCCCGCTCTTACCGTGCAGTGCTTGGCTGCCCACTTCCAGGTCAGAGGAGCACTGGAAATAGCTTGTGCGCATGCACAATCGTTATTTGCGCATGCGCAAGCGTTATTTCTGGTGCACATCCGGGTTGGAGGAGGCCCGTGCACATGCGCACAAGATATTTCCGGCACTCCTCCGACCCGGAAGTGCGCCAGAAATAGCGTGTGCACAAGCGTATGGGCATGTGATCCCCTGCCCTCCGGCCCACTGCACAATCGGCGCTGGAGACACCGGCCCAAGTTTGCTGACCCCTGCTGTAGACTAAAGGAAACTGACAAGAACAAAAATATTTAATCATAAAACAACTTTGCTGGAGAAAGGCTACGTTTGTTCCCCTATGATACAGGGCAAGTTGTCAGATTCAGGCGAGACCCATGCATAGCAAAAGCGTTGCTAGAATGAAGGGCAAAGTCTGGAAAGCAAAGGGCTGCCCCAGAAGGCACAATTCAATATAGTCAGCTTAAGTTACATGAGAGTAGGTTTCGGTTGAACATTAGGAGACGTTTCTTAACTGTGAGAGCAGTTTGGCAATGGAGCCAATTGCCAAGCGGTTTGTGGCCTCCTCCTTCCTGGAGGTGTTTAAGTAGACATCTCTAGCTCTGGATTTCCTGCATCAAGCAGCAGGTTGGGCCCGATTAGCCTACAAGCCCTCCCCATGACAACTCTATTTCCCCCCTCCCAGAGAGGTTCGGAGGGTGGCAAAAAGTGAATGGACCTTTTCAGTGGTGGCTCCCCGATTGTGGAATGCTCTCCCTAGAGAGCCTGTAAAAGTACAGGGGAGAAGATTGTTATTATGATGATTATTCTACTATTAGGCTGTCTGTCAGTATGCTTTTTACCATGTTTTGATCATTCATGTTTTGTAATGTGTTTCTAATGCCATACCCTGCCTTTCCCCCTGATGAGACCCATGGTTAAGAACCTCGAGAAAAGTGTAACATTTTTGTAAGAACCGTTCGTGATCTTTATTTGTTATTATTCCTTGCCCCAAAAAATTCTTAGATATGGTTCTGCTGACCACTATTCTACAAAGTTGCCTCAAGTTCGGCTTTAGATGAAAACTAGTGGCAATTCTGAATTTTATCATCATCATCATCATCCTATATAATTTATACTCCACCCATCTGGCTGGGCTTCCCCAGCCACTCTGGGCAGCTACCAACAAAATATTAAAATACAGTAATGCATCAAACATTAAAAGCTTCCCTAAACAGGGCCGCCTTCAGATGTCTTCTAAAAGTGTGGTACAGTGGTACAGTGGTACCTCGGGTTACATATGCTTCAGGTTACAGACTCCGCTAACCCAGAAATAATACCTCGGGTTAAGAACTTTGCTTCAGGATGAGAACAGAAATCGTGTGGCAGCGGCGCAGCAGCAGCGGGAGGCCCCATTAGCTAAAGTGGTGCTTCAGGTTAAGAACAGTTTCAGGTTAAGAACGGACCTCCGGAACGAATTAAGTACGTAACCAGAGGTGCCACTGTAGTTGTTGTTCTCTTTGACATCTGGTGGGAGGGCGTTCCACAGGGTGGGTGCCACTACCGAGAAGGCCCTCTGCCTGGTTCCCTGTAAATTGGCTTCTCGCAGTGAGGGAACCGCCAGAAGGCCCTCGGCGTGACTTATGGTAGAGGGGTTTGGCTGTAGGCATCACTTAATGCAAACTAGGGTCCTGACCCTATTTGTTGGTGGTGGTGGCTATAGAAGCACCATGTTTGAAGTGGGCAGCTGAGGCTGGGAAATCAATGATTTCCCTGCTCTGATTCACCCCTAAGTGGCTCCACTTTCCTGATATTCATGTGAATATAGATTTTCATGGAATGGCATTTTTTAAATTCACCTGAATTATTGAATGTTCCTTGTATGATTTAAACTTAATCTGCATTTCATGCTATTGCCCTGCAGCAATTAGCTTTGAATGAAATATTACAGAAATGGATGTGAGTGTCTCAGGAAGGAAGACCCTTATGTGCCAGGAGCCATCAAATATAGCTTTAGAATGAGGGGGGAAAGATCCCAAAGGAAATAAAATATAATCTTTGTGATCCTGGCACTTTCAGATCATCCACACTTGGTGATGTGAGAGGCAGGGCTGGGGCAAGATGGTGGGGTCTTAATGACACTTCTCCAATCTTACATGCAAAGTGATTGCTTGCTGGGAGCTTCAAGCTTGTATCTAGAGGAAGAGGCTGAAAGTTTTAATTGAATGTAAATGATGCTCTCAGTATTCAAAATACAGCCCTATAAAGCATCTTGAAGGGAACGAAGCATGTGTGTTTTGAAAATAGCACCTTCAGAAAGCCAGGAACAGGCTGGTTCGATCAGTAAGCTGGTAGCGTGTCCCTGTGAAGAGATCATGCCGTTGAATGAGACGTCTTATAATAAATCAGGATGTTTATCATGCATAATTACCGAGAAGGAGCTGTACATTGCTGAGCTGATGAGTTCCCATCTGCCATAATAGATTTATGTCCTTGAATATTTCTGAACGCAAGAGGTCTTGTGGCAGAGAAGGGAAGGCTCAGTCCCGAAATTAAAACTTCCCCTCCACCCCGGGGTTTGGGTTGAAATAATGCCCTACAATTCTTCATACGGTTTGTGGGTGGTAAAATTGAGAGACAGGCATTTCACCAAATATTTACAGCAGAAGATGAATTTATCCAAAAACCCAGGAAGTGCTAACCAATAAAATAAGCATTTTTTTGAAAATCAGCTCACTTAGGCTGCAATCTTATATCCACTGGGAATAAGCCCCATTGAAGTCAATTGAGCTTTCTTCTGAGTAGACTTATTTAGAATTTCACTTTTAATGTTGAATGAAACTGTGTTGTTAGTTCAGATTGGTGGATGAAGGAAGCAATTAGCTAAGAGAGGAGAACCAGAAGGAGTAGGAGCCGTGAACATGCCCTCCTTCAAATATATTAAAATAATATTAAGCAATGTTACAACTGGATCTTTAGATGTGTTCAAAATTTACAGATGAGGAAACTGGGGAAACCATTTCACTGAATGTTTTCTGGGGGACTGAGTGTGATCGTATCTTATGCACATTTAACTTGTGCAGTTTAAACTTTGTGCGGTTGAAGGCCAGCCAGTTGCAATTTCACAAATTAAATACCCTCAAGGTCTTTTCCTGGTGCAAAACGAGCTTTCAAGCTTTTCGCTTTGCTTACTGGGCCTGCCGCTCTCAGCGCACCAGCTCTGGAAGCCTGGGGATGGCCCAGTGAGATCTAGCGAAAGCATCCCAGAGCCGACAGGCTGAGTGGGCCTTGCCTGGTAAGTAACATAGAGAGCTTAAAAGCTCATTCTGCCCCAGGTTTTCCTGGATTCCATTTGAATTTGGTTTGGGGTTTGGCTGAATCAAGTGCACAGTCCCATTTTTCACATTAAATACATGTACAAACAAATGCAATACCAAAGTCTGTTGTCTAAGAAATTCATGTGTTGTTAGAAATTCATTTCTCTTTTCATCTAGCTGGAATTATTCTTTTATTTTGGGGGTGCTGTAGCAAGGTAAGGTAAAAGGTAAAGGACCCCTGTCAGTCAAAGGCGACTATGGGATTGCGGCGCTCACTGTTTTTTTTTAATAAGATATTTATTAAAATTTTCAAAATATTACAACAACAAAAAGCGAACAAAATAGAAACAGAGGAAAATACAAAGAGTAAAAATAATCAACAGAGTAAAAAAAGATAAAAAACCCCTTCCCCCCGTGTAAAAAGAAAAAGAACCAACATAGAAAAACAAAAAAGTGGCAAAAATACAAAAATCCCAAATCTTTAAAAACATTTAAAAACAGATTCATTATTTTCAAATCCTTAACTGTCATTACCTTCTTTCTTAGACCTCCTCCTCCTCCCTTTCTTTGTATCCTAATTATTGATTATCCCAGCAAATCCTTTAAATTCTATCATTACCATACCCTAGACTATTTTAATCCTATCTTTCTATAATAAAATAAACCTTAAGACTTAAAACTTAAATCTTATCCTTACCAGCTTTTTATAATCATAATATTCTTTCATAATTCTTAAACATCTTTGCTAAAGCTGAGTAATTCCTTCCAACATTTTTCTATCATTCATCAACTTTATAAAACATTCTAATAATGAAAAAAAGAGAAAAGAAAGATATAAACAAATCCAATCTTTATCCAGCGTCCCTTCTTCCTGGTTCCGGGTTTTGTCAGTCCTTATTTCATCAATCTAGCCCATTAACCTGGTAACCTTATGTCCAAGGCCCTCTTGTCACTTCCATGGTCCTTCCGCAGCTCTTCTTCATATTTGTAACTGTAATTTCCCTTATCTCCAGCTCGTGATAACTCCAAGTTGACAATGTTTTTAACCCTTCTTGACAGATCAAACCCTTTTCCGTATTCCTCACTGCATTCCATGTAGTATTTAAAAGCATGTTTCAAGGGCCCTCCAAAATTGAGAGCTCCCACAGTCCCAAACATCTCACCTCCCATTGCCATATTTGAAAGGTCCAGACCTCCCAACATAGGGGGGTCAATCCAGCCCCCCATTTCCAAACCAGACCAAACTTTTCCTTTCCAAATATGGCTCCTTCCAAGTTCATGTTCATTTGTCAAGTCCAAAAGATCATACTCCTGTTGGGTCTGTTCTGTCAAAACACACTCCTGGTTTAATGTCACAAACTCCTGTTCTGTCAAAACACCCTTCTGGTTTAAATCCTGAGTGGGCTCCACATATTTTGCCACTGTCTGGTCAAAATATCCCACTGCCTGGTCAAAATTTCTAGTCGAAGTCACCATCCAGTTCACTTTTTCATGTAATTCTTCCAGTAGAGCATTTGTTTTGGAAACAGCTCGCACCAAGGCTTCTGAGTACATTGTCCTGCAAGGTCAAATACTTGTTCCCACAGCGCTCACTGTTAGGCCAAGGGAGCCGACCACAGACAGCTGACCAGGTCATGTGGCCAGTATGACTAAACTGTTACTGGTGCAACAGAACACGATGATGGAAGCCAGAGCACACGAAAATGCTGTTTACCTTCCCGCTCCAGTGGCACCTATTTATCTACTTGCACTGGCATGCTTCCAAACTGTTAGGTTGGCAGGAGCTGGGACAGAGCAACGGGAGCTCACCCCGTCATGGGGATTCGAACTGCCAACCTTCTGACCGGCAAGTCCAAGAGACCACAGCGTCACCCTTGTCCCAGTTTTAACTTGCATAAAGGCTTCACTGTACAATTCAGGTTACATTAGTTTCATTTTAAAGATGCCAATCTCAATAAAACTTTATTCCATATCATGCCAGATCACATATCTCATTTTTACAGGCCTGCAAGCATTCTGCAGGGAAACCAAAGATTTGTGAAGATTTGTAAAGAATGCAAGCTCAGCAAAAACTTTTGTTTTGTGTGTGCACCTGTGGTGTAGCAGGAACAGGAAAAGGGGGAAGGGAAATCAATTCAGTTCACAATTAGAGGTGACTCTACCTAATTCATCTAATATCTGAACACAGGCACCCTTAGAAATTCACACTTATCTGAATTTTGCAATGTAGTTCTCCAGCCAATTAACCTGTACAAAAATACAAATACAGTCATACCTCGGGTTGAATATGCTTCAGGTTGAGCAGTTTCAAGTTACGCTCCATGGTGACCCGGAAGTAACAGAACACGTTACTTCTGGGTTTCGCCACTCGCACATGCGCAGACGCTCAAAATGACATCACGCACATGCGCGGAAGAGGTGAAACGCAACCCACACATGCGCAGATTGTGTGTTACGTTCTACTCATGATGTGAACGGGGCTCTGGAATGGATCCTGTTTGCATCCAGAGGTACCACTGTACTGGAATACAAATGCATATACTGTTGGCAAAAATGCATATATTAGTGGAAAATGTATATAAATGCATAGTATTAAGAAGAATTGCTTTGCAAAAATGTTTATCTTAGGAGAGATTCCTACCAAAAAAAAAAACCCTGATAAATTTTCATGAGAACTCTATTAAAAAATGAGGAACAGAGAGAAACTGAAATTGACAGATTCACTCAACTCTAGACATGAAGCTGGGGTTGGGGTATTAAGTACAAAAGAGGAACTGTACAAAAGATGAAAATATATCAAGTGTGGGTGTTTGTGGGCAGTTTTCCATCTCATTTCCTTCCTACGGCCCTTGGCTGGAGTTATCATCTGACTTTGCATGAAACGAAATTTCAAATAAATTAAAAAGTGAAGTGCTCTGAACATTTGCAAAGGCTAAATAGAAACGCTTGGTGTTATGTTCTCTAACTTCCTTAGTCTTTCTCCTTCTCGCTTAGCACTGCAGTCCTTGGCTGGGGTTCCTGGCTAGAAGTCCTTACAAACAATATAGCAAGTTCTCAAAAAGGCATATAGTCTTTCCCCTGGATTCCCTGGATCAACACCCAGTGAATCGCAACACTTCCTTTGTGGCTTGTACCAGTTGCCTCTCAAGAAATGACCAAACTGGAGAGGTAGCAAAGAAATGGATAGAAGGCTGGAAGAGCATCAGAAAAGATTTAAAGTATCATTACAAGCAGGCGGGTTATGAGCTTCCTGAATGTGACAACTTCTGGCAGGATTGCTAACCCAATCAACTTCAATGCACCCAGAACAGTGAAAATGTGATTTTTGGCATCTGCTGACAAGGAAAATCCAGAAGGAACGGTCATTTTTCTGCTTTATGTTCCATTATTGCTTTGAAACAAGAAAATGGAAACTCCAAATTACTAAAGTCTGTCCCCCTTCTCAAAGCCTTCCTCATTTTTTAGGATCTATAATGTTGACCAAAACCTTATCTTAAATGTGCAACATGTTCAAAGCACAAAACATTAGTCCATGAATCAGGAAGCCGTCTGCTTCCACCGTCATTCAGACCAGACCAAATTAAGCCTCCAGTGAAGAGATTAGCTCTTTTTTATTATTATTATTTATTTATTTACGGCTATTAGCCCATAAAATATGTACAAACATAAAAACACAGAGACATAAAGACCAATATATCCGACAACAGAAGGTGAACACCACGATGCAAGGGTGAGTCCTTGAGCAGAGCCAAATGACAGCTTGGGGCCAGGAGAGCTCCAAGGGACGGATCACAGAAAAAGGAAAACTGAAGACGAGATCTGACGTGCACTCTCATCATAACAGTCCGATTAGTTTTGGTGTTTTTGTTGTTTTTTGGTGGTTTTTGTGTGTGAGATAATCGCATTCAGGAATCTCGCCACCTGCAGAGTTACAGAAGGATCTGTATCCTGCAAAAGCAGTGCGGCGTGTAACTCAACAGGCCTGCCAACCAAGCGCAGTAAAGCAGGACCCAGGAATTTAGTCCTGGCTATGTTATGTAGGGGACAGTTGAACATTATATGTGGAAGAGATTCAACAGTTTTCCCGTCGCACACGCATAGCGGGGACACCAAACCCTTGGAAAATCTGTGGCTCAGCAGGTTCGATGGAAAGACATTGAACCTTGCACGAATAAATGCGAGTCGATGTGGTACTGATGAAAGAGATGACATGTATGATGGAAGGCCAAGTGATTAGCTCTTCCGTGTGATCTTGTTAATTGTAGCCATTATTATTATTTATTAAGTAAATTTGTATATGTATTTATACAAAGGCATTTATATGTTTGAATGACACTGGGAAATTAAGCACCACTGTTCAAGTGTCATAGTACCTGAACAAGCCTCAAACACAATTATGTTTTAACATCACACAGTGGTAACAAGCCAAAGAATGTATGTATGAAAATCATTACTTAGCAGGCAGGCCAGGCCATTGTCACAATCATGCACAGCGCCATCTGCTTTCCTGGGACTTAGGTAGTAGTTGGCTTATCTCAGCATTTGATAGGCTGAGATGGGCTAGGGCCACACTGGGCCCAGTATCACAAAGAACTCCATTAGCTGCCTCAGACTGGGTGCTCAGTATCTGCACCACCTCCTTAAACTGGGTGCACGCAGTATGCAAATGGACTCCTGTACAGTGGTACCTCGGGTTAAGAACTTAATTTGTTCTGCAGGTCCATTCTTAACCTGAAACTGTTCTTAACCTGAGGTACCTGAGGTACCAGGTTTAGCTAATGGGGCCTCCTGCTGATACCGTGCCGCTGCCATGCAATTTCTGTTTTCATCCTGAAGCAAAGTTCTTCCCATCACCTCCTGGCAAATAGAAATTAAAAATTAAAAGACGCCAGCTTCTTGGGAGAAAAGCAATGACAAGCCTAGACAGCATCTTAAAAAGGAGAGACATCACCTTGCCAACAAAGTATATTTAAAGCGATGGTTTTCTCAGTAGTGATGTACGGAAGTGAGAGCTGGACTATAAAGAAGGCTGATCGCCGAAGAATTGATGCTTTTGAATTATGGTGCTGGAGGAGACTCTTGAGAGTCCCATGGACTGCAAGAAGATCAAACCTATCCATTCTTAAGGAAATCAGCCCTGAGTGCTCACTGGAAGGACAGATCATGAAGCTGAGACTCCAATACTTTGGCCACCTCATGAGAAGAGAAGACTCCCTGGAAAAGACCCTGATGCTGGGAAAGATGGAGGGCACAAGGAGAAGGGGACGGCAGAGGACGAGATGGCTGGACAGTGTTCTCGAAGCTACCAGCATGAGTTTGACTAACATGCGGGAGGCAGTGGAAGACAGAAGTGCCTGGCATGCTCTGGTCCATGGGGTCACGAAGAGTCGGACACGACTAAACGACTAAACAACAACAACACTATTTCTGGGTTAGTGGCGTCTATAACCTGAAGCATCTGTAACCTGAGGTACCATTGTATATTCCACTGGGCCTGCCTCTGCCATACCAGCAAACACTTAAATAGAGACAGGGGGACCAGCTTCTCCACTGAAAGCAAAGCATCTTGTCTGCAACCTGACTGAAACCAGAGAAACAGGCCAGGCTAGTTAAAAGGGGGGGGGGAGGAAGAATGTTGGCAACCCTAATCTAGAGGTTGGTTAATTTTGAATCCATGTGAATACACTCTTTGGTTTTGTACACACTGTATCATTAAAGTACATTCAAAGCATATTCTTCCCCTCAGGGAATTCTGTATTTTACCCCTCACAGTTACAATTCTCATCCACCCTTACCAATGCCAGTGTCCAGAATTTGCAGCGAAAAATGTGCTGTGAATGTGCTTTCACGTTCAAGTACATATGCAGACTATGTCTTGATTTTTTGTTGTAGTTCAGAGGACTTCATTATGTTTCATTTAGTCATGAATTTTGTTGTAGACTTGAATATCAGGCAATTTGTTTATATTTATTTATTTGAATTTTTAAAATGCTTCCTATTTTGGAACATCTCTCCACAAAGCAGCGAGCGTAAGATATACTACAACAACATGGCGGCACAATTTAAACTTTAAAGAGGTTATAAGCACCGCTTTGCAAACTTACTTTGGAGATGTCATCCTGCCTTCATTTGATCTGCTACAGAGCGATAGATTATCCGTCTGCCTTTCTGCATTCCCAACAAGCGTTTAATTGAAATGGAAAACTCGTGGCTTCTTCTAGCCCGCTCAGTCAAATCAATGGTGACTTCTGCTTCCAGCCAATGATCATCTTTAACGGGACATGTTATTCACTAGGAAACATACAGTTAGAGAAACTGCATTCTGCTTGCAAACTAATGCATTTCTTCCCAAATCACACAGCTTAGTCTCAGCTGTATTTTGCATCGTGCTGAAATGTTTTGACGTGAAAGTCTGTAGGTGAAGCCTGAGTTAGCAGATCAAAGCAGTACTCTGAAGCTGCAGTTCTAAACCTACTCACTAGGGAGTTTAACCCTCTTGGCCACAATGGAACTGATTTCCGAGTAAACATGCATAGGCGTGCACAGTAAAGCTATGTCGAAATGTTTTGGGAGCAAGGTATTGACTCGCCTTTGCCGCCTGGCCAGTAAATGAAACAGTGGTGACAGTTGGCATGTCCAGACAGGTCACTGTGAGGCTGGAAGGATAGCAGCCATTAGCTGAGCTGTGGATCACATTGATTGCTTCATAGCAATGGGCTCCATTTAAGAAGGCAGGCTTAGAGGACCGGATCTTCTGACACACTAACCTGCTGCAAGAGTTTATGCCATTCTAGGAAAGCCCTCCAAAGGCAGTGTACAAAAACTGGTTAGGATGTACAATAACTCTCCCCCTCCCCCTACAAAGAAAAGCGTTCAAAGGTTATTGTGCTGGTCCCATGGGTTAACCGTTAGGCGAGGTCCGAGTCCAGTCCGAAGTCGAAGGTGCAGGAAGGAGGCAGTCTGTCAAAGCTGAGTGCAGGGAGTCAGGCGAGGTCAGGAGCAGCAGCAGGAAAGCAGGACAGGGTTCAGGCAGGAACTGGCTTCCAACAATGTTGCTCCTGCAACTTGGGACTGGGGCTGGCTGGCTTTTATCTGCCCCGAGGCATAGAGCAGCCCCGATCCTCAGGTGACTCGCCTCTCCTGGGCTGGAGGCGAGCACTCTTCCTGCAGGAACTTAGTTCCCTCTGCCTCTCTGCCCTGAGCCTCTGCAGCTCAGGAGAGGCTGGAGGGTTACCTGACCCAGAGGCAACCTCAGCTTCCTCTGACGCGGCTGAGAGTGGAGCACCTGCAGGCAATGGGCCCTCTATCACCTCAGGAGCCAGAGCAGACTCAGCTGGTGCATGCACCTGAGGATCCAGCACAGGTGAGGACCCTTCAGGCTCATGCCCCAGCCCCAGCTGCTTCTGGAGGCAGGGAATCCTGTGCAGGCTGGGATCTCTCAGGTTCAGCATCCGAGTCCGAATCCCAGGCCATCACAGTTATAGAGTCAGGGCTGGCCCATCCATGAGGTGGACTGAAGCAGCTGCCTCAGGCGGTGAACTCTGAAGGGATGGTGCTTTCATTGTCATCATGCACAGTGCTGCTGCAGAAGCAAGGAGCAGGGGCGGAGGAAGGGGCTGTGGTAGGAGTGGTCCGTCCTGGGTGTCACCACTGAGGGGGGTGGCAAAATGCCGGGTGGCTCTCACTTCGGGGCCTGCAGGGTGCCCGAGCCACACGTCTCTCCTGGGAGTGACGCAGTGGCTTGGGTGCCCACCATCATCATCATTTTTTATTTGTATACCACCTTTCTATCTTACAATACTCAAGGCAGTTTACAAGCTGAAGAAACAAGAAATGTACATCTTATAACAATCTAATGCAAAACAAAAATGTGATAATGAAACATAACTTTAAAATGGGCAGCCTACATCAAAAAAGTAACATTCAACAATCAATTAGAATAGTATATGTCAGAGCTGCCCGAGGTCCCAGCTCACAAAGGACCAACGCCACTTCGTTGTTAAGTATAAAAGTCTTTATTGAAGTTCAGTTTCACTTTCACCGCCGCAGCGCGCAGCCCTACGTCTCAAACTCTAGACCGCTGAAGCTCCGTCTGAATCTCCTCCCCCCTGACACCAGTTTAAGATTCTAGCCTTGCTCCACCTCTTCCTCTGCTCTTTCCTTCTCTGGTTCCGCCTTTCCGTCGGGGTCTCGCCCTTCCTAGACTCTTCTGACGCTGAGTCCCCTGAATCTTCCCCCTCCCTCCGGCGGGCTTTAGGACCTGGTTCCCAATCCGGGTTTCCTGCTGTCCCGCGCGCCTGTACATTTGAACTTGGCGCGCGAGCCCAGCCTGCAACTTTCCTCCTGACCGTTGCACTGCTGCTGTCACTGCTCCCCCCTTCGGGGAGGCTAGCTGGACCTGACCTCCCCTCCGTTCCCCCACTCTCCGATGGAGGCGTGGTCAGCCCTGACTCATCTTCTCTCCCCGCTGGAGGAGACGCTGGTCCTGACACATGTGACTCTTCCCCCCCACTATGCTCTGGTGGGGAAGCTGGTCCTGATCCCCCGCTGCTGCTTTGGGAGCCCCCGCTGGCCCCTTGTTTCTGGTGTGTCCCCCCTGGGACCCCCCTTGCCCTGACCATCGGCACCCCCTTCTGGGAATCTTCTGATTCGCTGGAGAAGCTCATGGAATCTCTCGGGTCACTGTCATACTCCCCTACACTGCCCTCGGATTCCTCTCCTCCGCTCTCCATTTCCTCTCTCCCCTGTGCTTCTGCTCCTGAGCCCCTGACAGTATAAAATAATAATATCAACATATAAAAGTTAAACAGAAATCCACTCAACAGTTACAATAAGATCTAAACTATAATCAATAAAACAATGGCAAGCCACAGTACATAAAACAATACAATACAGTGGTACCTCGGGTTACATACGCTTCAGGTTACAGACTCCGCTAACCCAGAAATAGTACCTCGGGTTAAGAACTTTGCTTCAGGATGAGAACAGAAATCGTGCTCCGGCGGCGCGGCAGCAGCAGGAGGCCCCATTAGCTAAAGTGGTGCTTCAGGTTAAGAACAGTTTCAGGTTAAGAACGGGCCTCCGGAACAAATTAAGTACTTAACCTGAGGTACCACTGTACACATTGAGAAGCAGAGGGTAGAGCAAGGCAGGTGGAAGGAGGCCTTGCCTGATGGAGTCTCTCCCCTCACAGTTCTTCCTCCAGGAACAGCTCCCTTATGAGGACTCCTAGGGCAGGAGGGTGGGGCAAGGCAGGTGGAAGGAGGCCTTCCTTATGGAGTCTCTCCCCTCACCCACAGGCTCCACGCTGCCCCAAACGGTCCACCTGCCGCCTCTCCCTCAGCTGTAGGGCGGCTGGGTGGGAGGAGGCAGGTAGACGCCTCGGAGGCCCCGCGGAGCGTCTTGCCGCAGCTCAGCTGATTCCACCCCTGCAGGGGGCTGGCCCCCAAGCACCACCCCAGGTGCCCAATTGGCTTGCTTCGACACTGGCAAGCAGATGTGGCAGCAGCTTCCAGAGACATCTTGCAATATCTCATGAAACTCTCATGAGATCTGACTAATGCTGTTGCTTCTCACTTCTCCAGTGGCTCTGGGTGCCCTGCCCACCCGCTGCCGCTCTTGGAGAATCCAGGAGAAACAGCTGCAGATTTCAGGTTCCATTTGTGAGATCTTGCAGGAACTGATAAGCCACAGCCACACAAGCCCCATAAGGGAGGCTACGGTGGGGAGAGAACCCTCCCGTTTTCGCTACAGATGCAGTAATGGGACAGGCCTCTTCTGCAACACTCAGTCCATCCCCTAAGGATGGGTGCTTTCAGAGCCAGTGTGGTGTTGTGGTTAAGAGCGGTGGACTCGTAATCTGTTCTCTCAGCCTCACTCACCTCACAGAGTGTTTGTTGTGGGGGAGGAAGGGAAAGGAGATTGTTAGCCGCTTTGAGACTCCTTAGGGTAGTGCTAAAGTGGGATATCAAATCCAAATCTTATCATGTCATGGCAAATCATTCAAAACAACTGATGGCAGTGGCACGCTCAAGCTGGGAGTAAGTACAGTGGAATTGATGGCCAGTGCCGGATTTACGTATAAGCTAGACAAGCTATAGCTTAGGGCCCCACTCTCTTGGGGCCCCCAAAAAATTTAAAGGGGAAAAAACCCGGATGTACATTTCCAAAGTATAAGATAAGAAACAAATAAAATAAAACCTACATACAGCAACAGTGTTTTGTGCTGTGTAGGCTCCTATAATGTAAATACAGTGGTACCTTGGGTTAAGAACTTAATTCGTTCTGAAGGTCCATTCTTAACCTGAAACTGTTCTTAACCTGAAGCACCACTTTAGCTAATGGGGCCTCCTGCTGCTGCCACGCCGCCAGAGCACGATTTCTGTTCTCATCCTGAAGCAATGTTCTTAACCCGAGGTAATATGTGCTTACCTGGGATCATGTCCAATGGGCTCAGTGGGACATCCTTCAGAGCAGGCATGCACTGTTTTGTGCTGTCTTTTAGAAGATGAACCTATGGCAAAACACTTAAGATACTATTTATTATCAGCACAATTAATTGTTAACAAAATTGACCTAGACACCCTTCCCAAAAGAAATGTCTTCTTAGGAGAGGCAGGATCGAAGATATGGGAGATACACTTCAAAGGTCCAGAGGAGCCCTGAAATTTTTTTATAATTAATAATTTGGACGGTAATTTGGTTGTTTTTTATTTTAGTTTATTGTTTTTAATTGGATTATGATGGATATGTTAATTGGCTGTTTTTATTGGAAAATCAATAAAAATGATTTTAAAAGAAATGTCTTCTTCATGAACTAACACACGTTCACCCCAGGATAACTAGGAAATAATTTTGTAGAAAATCATATTGTATAAAGCCTTGGCCTCTTTTTAAAATGAAATCACCAACTTATGTGGAAATGTGGAGAAACTGAGAAACTGAGAGAGAGCAAATAATGGCATATTTGCCCATCCCTGGCTACAGTGGCCCTCAGTTTGGTTTGGGGACAAATCGACAGGGAGGGAACTAGCTTGTACCCTAGTTCCGTACAGGCACCCAATCTATGGATACCTTTCTATGGGAGATTCATCTGGTCAGAGCAGGTTTCTCACAGTGGTGAAAAGCTTTACTTTTAAAAATGTGTTTATCTTCATTAAACACTGGTACCTGATGCTAATTTTAAAGTGCTGCTGGAGCCAAGTTTCATGTTTTACTGCTTCTGTCGTATTTTGCTCTTCTGGTACTTCATTTGTTTAAGTGCCGGTTTTATTGTACCTTGAAAATTTGCATGTATGAATTTTAAAAGTTTTAATAGCTGTTTTGAGAGCTTGTTCTGGCTAAGGTCTATTCGAAATAAATACAAATGTACACACACACACACACACACATTAGTCGAAAACGCAGGGACAGAAGACAGTGGTTAAAAAAGAGGGATAATAGTAAACAAGGGCTTTTGCAGCCAAAAGAAGTAACACATTGGAGGAAAAGCTTTAAACAAAATGCATTGTATGCAAAACCCATTGAAATCAATGAGACTTCTTAGTAAATACGGTTGGCTTTAAGACTGGATTACTTGGGAGTAGGGTAACAGGCAGTGCCAGATTTACGCATAAGCTAAACAAACTATAGCTTAGGGCCCCACTCCCTTGGGGCCCCCCAAAAAAAATTAAAGGAAAAAACCTGGATGTACATTTCCAAAATATAAGATAAAAAAAAGAAATAAAACCTACATACAGCAACAGTGTGTTGTGTTGTGTTGTGTTGTGTAGTCTCCTATGATGTAAGTAATGGGCCCTGCCTGCTAGCCTGCTCCCTAAAATATCACTGGTTTGCTCATTTCTGTATATAGGGTGCCTACATTCTGCATGTGCAAATGGCTTGAGAACCCTATTAGGTCCATAAATGACCATATAGCATATATTCAACACAGAAAACAGCGACAATTTGTTGTTGACAAAGGACAGTTGGACATATAAAGGTCCCCGTTACCTTCAGGAGCTTAGGGCCTCATCAAACCTAAATCCGGCCCTGGTAACAGGGGAACGATAATTTAAGAGGAGCCTGTTTCTTTAGTCACGTACTCACAAAACATTGAAATCTAAGATGTGTACAACACAAATTAATCTTTTGCATTCTGTTACAGACACAGTGGGGGGGGGGGAACTATAGTTTTTTAATTGGACTGGGCTGAAACAACTTGCGATTCTTCACTAACATGGTTGATGGTGCAAAAATTGACACCCCCCCAAAGTTCTATTATGCACCATGAAAGTTTTAGATAGAAGATTATTGCAGGATACAACTTCCAGGGTAATTTCTGCTAGAGGACAAGGGACACTTTTGTTTGCCACTTTTCCACACAAAAACCACGCTCAAAGTGGCTTGCAATAAAGAAACAGGGATGCATTTCAAACTAGTGCTAGAAAAACAATTTCACAAAAATCAAATTAACAATAAAAAACCACACTTCAGTACTAAAAATATAATACAATTACTTAGGCAGCATGCAGCACCCAGCAGCAAAAATAACAGTCTTAGAAGCACCTGTCCCACGATGTTGCTTACAGTCCCTCTCGTAGAATCATAGAATTGTAGAGTTGGAAGGGGACCCTGAGGGTCATCTAGTCCAACCCCTACAATGCAGGAATCTCAGCTCAAGCATCCATGACAGATGGTCATCCAACCTATGCTTAAAAACCTCCAGAGAAGGAGAGTCCACCATCTCCTGAAAAAGTCCATTCAACTGTCAAACAACTCTTGCCATCAGAAAGTTCTTCCTGGTGTTTAGCTGCAGTCTCCTTTCTTGTAGTTGTACCTTAAAAGGCTCCCAAGACAGCAGTTTGGGAGAGAGAAAATCTGTTTTCTGTTTATTACATGTTAATCCCCCTTTCTTCCAAGGAATGCAGCATAACTAACGTTCTCCCCTAACGTATTACTTCACTGCAACCCTGTAATGTAGACTAGGCTGAGCAATGGTGACCAGCCCCAGGTCACCCAGTGAGCTTCATGGCTGAGTCGCAGGAATATGAGGATGAATGGATAGAAAGTTTTCAAGGATATGTCTGTACCCTACCTCTTGCTAGTACAGTCATACCTCTTGTTATGTTTGATTCAGGTTACGTCTTTTCAGGTTGCATCCCGCGGCGACCCGAAAGTACCAGAAAGAGCTACTTCTGGGTTTTGCCGCTCGCGCATGCGCAGACGCGCAAAATGATGTCCTGTGCATGCGCAGAAGCGACGAATCATGACCCGCGCGTGCGTAAACACGCAGACATGGGTTGCGTTCCTTTCAGGTTGCGAACGGGGCTCCGGAACGGATCCCGTTCGCATCCAGAGGTACCACCGTAATGTATTTGGAAAGGGAATGCTTAACATTCCTACAGGACACTTAAGACCACGGAGGGCTTGGGAGTTTTTGGAACAATCATTAGCAAAATGCAGGATCAAACTCAGTCGCTGTCCCTTTCAAAGCTATTCGCCAGTTCGCACAATCTCTAAGCACCTATTTCCACTTTGTGCTCTATTCCATGAATCCATGAAACGATGTGCAAAGCCTTTGGTGCCTGTTTGGTAATGATTCCCGGCATATTCAAATACACACTTTCTGCTGGGGGGGCGGGGGAATTGCAGATATCCATTTCATCCCTAGTTGAAAGTGGAAAGAGATGCATCATTGCCTTGGGAGTACGCGCACATCTTTTGTCATTTCCACTCAAGCAGCTTTTGCAGCCTTTTAACAACACTACGATCAGTGCATACACCATGGGCAATGATGCTTCTGTCAAAATACTGTCTTCAACACCCTGCCAAAAATAAAGGGAAGGGGGAGACTCTCTCCAGATTTTCTCTCTCTTATTCCTATCTGCCTTCTAGCCAGTAACCTTTTGTTTTGCTGGTCTATGTTCAGGTTAGGTTTTTTTTCCCCTACATTGATTGCCCAGTTAGGAAATAGTCTTTCCTCTTCCTCTTCCTCTTCCTCCACCGCCAGGACTACATTTCTAGAGACTAATGCCCTTTATGTATTATTTACCAGAGGCAGTCACAGTGCAGTTGAAGGCGAAACAGATGGTTTCCGCTGAAATTTATTAATTCTGCAGCCTCAATGTTTTTAGAGCATTCTGCAGCCTGAACAAAAGATGACAAAGAGACAAACTTTGTGATTTGCTACTTTGCGAGCCAAAAGAGTCATGACTGGGCACACGAAGAATAAGTCAAGAAAGCTTTTTTTAAAAAATAAATAACAGAACTGTAGGGAATCTGGTTATGATTAAAGGGAGAGTGTAGCTCTCTTCCTGTGGGCGATTTGCTCTCTGAAAACCACACTGACCAAGCTGCTTTTCTCCCTGAGTGCAAAAAAGGTGGACAGAAATTGTATCTTGTCCTCGACAGGTGGGAAAGCAGCTTGAAGGATGGATTTTGATAAGAAAAACAGCCCTCCGGGGAAAAGGTTAAGCACCCTTCCACTGTTCTAATCAAATTGCAGCCAGATCAAAGGGGGATGAAAGCGTAAGGCAGGGACAACTAGAAGCTAGGAGATACCGCACAGCCAACATGGTGCCACCAGCAAGTATTAACAGTTTCATATCCACTGTCTTCTTTGGTTTCAGCAACTTGCTGCTGGCAGAAACTATTGGCTTCATCCTGTATCCTTGGTCTTTAGCCTGTGCACCTTCAATATGTTTTCCCTTCCCCATCTTCAGACAGCCCCACACAGCACATCCTGTCAGCTCTGATTCCACCCATTAATCTCCTTGAAACCAGTAGAGGCCAGGCCATTAGGGGAAAGGGGGCATTGCCCCACCAACATCTTGCGTGCCCTCAGCCAGCCTGCCTTCTTACTTGCAACCTGTCCAGGGAGTTGAAGCGTTAGGGCCAATTCCTGAGAAGGGAGTCACAGACACTTGTTGGCTGAACCGTTGGATAAGTCGCAACCGTGCACAGGCTGTTTAGTATTGCCAATGTCTGAGCAGCAGAAATGCAATTCAGGTGTTGCAACAATGAAGGTGCAACACAAGTAGAAAAGGCCACCTAGCCCCTCCAAGTCACCACATGATGTGAGAAGGCTTTCCTGTGTTCTAGGGTAATGGTTGTGGAGGTTCCTTGTGCAGTTAAGAATCTGGATAGTTCAAGCTGGACTGAACTATGCAATGGCAAGTGCAAGGCTAAAGGGCCCAGTGTTCCTGCACAACGTTCCTACTTGGAATAACCTTAACAACTGAAGTATGGCCCTGTTTGTGAGAGGATGGTGAGGAGATTGGCTTAGCATGCCTCAGGGTGTTCCACGGTTAGAGCTGTCTTAAGCATATGTGGTGCCGGGGTGCAAAGATCCGCCTGGTGCCCCCCCCCTTGCCCAGTCCCAGGCACGCAGGAGGACAGAGCCGGCTGGCTGCCTCAGCGTCTCGCTGGCTTGGTCACCCCTGAACTCATGGCACAGAGCTGCCTGCAGCAGAAGAACCAACCGCGGCTCTCCAACCGATGGCCGGCCTCTTCCCCAGACTCAACTCTTGGGCCCCGGACTCTTGACCTGGTGCCCCGCACCCCTAGCGCCTATAATAAATAATAATAATAATAAATTTTATTTATACCCCGCCCTCCACAGCCAAGACCAGGCTCAGGGTGGCTAACAACCGATATAAAAACAAATTGATTGAAATACAACTTAAAAAACAAGATTGAAATACAACATTAAAACATTAAAATGCAGCCTCATTTCAATGGAAACTCAAATCACAACTTTTTTGGGGATGAAAACATCAAATCTTCACCAAGGCTAACTATCCAGACTGGTCCTACATGGGCCAGAAAAAAGCCAGGGAAGTCCCCAAATAGGAGTTCCATCACAGGAGGAGAAAGGAAGAAAGAAAGAAAGAGGGGAAGGGAATCAAATAGACGACCCTGTCCACGGTTTGGAAGCACTCTGCTCCATTTAAATGCAGGGTGAGTTGCGTCCTCTCACCATTATCCGCCGGTAGCCTTTGCTATTCTTGACAACTACCAACAGGCGATCGGAAGTATGGGAACAAAATGGAAAGAGTCTGGCAACAGATGTATTTTCTTTTCTCCCCCAACCCCCAATTCTCATCACATGTGTTACAAAGAATGCCTCTTTGTGCTCTCAGAGGAACCGGGACATTTGCATATTAATTTAATTGTGTGTGTTCATGCAAAACTCTTTGACTCACAGCAAACTAGCCACAGTTATTAAAATTAATTTGCAAAGGATGGAGCCGTTGTTTTCCGGCAGGGGAGGTGTCTCACTTCTTTTACTCACACGCATACTGAGTCCATGCTATTTTTTGCTGCAAACAGTTGACAGCGCAGACTCTGTTGAAGTAGCTAAGCTAACAGGCTTTTTAAAAGTATTCAGCTGCTTCTCCAGCTGAGCCAAAAGAAGTGGAAGCTCTGTTTGGTCAGTTTGTCATGGGTATGCCTGAAAATGTATGACTGTTCAGAGTGAAGACTGGATGTACTGCCTTCTTGATGTCGTCACATAGATGGATCTTAATGCCTGATGAGATAACATCAAAACATTCTCTGTATGATCCCTAATTGGCTGGGATCAGAAAGCAGTCTCTATTTAAAAACAAAATGCAAGCTCAAAGATCCCCTTCACTTTAAGAGAAATGCGAGAACACATACAAATGCACTCATCCTTCCCGAAGCAGGGCTAACACTAGTAAGTCCATGGAGACCGAGACCTCTAAATAAAATAGTTTATATTGCTTATAAGGAACTTTTAGGAGCCATTGAACATACAGTAGGGTTAATGTACGGAGTGGTCTTGAACTAACTGAGGGGGAAGGGAAGAAGAAGAAGAAGAAGAAGAAGAAGAAGAAGAAGAAGAAGAAGAAGAAGAAGAAGAAGAAGGAGGAGGAGGAGGAGGAGGGGAGGAGGAGGAGGAGTTCGGATTTGATATCCCACTTTATCACTACCCAAAGGAGTCTCAAAGCGGCTAACATTCTCCTTTCCCTTCCTCCCCCACAACAAACACTCTGTGAGGTGAGTGAGGCTGAGAGACTTCAGAGAAGTGTTACTGGCCCAGGGCCACCCAGCAGCTGCATGTGGAGGAGCGGGGAATCGAACCCGGTTCACCAGATTACAAGTCCACCGCTCTTAACCACTACACCATGCGGGCTCAGTGGCAGAGCATCTGCTTTGGATGCAGAAGTCCCTGGTTCAGTCCCCAGCATCTCCAGGTGGGACTGGGAGAGGACCCAACTGGAAACCTTGGGAAGCCACTGTGAGTCTGCATTGGCTATGCTGAGGCAGATGGACCATTATAAGGTGTCATTCTGCGGGCGGCACTATGATCTAAACCACTGAGTCTCTTAGGCTTGCCAGTCGGAAGGTCGGCAGTTCAAATCCCTACGACGGGGTGAGCTTCCATTGCTCTGTCCCAGCTTCTGCCAACCTAGCAGTTCGAAAGCACGTCAAAGTGCAAGTAGATAAATAGGTACCGCTGTGGCGGGAAGGTAAATGGTGTTTCTGTGCACTCTGGTTTCTGTCACGGTGTCCCGTTGCACCAGAAGAGATTTAGTCATGCTGGCCACATGACCTGGAAAGCTGTCTGTGGACAAACACCGGCTCCCTCAGCCTGAAAGTGAGTTGAGCGCCGCAACCCCAGAGTCTTCCGCAACTGGACTTAACCATCCATGGGTCCTTTACTTTTTACCTTTTACTAAATTAAAGCAAGAATTGTAGCTAGATGTTTGGTGAGAGGGAGCAAAGGTCTACTGTGCGGGCAGGATTCTGAATTTTGACCTGCTGGATATATAGTTTTCATCTGTCTGTCTGTCTGTCTGACCGTCTCTCTCTCTCTCTCTCTCTCTCTCTCTCTCTCTCTCTCTCTCTCTCTCCGCTCTTTGCCATATCAAACTTTTTAATTGAAAACCAGGATAGAAATGCAAAAAATGAGTGAACAAATAACCCATCCCTGTTGACCACTTATGTATACACTGCATACCGTTTTATAATTTCCGCTCCATTCCTGCTTGCCTGTAATTAGAAACTTTTGGGGGAGGCAGCGGAAATAATCTGTAGCCCAGATGTGTGCATACTACATGGTGCTACCGCTGATATGTGGGTTGTAATTTTCAATAAAAAGAGACATCTGAATGCTATGACATCAAGAACTATTTTATATTTATTAGCAATGTCCAAAGGGACCCAGCGCCTGCTCCCCTCCGGTCCTGTCACATTAAACCTGCCTGATCAACAAAAGGAGACTTGAATCAAGAAGTGCTTCCAGAACTTTTCATTATTAATAATGCTTTGCAGCTAAATTGGAAATCTGTTCCTGTAGCCCCGGGGGGTGATTAATTTAGCAGACTAGGAATTTTGATTAAGCAAATGAAATGTCTGACACACGGACTATTTATCAGTTCTTATAATACTGAAAGGCTCTGATCACTCCAGTGGGCAAATGGGGTTTCATTCTTGTCCATCCTGTTTTGGCTGGGTGACATCAAGCATAGGCCTGGCTATGGCCCGACCAATAGTCTCAAATGCACAGCGGCGGCATTTATCTATTTATTTGCATTTTTCTATTTAAACACTCCAAATGGCTGTGCTCTTTGCTCATGTGCATATTGTGCCTGTGATTTATGAGGCATGTTGGCAAAGTGAGGATTTGTCAGGTGACTGCAAGCAGAATCCAGTCCCCACAGTCAGAACTGCAGCTCACACTGTAGAGTATTATTGCTTCCATTTTTATGAATCTGTAAGAATCTGTTAACCTTAATAAATAAAGGCCAGGCAACAGCTAGAGCGCAGGTGGGGGAGATCCCGCTGCAAACTGAGACTACTGCATGGTTGTGGAAGCAGCGAAGAAGGTCTCCTTTGTTGCTTCCATTGCTTCCTTGAGAAATTGGCCAGCAGAGCTTTTCAGGGCAGTCTGTAGGCCATTGATGCCTATATGAGTGGATGGAGCCTGGCACACCTCAGAGACCGTCTGTGAGTTGCTTGATGGATACTTAAAGGACAAAGTTGTTTGTCTCTGTAGCAAGCTAGATGCTGTGACTGGGGAAGTTGCACGTGAGGTTTCCAATGCTTCATCAAGCCATATTTTGTGGGGTCAGTTTCAGTTTTTGCAGTCTGATGATGTTCCTGTCCATGACTAATTAAAGCTAGCCAGGGGGGGCATCTCTGAATGCGTTCAAACCCTGAACCCTTCCAGACATACCCCCCCCCCCCGGCTGCCTTGAAAGAGGCAGTGTGGCCACTCCTGAAAGAAACCACCCTGGACTACCACCCTGTTGCAAATATCCTCTTTTCTGGCAAAGTATTTGAAGGGGTCCTTCCTGGAGGAAACTGATTATCTTGACCTATTCCAATCTGGGTTGAGATCTGGGTTTGGGACAGAATCTGCCTTGGTCACACTATTGGGAGAGGGATGGGGAGTGCAACTGTGTTCTCACTAGATCTCTCATCAGCTTTTGCTAGCGTTGACATTGTGTCCTTCTGGTCTATCTATGGGAGATGGGTATTGGAGGGCACTGTTCTGCAATGGTTCTGGTTTTATCTCCAGGAACAATTCCAGAAGATAGCATTGGATGAATGCTTCTCAGCCCCCTGGCTCTTAAGCTGTGGGGTGATGCAGGGCAGAATATCGCCTCTGGTGATATTGCATCTACTTGGAGCTGTTGGGAGTGGTCATAAGAGTTTTGAAGCAAGGTGTTATAAGTATGCTGATGATACCCAACTCTATTTCTCTGTAACATCTGAATAAGGAATGGCTGAGAAAGTCCTGGGTGTCAGGATGCTGCCAGCAACTCCCATGGCTGGTTGCCCAGGAATGTACAAAGACAAGGAATTTTCTTAGCATCCACTTTTTATTCACTATTTACAGAGAGAGGCTTTAGAACCCAGCCTCTTGGATAATGATGTTGTTCCGAGTGAATCTCCACCCCCTCCGCCTCTCCCACTTCCTCATTTGTCATCCTCATCACCTCCTCTATGGGTGCTGAGAAGTGCCCTCTGTCTTTGAGCTCTTTGCTCTCCTACTTTCAAGGCTCACCAGGTTCTGGGAGAGGGATGGTTTGGAATGCTTTCTAAAGACACTGTGTCCATCAGCTCTCATTCCCCTGGTACTTCCTCTTCCTCCTCCTCTCCCATTATTTCCCAGCTTTTCCCCTCATCTGCCTCTGAGCTGTGACCTTCCTCAAACTCCTGTTGTAAATCTAAACTGTTTTCTTCTTCTCTGGAAGGGTCAGGCTGGGGAGGTGGTCTCCACCATTCCTCCTGTGCCCAGTCCCTGACACTGGATACAGTAGCGGGCTGCATGGGGGCATATATTATATTATATTATATTATATTATATTATATTATATTATAATATTATATTATATTATATTATATTATATTATATTATATTATATTATATTATTATAATATTATATTATATTATATTATTATAATTATTTAGTACACTGAGTCTGAATCCTGGCAAGGTGCAGGCTTTTTGAGTGAGTGGTTCTTTGATCCAGAAAGTTGTTAAGTTGCTGACCAGTCGAATCAGACTTGAATCAACTCTGGTCCAACCATCTTACACACAGAATATCCTCAACAGAAAGCACTCTTTCCAGATAATGCCCTCACTCTGATTTGGCATCAGGATAGAAGTCACCAACTTTTTTTTCCTTTTAAGAAAATTATCAGCAACAGCTGAATGAAGAGTGAAGACAGAAGCGCTAAGCCGAGTAAAATTATTGCCCGTTTGCTTTCCATACCAATTGCCAAAATGAACACCCAACTTCTCAGCCTGCGAATGGAATGGTGAACTTCAGAGTAGCATTTGACTGAGTCCTCCTTTTTAGTTAAAAGTATAAAATGTGGACTTCAAAGCAATTGGCCACCTAATCACAGAAAGCTGCTGCAGCTGTAGAAATTGCAAAGCATCTTCTCACTTGCGTGCAAGTTATTCCCCATGCACACACAGAGAGAAATATACAACTTGTTGGTTTGTTGGTTTGTTTTTGGCCACAAAGGACAAATGCAGCAGATGGAGTTTAATTCTGGAGAATTTTCAAGGGAGACAGCCATGGGACAGCCCTAAAGTAAGAAAATGTCAAGGAAAATAGAACCAAATCTGAGTCATTGTTTTTCTGTTACATTAGCATTGTAATATGCAAAAGCTTTAATTGTACAAAACTCAGTTGCAATTTTCTGTGCACACTAGAAATATGATATTCTCATATCTTTTGTAGCCTCAGTGAAAATGGAGAGGGGGCATTGAAATAGGAAAAGATTTGTGTACAAAATCCTATGGCTGAGGCAGAGTTTAGTAGAAATTCTCGAAAATAGCTCATGTCATTTGTAATATTTAAACAAGCAAGTTCCATAATGATACTATATTTGGCCTTAATTTTCATTTAAGGGTATTAAATATTAACCATTCTGTGAGGATGACATGCAATCCATTATATAAATAATTTGCGTGAGTTGTGTGAACCCAATAACCTGTACATCTGCTGACGTAGATTAGCTTTAATTTACTGCTACAGCTTTTCAATAAAATGGCAATTATTTTCAGGAGGGTTGGGGGAGGGGGATGTTTAAGACAATGAAGTAATTTCCAGTAATTTCTATATATTTTTTAAGTTGGAGACAAATAAAATAAGAGAACAAGTTGTGTTCTCTTACTGCAATGGCATAACAAGGGGGAAATAGGTTATGGACCTCCCCATGGAATTAAGTCTGGAGTTTAAAAAAGAATCAGGGATTCCAGGCAGATGAATCAGGGATTTATGGCAGAAAACATTATATGAAAAAGGGGCTTCAGAGTGTTTCTTTATTGGGACAGAGAGGGAGAGAGAGAAAGAGAGAGAGAGACTTGTTTTTTGACTTCCATCACTGACTCTTCTAAGGCTCTCTGTTAAAGGGGAAAGAGAGAAAATATCTGTGAAGACATGGTGGAAGTCCATGTCTGCAGTATGATATAATTTCAAGACATCCATTGATTCATTTTTTAGAACCAGGACTGAACTAATCTCAGACCATGAGCTTTCCTTTGCACTCTCTACAGGCAAAATTTCAGGAAGTGGAGTATATAACCCTGTTCTATTAGCCCTCTTCAGGTGTTCAGTTTGAATGGGGCAAGTTGAAGCTTATATGATCATAGAATTGGAGAGTTGGAAGCAACACTGAGGATAATCTAGTCCAACTCCCTACAATGCAGGAATCTCAACTCACAGTCCCCCATCAAATTCAAAGCCATATCGGACCCTGCTTAGTTTTGCAAATGTGCTAGCAGATTTATTACTGTGCCACTAGGAGAATAGATTTGTTCAGTGGAATCCCTGATCTGGACCTTGTGTGGATATAAATGCGCTTTCCACCCCAACAGTACGTTTTAAAGCTTTCCAGTCTTAAAATTGTTGTTGTTTAGTCGTTTAGTTGTGTCCGGCTCTTCGTGACCCCATGGACCAGAGCACACCAGGCACTCCTGTCTTCCACTACCTCCCGCAGTTTGGTCAAACTCATGCTGGTAGCTTCAAGAACATTGTCCAGCCATCTCGTCCTCTGTCGTCCCCTTCTCCTTGTGCCCTCCATCTTTCCCAACATCAGGGTCTTTTCCAGGGAGTCTTCTCTTCCCATGAGGTGGTCAAAGTATTGGAGCCTCAGCTTCAGGATCTGTCCTTCCAGTGAGCACTCAGGGCTGATTTCCTTCAGACTGGATAGGTTTGATCTTCTTGCAGTCCATGGGACTCTCAAGAGTCTCCTCCAGCACCATAATTCAAAAGCATCAATTCTTCGACGATCACCTTCTTTATGGTCCAGCTCTCACTTCCATACATCACTACTGGGAAAACCATAGCTTTAACTATACGGACCTTTGTCGGCAAGACAAGGTGATGTCTCTGCTGTCTTAAAATTAGTTACATATGAATATCACTAAGAGCAAAATACAAAGTAACACATTGCACTCAAGTAGCAGGCAACGTGGTTCAGTCCTTTAAGTCCTTTAATACAATCCAGGAACCTTTCTCTGATCCCAGAGAGAGGCTCCCTTATGTTAGAAGCTCCTTCTTCAAACACGCTGAGCTGGCTGTCTCTCTGCTGGCTTCCCACAGCACAGAGATGCTGAGCTTTTCAGGTTTCAACTTCCTGCTGGCACAGGATGTTTGAAGCTGAAGCTGATATCCAAGTTCTTGCTTGAATGGTGATTCAGGATGATCCAGGATGATGCATCAGATAGCCTAAACCTTCTGAAATGGAAAAACATTTCCATTTTTTCAGCTAGAGTGGAACCTATTGCTTAGTTGCAAACTTCCCTCCTCAATAGCATCTGGTTGAATTTACCTCCATGAACTTACATCGTTATGTTAGCCTTTCCCCATCCCTTCTCCACATCAACAACACCTGCTGGCAAAGGCGAAGAAACATATGTAGGAAAACATTCAAACATGCAGTTCACTGACCTACAGTCTAATATAGAACAGACTCAGGAACTCTGCATCTGCTGATGTTAAAGATTGGCTCAGTTAACATTAGGACCCGCACTACTTAAGGACGTCTTTTTGCCCCTGCTCTGCATTTTGGACGGGTGCATGTTTACATGAGATGAGAATTATAATCTATGATCATACATGGTAATGATATCTACTATTCATTGAGCCATCTGCTGCGACTGATTTAATGCCGAGAACTGCCATACAGCAAAAGAATGAGGCATTTTGGGGGAAAAAATCACAAGAAACAGATCCCAAAGAAAAATTAAACATGTCCTTTACAAGGCCCTTTGTACATCTCCTTCCAGAATGAGAGATCAAGACAAAAGACATTTCTCAAGTTGCCTTTTCTCCCTCGTCTTGGAACAAAGTGCTCTTTTTGTTAATTCCCAGCACTTTCTGACTTTGCGAGGGGGGCAAAAGAAGGAATTGTGATGCCTGAGGAGCGGTGATGCCTTAGGCAGAAAATTCAAGTGCCAACCCCCATGGTGGTGGTATGAAAATAACCATAAACTGACTCATTGATCATTTGCTGCTACTGGCCTTTCATCATACTCAAAACCTGCCACATGAGGAAGAGCACCTCTCTCTGCCTAATGGCAGGACTAAGTTAGCGGGGTGGCACAGAAAAGCACTTGAGATGTGATCAAGGTTTTGTTACAAAGCCTTCCTTTCATGTAAGCAGCATAATGATTCTCCTTTTAAAAATGCTTACACTTTTCTCTCATCCTTTACAAAGGCTAGCCACCACTTACTCTCTGAAACACCTCTACCATGTATCGTTTTATTTACTGCAAATTTTGTTTGTTTGTTTGTTTACTATACCGCCCTACACCCGAAGGTCTCAGGGCGGTTCACATAAAACATCAAACACAAGGAGGTGGCGGAGGTGGTAATTTAAATACCAGCTGTTCACTGCCTCTCTTTTCCTAAGGATGTTTGGTAAAGGGACACTTTTAAGGAAACACGATCTTATTTGTTCACCAAAGCCTTCACATCTTGACAGCCCTCATTCCCCCCCCCCCCACTAACCCCTTCATTCCCCAACCATCCCTACCCTCTCGCCAAAAACCCCTCACCAAAACCCAGCACACACCTTGCCAGTGGCCCCATTCCTACCCCTTGCCAACCCCACCACTCCTAGCCTTAA
This sequence comes from Podarcis raffonei, assembly GCF_027172205.1. Classification (NCBI taxonomy): domain Eukaryota; kingdom Metazoa; phylum Chordata; class Lepidosauria; order Squamata; family Lacertidae; genus Podarcis; species Podarcis raffonei. The sequence continues at coordinate 6,136,401 of NC_070614.1, read as the reverse complement.
ATCTGCCCAGTCATTGAAATTCCTTATCCAGGCACCCCATCCCTAGCCTTTGGAGGTTAGCTGAGTGCCAGCTGGAGAGCAAGACTTATCTGTGACAGTGCCATGGTTGCGGAACACCTTCTTCAGAACACCTTTCTGTTTTCTTCTTCGGAGGTGGTGATTAGGATTGTTGTGACCCTGCGTTTAGACCCTGCTCTTCAGGGGATGAGGCTGGGGACTCCGAGTGGGAGAAGGGAATAGCCCTCAAGTCCAGCCCCACAGGGGAACCAGACGCACTGGTGCTCTTTCAAATAGGTATCAAATTCAGCTCACTGATAACACTCATGCACACTGCATGACGCGCTGTGTGATGCACATACCGCACACCTTGCATGCGTGATGCAACCACGTTGCTGTTAGAATTCCTGCTCCTTGACTGCAGTCATGAGATTGTTGTCTATCACATGATAGTGTATGTTTTGACTCCAAAGAGTGGGAAGTGACGGAGACAGGATGTTTGTGTTACCGTGTTCCGTAAAGTGGGACTATTGTCCTTTGTTCTTTCTCTTTTTGCTGTCTGATGCTAGAGAGAGAGGGAGCCATGTTGCAGTGCTCTGTGTGTGTTTATATGTAAATAAAGTAGATTAGCCAAAATGCTGAGTTGCTGAGGTCTGTTATTCAAGCTGCAAAGTCTCTGTGGATCCCTAAGTGTGCCAGTGTCTGTTGGCATCAGTTGCTGTGATGTTCGGGCTGAAGAAAGCTTTTGAAACTCCCGAATGAACGACCAGGAAGGAAATGACACGTCAGCTGGGCATGTATCTCTGCTAGGGTCCTACTCGAGTGTAGGATGAGCTCCTGACAGTTGCATGGCATGTGCAGTTTCCATGAAATATTGAGGGGGCCCAGCCCCCTCCTTGAAAATCTTTTGGGGAGCACTGCCCCCACCCCCACCCCCCAATGGCGACCCTGGCTGGCACCTTCATCAGTGTATCATTGTTCTGCATTGCGGGTTTTGATTTTACTAGAATGCAGGAGCTGCTCTTTTTATTTCTATACTGATGTTGTCAAAAAGGTACAACTGAGTTCGGAAACATCAAAGAGTACAATAAACTGCAGCCCTCAAGTCAGGGAACATACTCTTAACATTTACAGCTTGTGCAATACTATTACATTCTTGCTATTCAGATGAATGCCTAGTCAACTCTTGCCTCAGGAACACAAATATTGAAATCAATTCCTCCAACCATCAGGCCCCAGACAAAATTGTCTTTCCTGCTCTATATTTGGCGATTTCCCTTTATGTTTTGCACCACATGCGCATAGCATTTTGAAAGCAGCTGTTACACTCCATTAGAGGACATATTTGTTAAAACCCGTATATAAAAGGATTTGTGATAGAAGCACAACTTTGATATGTTTAATAGGATATAAAGCCGCTAACCTTTTTCAATGGGAGATGCTTTATGTGCATTAGCCGTAATGTAATAATGCCTCTCTGTACTTTGCAATTGGCCATTAGCAGATTTCCCTCCTTTATTTTATTAGTTGTTGGGGGTTTGGGTTGTGTTGTTTTTTTTAATATAATCCAAATGCATTAAGTTCTTTTCAGGCTTGCGGATGCTTAAATTAGCAAAGTGGATGTCATTATGACAGGTGAGATGGCATGTATATAGCAGGGACTACCCTCACCCCCCCCCCAACCACCTAGGAAGTCTCTTTCTCTGGATGCTAAGCTTCCTGATAAGGGGTGCTTAGCAGGTTTGCGGCCGCCATAATCTTCTCCCCAGGGATGCTGCTTTCCTTTCTCCCAAAGGGTAGACATTCACCGACACAGAAGAAATAAAGGAGTGTGCAACTGAGGAGTTGAGGATGAAACTTGCCCCAGTCACCAAATGGCCTTGGGTGAGGAAGGGGCAGTTCCCTCCCATCTGAATTGTGTGCCACAGAACCCACAGTTCCCCTTCATTGGCAGAAATGCATCATGACCTGGTCATTCTAGAGTGGGGCTGAGAGACCGTGAGCCCCCCCAGATGGTGGACTCCACCGCTCCTCAGCCTTAGTCAGGGATGACTAGACTGGTGACTGGGAGCAGCTGCTGAGACCATATAACACTGGTCCTGAAAGACCTACATTGGCTCCCAGTACGTTTCCGAGCACAATTCAAAGTGTTGGTGCTGACCTTTAAAGCCCTAAATGGCCTCGGTCCAGTATACCTGAAGGAGCATCTCCACCCCCATCGTTCAGCCTGGACCCTGAGGTCCAGCTCTGAGGGCCTTCTGGCAGTTCCCTCCCTGCGGGAAGTGATGTTGCAGGGAACCAGGCAGAGGGCCTTCTTGGTAGTGGCACCCACCCTATGGAACGCCCTCTCATCAGATGTCAAGGAAATGAACAACTATCTGACTTTTAGAAGACATCTGAAGGCAGCCCTGTTTAGGGAAGTTTTTAATGTTTGATGTTTTATCATGTTTTTTAATATTCTGTTGGAAACAGCCCAGAGTAGTATTATTATTATTATTATTATTATTATTATTATTATTATTATTATTATTATCAATGCCTGGAGGTCCACCTGTTTCTTACCCTTGCACTCCAGTGTGACAGAAACAAGGATTGGGATTTTATTTGTGTGGGAAGAGAATGCAATAGCTAATTAGCTTTATTTGTTTGTTTATTATTTTTATTTATTAACTTTGCATAGTGCCCTTCATCCATAGAGCACAGCATGGTTCACAGCATAAAAAATATGAGATACAAAAAAATACAAAAGCAAAAGCAAACCAATAATCTCCCTTCCCCACCCCTTCTTACAACACATTCAAAAGAGTATCTGATGTTAATCAGCTAAAAAGCCTGCTTGAAGTGGAAAGTTTTTGCCTGCTGCCTAAAGGCGTATAATGAAAGTGCTAGGCAAGCCTCCCTGGGGAGAACATTCAAAAAATGGGGGCCACTGCAGAAAAGGCCCATTCTCGTGCTGCTGCCCTCTAGACCTCTCATGGAGGAGGCACACAAAGAAGGGTCTCAGAGGATGATCTCAGAGAATAGTTTCTTCTGACATTCAGTATTTCTACACTATTAGGTACAGCCAATAATTCCCCTTCGTTATATAGGTAAACATGCAAATTTCAATTTCCAATGAGATTTTTTTAGGTGTGTGCGTGATTCTTTCACTCTCTGGGTAAAAAAACAATAAAGGCAATGCATGTTTTCATTGACAGGAAAATGTAACCCTTCTCTAATTTTCCTTATCACAGAATGGTTAACAAAGCACTAAGAAAATAGCAAAAGATCTGACATTTATTCTGAAACATTAGGCAATATGTAAGTGCACTGTGAACTTCCTGCAAAGTTAGCTGAAACATTTAGATTCATTCTAAACTTAATTTTTAGTTTACTACGAGTGCTTGGAAAACAGATTTAAAGTAAAGTAAAACAGAGAGTCTGCTGGTGCCATGCCAGTGAAGGCAAATAGGTACCGGTATTTGTTTCAGTAGCAAGTTCAGGTCTTTGACTGCCTTAGCTCTTAATCTGAATGCAGTGAATTAACCGACAAAGATTTTATAGATGATTAAGACAGATAATACCCTCTGGTACAAATGCAGAGTTCTTGTTGTTGTTGTGCCCTCCATCTTTCCCAACATCAGGGTCTTTTCCAGGGAGTCTTCTCTTCTCATGAGGTGCCCAAAGTATTGGAGTCTCAGCTTCAGGATCTGTCCTTCCAGTGAGCACTCAGGGCTGATTCCCTTCAGAATGGATAGGTTTGATCTTCTTGCAGTCCATGGGACTCTCAAGAGTCTCCTCCAGCACCATAATTCAAAAGCATCAATTCTTCGGTGATCAGCCTTCTTTATGGTCCAGCTCTCACATCCATACATCACTATTGGGAAAACCATAGCTTCACTGCCTTGCCGTGGCGAAGGGGCTTGAATAACTCAGAGAAGCTATGAACTATGCCGAGCAGGGCACCCAAGATGGACAAGTCATAGTGGGGAGTTTTGACCAAACGTGATCCACCTGGAGCAGGAACTGGCAAGCCACTCCAGTATCCCTGCCAAGAAAACTCCATGGACAAAGACAACAGGCAGAATACTAGCTATTGGCAAATTCAGGGACACAGCTGCAAATCTGACGATAAACACCGAGAGGGCTGGGAGGTAAGGAAGGCTATTTGCCACCAGTAAAGGCCTGGAGTATGCAGGTGGCCAAGTGGAGAAGCTAGGATGATTGTGGGCCCCATCATCTGCTGACTGAGACATGAGGCAGGTGACTGACTTTGACTAACCACATGACTGGCCTTGGCAGCATTCTAAGTGCTGGTATGTTTAATGGCACAGCTCCATCTACGAGTCTAGGATTGTCTTACGTATACCTGAAGGAGCTTCTCCACCGCCATCGTTCTGCCCGGACACTGAGGTCCAGCTCCGAGGGCCTTCTGGTGGTTTCCTCATTGCAAGATGTGAGGTTACAGGGAACCAGACAGAGGGGCTTCGTGGTGGTGGCTCCCGTCCTGTGGAACGCCCTCCCACCAGATGTCAAGGAAATAAACAACTGTTTGACTTTTAGAAGACATCTGAAGGCAGCCCTGTTTAGGGAAGTTTTTAATGTTTGATATTTTATCATGTTTTTAATATTCTGTTGGGAGCTGCCCAGAGTGGCTGGGGAAAGGTATAAATAATAAATAATAATAATTATTATTATTAATCCCATTAAAGGGTTGCATGTGTAGAAGGAGCACAGAGCTTTGCTGCTTATCTTACACTATGAATTCTCCACATCACTTGGAAGTCTAGGAATGCAGTTTTCTCCACAGCAAACATCAATGCCTAACACATAAACATGGGGGGGCTAGTATTTTTTTACCATGATTTTTATTAAATCTTCCAAATTATTACATAACGCCATCATATATATCGGGGGGGGGGTTGTTACACATTTTCTTTTGGACTTCCTGCCCATCCTTCCCTGATGTGGTGTGTTTTTGTTTTTTGTTTTTAAAAAATTCCCTTAATAGCTGCATTAAATACATTTACATTTATTTTCTAAGCCCCCCCCCCCCAAATTCATTCTATACATTCTTCCATTGCTCATATCTCAAATCCTCCACATTATTTCATATAAGAATAATAATTTGAAAGGTAGCCCACCAATGGCCTCCAGTGATGAAAAGATCATCATTTTGTCCCCTTATTTTAGCAGTCAGTTTCACAATTTCTGCATAGTCCATCAGTTTTATAAGCCATTCTCCCTTAGCTGGAGTCTCTTTACCTTTCCATTTCTGTGCATATAAAGTCTAGTAATCATATATGATACTGGGGTCCTGGAATTATGGCCCTTTTCATCATGTAGATGCCCTTCTCTTGAGTAACAAATGAAAGGGGCTAGATTCTATCACCTTAAGACAAACTCCGGCCCTCCAGATGTTTGGGACTACAATTCCCATCATCCCTGACCACGGGTCCTGCTAGCTAGGTATGATGGGAATTGTAGTCCCAAACAGCAGGAGGGCCAGAGTTTGCCTATGCCTGCCTTAAGATATCCTTAACAGATAAATCTGTTGCACCAAGTCACACCATTGTTTTAATACTTGCTTTAATACTATATTTGAGGGATGCGGGTGGCGCTGTGGGTTAAACCACTGAGCCTTGGGCTTGCCGATCAGAAGGTCGGCGGTTCGAATCCCCGTGATGGGGTGAGCTCCCATTGCTCGGTCCCAGCTCCTGCCAACCTAGCAGTTCAAAAGCATGAAGTGCAAGCAGATAAATAGGTACTGCTCCGGCAGGAGGGTAAACTGTGTTTCCGTGCGCTGCTCTGGTTCGCCAGAAGCGGCTTAGTCATGCTGGCCACATGACCCGGAAGCTGTACGCCGGCTCCCTCAGACAATAAAGCGAGATGAGCGCCACAACTTCACCACAACTGGACCTAATGGTCAGGGGTCTCTTTACCTTTACCTTTAATACTATATTTACAGTATCTTATAATATGAACCATAATGGGAGCAAAGGTGCTGTATAAACTGAAACCGATAAAATTATAAGCTTTGATGTGGCTGCCAAGTGTATTGTCCAGCTCAAATGTTTGCATAGTTGAAAGCAAGTACCACACAGCTCACGGGAGTTTCTTCTCAAGCATACCGGTAAGTGCCTAGGATTGCAGACTAGTTATATGTGCTAAGAGGATGCTATTATCATTATCAATGAAAAAATCCTGCTTCTTGCCCTCACACAATAGGACATCCCCTCCTCCAACAGGCTCCTAATGTGTAATCTTTCTTTTATGTCAAGGAATAACAATTTCCTGTTTGATGAGCTGCAAGATGATTTCTACATTTCTTCAAGGCTTTGTTAATCCTCTTTATTAGATTGCATCCTTGTTCTAGTTTAGAATGGCTTTTGTAAGGAACAATCTCAAAGTGCCATCTTTGCAAACGAACTGCAATTCAGTCTAATGATCTTTTGCTATGGATGGGGCTTTTTCAGATTTTAATAATGGCTTTTTGGGTATGATAGTCGTTCTCTCTATTCTAATTTGAACTATTTTCAAGCAGTTAGAAAGAAATAGCCTAATTAAGGACAGCAGTTTTCAAAAGAGCCAACATTGTTTTATAAGCTAGCTGAGCGTTAATTAGACATGTGCTTTACTCCTTGATCAGCAAATAATTTAGGGAAGTCAGCCAAGGAGTCTGTGTATGTGTGTATAGGGGAGGTGTGTTGGTTCCTGGCTGAATTTTAAGTAAAAGAAAGAGTGCGGGGAGTCTGGGTCATTCAGAATTAATTATCTGAATATTATATGCTGCTGCAATGGAGGTGCAGATTAAATCAGACATCCACAAAGCATCACTTACTCAAAAGTGCTGCTGAGTTCACTGGAACACTTAGGCAAATGTATATAGGATTGCAGTTTTAAGTCAAAAGTGCAGGGATGCATCCAGTTCCAAGAGAGAATGAAGAGACTTCCTGAGCAGCTTTCCTTCTCCTCCCCTGATGCTTCGCCCCAGGTTATAAAGGTAAAGGACCCTTGACAGTTAAGTCCAGTCACAAATGACTCTGGGGTTGCAGACTCTCATTTCGCTTTACTGGCCGAGGGAGCCGGCGTTTGTCCGCAGACAGCTTCTGGATCATGTGGCCAGCATGACTAAGCCGCTTCTGGCAAAACCAGAGCAGCGCACGGAAATGCCATTTACTTTCCCACCAGAGCGGTACCTATTTATCTACTTGCACTTTGACGTGCTTTCAAACTGCTAGGTTGGCAGGAGCTGGGACCGGGCAACGGGAGCTCACCCTGTTGAGGGGATTCGAACCGCTGACCTTCCAATCAGCAAGCCCTAGGCTCAGTGGTTTAACCCACAGCGCCACCAGTTAAAGAAGAAATGTAGGAATTTGTTTTAGCTGTAACACTAATAGTGCCAGAGACACATGAGCATGCGTGGGTCCTGTTCTCGACAAGCCCTACAAAATTACATAATATTTGAATGTGTGTTTACATTTAACTTAGCTGGGCTTTATTTGCATTGAATTTAGTTATATTTGAGTCAGAACATTCCAAGACTTGGTTTCATTGGCCCAATTTGTTCTATGAAGACAAACAGCTGCCGACACTTCTACTATCCTCCCTCTCTCTCTCTCTCTCTCTCTCTCTCTCTCTCTCTCTCCCTGTTTAGTGCTGCACATTAATATTTATTTTGGTTACTTTAACATGCTCTTCAGCTTGTGAAGGAAAACTTTGTTCTGACATCAAACAGAAGGCCTCGGCCTCCACAGAAGATGGAAGTCTGGTTGACAAGGGCTTGGCTGTTTGAAAATGCATAATCTAACAGCTAGTAATGCCACGTTTGCAGGTTTTATCGCCCTATGGCAGACACATCCAGCTCTCTGGAGACTGTGATCTACTCCCGGTATAATAAATAATAACACTGGCAGTGATCTACCCATTGTCATTGCTTAGAGTTTTTGAGCTTTTTTAAGGGAGGTGACTGGTGGTCATCATCATGAGCATGAAGAGATTTTTACTAAAGAGAACGACATGGTGAAAGATAACTGCTGAAGCCATAAATACAATCCAAGTCACAGGGCATGTTGCTGAACTTGTGAACTCATTGCTTAGGATTCAAAGGTTGTTCTGCTGATCTTTCCATGCTTCTTAGCTGACATCGCAACATTGCCAATGTGGTGTAGTGGTTAAGAGCGGTAGTCTCGTAATCTGGGGAACCGGGTTCGCGTCTCCGCTCCTCCATATGCAGCTGCTGGGTGACCTTGGGCTAGTCACACTTCTTTGAAGTCTCTCAGCCCCACTCACCTCACAGAGTGTTTGTTGTGGGGGAGGAAGGGAAAGGAGAATGTTAGCCGCTTTGAGACTCCTTAAAGGGAGTGAAAGGCGGGATATCAAATCCAAACTCCTCCTCCTCCTCTTCTTCTTCTTCTTCTTCTTCTTCTTCTTCTTCTTCTTCTTCTTGGATGACCTCAGCTTTGCAGGGTGGCATGGGGAGAGGCCTGTGTCTCTGTAGACTTTGCAGGTGATGCGTTCCTTGGAGGCCAGGTCTGCTGCCCCTGTGGGTCCTGCTGCCTGAGGCAGTAGCCTCACCTTGCCTCATGGATGGGCCGGCCCTAGGGACACCTCTAAGCAAGAATTAACATGGTTAGCTCCAGCTGCGCTGCTGAACAAAAGGTGATGCTGAGGCATTTAACAAAGGTTTCAGGGGAAAGCAGTTCCAGGAGAGTTAGTTACTCTGTCTTGCCCTGGACTGATTTGGTTTCACTTCCACTTCAAAAGCAGTTTGTTTTAAACTGATTTAGTAATGTAAAGTATTGTGATTTAAAATATTGTATTCTAAATTGCTGTAACATGCCCTGGAACTTTATGGTGAAGGGCAGATAAGAAATAATAATAATAATAATAATAATAATAATAATAATAATAATAATAATATTGGCTTCCTCAATGGACCACACACTGTCCAGGAACAATAAGGCACTGCTTAAAGAAGCAGAAAGGTCACTTCCCATTATACCTACCTGCCCTCTCTGGAAGCTAGTGAAATATGGCTGGCCTAATACTTGGGTCCAGCATTTTTTAAGCCGCACACTGCTCTGTGTTGGCTTCAAAAGTTGGTCTCCTCTTGTGGATTCCTTCCAGAGTTTTTGGGTTTTTTTAATTAAAAAAAAAAGATACATCTGCTTATTATTCATGTCTGCAAATGCAAATTTTCTCTTTACAGAACCCTTTACTCACAGAGCCCTTCCGGCATGATGACGGAACTCCCAGTTTATTGCTTTTTGAAATATTGCAGAAACAATGCAACCAGCCCATACAAGAGAAGAAACTGTGAAGGTTTCTGTTCCAGTTACAAGCCTTGTTACAAAGACTATAGTGGTAAACCAATTCCATAGCATCTTCTTTTCTGTTGTGAGATTCTTTTGTTACTATATACACATTTTTTTTACAATAATATTTATTGAGTTTCATACAAATATAACACATACTGTAAAACAGAAGAAACAAAAATAAAAAAGGAAATAAAACAAATAAAATGAGTAACAACAAAAGATATAACAACACACACATGAAGAATACAAATTAATTAATTAATTAAACTTCCCACCTCATAAACATATTGCTTGACTTCCTCTAGTCCCTCCCATCTGAATTTCCTTGTAACTGAATGTAGCAGTTTTCCAATATCATTATTCAAAAATAATATTCCAATTATAGTCAAATTTCTTAACATTCTAAATCTCATTTATTTAATTAAATCCTAATTTAATCCTAGGCCTATTTAGTACTTTCAGGTAACTTCTAATTATTAATGTTACAATATTTATTCAAAAAATTCTTCCAGTCTTGTTACTATATACACTTTTTGTGTCCATTTACTGCCAGCTTCCTGTGTTGTGGTGGTAGCTGTCATCAGAGTCCGTGTTCCTTTGTGTTCTCCTTATTTGGACAAGGCTTCCATTTTCTTGCAGAAGTTTCATATCTCCCTTGACTGCTTATTAACCATTTGATCTTGGACAAAGATGGGGTACCTGTAGCCCTCTAGATGCCACTGGATTCCAACTTTCATCAGCCCCAACCATTATGACCAATGGCCAGGTTGACGGGAACTGGAGAGCAATAATATCTGGAAGGTGACAGATTCCCTGTCCCTGATCTTAGACATATTGACACCTTTCCAATCTGTGGTGTCAGACACGGAATGTCCAGAGTGAGGGATCAACTTTTTATTGTCAGAAGTATGCTTACAAGTTAGGAAAAGGCATGTACATCAGCCCTACCTCTGTCAGCAACTCCTAGGTGTGCAATGTTTTTTCTGGTACTGGGAGACAGTGGATATCTCTCTCCCTCATGTGGCTGTTCTTCACTTTCCACTCCTGCTTCTTCTCCTGCCTATGTGTGCTGGTCCCGTTGGTTACCCGGGAGGTGAGGTCCAAGTCTGGTCCGTGGTCAAAGGCACAATGTGGAGGCAGTCCATAGCAGCTGAAGCTGGGTGCAGGGCAGGGAGCCGGGTGAAGTCAGGAACAGGCTTGCAAGCAGGGAGCCAGGGCGGGTCAGGAGCTCAGGCAGGAAAGCAGGACAGGGTTCAGGCAGGAACTAGCAACCAACAATGTTGCTCCCGCAACTTGGGACTGGGGCTGGCCAGCTTTTATCTGCCCCAAGGCATAGGGCGGCCCTGATCTTCTGGTGACTCGCCTCTCCTGGCCTGGAGGCAAGCACTCCTCCTGCGGGAACATAGTTCCCTCTGCCTCTCTGCCCTGAGCCTCTGCAGCTCAGGAGAGGCTGGAGGGTTACCGGACCCAGAGGCAACCTCAGCTTCTTCTGATGGGGCTGAGGGTGAAGCACTTGCAGGCAATGGGTCCTCCATCACCTCAGGAGCCAGAGCAGACTCAGCTGATGTCTGCACCTGAGGATCCAGCACAGGTGAGGACCCTTTGGGCTCATGTCCCAGCCCTGGCTGAGCTGGTTCTGGAGGCAGGGAATCCTGTGCAGGCTGGGATCCCTCAGGTTCAGCATCTGAGTCCGAATCCCAGGCCATCACACTATGACTCTCATCTCCTGGCTGTTACAGGCTCCCCCAGTTCATGGACCCCTTCTTCCAAGTCCGTCTCCAACCCCTCCTTCTTGAAGTGACCACTCAGCAGCATCTTGCCACCAGTCCTTGGTGTCCAGCCAGTCCCTGACAGTGCTGTATGTTCTAGCTGAGCATCTGTTACCCTAGTTTTAAGAAACCTTCAAGCATTTGGAGAGATTTGAACACCTTGATTCTCCCTTTCAAATTTCCCCCTCCTTGTTGCAAAGACTCCCTTTTGAAATTAGCTGTGGCTGTGTGGATTTTCTTGGCTACTTTCGACAGACACCTATACTAAATTCCGTAGCTCTGTGGTCAATGTTCCAGCCATGCCCACCCCATGCTTAGTCCTTGCGGCTGGAAACTTACTGGCACATAGATCTGCACAAGGTCCATACTGAGTTGATCCAGCAGTTGGGCCATGCTAAGTAAACCAAGGATGCCAAACAGCCGTCCTATGGAAGGGGAATCAGTTATTCAAGGCCACCCCTCTTGTGGATATTACAGCAAAGTTATTAATCATTACAGGACTTCATAACATTTTGACAGACAGATAGCAAGTGCTGAGATCTAATAAAATGTATTGTTGCTGTTTGCAATTTGCATTATTAAATCTGATCCAAAAAAAAGAAGAAATAATATTGTCCCAGAAGATCATATATTCCTTGAGGCAAATCAAAATCTGATGTGGAGAGAAATATTTGCTGGGTTACTTTACTCTTTTTTAATGAAGGAAAACACCACCACACGCTACTGTGTGTCATTTTGTATAAATGCAGAAACTCATTAGCAATATGATTGCTAAAAATGAAAATAATTATCATTTTACTGTAACTTAACTACATGGCAAATTCTTTATGAGTGTCTGGAGATGAGCATTGCACCCCAGAGGTGAATTCAACTGGACTTAACAGTCCATGGGTTTTTTACCTTTTGCCTTAGCTCCTACATACAGGTAACATGCCCATTTGAAAACAAAAGTTGTAAAGTATTAAAATACTAACAAAAACTAAGATAAGTTGTGGAGCTGCTTCTAAAAGTCTGGTGACCCAGACCTCCCAGAAGCCCAGTAAGATGCACAAGACTCTTGCCAATTTCACATTTTTCATTTTCTGGTTTTTTTTTGGGGGGGGGTGGATGTCCTTTAACATCCACCCACACTTATTGTGTAGTAGCATTTGCACCAAAATAACTTCCTAGAAGTACCTGATCTCAGATGAACCCACCATGGGAAAAATGGCAGGCAGGGCAACAGAAGATGATGGGAAATGAAGTCTTTGGGACTGTTGGAGATTCCAAGGACTACAAAATGAGACAGAAGCAGAAAATAAAAGGAAGCAGCTCTTGAGCACCTTAGAGAAAGGCAGGAACAGCAAGGCTAGCTCATCATCTCATAGAAATTGCTTAGAAGTTTCCCTTACTGGATAGCTGTCATGAATGAGCCAGCTCCCAGGCAAAGTTTGCAGCCAGCTTCCAGGGAAAGGTTGCTGCCAACTGAAAAAAGCAGCCAAGAACAGAGAGGGTTAACTGCCATGCAGGATGAGCATCGACTAGTGCCAACTCCCCTGCTCCTTGGAATGCTGGCTAATATGATTATGGTGGGGAGCAAGCTAGAATGCAGTCAAAGCTTGCCGGAAGCACAAACAGGCAGGAAAGAGTTAAGAGACAGCCTCTCAGAGAATGGGGAAGAGGAGGCAGCAGACCCACTCAGTCCGAGGTCTCAACAAATGGGAAGGCTGCAAGAAGGAAGCAAAACAAAAGGCGTATGAAGCGAAAGTTCAGTTGCTTCTGTCCATACCGGAAGCAGTCTTCAGAAGGGTCATCTTGATGGATGAGGGTGGAGACTATGTTAAAGCTGTCCGAAGCTATCTGTTTGTTTTAACAATAAATCATTTTTAATTAACTACGCTCACTGTGTTATCAAGCCGGGGACTGGACTCCTAACCATAGCTCGGTCGGTAGAGCACCGTGTGCTCTTGTTTTCTCCTCAGCTGTGTGGCTGGGAATGCATACGATACTGACCAAGCTGTGGTGAATTTTGCACCAGCAAAGCTGCGATGAGATCTGACCACCTCTATAAGTGACGCTGTGCCTTCTGAATAATGCCCCCCTCCCCTCCCTAGCAACAGAGAGTTGGGATGCCTTTTCATCTTTTATCTATTTAGCCACTGCAATAACCTCTTATTGAATATTTCATATTGTTGTGCTGATAAAGACCTTATGGGGAAAAGAATGTGGAATAAACATGGCTTCGGAGAGCATCTGTTTAGAAGCAACGTGCTGGGCAGAGAATCTGGGCTAAAACTAGTTAACATGTAGTTGAAACTGCAAAGCAGAGCAACTCTTGGGGCAGGTGCAGTCTTTGGTAATATGGCTCCCTGGGCAAGGACAAAATTTGGCAGCTCCCTCACCCCAATATTTCTTATTTTCACAATAATTCCTTTCGGTGCAGTTGCTTTTTCTAAGGCTCTTCTCAGTAGCTACCAGTATAAATATAGGCATCATCATCATCATCACCATTCACCCTCTTGGCTTGGCGCCCTCTGCAGAAGAAGCACCCACACCGCCCTAAATCTGGTGGTGGTTTGGGAAGGTTCTTGCCAGGAATGGCAATCTTGATGTAGACAATTCTGCTTCCACCAGTTCCGGGGTTGCAGAAAGCAATGGAAATCTAAAACATTTCAACTGAAATAATAATAATAATAATAATAATAATAATAATAATAATAATAATAATAATTTATTTATACCAGCCACTCTGAGCGGCTTCCAACAAAATATTATCTTTACCTTTTTTTTTAACCTTTTTAAAGGGAGGTGCATTGATAGGGTTGGCAGCTAGGCAGGGGTGGCCATTGCCTCTAATATAAACAAATTAAAGTAAAATTAGATTCAACTCGAAACTGATCAGAAGTCCACCATCTCTTGGTACCTCCCAGTCTGGGACATTTTTTTTTTTTGCAAGCCCAGAAAATATTTTGTAACATTTCAGAAGGGTGCTCTGCAGTTAGGTTACAATCCTGTGCCTGCTTGCTGGGAAGCAAACACCTGCTAACATGGTGATATTTACTTATGCATCAATATGCAAAGCATTGCACTGTGGCTTGGATGTCTGGAAGCTACTACTATACAGTATGAAGAAAAATTAAAATGGATATTTCTGTCACAAATGCTCTTCTTCTTTTGGACTATACATTATGAGAGAGAGTGTGTGTGGTGTGAGGCTTTTTACGGACAATTATAATTGTTATCTGAAATGGCTTCTTTAAACTTCACACACACCTCACTTCACTTTGCAGCTAACAGGCGAATTTCCAGTGGTCAAAAATGTTTCATGTCTGGAATAGAATGCTAGAGGCAATACTGAACGATGAAAACAGCTATGAGAAGGCAAAGTTGAATATGTGTCCCTCAAGTAAAAAGAAAAAAGGGAAAAAAGGTGCTAAAAACCAACATGTTTGTTTCTATAACACTTCAGCATAAAACTGAAAATAGACAAGACCAAGTATATTCATAGTGGGCCTCTGTGCAGCTGTGGGCACGATGGCTGGTTTGATTATATAAAGGGTGTTAAGAGTTGCTGCAATGAAATCCCTGATCTGGACCTTGTGCAGAGTAGAAATGAAGGCTCTCCAACACAAGAATGAGTTTCAAAGATGGAAACAGTCTTAGAATAGTTACAAACAAACATTACAAGATACAAAGTAACACATTGCTCTTTAACAAGCAATGCAATCTCGTCTTCTTCAAGTCCTTAAAATAGTTCAATAAACTTTCTTATCTCTGGTCCTAGAAAGACAGAGATCTTAAGCAACTTGCTTGTTCATCATTACAGAGCTTAGTGTCTACTGCTGCTGCTGCTGCTTAGATGATTTATCAATCAACCTTACTAGAACGAAAACATCCAACCTTTTCTGCCGCGTTTGCCAGAGTGAAACCTCCTGCTTATTGCAACTGTCTCTACTTTGCGTTTTAAACACAATGCAGAGAAATATTACAGTTAATGAATATTAAACTGTATCTCTTTAATTATGGGATGCATCCTTCATGAATAATTGAGGCCTTTGAGCCTGTTCCACTGCAGTTACTGGGCACATCAATTACCCACAGTATTTATATCTTTCACAGGCCAATGGTTTCTCTCCACTGAGTATCTATATTCAGAAGTACAAAGTCCCACCCTATCCTACCACTGATCATTTTCAGCTACATAAAGCTAGGAAGGCACTTTTTGTTTGCATGGGATTGGATTGTTTCCAAAGCCTTTTCTGATCTGGCAAGATCTGTCCATATCTCTCAATAAAAATTCCCTCTCATTCACCAGGTGTGAAAGTGGATGCAAGAGGCTTTGTGCAATTAACACCATTTGAGCAGCATATATCTTTAGCACTGCCCCATATGGTGTGAAACCATCCAGCTTGTCTTTGGCAAATGTTGCTAAAATTGATGCTTCATTAAAAAATAAAAAATAAACCCTACAGATTGAAATTTAATTAATGCAAATTGCCTCCACATTTGAAGTGGCCTTTTTTAAAAAAGAGAGAGAAAAAGGAAGGCAGACCAGCCTTGTTCTGCAAAAGTGACTTCAGCACGATGAGTTTTTGTGTTTTCTGCTCTTACATATTGCTGAAAGTTTGGCTGCTGCTTTATTGGAGCTCTTTTAAGATTGAACTTTTATATTTCCTAGGGCATTGGAAGTAGACAACATGATGCTTGGCTATCATGTTGTCTCTCAGTACCTGCACAACATTCCAGGCAACAACTGGAAAAGATATTGGGCAGTGGCAAAGCAAATGTTCCCTAGGTTCAAATTTTATCTTGAATATAATGTTTTTAGAGAGTCTGGTGCCACTGGCGACACTGCCCACCTCCCCAAAATGTAATCCTACCTTTTCATGGCTCTTTGCAAGTTCTGATAGCTACTGATCCCCAACGGTATTCTACTTCTGCTTCATTAATTTCCCCCCAGCCAATCAGGGATTGGAGCCATGTACATGCATCGTTCGCTCTGTAGCATTCAGAGAGATGACTAGCAGCCACCACCCTTTCAAGATGGCGAATTTGCAGCTCAATGCCTTTGCCACCTGATCTAAGGTTATAATAATAATAATAATAATAATAATAATAATAATAATAATAATTTATTTATATCCTGCCCATCTGGCTGAGTCTCCCCAGCCACTCTGGGCGGCTCCCAATCGAGTGTTAAAAACAATACAACGTTAAATATTAAAAACTTCCCTGAATAGGGCTGCCTTCAGATGTCTTTTAAAGATAGGATAGCTGCTTATTTCCTTCACATCTGAAGGGAGGGTGTTCCACAGGGTGGGCGCCACTACCAAGAAGGCCCTTGGTCCCGGCGGCCACTCCCAGTCACCAGTCTAGCTGCCGCATTCTGGATTAATTGCAGTTTCCGGGTCACCTTCAAAGGTAGCCCCATGTAGAGCGTGTTGCAGTAGTCCAAGCGGGAGATAACCAGAGCATGCACCACTCTGGCGAGACAGTCCGCGGGCAGGTAGGGTCTTAGCCTGCATACCAGGTGGAGCTGGTAGACAGCTGCCCTGGACACAGAATTGACCTGCGCCTCCATGGACAGCTGTGAGTCCAAAATGACTCCCAGGCTGCGCACCTGGTCCTTCAGGGGCACAGTTACCCCATTCAGGACCAGGGAATCCCCCACACCCGCCTGTCCCCTGTCCCCCAAAAACTGTACTTCTGTCTTGTCAGGATTCAACCTCAATCTGTTAGCCGCCAGTTTACAAAAGTTTAGACTGAGTAACATAAAGCAATCAACAGGTAATCATTAACCCATTGGGGAGCTTAGAGTCCCTTAGAAAAACTACTGTGGAGGGAAAACAACAACCAATGTTAGCAATACACATTTAGCCATTTTCTATTTTAAAACTTGATTAATAAATGCATTTTTCATTTCTGTGTGAATTAAATCAACATTTCCTATGGATCATCCCTTTTGTACATATTTCCAACTTGCCACAATGCTCAAACCTGACTGGATGTTAGCACCACACTGGGAGAAATGCCCAACTGCCTTAAAAGCGCTGCCAACCTCTGACACCCCTTTACATCTGCCGCCACATTTCCATTCAATGTAGCTCCTGAAAGCTAATTTTCAGCCTGGGAAGGGGAAACCACCAGCAAATTCTGCACTCATAGCTGAGCCAGTCCATCCTCTTCCCCCCTTAGTTCCCATAGGTCAAAGCACAGAAGCACTGGAAGCTGTATTATCATGCCGGTCTACCTGAGTGTTTTCAATGCTGTCTGGCAGTCGTTCTCCAGGGTTTAAGGCAGGAGTCCTTCCTACCACTACCTGGAGACGCCACAGATTGAACCTAGGACCTTTTGCAATGCAGAGCAGATGCTCTACCACTGAGACACGGTCCTTTGCCTGCAAACTGCAATATGGCATGCTAGAGACAGATCCTTGGGTTGTCAAAAAAAGATATGCAGAAAATGCTTCTAATTAACGGCTTTATTAAGATTTGGCATTGAGTTGCAGACGACAAGAGGGAAAACAGATTGATAGCATAAAAAGAAACAAAACAGGTTATGCTAAATAAGCTACAGTAGCAGGATGGGGAGAAGAATACAAGGCAGCCAAAAGAGCTCCTCCATTTTAATGGGGGTGGGTGGGGAATCCACATAACTTCACAACAGTTTGAATGGCTAACCGTAACAACAAAATAAAATTACCGTAACATGAGAGAAAAAACATCCAGCTAAACTTAAGGCATTTGGACACCGAAATGCTGGAAGTGTGGGCAGAGATAAGGGGACACATGCAAACCCTGCCCTATATGTTCCCCACAGAGATCGCACCCCTCTGTGTTGCATAGGTCAAGGCTGCAAGGGACTTGTAGTTGCATTTGCTTGAATGCAAGCAGACTCCAGCCCATGATCTGAGGCCCACAGGATTATGGGCTCCTCCCATAATTTCAGCATGGTAAAGGTGAAGGGACACCTGACCATTAGGTCCAGTCGTGACCGACTCTGGGGTTGCAGCACTCACCTAGCTTTATTGGCCAAGGGAGCCGGCATACAGCTCCCAGGTCATGTGGCCAGCATGACTAAGCCTCTTCTGGAGAACCAGAGCAGCGCACGGAAACGCCGTTTACTTTCCCGCTGGAGTGGTACCTATTTATCTACTTGCACTTTGATGTGCTTTCAAACTGCTAGGTTGGCAGGAGCAAGGACTGAGCAACGGGAGCTCACCCCATCACGGGGATTTGAACCGCTAACCTTCTGATCAGCAAGTCCTAGGCTCTGTGGTTTAACCCACAGCACCACCCACGTCCCTTCAGCATGGTAGCTTCAGTTAAAAGTCGAAGCACGCCTCTAGTCTACATTGTCTCTATACCGAAGCCAATTCTTCGTAGTAAAGCAGTTTCCTCCATGTTCAGATCCACCACAACTCTCAGACATCTTCCTTTTGATTTTGACTCTTCTTTCTCCATCTGCACTCTGATTCCCTTTACAGTCGTAACGTGGTTGTCAAACTTAATCCATTCCGGGAGTCCGTCCGACTCCCGAAACATTAAAAACTAAGGCGCGGCTTCCTATTGGCTGCAGGAGCTTCCTGAACTCAATTGGAAGCCATGTGGGACATTTGGCTTCTGAAAAATGTTCGCAAACCGGAACACTCACTTCCGGGTTTGCAGGGTTCAGGAGCCAAAACGTCCAAGTACCAAGGCATTCGGAAACCAAGGCATGAGTATACTAACTTTACATGATTTCTACTCTTTTCCCAGCCTGTTGGTCAATTGGAAGAGCAGGAAAGTTCAATTTACAGGTACTTTCTCAGGGTTCTGTCCTCCCTTTTACATCTTTAGGTTTCCTTTTCCCCATAAGGTTCAGGTTCCTGGATTGAATGAAGAACCTCCTTTTGACTCTGTTTTTGTTTTTGTTTTTAAAAACCCACCTCTAACTAAGACAGGAAGCAACCATTTAACAAGCAGTTCCATTCATTCCTACCTACACTAGACAACCTGAAAAAGGAACCTCAAACTTACTTGCAAGGAGCAAGGATTATCCATAATGCTCAACCAAGGACAAGTTTTCCTATGGAATAATCCTGCTCTTTTTAAAAAAATCCTGTGGAATCAAGGGAGAGGTTTAGGAGGAGGTGGTTGTACAGTTCCAGTCGCACAGTTCAGTGATAGCCTTATTTTCCCTATACTTAATATGGGGCTGTATTCATCAAGACCTCCCCTCCTTCATGCTACCGACAACTCAAACAAAATTTGTTTAATTACCAAGAGGATTAACTCATCCTCCCCCTGCCAGCTTTTAAGATCAATGAATAAAGGATCAATTGATTGATTTCTTCCAATTTCCATTTTACAATTAACAGAATTAAAGCCATCCATTCTTCTGATCCCAAACAGGTTTGTAATCCCATTAAAAAAAACCAGAAAAATTAGGAAACAGAAAAATCCAGCTGACTGATTTGCATGGCTCTTAAAGTTGCCATGGAATCCTCTCTCTTTTATATCAAGGCTTCAGACAAGCAATTTTAATATGCTTACATGGTGCAATCCTATACAGTGGTACCTCGGGTTAAGAACTTAATTTGTTCCGGAGGTCCATTCTTAACCTGAAACTGTTCTTAACCTAAGGTACCACTTTAGCTAATGGGGCCTCCTGCTGCTGCTGCGCCACCAGAACACGATTTCTGTTCTCATCTTGAAGCAAAGTTCTTAACCCGAGGTATTATTTCTGGGTTAGCGGAGTCCGTATCCTGAAGCGTATGTAACCTGAAGCATCTGTAACCTGAGGTACCACTGTACATATTTGCTCAGAAGTAAGTTCCACTGTGTTCAATGGGGCTACCTCCTAGAAAGTATGTATAGGATTGCAGCCCAAAGCGACAGTTTAGACATGTTTGAGCACACAAATTTCTATTGGTTTGTCTAAGCTCTGCATAGGATCAGGCACCTCAATAAACTTAGCAAACTGAAAAGAGGCAGTAGGTACAGCTTGCTCTATTTTAGAAAAAGAGCAAGTACTATTGACCTATTGACATAGAATCATAGAATCATAGAGTTGGAAGAGACCACAAGGGCCATCGAGTCCAACCCCCTGCCAAGCAGGAAACATGATCATGTTGCAGGTGAGAAGCAGAGTGGAACCATAACAGTATTTGGGGCTTTTGCCCCATTCGTAGGCCAAGGGAAGAAGAGTCGCCAACTGCAACTAAAACAAGAGGACCGGCAAAGAAAGTTCAGCTTGGCCTGAACCGGATATAAATGCCCCCATTTAAGTTCAGCACTTTGTTCTGGCCTTGAAGAACTGATCTCCCTCCAGCTTTCACCTTCACTCACCTTTCCTTGCCTACCTGTGTTTCTAAGCCTGATAAAAGGGCCTATCTTAATATATATACATGTATATACACAGTAGGGGACGCGGGTGGCGCTGTGGGTAAAAGCCTCAGCGCCTAGGGCTTGCCGATCGAAAGGTCGGCGGTTCGAATCCCCACGGAGGGGTGCGCTCCCGTCGCTCGGTCCTAGCGCCTGCCACCTAGCAGTTCGAAAGCAAGTAGATAAATAGGGACCGCTTACAAGCGGGAAGGTAAACGGCGTTTCCGTGTGCGGCTCTGGCTCGCCAGAGCAGCGATGTCACGCTGGCCACGTGACCCGGAAGTGTCTCCGGACAGCGCTGGCCCCCGGCCTCTTGAGTGAGATGGGCGCACAGCCCTAGAGTCTGGCAAGACTGGCCCGTACGTGCAGGGGTACCTTTACCTTTTATATACACAGTGGTACCTTGGGTTAAGAACTTAATTCGTTCTGGAGGTCTGTTCTTAATCTGAAACTGTTCTTAACCTGAAGCACCACTTTAGCTAATGGGGCCTCCTGCTGCCGTTGTGCCGCCGGAGCACGATTTCTGTTCTCTTCCTGAAGCAAAGTTCTTAACCCGAGGTACTATTTCTGGGTTAGCAGAGTCTGTAACCTGAAGCGTATGTAACCTGAAGCGTATGTAACCTGAGGTACCACTGTACTTGAGCTGCTTTGGAAGAAAATAATTGTCTGAAAAGCAGAATTAAATTACAGCAAAGAAATAAATAATACTAACTTAGGACTGCTGATATTCTGCTAATAGAAAGGAGAAATTGTAGAGTTCTAGCCTCATATAACTCTAGCATGTTTTAATCTTATTAGCGCGTGAAGGGTTTAAACCATACAGTAAGCTGCCCTGCCAGGCTTAGCCTATGTTATCACTTTGCTCTTTGAGGAAAGCTCTCACTCTCCATGCGGATTCAGTATATAGAGAACTCTGAGCTGGTCCCTCTAGCCTTATGGCTTTAACCAGCCGTTTTTGTTTCAGACCAGAACAGAGTCTGAAGTTAGTGTTTTTTCCTCTGTCAGTAGTTTAGAAACCTTTACCTTTTGTGACTAAGCAATGTCTTAACTGCCTGAGCATCTTTTCTGACTGCTGTGTGGGAAAGTACATGAATTTGACCTTTGAAGAGTTTTGTAGGTAAACCACTTTATGACTTAACAAATGGGTTGTATAGTTCTATGTGAGATAGCTTGGAAAGAGCTTTTAAAAGTGGGCATGCTGGGACTCACTGGAAGGGCACATTTTTAAGGTTTCACAGCCTCTAGTTCCATGCTTTTCTTTGCTGCATGTTTTGCCATGTTGAATCTCCAGTGGTGTTCTCTCACCAACCAATACTTGCCCCCAACTTGGGTCTTGGTTTCCAGAATTCCAACAGAAACCATATAGAGGCAGGAAAGCTCAACAACCAGTCACAGCAGAAAGAGCTGGAACAATATAAAGAGCAAGCTATACAAAGAGGCCTATGATTTTTCCCAGACAGAATGATTCCAAAACTTTATTTTTCTCTGGGTAAAGAATAGCCGTTCTTTTTCAATGCATATTTAATCTAGAAAAAAGGAGACAATATTATTTGACAGATTGTTGTTGTTTTTTGTTCCATTTAAGTATCACATTGAATTTACAAAGACAAAAGACTGGATTCGTTCACTCACAATTCACCCTTGGCCACACATTTGTCACACATAATTAGCAAGTTAGAACTACAAATTAGATGCTGTAATTTGATAATTATACCACAATCTGGTGTGTTTTAACCTTTTCTTGGCCCAAAATGCACTGCCCTGTTTCCCCCCACCCCAGATTCAAGAAACGCAGAAAGTGTGAACTCCATTGCCCTTACTCAGCCACTGGACCAAAGGAGAGATTGAGTAAGGTCAGGGGATGCTAACCAAAAGAGTCTCCTTGTGTAGAGAGAAATAGCTGCCCAACTTTAAAAACAAAACAAAACACCACCTAGGTTTGCTGTAAAATATACCTCGAACATTCTTTACTTATCTGTATACAGTAGTATGGTACAATAGCGAGCGAAATGTGCCAATGGCCTACCTCAGCATACAGCATCCTTCCTTTGTTCCTAACTGGGAGAAAGTCACATGGAAGTCCGTGAGATGGTGCTGTGACCATGTAGTGAAGGTCAATGGAGCCAGAATGGCTCAAAATGTGCTTGGACAGCCTATGCAAAGTTTTGTATTTATGCCCCCCCCCCAAAAAAAATTAAAGTATGGGAAGGGGGAGTCCTGGTTTGACAGTCGTACATATGAAATGGAGATCAAACTTGTAGTTCAAGGGTGGACAATTCCCAAAGAGACTGTGATCTACTCACAGTGTTAAGAACTGACAGTGATCTACCGCAGATGTCCAGTGTTCTCCCAGTAGATCACAATATACCTGTTGGACGTGCCTGCTGTAAAGGTAAAGGGACCCCTGACCATTAGGGCCAGTCGTGACCGACTCTGGGGTTGCGGCACTCTTCTCGCTTTATTGGCCAAGGGAGCTGGCGTACAGCTTCCGGGTCATGTGGCCAGCATGACTAAGCTGCTTCTGGCGAACCAGAACAGCACACGGAAACGGCGTTTACCTTCCCGCCGGAGCAGTACCTATTTATCTACTTGCACTTTGACATGCTTTTGAACTGCTAGGTTGGCAGGAGCAGGGACCGAGCAACGGGAGCTCACCCCGTCGCGGGGATTCGAACCGCCAACCTTCTGATCGGCAAGTCCTAGGCTCTGTGGTTTAACCCACAGCGCCCCCGCATCCCGTGGCTGCTGTAGTTGGTCACAATCTTAATTTGATGCTGCTGCAATGTGGCTGCAGCTGCAAAAATGGTTTATGTGCACAAGGACCCTGGTTTAGAACCCCCCGAAATGTCTATAAAGTCTAAGCGTCAGCATCCTAAATAGCATCTTCTTGTCGTATAAGCTTCCCTCAAACAAATCAGAATGAATGCTGAATAAAGACTGGATGCCATCTAACCTCTGCATAAGCTTTGTGTAGGCAGATCAGTATGAACGCTCAATAGGTTGTTAGGAGGACCCCTCAGTGTTGTCCACACTAACTGGTAGCAGCTTGCAAGGGTTTCAGATCTGGACTGTTCCCCAGGGGTTGAATCTGGGGCCTTCTGCATGCACAGCACATGCTTCTACCACTGGCCTATGTCCTCCCCCTACACAGGTGGCAATGGCCTAGCGCTCGCCATGTTCGGCACATGTACATGTTTTCCCTCCTTAGTACTGTACAAAGAAAAGTGTTTATAAATGGAAGAGACAAAATTATGGAGAAAAGCAGCACAATCATGCACATGCTTTGTTGTTGTTGTTGTTTAGTCATTTAGTCGTTTAGTCGTGTCCGACTCTTCGTGACCCCATGGACCAGAGCACGACAGGCAACCCTGTCTTCCACTACCTCCCGCAGTTTGGTCAAACTCATGCTGGTAGCTTTGAGAACACTGTCCAACCATCTCGTCCTCTGTCGCCCCCTTCTCCTTGTGCCCTCCATCTTGCCCAACATCAGGGTCCTTTCCAGGGAGTCTTCTCTTCTCATGAGGTGGCCAAAGTATTGGAGTCTCAGCTTCAGGATCTGTCCTTCCAGTAAGCACTCAGGGCTGATTTCCTTCAGAATGGATAGGTTTGATCTTCTTGCAGTCCATGGGACTCTCAAGACAGAGTCTCCTCCAGCACCATCATTCAAAAGCATCAATTCTTCGGTGATCAGCCTTCTTTATGGTCCAGCTCTCACTTCCATACATCACTACTGGGAAAACCATGCACGTGCTTACTTGGGAGTAAACCCCTGTGAACATAGTGGGACTTACTTCCAAGGAGGAAGGCACAGGATTCCTCCAACAGCCACTGATAACTAAGGGGAACCTCAATTCTCAAAGGAAATATCTCATTGGGTACCAGATGCTGGGGACAAGAATTGGCACCCAGAGTCATCAAGGAGAAGGATGCTTCAAAAGGGATGCTGGAGCCAGGGGAGGCTCTGTTACCTTCTAGGTGCTGTTTTTGATCACACTAGAATTTGGTGGAATTTGACCAGCAAATTAGGATGTTACAAGTCATTGAATCGCAGTGAAGTCAGTGAGTTGAAAATGCTTAGCTGGACATTGAGCCTGGAACCTTGGTTTGTCTTGTAGATAGGTTTTCAGACTGTAAAAGCAACAGCTTTCTCCCTTCTCCTTCCCCCACCCTCTCATTATCATTCCCAAGTTTGATTATTCTTGTTGGGCAGCTCTAGCTGTTGGGGGGGGGCAGAGAGATCTAAAAATATGTCACTTTTTGAAGGCTGCTAGCAAGATGCAATCATTATGTCTTCAGTGGTAGCATTTAGACTTGCTATGGCTGCATCACCCTAATTAGCATTGCAATTAATATTCCGTTGAGACTACTTCTTGAACAGAAAAAGTCACCAGGTTTGAGTTTGCTAATTTTACCCAATGGCCCCGTGGGAAAGTGCTGTCAAACTACTCCTTAATTTTTTATTTTTTTATTCATATGATGAAACTATTGGTCCATTTTAGAAAATGGCCACATGAAATCTCACAGCTCACATTTTCCAATACGTTTTTCAATGGTGCATTTTCTGAAAGCAGTGTGCGCAGAACAGAACCAAAAAAAAGAGCACCCCGTAGATAGGATTATAACTACATTAAATCACAATCAATATCTCAGGATCAAATCTTGATAAGAAGAAAATGGCAGTCATAAGAACTGCAAAAATAAAATACACTATCACCACTTACAGAATCTAATCTTGTGATGTATATAATCAATTCACACAAATGTGCATGATCATAATATATGGAAGCTGAAAACTCATCAGGAGACCTGTCATCTAATCCATTCTGTACAAACTTATGCATGAGCGTCAGTTCATGAGTGTGCTGAAGACTCAGTGGGAGGTCTGCCAACTCATCCATTTCATACACAGAATAATGAATATGCGCACTCAAATAACACATAATACCACAGTCACCTATGACAGTATGCTAGCTACAATTGATACCTTCCCATTTAGACTGATAGAAGGATTGACTTCCTGGTAATTTGATTGTGTTTATACATGTATGGAAGTGAGAGTTGGACTATAAAAAAGGCTGATTGCCGAAGAATTGATGCTTTTGAATTATGGTGCTGGAGGAGACTCTTGAGAGTCCCATGGACTGCAAGAAGATCAAACCTATCCAGTCTGAAGGAAATCAGCCCTGAGTGCTCACTGGAAGGACAGATCCTGAAGCTGAGGCTCCAATACTTTGGCCACCTCATGAGAAGAGAAGGCTCCCTGGAAAAGACCCTGATGTTGGGAAAGATGGAGGGCACAAGGAGAAGGGGACAACAGAGGACGAGATGGTTGGGCAGTGTTCTCGAAGCTACCAGCATGAGTTTGACTAAACTGCGGGAGGCAGTGGAAGACAGGAGGGCCTGGCGTGCTCTGGTCTGTGGGGTCACGAAGAGTCGGACACAACTAAACGACTAAACAATAACAATAGATGTGCAAGTGGGACCTGCAACAAAATATTGCAGCTTCGAATGTTCCTATTCTGTCAGTCAGCCATGCCACAATTTTCCATTCCATTTTGCCCCCCACCTGATTGATTTCCCTCTCACTCAGTCGCTCTGCATTCTGTGCCTACGGGGCATGCTCAGTCTTCTTTAAAATAGCTTCTCAGTGTGATATATTCAGAGAGTGAGATGGTGCAGTAGGTCAGTGGGTCTGGCTGTTAACCAGAAGGTTGGTGGTTTGAGTCCACCCAGAGACTCCTGCATTGCAGAGGGTTGGATTAGACAACCCTCAGGCCCAATTCCACCTCTACAGTTCTATGATGCTGTTATCCTTTACCCTTTTTATGGCCACGTGTCTCTTCTTCCTTTAAAGGTAAAGGGACCCCTGACCATTAGGTCCATTCGCAGATGACTCTGGGGTTGTGGCGCTCATCTCGCTTTATTGGCCGAGGGAGCAAGTGTACAGCTTCCGGGTCATGTGGCCAGCATGACTAAGCCGTTTCTGTGTCATTAGTGAGAGAGCTGCAAATACTGCATTTGCTTATTGTGCTGCCCTTTTATTGAATTTGTAAAAAGGCAGGTTCATATTTTGTTACATACCGGATATCATTGTTATTTACGTAAAAACTTATGCACCGAGTTTCGTTTATAAATAGGAAATGTCACTGTATATATAAAGGTAAGGGTAAAGGGACCCCTGACCCTTAGGTCTAGTCATGGCCGATTCTGGGGTTGCGGTGCTCATCTCGCTTTATTGGCCGAGGGAGCCGGCATACAGCTTCCAGGTCATGTGGCCAGCATGACTAAGCCGCTTCTGGCGAACCAGAGCAGCACATGGAAACGCCGTTTACCTTCTCCGCCGGAGTGGTACCTATTTATCTACTTGCACTTTGACATGCTTTCGAACTGCTAGGTTGGCAGGAGCAGGGACTGAGCAACGGGAGCTCTCCCCCGTCACGGGGATTCGAACCGCCAACCTTCTGATTGGCAAATCCTAGGTTCTGTGGTTTAACCCACAGCACCACCTGCGTCCCTTAACTAACAGTTCAATTTCTCCTCCCACCGGCGCCAGATTTAGGGCGACGCAGGCTGTTCCCCCCACTGTGTGCCAAGCTGAAGTGGTGCAAAATTGAGAAGATCCAGAATTTTACCAGGCATTTTACCATTGTACTGTTGAGACTGTATTAACTTATGGTCTCTGTGTGTGGTTTGGGAGCTGCATGGTGAGGGGAAAAACAATGCTGTCCAGGGTTGTCAAGACTGCGGGGAGAATAATTGGGTGCACTCTTCCCACCTTGGATCAAATCTACGCTTCCAGGTGTCATAAGAAAGATGCAGAGATAGTGCAGGATAGTGCGCACCCCAGAAATGATCTTTTTCAGCTTCTGCCTTCTGGAAGAAGGTACAGGGTTATAAAGACTAGGACTAGCCGCCTGAAAAATAGTTTCTATCCAAATGTGATTTTGGTTTTAAATGCAGTGTAAGGTAGTCTCTGTGGAAGTATATTGTATTTAATTATGGGGTATCAGAGTTTTTAGGGGGTTAACCAGGCTGGGATAGTTGGTTTTTGAATGTCTGATGTAGTTTTTCCCCAATTTTGTTGTTCTGTATGGGACAATGACAATAAAGATTATCGTATCGTATCATAATTATGGAGATCCATTTGGAGGTGCCAAATTTTGGCCTCGCACAGGGCACCATATTATGAAAGTTTACCCAAGCCCATCCCTGCTCCCACCCAGTTTTCTTTTCCTTTATCCCCAGCCACCCAACAGTCATTCAGGATTTTGTGGTCATTCAGCATATGCAGTCCACACTGGATGGTTTTGAGGTCAACCCTGCCTTGCAATAATTGTTTATGCTTCTGCAAATGTCAGGTTCCCCCCTCTCTGTCAATGCCTTTTTCTTGCGCATGGCTGATGCTCCTGGCACTCATGCCTGAACACTGTAAAGGGAGAGAACAAGCAAGGTCCCACAACAAGATGTCACATGGCGTCCCTGATAAGTGTGTTATATCCAAGAGATGGTTCTATTTACCGTTATTATATCTATCATCTATCTATCATCTATCTATCTATCTATCATCTATCTATCTATCATCTATCTATCTATCTATCATCTATCTATCTATCTATCATCTATCTATCTATCATCTATCTATCTATCTATCATCTATCTATCTATCTATCATCTATCTATCATCTATCTATCTCTTCCTCCTTTCCTATATATATATGGATTCCTTTTTTTGCCCGGAGTGGGGACGAGGGTGTGTACATTGGTTCTGAGCATTTATTACCCCTTCCTGGGCCTGAGTAACAAGACCTAGGAATAGGGAGAGGAACAGAAATAACAGCCTCTCTTACTGCATATACATCGGTTAAAGATGCAGTTTTGAGGATGTAAGCTGACGATCCTAGAGGGAACAGCAAACCTTTCATCAGTTAAAAAAGAAAAGTACTTTCAGAAACAGGCTAAATAGAACTCAAAACATTGTTTACCTTGCAAAGAATGGCTCTTCCTGGCAAACCTACTTTTTAATGATAAAGAAAAAGGGACCCCTGACCATTAGGTCCAGTTGTGGCCGACTCTGGGGTTGCGGCGCTCATCTCGCTTTACTGGCCAAGGGAGCTGGCGTACAGCTTCCGGGTCATGTGGCCAGCATGACTAAGCCACTGCTGGCGAACCAGAGCAGCGCACAGAAATGCTGTTTACCTTCCCGCTGGAGC
This sequence comes from Podarcis raffonei, assembly GCF_027172205.1. Classification (NCBI taxonomy): domain Eukaryota; kingdom Metazoa; phylum Chordata; class Lepidosauria; order Squamata; family Lacertidae; genus Podarcis; species Podarcis raffonei. The sequence goes on along the minus strand of NC_070614.1, from coordinate 6,107,782 downwards.
GGTACCTATTTATCTACTTGCACTTTGACGTGCTTTCGAACTGCTAGGTTGGCAGGAGCAGGGACTGAGCAACAGGAGCTCACCCTGTCGCGGGGATTTGAACCGCCGACCTTCTGATCGGCAAGTCCTAGGCTCTGTGGTTTAACCCACAGAGCCACCCGCGTCCCCTCTTTTTAATGATAATGGTTAGCATTTATATGGCAATTTACAACATTGTAAACACTTCAAATAGGATTACAACAGCCCTGTAAGGTACACTAGTATTATTAAAGGTAAAGGGTAAAGGGACCCCTGACCATTAGGTCCAGTCGTGACCGACTCTGGGGTTGCGGCGCTCATCTAGCTTTATTGGCCAAGGAGCAGGGATCGAGCAACGGGAGCTCATCCCATCACGGGGATTCGAACCGCCGACCTTCTGATCAGCAAGTCCTAGGCTCTGTGGTTTAACCCACAGCGCCACATGCTAATGATTGGGGGCTATACTGAGAGATAGTGGCTAGGATAAGGTCATCTGCTGAACTCACAATAAGAGGCAAGATTCAAACCAGGGACTTCCTGATTTCATGCTCAGGCTCGCTTTTACCCTCATTTGCCCTGAACATCCTAGGTATTAGGTTAACGTTGCTGCTGCTTTAGATGAACCTTCTTTGTTATCACAGCACCAAATTAGCTTCAGCACCCACTGAGTTAACAGAAGGGGGGAAATTGTCTGTTTTCATGGTGCAGAAGTGGAGCCTTGCGTGTATCAAACCTTAGACAAATGTTCCAGCACTTAAGCAAAACTTTGTTTATATTGCGTGCCTCTCAACAGAAATTAAGAACTGTCGAAACAGTGCACGCAAGTGGCTGGCAATCTGCTCTGGTTTTTCTTTAGTGGATATGACAAGCTCACCTGCTGTGGGAACCTGGAAATAAAAGGACAATCTCTCACCATTAATAAAACATGCGAGACGGTCGAATCACAAGCCGAGTTGCCCACCAGAGACCCAGTGTAATACTTAATTTTGTCGATGACGGGAGTGCTTTAGCCTGAGGTAGCTTTTGTGGAGGCCATGTTTGCGTGCAAACCTTCACTTAAAGCAACACAGGCTGGCAAGGCTAATGTTCACACTAGTGTAAACTTACAGAGAAATGCATGAACCGCATGAGATGTTACATCACTCAAGCCCTTCAGCGTTGGTACTGGCCTCATGTTTTATTGAAGCTAACTCCTTAGAGGAGAGCTAAAAATTCACTCAGCACCCTCGGAGAAGTGTCTGTTTTGGCTGCAGAGAATGGTTCCCAATCACGGAAAGATAAAAACATCACAATAATCTAATATGGATATGCCTTGAAATTCGGTCCCAGTGGCCAGGCTCTGGGAGGATACATTAAGCACAGATCAAGGGTCGGAGGCATGCAGGCGCACAGGAGCCTGGAAGGAGAAGCGAGTGCCTTCAGCGAAGCCGTTTGTACAGAAGTGAAGGCAGACAGGCGGGGGAATTCTCTAGAAAGAAAGGGACGAAAGGAGGGAGCACGCGAGTAAGCAAGGGGAGAGAACGGAAATGAAAGGCAAACATCCCTGCAGCTTCTGAGAATATTGTGAAGGCAAACGGTTCCTCATTGGATCATCTCTCGTGTTTTATTAATGGTGTGAGGTTATCCTTTTACTTCCAGCTTCCCATAGAGAGAAGGGGTGCATCACGAATGGGGCACTGGCCCAAACAACCAATAAAACCACACTCATTATGCTGGGCTCCAAAAATCCTGCAGTCTTCACTTTCTGGAATTTTTCCTGCCCCTCCCCTACTTTAGTGGTACCTCTGGATACGAACAGGATCCGTTCCAGAGCCCCATTCACATCCAGAAGCAAATGCAACCCGCATCTGTGCGTCTGCACGTGGGTGGGTCACGATTTGCTGCTTCTGTGCATGCGCGTGACATCATTTTGACCGTCTGCGCATGCGCGAGTGGCAAAACCCAGAAGTAACATGTTCCTTTACTTCCGGGTCGCCGCGGTGCGCAACCCAAAAGCACTCAACCTGAAGCAACTTCAATCTGAGGTATGACTGTATATTGCTCTATGCTCCGCCCCTGAAACCTGAGACTTCTGCGAGTGATGCCTCTATTTGAAACCAAAAGTCTGCAGTTCTAATCCAGAACTGATGAGAGTCTCGCGACCAATGGACAAAACTCCCAGTGTCCTCTCACAATCCTATAAGGGTGTTAGCAATTAGGATTGTCTTCATCCAGTAGCATGATTTGTCACGTCACTGCTCCATTTCTATGGTTCCCTCAGCCAGCCGAAGAGTACTCTTCTTCTGAACTTCCTCATGTGGCTCCTTCATTTTCGGTTGACATGACAGATTTTGGCATGGTGGGTTTTTTTTAAGGCCATGGATTCCTCTGTTGATAAGCCAATGTGGAAGGGTCACCTGAAGGTGAAGCAATGAAAAAAACCAGTGCTCCGATAAGCCATTGTCATTGTGCTGCCTATGAAAACCAGGCAAGCTGCATGCAAGAAAGTTTAACTGTGGGTCTTTCTCAAAATGCCATGGTGCTGGTTGCCCTGAATTTTCATTTCCCTGAGAAGCAGCTAAACCTAAGGGTGAGGTGCCAGCCTCAAGAGGCCAAGCTCTCCCAAGAAACAGGGATCTTTTAATTTCATGACTGCTGTCACCATCTGCAGTGATCATGGAGCCCAAGAAGACCCCATGGAGATTCCCTTGGGGTCCTAATGGCCTTATAAACTCCAAGGTTTATTAGCTCAGGGTCCTCTGCCCATCTCTTGGGTAGGTGGGTAGTGAAGAGCAAAGGGCCGTTGTTTTTGTGATCCAGTGTTTGAACCCAGCAGGATGCCTGTCATTCATGGTGACCTGCAGTTCCTAGACCTCACCTTGGGAGCAAGTATACCAACTTTGGCATGGTGGGCTTTAATGAGATAAGAATATGAACCGCATCCCATATTCAATCAATTTACTCCTTAGTATCCTCATGCTAGAAAAGCAATGACAAACCTAGACAGCATCTTAAAAAGCAGAGACATCATCTTGCCAACAAAGGTCCATATAGTTAAAGCTATGGTCTTCCCAGTAGTGATATATGGAAGTGAGAGCTGGACCATAAAGAAGGCTAATCACCAAAGAATTGATGCTTTTGAATTATGGTGCTGGAGGAGACTCTTGAGAGTCCCATGGACTGCAAGAAGATCAAACCTCTCCATTCTGAAGGAAATCAGCCCTGAGTGCTCACTGGAAGGACAGATCCTGAAGCTGAGGCTCCAATACTTTGGCCACCTCATGAGAAGAGAAGACGCCCTGGAAAAGACCCTGATGCTGGGAAAGATGGAGGGCACAAGGCGAAGGGGATGGCAGAGGACGAGATGGTTGGACAGTGTTCTCGAAGCTACCAGCATGAGTTTGACCAAACTGCGGGAGGCAGTGGAAGACAGAAGTGCCTGGCGTGCTCTGGTCCATGGGGTCACGAAGAGTCGGACACGATTAAACGACTAAACAACAACAATCCTCATGCTGGGGATGTGCAGGTGACAAATGTTAAACATTGTTATGAATAGCATGAAAAGTTAGCATCGCTTAACGTTAAAGGCGGGTTTTCTTATATTTATGTTCCCGCACAAGGCTCACCCACCCACTTGGAAAAGGAATAAAACAGTTAACGAGCTTCCCTCATTTTCTGCTTAAGAAAGGATTAGCATATTTTTAACAGCGCTCAAGGGTTTTGCACTCTTTTTTTTAGGTAATGAAACCTGTTCAAATACACAGTTGATAGGCAGGACACTAAACAAATTTCAGAGGCTGGAGAGACAATGTTGTCTCTTTTTCTTTTGGTTTAAACAAATTGCCCTCCTTCCCTCCACAAACGTTCCCATCAGCTAATGTCGGCCATTTTGCTTTGTGTAACTTACCCCGCAGTTCCTCGCCCTTTGTAATAAAATCTGGAATGGATGAGAAAGTCATTTATTAAGCACATGCAACAACTTGAGCAGCCGAGGGAAGCAGATAGCTACGGGGGGTGGCGGGGAGAGATGTCTGTGGGAGAAAATAAAGTGTAAATAAATAGCACATCAACATTTTTGATTAGAGTTGAGTAAATATCATTCAGAAGGTCTGCAAACAACCAAGGCTAGGCAGCTTGTCTGAGGAGAGCCTTTCCCAACAATAGATGCCATTTTACTTAACGTTCCCAAGCTGCGGAGAAAGACTAGAGAAGAACATTCCGCGAGTAAAATTAATGTGTGCTGTTCAAAATGTGCTTGGGATAATCATTTCTGTTTTGTTTCAAAAAACACTGGGCCTTTTATATATATATTAGTCTTCATTACATGAAAATAAATACAAATCTGTATTATTACACTTTAAAAACCTGCATGTTTTATTAATGCCTCTGTGCATTTAGCTGCATAATTTATATCCCGATCCTAGTCCATTTAATATCCCTCCACCTTATTTCACATTCTTGGGCAGGGGGAGATGCAAAAAAAGTGAATAAGATGGGGAAGGGGAATAATCTTTTCCTTAGGTCTGTAAATTTGTGTGGTCCCTTGTTAAGAATTGCGTGTGTTCCACCTTTAAGAAAAACCAATTCAGGCTGCAAATGTGTACATATTTAGCAGGGTGCGATTCCCATGCAATTCATTGGTAATGTAGAGTTTCTTCAGTATGAACCCACACTAAAAACTGTGACTAAACCCACACTGAAAACATTCCAAAAATGTTTGGAAAGGAATAATTGGCTCTTTTAATTGTATTATGATTTGGTATTGTATTAATGTGGCTCATATTGGATTGTTATCAATGAAAAATTAATAAAAATTATTTTTAAACAAACTGCGACTGGGATCGTGACCTTTCTGAACTAAGGTAAGTCACTTAATTGAAAGTATTAACAAAACTGCTGTTAAAGGACCGGGAAGGAATTTCCCTGCATTAGCAGGTTTTGCCTTCCCCGTAGCAAAACGTCACAACTTTGGCGGTTTCAGGCCTTGGGTGGAATCCTTTAGTCTATCTTCCCTAAATGGGGGTGGGTGTGTAGTGGTAACCCACGCCCCCCTTGTGGGGGTGATACCAGGGTTCCCGTTAAAGCCAGCGTGGTGTAGTGGTTAAGAGCAGTGGACTCGTAATCTGGTGAACCGGGTTCGCGTCTCCGCTCCTCCACATGCAGCTGCTGGGTGACCTTGGGCCAGTCACACTTCTCTGAAGTCTCTCAGCCTCACTCACCTCACAGAGTGTTTGTTGTGGGGGAGGAAGAGAAAGGAGATTGTTAGCCGCTTTGAGACTCCTTCGGGTAGTGATAAAGCGGGATATCAAATCCAAATCCAAACTCTAAAGGGGACTTGAGGGGAGGCATTGGCCATACACCAAGAGGTTGTCATTGCTCTCCCCTGCAATGGCGGCAAAACGGGGGGCGGGCTCTCTGCGTGAACATCTGTTCTCCAGAGCCAGCCCAATCCCCACACATTCTGGATAACCCTGATGTCTCCCAGATCCCCGGCTGGGGACTGGGAAGGATAAACGCCCAATGCCTGAGCCAAGGTCTCCCTACACCTGAAGCTTAATAAAGTTGTGGCCAACTTTAATCCCATAACACGTTGTCTTGAGTCATTATTCCGCTTGGGGGTCTCCTGGGGTTGGGGGGACTCCACCTGTCCATGCAACAGGGACCTGATTGTGCTCTGTTATTATTATTATTATTATTATTATTATTATTATTATTATTATTATTATTATTCCCCATTGCAGCACCCCGGTGGTGCTTCTTTGAAACCTTCTCCACCAGGTGAGAGAATTGTGAAGGAAATAGCACATTCCTAGAAAACGCAGCGTTAAAAAGCACACCAGGACTCCTGCCTCCTTTTCAAGCAGCTGAAAGAGGCCAAGCCAGAGAAGGCCTGATGAAAGTAGAGATTGTTCTTCCTTGCTGCTTCTCTGAATAACTTTAAACTTGTAAGGAACTAGCTATGCATGAGTTGCTAACAAAGAACATCCTTTTTCGTTTCTTAAAATTCTGGCTAACTTCTAAAAACCTCACACACACACACACACACACACTTCCTAGTGCTAAGTGTGCCCAAGCACAACCGGAGCATCTCCTCATTTGCTCGCCTCACCCACAGACTGCCTGGGAAGCTTTGGGATAAAAAAGGGCAGGCGAGGAAAGAGCCATTCAACATTGGAGGCGGTGTGCCACTGCTTTAGCAACAGATCTTAGCAAAGGAAAGGATAATTTATTTCTACTTCCCAGTGGACATGTTGAGCTCCCTCTGCTGGCTGCCATGCAGAGTTCTGTAGAAATTCCTCAGGCATTACAGGGGATGCATGAATCACTCCTGCAACATTGCCCCCCCATCCCCCCCCAAAAGTCCACCACCTCGGCTAAAAAGCCAAGATGGGCAAGGGTCAAGGAGGCAGGTTTGAGGAGGCGAGAAGATCTAGTCTTTAAGCCAGCGGACTAAAGGAGTGAGTGGTTTATTTAGGACACAAGTCTTGCTGTGGTAGAAAATGGAAACCAAAACACATTATCTTTGGAATTAAGGTGATTTATCACAGCTGGTGGAAACAGAAGTAGGGGAAGAATGTTGATAACTGAAAGAAGGAGATCTAGATAGAAAGACATGTGATTTTCTTATTAGACTCAGGGAAGAACACCAGTGTTTTGTCTTTTTAAACCAACATTCACAAAAGAGTCTCTCCACTGCCAAGTGTCCCAAATATAACTGGCTCTGGTTCTCTTTCAGAACCTAGATCTGTGGTTCATTTTTTAAAAATCCATTTATAGTTCAGGAACAATCCTTTGTGAATGATATAGGTGGTTTTTTAAAAAAATCTAGTAACCATGGATGTGGTATAATTGTATAACAGTGTACCTCAAGGAAAGGCTGTGGAGATATGAAAATTCATTAAATAAGACAGGATTTGTTAAATCCAAATATATGTGGTCTCCAGACAAAGTGACAGTAAAGAAAAATGCTTCAATTTCAGGACTGGTATCTATAATGTTGTTTATTAATTTTTTTATCCTGCCCTCCCAAATCAGCCCAGGGTGGAAAAACTGCAGTTATCTATGCTATGCAATGCACCAACAGATACCTGGCACACCTATAGGTTGCAAATTTGATCTAGAGCTGTCAAATCTATTTATGGATTGAACTAATAAATGTTATCAATGGGAACAATGAGTTTCTTAAATACACAGGAACCTATTAGAAATATTTACCTGATAGCTATGTATCTTAGAAATATGTAGCTGAAAAATCTTTATTGGAGTTTAGAGAGTATATCCTCAAGTAAACATGGCACCACTAAGTTTAACATCAATTAGGATAATTGTAAAATGCATTTTTGGATGATGTAGTATTGAAGAACTCATCAATACGGCTGTCTTTAGGAAACCAATAGTTGCTAATTCTTTTTCAGCCCATGACTGCTTCCATCCAAAACATATAAGGGAAAAAATGCCATACGCTGAAATGATGAGGCCAAGGAGAAATTGTGGTGGTATTTGATTTTTACAGACAATCAAAAATATTGATAAAACAACTTCAGAACAGGGAATACTGGAGCTAGCCTTGTATAAAGAGCACATGTAAAAAGCCAAAGGGGTAAAAAAGAATAACTTTTCTAAGATCCCAAGTTAATAAGGAAAGTGAAAATAGGATTCTACTCATATTTGATAGATGCAACGGATAGGTCCAAAGATATTGAAAAATCGGCATTTAATGTAAGGAATTACAAGCAGTGATGTGGCGCGCAAATTCCTGGTCCTCTTTTGTTCTGTGGAAAATTCAGTAAGTTCATTAGCAACAATGAATGGGATGTCAGTTACAAATACAATATTAGAGAAGCTTGGCAGTTTCAAAGTTTTAAGCTTGATAAAGATGAATGTTTTGCCAAAAATGTTATTTCTGTTCCAATCTTTGCAAATTTTGGACAAGATGGATTGTTTCTTGAAGTGGCAGAGAGATATCTCTAGATTTGTCTGGCAGGGCAAGAAACCCAGAATAAAGTTTAAAATTTTAACTGATGTAAAAGAAAGGGGTGGATTTGCCCTGCCAGACCTTAAATTGTACTATGAATCAGCAGCATTTTGCTGGTTAAAAGACTGGCTACTTCTTGAGAACACGGACGTTCTGGATTTCGAAGGCTTCAATAATGTTTTTGGGTGGCATGCATATTTGTGGTACGACAAGGTTAAAGCACATAAGGCATTTAAAAACCATATTGTCAAGAAAGCTCTGTTTAATGTCTGGACAAGATATAAAGATTTGTTGGAAAGTAAAACCCCAAGGTGGCTGTCACCTATGGAAGCTAAGTCCCAGAAAAAGCTCAATATGGAGGCCAAATGGCCAAAATATTGGGAAATTTTGGAGCAAGAAGGTGACAGATTGAAACTGCAGAGTTTTGAGAAACTAAAAGACAAAGTGCGAGATTGGCTTCATTATTATCAAATAAGAGAGGCCTACAATTTGGACAAAAAAATTGGCTTCCAGGTGGAGAAATCAAAATTGGAAACAGAACTGTTAGAATCAAAAACTAAGATTTTGTCAAAGATGTATAACTTGCTGTTAAAATAGAATACACAGGATGAAACGGTTAAATCAGTGATGATTAAATGGGCGCAGGACATAGGTCATAACATTATGTTTGCTGACTGGGAGCAGTTGTGGACCACCGGTATGAAGTTTACGGCATGTATTGCCTTAAAGGAGAATATTATGAAAATGATTTACAGGTGGTACATGACCCCAGTTAAGCTTGCAAAAATTTATCACCTGCCTGACAACAAGTGCTGGAAATGTAAAGAAGCTGAGGGAACATTCTTTCACCTTTGGTGGACATGCCCAAGGGTTAAGGCTTACTGGGAAATGATATATAATGAACTGAAGAAGGTATTTAAATTTACCTTTCCTAAGAAACCAGAGGCCTTCCTTTTGGGCATAGTTGGCCAATTGGTGCCAAAGAAAGACAGAACATTTTTCATGTATGCAACAACAGCAGCAAGAATACTTCTCGCCAAGTATTGGAAGACACAAGATCTACCCACCGTGGAAGAGTGGCAGATGCAAGTGATCGACTACATGGAGATGGCAGAAATGACCGGCAGAATCCGTGACCAGGGAGAAGAACTGATGGAACAGGACTGGAAAAAGTTTAAGGACTATTTACAAAAATATTGCAAAATGTTTGAGTGTTAACATGATGTGGGAAGTGAAGTTAACAGGGCATGTGGGATTTGGTTAAAAGTGAATGAAAAGAAGAATTTTAAAAAGGAGAAGGGGGTTATGAACAGAATAATATTATGTCATAGTGTATAAGATGAGGAATGGGCTAAGATAAGGGAAATTTGGGACATAATAACTAGAAAAATATAATTTTAAGTATGGTTTGAATAAGGGTTTGAACTTGCTGAATTTGATCGGAATAAAGAGGAACACAAAAAAGAGAGATGTGAGGAGGTCAGGACAGAGGGACATGGAATTTTGTAATTTAAAAAGTGGATTTTTCTTTTTTCTTTTCTTCTTTTTTGTTATGTATTCTTGTTTTTTGTTTTTTCTGTGGGCTTTATCAAATGGATTGATCTATGTGAAAGGATGAACTTTTTGATTTGTAAAATTTCAATAAACATTTATTTAAAAAAAACAAAGTTTTAAGCTTGGTTGACTAAATACAAGTAAAATACAGTGCCAACTTAGATCATTTGCAGCTGCATGGATTCCATCAGAACATTTTCTGATACAAACCGAAAACCACCCTGTTTCCTAGGTGTAAAGAAAGGTCCCCTTTTCTGCCTCTGATTTGAGAGATACCGTATGTTGTCTCAGGGTTGCATTTCAATTTCATTGTTCTGTATGGGACAATGACAATAAAGATATCATATCGTCTTATGTGAGAACAGCAGGTTTGCGTGCAGACCAACATTAGTTAAGTGGGAGCCAGGTTTGGACAACACTCTAAGCCATACCTTGGTTTATGGCTAAACCAACAATATAAAAGACCTTGTGGAAGCCAGGCAGCTGCAATTTCCTTCACTAGGAGACCACATGCCAGACCCTCCAAATATCCCTATTTTCCAGCAACAGTCTCAGATTTACAGAAGCAATCCCATTTTCTGATTTGATCCCAGAAAGTCCCGCTTTTCCTTAGGACGTCCCTATTTTCATCGGAGAAATGTTGGAGGGTAGGGAGTTAAGCAACCCTGAGCCAAGGAGATAAGTAACTATACAACCTTTGGAAGACATATGAAGGCAGCCCTGTATAGGGACTTTTTTGAATGTTTAATGTTTTATTATGTTTGTATATACAGTGGTACCTCCAGTTACAAACTTAATTCGTTCTGGAGGTCCGTTCTTATCCTGAAATCATTCTTAACACGAGGCACGCTTTCGCTAATGGGGCCTCCCGCTGCACACACGCCTCTGGCACTCACGCCTCTTCCAAGAGACCTACTTCTGGGTTAGCTGAGTTTGTTACCCGAAGCGTTCAGAAGGAGGATGGTATGTAAACAGAGGTACTACTGTACAGATGGTACAGTGGTACCTCGGGTTAAGAACTTAATTTGTTCTGGAGGTCCGTTCTTAACCTGAAACTGTTCTTAACCTGAAGCACCACTTTAGCTAATGGGGTCTCCTGAAGCAAAGTTTTTAACCTGAGGTACTATTTCTGGGTTAGCGGAGTCTGTAACCTGAAGTGTATGTAACCTGAAGCTTATGTAACCCGAGGTACCACTGTATGTTGGAAGCTGCCCAGAGTGTCTGGGGAACCCAGATGGGTGGGGTATTATTATTATTGAAACTGAAATTGAAATACTTTATTGTCACTTGTACAACTTGTATACAGTGAGATTACACGAACACCCCCCACTCAGCTCTCTTAATCTTAATTCTCCTCGTTTACTGATGCACACCCACCAAACCCGAAAGTCAGTTGCCCTGTTGTTATCTTTTCATTCAGCAGCCTAACATCTCACGGATAGAAGCTGTTCTTTACCCTGTTGGTGCGACTAATCATGCTTCTATATGTTCTGCCCGAGGGCAGGAGATCAAGAAAGTGCCGGCCAGGGTGTCAATCATCCCTGATAATTTTCCTCACTCTCCTAAGGCAACGTTCTTCCGCAATGTCATCCAGCGGATTCACGGGACAGCCCATAATATCTTGTGCTGTATTCACCATCCTCTGTAGGCACTTCCTATCAGTTGATGTCAAACCAGCGTACCACACCGTGATGCAGTATGAAAGGACACTTTCTATTGTGGACCAGTAGAAGGAGATCATCTAATGTTGATTGATATCGTTCTTTCGCAATACTCTGAGGAGATGGAGTCTCTGTTGGGCTTTCTTAACCACCTGGGTTGTATTGTATTTTCATCAGGGAAATGTTGGCGGTTGTGACCTGTTTGTGCAGTCCTGGGAAACCATAGTTTGACTTCAAGAATGGTACAAACCTTCTGTCTGGGATGGAATAGTTTGACTTACTGTGACACGTGAACCAGACCAGTGAGAAATATCTGGAGTCTTGAAAACATCGCTGGAGCAAAATTTAAAAGGAGAGATTTGTTCCTTGAAATCACCTGATGGTCTCAACAAAGAACTGAAATGAACTCCTCTATTGTGATTTCTCTATGTGGGTTTTTGGATTATTTGCCCATCTGCTTCAAGTTCTGTTGTTGTTGTTTGTTGTTGTTTTTAGCCATTGCAGTTGGATTCTGTTGTTATTAGTGCTGCATTAGTACTTACTGAAGGTGCAGCACCTTGGTTGAATTTGGAACAGAAGCAGTTAAGTGAATTGGTGTGAGTCCACAGCTGTTGTAAGAAAACAACACAGCCTTGATAGAAACTTAATAATGACTGAAGCAAGGAAGGGCTTCACGTATACTCACCAGAGGCTTTGAGTCTGGAGAAAGAAGATAAATTTGTATGGAAGTTGTAGGCTAATACTAATAGGCCTGGGATTGTTTGTATTGACAAATAACAATTCAGTAAGCTTTGAGAAGGTTAATTTTGTGGCTGGGGGTTTGTGAAGGTGGATTTTTCTATTATTTTAATTAGGGATATTGAAAATTATCAGTTTATCCAGGAGGGCTGTTTATACTGGAGATTTGAAGTAATTGTTTTGCATTCCCCTTTTGAAGTTTTATATCCAAGAGTCAAAGTCTATATTGATGAAATATTGGGCTGTTGTTTTGTATACATGGTTGCTGCTGTGCCGACCTTCAGATGTTCTTATATTCTACTGATTTGCTAAGCTTAGGTTTTTGGATGTTATACTGGGCCGCTATGGAAGACCTCTCTGTGTCAGAATGTGTTTGGCTTATGCTATAATGCACTGTGCAGGATTTGGACTATTAAAGATTTATTACTGCTGCATATATTATATATTATTTAAAGCATTTGTATACCAGTTAATCGTTAGGATTTCTAAATGGTATACATCCAAGTTAACCACACAGAGAATAAAACAATCTAAAGACATCATAAAACCAAACGGTACCTCAAAAGGCCCTTTGGAATAAGAAAGTCTTTGCCAGTTCAGCAAGAAGGATGCCTGTCTAACCTCTGCATGTGGACAATTGCCCAGAATGGACCCACAACACTGGTGGGGTGGGGAACAACCTTGTTGTGTTTTAAGCTTCTAATGCAGTCCCTCAAAGTGTCCCTATTTTCCAGGGACAGTCCAAAATTTACAGAAGCTGTCCTGGCTTCTGATTTGATCCCCAAAAGTCCCATTTTCCCTTAAATGTCCCTGTTTTCATTGGAGAAATGTTGAAGAGTATAGAGTTATGCAACCCCCGAGCCAAGGAGATTAGTAAATACACAGCCTTTAGAAGACATCTGAAGGCAGCCCTGTATAGGGAAGTTTTAAAATGTTTAAATGTTTTATTATATATGTTGGAAGCTGCCCAGAGTGGCTAGGGCAACCAAGTCAGATGAGCAGGGTATAAAATATATATATATTATTATTGTTGTTATTATTAATGGAATAGGACATCCCTATTTTCATCAGAGCAATGCCTTCCAACATTTCAAATGTGTAAAGGACCCCTGACCTTTAAGTCCAGTTGCGGACAACTCTGGGGTTGCAGCGCTCATCTCGCTTTACTGGCCGAAGGAGCCGGCGTTTGTCCACAGACAGTTTTTCTGGGTCATGTGGCCAGCATGACTAAGCCGCTTCTGGCAAACCAGAGCAGCACACGGAAACACCAATTACCTTCCCGCCAGAGTGGTACCTATTTATCTACTTGCACTTTTTGGCGTGCTTTCGAATTGCTAGGTTGGCAGGAGCTGGGACCGAGCAACGGGAGTTCACCCCGTTGTGGGGATTCGAACCGCTGACCTTCTGATCGGCAAGCCCAAGGCTCAGTGGTTTACATCACAGCGCCACCAGTTAAAGAAGAAATGTAGGAATTTGTTTTAGCTGTAACACTAATCGTGCCAGAGAAACATGAGCATGCGTGGATCCTGTTATCGACAAGTCCTACAAAATTACATAATATTTGAATGTGTGTTTACATTTAACATAGCTGGGCTTTATTTGCATTGAATTTAGTTATATTTGAGTCAGAACATTCCAAGACTTGGTTTCATTGGCCCAATTTGTTCTATGAAGACAAACAGTGGCCTACACTTGTACTATTCTCTCTCTCTCTCTCTCTCTCTCTCTCTCTCTCTCTCTCTCTCTCTCCCTCCCTGTTTAGTGCTGCACATTAATATTTATTTTGGTTACTTTAATATGCTCTTCAGCTTGTGAGGGAAAACTTTGTTCTGACATCAACCAGAAGGCCTCGACCTCCACAAAAGATGGAAGTCTTGTTGACAAGGAGCCTCCCGCCCTTTGCTGGGGAGGGGACACTTTACATGATTTTGCATTTGCGCATGGACCCCCGGAACCAAACTCTTGCGTGAGCTGCAGGTTACCCACTTTTGACATTCATCATAAGGCAGGCTCACACTGCTGAGAATTCTGAAGCATCCCCCAAGACATTCCTGTGCATCCTGAGCGAAGCAAAAGCAGGAATCCCTGTCCACGTTTCTCTATCCATCTCCCTTTAGTGGTTAATTTTCACAGGCTGCCATCAGAGAAAGGAGCAGGGACAAAGCCATTTCTCGTCCCCAGGGAGATGGTGTTGTGGGCTGGGAGCAAGCCATCCCCTGCACCATTGGTTGGTCCTCAGCCATGTCATTCCAAGGCTGTCCAATCCGGACGGTCCGGGGGCATGGTGTGGGATATTTAAACTGCCCACAGCCAAGGGCATGTTCCTTAACAGGGGCCTGGTAGGAATTTTTTTCCACTTGGCAAATTGGCAAGGGCCATTTGGTTTTTCGCCTACCTCGTAGCAAATCGGCACAACTTTTTAAGGTTTGGCAATTAGGCATTGGAGTATTAGGTTGAAGGGTATTCCATTAAAGAAATCTGAGGGGTGTGGTCTCTGTCCGAAGCCCCAGATGGGGGGCTAGGGCCATGGCACAACCCCTAGCTGTGACCCTGGGGGAGTTCCTAGTTGATGCGCATCTGCAGGACTGCCCCTTCTGGTGGTTAACCCTTCCAAGCCTCCTGCAGACAGGCAGGAGTCAGATATAGCCATGTGGTTTCCAGTGCCTAAGCAAATACAACTCACATACTGTAACCAATAATGTTGTGGCCTTTTCTGCCCATTAATCTAAAAGACTGTTTCATGTGTCTTTGTTCCACTTCCCGGGAGGGTCTGGGACCTTGCCACACAATTAGCCACCAAAGGGGAGACAAGATTGTTCAACAACAAATAGAGAAGGAAAGGTAGCTAGATTCTTCTGCTTATCTTTCTCCATGGGAGCCTTATGAATTCTTGGCTATCAGCTCTTAGCCCTGATGTAAAATGTGTGTTGCACTGGAATCAATCCATGTGCTATCCAGTTTTCTCTTTTTTTCATTTTAAGAAGGAAGTCTTGCTTCATCTGAGAAAGATAGGAGGATTATAGCATGATGGGTGTAACTGTTCTGCTGCCAGACTACCAATTCTCACACGGAATGCAGGACTGCAAGCAAAATAGCCCTTTACTAAACAACAGACTTCTGATTCACATTCAAACCATGATGTAGCAGCCACTGTATGCTGTTTGGACTGAAAGCGTTAACCGAAGGCAGGCAGGCAAACCAGCCTTCTTGACAAAGGGCGCTAAAGCCATTTTGGCGTCCCATACGGTCTACAATTATTTAAAGGAAATTACATATAATTAATTTGCTCCATCTATCCTATAATGCTAATTAAATGGCTCTGTCCTTGTTTTAATGCAATACTTTTTTTATGGGGAAAAGGCAATATCCATGTTTATCTTATGCAAATTTCCATAATTACACACTGAACTAGGTTCTTATTTATCACATTTCAGTCATTTTTAATAGTTGTGAGTGCCTTAATTAACTCACATGAGCAAGATATAGCTTGTTAATTGTCGTTTAAATACAGTTAAACAGACAATAGTTTGCAAGTGGTAGATTTGCTCTTAAATACAATTCAGTATTTGCTGCAAGGTCTAAATACATTTAACTCCATCTGCCTCAGACTGTTTTGCCGACCCCACCCCCATTTCATGGTGTGAAAAAGAGATTCCACGAAAGAACAAGATGCCATCTGTATGGTTTTGTATGGCATAGCAGGTTTTGCAAGGACGCCCCTCCCCCTAAGACAATCACTCTTGAACATGGCAAAGCTTTTTGATGTGATCACTGGGAGATTTAAAGAAATAGGGGTGCTATATTACTCTGCTATATTAGAAGCAAAAAAACTTGTTTTGATGAATTGGAAGATCCGCAAAAAGACTCTATTGAGCACATGGATTGATAATATGGACAGATTAGCTACATACGAACGAATTGCACGTCAACACAAATTAAGAATGGATAAATATGAAAAAATCTGGAATGAATATTTAAGCGATAATGCGGATAGTGGTGGGAAGTAGGGGGAGGAGAGAGAGATGGGAAAATGTTGTTAAAAAGGTGTAGTCATAGGTATATCAGTGTATTCAAATCTGAATTGTCAAATTGTGTTATTAGGGTTTTTGTTGTATGTCTTTTGTGGTTGCTGTTTGTATCGGAAAAATGATTAAATAAATTTAAAAAAGAAAACGGGGTGCCCAGCTTCATTAGCTATGAAAACAAAGCAAGCCACTGGCCGTTCTGCTAAGATTGTGGTTGGCTTATACAGAGTCATAATAGCAGGGAAACACTGCTTAGTCACAGAGGTGCACTGCAAGACAGATTTTATCTCATCCAACGAGACACTGTACGTTTCCGAGCACAGTTCAAAGTGTTGGTGCTGACCTTTAAAGCCCTAAACGGCCTCGGTCCAGTATACCTGAAGGAGCGTCTCCACCCCCATCATTCTGCCCGGACGCTGAGGTCCAGCACCGAGGGCCTTCTGGCGGTTCCCTCATTGCAAGAAGCAAAGCTACAGGGAACCAGGCAGAGGGCCTTCTCGGTAGTGGCGCCTGCCCTGTGGAACGCCCTCCCATCAGATGTCAAAGAGATAAATAATTAACTGACATTCAGAAGACATCTTAAGGCAGCCCTGTTCAGGGAAGTTTTTAACGTGTGATATTTTACTGTATTTTTGGTTTTTATGGAAGCCGCCCAGAGTGGCTGGGGAGGCCCAGCCAGATGGGCGGGGTATAAATAATAAATTATTATTATTATTATTATTATTATTATTATTATTATTATTATTATAAAATACATTAACAGGTAAAGTTAATGGACTTGAGCTTGCAGTGAGAGGGATGTCTGACAAAAATACAGCATGGGTGTTCCCACCCCCATGGTAAAAAAGGACCCTGCAGAGAGACTTCTGCCACACCAACTAAGGAAGTCTTAAAGCAGTTAGCTAACTCAAGTCAACAAATACTCCATGTGTTAAGTTGTGGGTGAACATATCAGACGACACAGCGGTTCTTCAGACAGCTCTTGTTTATTCACAGGCCAGAACAGAACTGAACTGAAGGGTTTAGCCAACCTGCTTATATGGAGCTCAAGTACAAAGCAACAGTAACAACTTTCTGTAACTATCCAATCACTGAACATCACTTTCAATTCCTTATTTGCATATGCGTACCTGAGTGAAAACTATCTACAGTATCCCCCTGCTGGCCCAGGGTGAGAACTTCAGTACATGACACCATAACTCCTCTAAAGGCTTCTGGGTTAGACTTGTAGATCCAGGTGTTCAAAAGACCTAGTTTTGCTGTTCGTAGACTTTTCCTTGCCTTATTCCAACCAGCGGCAGAGAAAGTCTATTGGGCACCTGGTGCAGTGCGCCCATGGATGGGGCAAACCGCCCATTGAGACGAGACGTGGCATGGCGTGGGGCCTCAGCCGCTCTACAGCTGGGGAGAGGCAGCGGGTGGACAGCGCAGAGCCTGCGGCCACCAGAGACAAGTGGCTCGGGCACGCTGCAGGCCCCACGGTGAGTGCCACCCGCCATTTTGTCACACACCCCTCAGGGTGACACCCAGGGCGGACTGCTCCCCCACACCCTCTTCCTACAGCCCGGGTTCCACCTCATGTGCATATGTATGTAAGGATTTTTATCCACCATGCTGCTAAGCAAGTAGCACTAAGTTCTTTATATCATGTGAGTGTCTGAGAGTGTGAGACAGGAAGTCTCAGTACAGTGGGACCTCGGGTTACGTACTTAATTCGATCTGGAGGTCCGTTCTTAACCTGAAACTGTTCTTAACCTGAAGCACCACTTTAGCTAATGGGGCCTCCTGCTGCCGCCGCGCCACCGGAGCACGATTTCTGTTCTCATCCTGAAGCAAAGTTCTTGACCTGAAGCACTATTTCTGGGTTAGCGGAAGTCTGTAACCTGAAGCGTATGTAACCTGAAACATATGTAAACTGAGGTACCACTGTACTGTTGGAGTACTTCTGTAGAAGTTATTTTCACTTCTCTGTGTTACGCTGGTTCTGTACTGGTGCTCAGAGAGCACAGACATGCTGATGGATTCTTTGTATATAGACTGTAAATAAAGTAGTTTTAGAGCTACTGATTGACTTTTTCTTCTGCAATGAGATGCCAGAAGACAAGCATGCTCTTCTCAGGAGGGAGGGGTCGCTTATCACCGGTTTCTCTGGACTGAGGAAGATTTACAGCCAGAGGGTGACCACGCGGTGTCTTGGGAAGGTGGTGGCCTTCCCAGGCGTTTTTCCAACAATTTACATGTCTGCATTGTTCATGCACTGGAAGAAAATACCACATGCTCTCAGTAGCAGAAAGAGGGCTTATCCGCATGTACCTTTCCTCCGGTCTTTCCAGACATGGTCCACGATTAAAAGCTCCATGTCCAGGCGCCTTTTTCTTTCTTTTTTCTTCACAGCTTTCCCCATGGAAACCTGCTCTTTATAGCTCAGTCAGAGCTCTTTGCATACCTATTTTCCAGGGACAGTCCTGGAATTACAGAAGCCATCCCGGTTTCTGATTTGATCCCGGAATGTCTCGCTTTTCCTTACCACCACATCTGAGAGAACAATGAAAAATGGTGTGTTTAGGTGCAAAAACGGAATCCTGTTTATGCTGTAAATCAAATTCCTGCGTCAAATGAAGGAAATGGTGAAGCCCTTCCTATAATTTTGAAGGGAAATGTCACCAATCCATTTTAAATTATTTAACTGCAATGCTTCAGCACCAGCAATTTTTTTAGGAAACACATTGAATGTTTATTCCTTTATTGTAAATGGAGCCTTACACTCTCTACTGAGAAGTAAGTCCCACTGTATTCAAGGGAGTTTACTTCCAGGTAACTGGGTAAAGAAAGGGACGCGGGTGGCGCTGTGGGTAAAAGCCTCAGCGCCTAGGGCTTGCCGATCGAAAGGTCGGCGGTTCGAATCCCTGCGGCGGGGTGCGCTCCCATCGTTCGGTCCCAGCGCCTGCCAACCTAGCAGTTCAAAAGCACCCCCGGGTGCAAGTAGATAAATAGGGACCGCTTACCAGCGGGAAGGTAAACGGCGTTTCCGTGTGCGGCTCTGGCTCGCCAGAGCAGCAATGTCATGCTGGCCACGTGACCCGGAAGTGTCTTCGGACAGCGCTGGCCCCCGGCCTCTTGAGTGAGATGGGCGCACAACCCTAGAGTCTGTCAAGACTGGCCCGTACGGGCAGGGGTACCTTTACCTTTTTAACTGGGTAAAGACTGTGCGGCCTTACACTGAAGTCTTAAGCATTGTTGTTCAGAAGTAAGTCCCACTGCGTTCAATAGGATTTACTCTCTGGTATGTTCCTGATCATTCTCACAGTTTCCATCATCACCATTCCTGTATGCAACCTTTCTCCCCAAGAGGAACTCAAGGCAGCTTACAGCTAAAATTTTATTTCGTTCTATTTCTTTGTTGAAGGTGTTGGACACGATCTCTTCCCTCACACATTTTTAATTTACAACAATCCTGAGAGGTAGGTTAGGCTGAGAGGTTGTAATTGGCTCAAGGCAACCGATGTAGATGTGTCTATGAATTCTATGTGTGTGGCGAGATCCAACACGGGAGAAACTTCCTGATGGAGAATAGTATGTCCCAGTTTTCATCAGGTAAATGTCGGAGGGTATGCAAGTATCAATCCATGGGGAACTCAAATTGCTCTTTGCTCTGATTCAGCTTTAAAGAGCAGGTTTTCTCAGAGAAAGCTCAGGACAAACAAAAACAAACAAACAAACAAACCCAAAAAACAACACTTGGACATGAAGTGTTAAATCACAGACCTTTGTCTGGAAAGAGTGAGGCAAAGGGTAAGCCCAGAATGCCTTTTTCTCTACCGTGGAGCTAAATTATCACTAAGAACCATTCCAGATAATGTCCTGAGAGTATTATGAAAATAAACAGCACAGGAAAAAGATTTTCTCTTTACATAAGCAATGTCTATAACATCTGTTGTGTTTGCATTAGTCTTATCAAGAAGGTGAACTGATTAACTTGACCAGTTAACAGTAATATCACAGAGAGTGATATCATTTCTCTAATGCACTGTGAAACCACATCAGGATAAAAGAAGCTGGCAACTTCTAGTAATTCCTTGTAAAATGAAGCAATATTGAATGTGCCTGGAGTGTATTGATAAACTGTTCCAAACAAATGATTCCAGTGGTCTTGATCTTTAGGGACCAATTTTCATCAGAGCACATTAGCAAATCACAATCACAAGTAGGAATGAGGAGGTAGCACAGCAAAAAGACTAAGAAATAGAGCTGTATGGCTCTAGGTTTGTTGGGGTTTGGTACTTTGGTTAAAAGGAAAAAGGAGAAATCCCTGGATGCCTAGAGCAAGGTTTGGGGCAAACATTCTTGGGTGAGAGAACCCAGCAAAGATCTAAAATCACTGAACATGCAGCAAAGTGTGGAAATATAGGCTGCTAGACTTTTAAAATAGGGGTGCAGGTGGCGCTGTGGGTTAAACCACAGAGCCTAGGACTTGCCGATCGGAAGGTTGGCGGTTCGAATCCCCGCGACGGGGTGAACTCCCGTTGCTTGGTCCCTACTCCTGCCAACCTAGCAGTTCGAAAGCACGTCAAAGTGCAAGTAGATAAATAGATACCTCCCCGGCAGGAAGGTAAACGGCGTTTCCGTGCGCTGTTCTGGTTTACCAGAAGCGTCTTAGTCATGTTGGCCACATGACCGGGAAGCTGTACGCTGGCTCCCTCGGCCAATAAAGCGAGATGAGTGCCGCAACCTCAGAGTCGTCCGTGACTGGACCTACCGGTAATGGTCAGGAGTCCCTTTACCCTTTACCTTTTTGACTTTTAAAATATCTCCTTCTAAGTCTTTTCCAAAATTTCCCACTTTCCTTAGCATAGAAAGATACAGCGACGCGGACTTATAAAAAATATTGGGGGGGCCCGGGAAAGCTCATGAATAATAAATAAGCTCATGAATATGCAAATAAAGTGGCGCCGCCTCCTCGTGAGCGAATAGGGGAGAGCGTGCTGCGCCTATTAATCAGCTCCAAAGGAAATTGGGTGGAGCTTTTGCTCGGGAGGGAGGGCAGGAGGCATGCAGCCCGCCCCCCCTGTGCATTTTGGGCTGGGGGAGGGGCGGCGATGGCGCTCTGCTGGAGGGGCGCCGGAGATTATTGGGGGGGCGGAGCCCCCCCAAACGAATTTTTGAGGGGGCTCGGGCCCCCTCAAGCCCCATGGAGTCGGCGCCTATGGAAAGATAGTACACTTTTGGTAAGTTAAAAATTGTTTACTTACAAACTCTTCAAAGGTCAGATTCACGTGCTTTTCTATACAGCAGCAAGAAAAAATAGGCAGCACAACTTAGTTTCAAAAATGGTTTGCCTAAGATCACATTTCCATTTCTGAGGCCCTGCTTCTAAGGTACATGTAAGTTGTATACTGATGCAGGAGCTGTTTGGTCATCAAAATCTGAAAGAGCATCAGAAGAGTGGTTTGACTGGCCTAAGTGCCTATGGTACATCCTGTTATCTCCCATATCAAAGACCACAAAGAGTCCTGTTTCCATTGAGAATCGAGACACGGCAGAGGCTGTAGTGTCTTTTGAGAAATATGGTTTAATTACACATATTTACACCTACGTGTAGATGAAGGGGCTACAGATCTTACAGCATTGTCATTCTAGGGTTTTCATATTTTGAAGAGCAAAAAAGAGGACACATTTGACAACTTCTACTTTTAACTATGGATCGCTCTGCCTATGGAAAAGAGGTCATGTCCTGGAAAAAGAGGACATATTCTTCATAGCAACCCAGCATTGCAGACAGAGCTACCCTAAGCACCATCCCTTCGTTCCTGCTTCCCAGTCAGCAATACTGGCTGCAACCCTGCAGCCCCCACAAGATCTCCATTTTTTCTCTTCCTTCCCAGAACACCCTGTCAAATGCAACACCTCCCCTTTCATGTCATTGCCCCCTTCTTCTTCCATTTTCCTGTATGGCATCAGGGCCCTCCCTGTCACCTTGACACCCCCTGTTTTGCAGAGACGCAAACACCTTATTTGATATGTAGCTGCCTGGCCATGGGTTTATCATGGCTTCTATTCAACCAGCCCAGCCAGGCTAGTTTGCATAGGCCAAACCCAGGAATTTCCATGTTTGGCACAGTTCAGGGGAACTGCTGCAGTCCTATACCTCCCCTTCAGTATCCCAATATAATCTAAATCCTGAGGGGCAGATGGGGCTCATCAACCATGGAAGGTAGCCCATCTAGGAGAAGGGAAACCCTGATCCTAAATCTCTGCTGCCTTGCAGGATATCTTCAGGAGAAGAAAAGACTAAGGAGTAAAGTCTACACCAGGGGTCAGCAACCTTTTTCAGTCCACCGTCCCTCAGACCTTGTGGGGGGCCAGACTATATTTTGGGGGGGGGGAATTATGAACGAATTCCTATGCCCCACAAATAACCCAGAGATGCATTTTAAATAAAAGCACACCTTCTACTCATGTGAAAACACCAGGCAGGCCCCACAAACAACCCAGAGATGCATTTTAAATAAAAGGACACATTCTACTCATGTAAGAACATGCTGATTGCTGGACCGTCCGCGGGCTGGATTGAGAAGGCGATTGGGCTGGATCCGGCCCTTGGGCCTTAGTTTGCCTACCCCTGCTCTACAAAAATTCAGAGTGGAGGCCTTAAAATGGTTGGATGGCACTTTGTACGCCTCCTTCCAGCAATTCCTGCAGCCAAGCTGGTGCCAAACATATTGTTCTACTTTCCTTTGGATCCTATCAGCAAGGCTGAGAGGGGTCAGGACCTCCATGCACACTGCCCAGGCTTGCACCCCGGAAATATCACTTCAGTTCCGCTAATGTAGCGGTTGACGTCACCCCACAGAGGTGCACCCCAATGTCTCTTGAGACAGACGGATGCCAACAAATCTAAATTGTACCATTTATTAATTCCTAACATCCCCATGCCAACTCTGGTTCCCTGGCTATTGCACACTGAATGTCTCCTCCGAAGTAAGTCCCTTTGAGTTCAACGGGCCTTCACAGCCTTTAGCCTGTTTGAGTTTGGTAATCTGCATAGTAATTGCTATTCTTTATTCATCATGGTGTAAAGGCCACCTTGACTGTCCCATAGAAAGGGAGGGGAGAAATTTTTGGAAATAATTAAATAAGAAAAAGGGGAAAGCACATGAAGGGCACTTCTGTAGATGTTTCTCCTATATCGGAACCTGCTTATCTCCATCCAATGCATAAGATTTACTTTACTGCTGGTCTCCATGGATACTACAAAGGACAGAGGTCATAGCTTTGCAAAGCATTTCCTGAGGTAATTGCTCAATTTTCATAGCTCACTAGAAACCTTTGGTGAGCAGGGAGGTTACGTCCCCTTGGGCTATTCATCATGGATATTTTCCAACTCATTCATTTTAAAATGACCTGAGCAAGGACTTTGTAAATGAGAATCTATCACATCTTCTAAAGCATTGATAAGGGGGAAAGAGACGAAAAAAGTATGAGAACCTGGGGGTGGGTGAGTGAGGCTGTTTGTGGACAGAGCCGGACCACACATTCCACCCGTCACCCCAAAAATAGCCACGGTGTAATCCACACCATACATGTATGGCTTCCCCAAAGGATCTTGGGACCTGTAGTTTAAGTGTGCGGAGAGTTGGTAGGACACCCCTCGCGGAGCTGCAATTCCCAGCACCCATAGCAAACTACAGTTTCCAGGAGTCTTTAGAAGACACTGTGTCTGTTGAAGTGGTATAAGAGTACTTTCAATCTACGGGGCAGATTTGTCCCATTGTGTAAACCAGGCTCAGACTTTAGTCAATTCTGAAGTGGTCCTTAAAGGCAGATAGAAAAGGGATTGTAGCAGTTCTGGGCATGTTTCTCCATCGGTTGTCTATATTTGCTTGTTTTTATTTTCATGTGTTCCATTACTTGTGTTTTATGGCCTTTAAAAAGCTGTTTTATGGCCTTTAAAAAGCTGTATTAGTTGCAGCAAGCAACTAATAAGTTATTGTCGCCATTTTTTCCTTCACCAGCTAATTATATTTCTCTTTTACCAGCTCGTTTCCTCTGCTGCACCCTTCTCGAAAGGAAAATAATCCACTAAAGGAATGATAAGGAAAGCATGGCAGAAGCAATGGATGGTGAAAGGCTGCTTTTCATGTTATGACCATAATGTGTACAGTCAAACCTCAGTTCCTAAACTCCTCCTTTACCATACATTTTGGCTCCCGAATGCTGAAAACGCAGAAGTGTTCCGGTTTTTGAACATTTTTTGGAAGCCGAATGACCGACACAGCTTCCAATTGAGTGTAGGAAGCTCCTGCAGCCAATTGGAAACTGCACCTCGGTTGTCGAACATTTCGGAAGCCGAATGGGCTTCCAGAACGAATTAAATTCTACAACCGAGGTTTGACTGTACACAATTATTATTATTATCATTATTATTCTTCTTCTTATTATTATTATTATTAATTGAATTTATATACTGCCCTATACCCAGAGGTCTCAGCCCTTGGCAAGCAAATAAAAAGCCAAAAGAGATAACTTCATGAATTTCTTTAGCTAAATGTGTGGCAGACGTGCCGGGTGAATATGTCAAATGTACAAAGAAGGAAAAATTCTGTAGCCTGACGCTTTTTCTCTCAGCCAACACAATTCCTAACTGTCAAAAGCTGAGGGCTTTTTCTAAGTTTCCTAAGCTTTCTGACTGCACTAGGACATTCAGAGTATGGTTGATGTATCCATTGCTGATGGGAACTCCTTTATTCCACTCGGTTGGGGAGCTCTGGGTGAGGGCTGGCAGGGACAGAGAGAAACTCTCTTGGTCTGGGTTTTTCCAAGTTTTGGGCTGTGTACACATTTCCATTTACTCTGGCTCTTGGGGCCAGCCCAGCCATGAGGCAAGGTGAGGCGACTGCCTCAAGCGGCAGGATCCACAGGGGCAACAGATCTCGGTGTTAATATTTCCCCCATCAAAACGGCCTCCATCTGATTTAGAAACATAAGCCACATCCACTTAACATTTAAGCTGAGATGTGGACATTTGAGACTGTTGCTGCACATGCGCAGATGACAGTGCATGCGCAAATGACAGATTCATGAACGAGAGCATGGGAGATTGCAGGGGCAGGCAAGTGAAATGGATAATGTGCACCTGGTGAATATATTCCCACTCCACCTCTCTGATGTGTACATCAGTGTGCAAATGCACATTGCGGCAGGAATGACCTCGTTGTGTTGTAAACCGCGAATGCGTCCGCAGACTGTTTCTGAACCTTTCTTTGGGAGTTTTCCAAGCACGCTAGAAATGGCTCGGCCCCTTTCTGAAGTGTGACTGGCAGGTTTTGCCCATCGTTAGTGTTAAATATCGCAAAATTAACAAATGCAACTGCTATGTCTAGCGTGGCTGCAGATCTAGTTCAAAAGGGAAGCGCCGGATGAGGAGCGGATCACATTTCCCTGTGGTCCATGTGGAGTCAGCACCATGGGGTCCTGCCTCTGAGTAGCTCCCCCAGCACTTTGATGTCCAGAGGCAGCACAGGTGCCTTTGATGTCTGTTGCAGATGCAGGTTTGAAAGCCCTGCTGGGGAGGAGGGAAGAATCTATTTGAACTTATTCTGTTAAAACAAATTACATAATTACTCTGAAATGGTGTGAGGTCTTTTCAATTTCCACTTTGATCTTGGTGTTCCACCCACCCCCACCCCCAATTCCATCTCACACAGTTTTACCATCATCTTCATAAACCTAAGAAAGGACACTTATTGCTACTCCTTACACAGGTATCTGTCTGAACATCTGTCTATCTATTCCTCTCTTTTTTTCTACTGCTGAACAGAGACGTTCACAAACAGGAGTGAAAGACTGAGATTTGTTCATAGGCAAGGAATTAAACGATCCCTCTCAAAACGCTCTCAATTTCAAACACATGCATTCACTCCTGGATAGTGCAATTGCTCCTTTAGAAATGTTTTTTGAGGAAAATATGTTCAATCAAAGGTGTGATTACACACACACACACACACACACACACATATATATATATATAGAGAGAGAGAGAACCTTGACAGTTTGCTTATCATTTTGGGGGGGTGGGGGTGAGTTCTGAAGCTCTCAGTCATAGTCAGGCAGATTGAATTTTAACAACATGACAAACATATCCATTTGTTGATTTCAACTTGGGTGCTATCCATCGTCAATTAGCGTGCTATAAATGTGGCAAGGCTCCAGAGTTATGATACATCATAGCAGTTGGATAAAATGTTTGTCACTGATGAATTGGGGGAAATAGTGTCTGCTGCAGATTATTGCAGTGGGTGGGGTGGGGACTTAGCCAACTAGATGAGGGAATCATATGTAAAGAAACAAAGACTACTGAGAGAGCCATTGCGGGGGGGGGGGGGGTATGTGAGTGGGGCAATATGTAACCATACAACAGAACTGGTGCAATGAATCACTGCATATTTGGAACAGGTATTTAGAGGTCTTTAAACCCAGTAACTGGGATGTGGGTGATGCTGTGGGTTAAACCACAGAGCCTAGGACTTGCTGATCAGAAGGTCGGCGGTTTGAATCCCCACGACGGGGTGAGCTCCTGTTGCTCGGTCCCTGCTCCTGCCAACCTAGCAGTTCGAAAGCACGTCAAAGTGCAAGTAGATAAATAGGTACTGCTGCAGCGGGAAGGTAAACGGCGTTTCCGTGCGCTGCTCTGGTTCGCCAGAAGCGGCTTAGTCATGCTGGCCACATGACCCGGAAGCTGTATGCCGGCTCCCTCGACCAATAAAGCGAGATGAGAGCTGCAACCCCAGAGTCGGCCATGACTGGACCTAATGGTCAGGGGTCCCTTTACCTTTACCTTTATACCCAGCAAACATGCTGTTTTCTCATATGTTTTCCCCTTGCCCAGATTATGCAGAGCTTTGGGCTGGGCTGTCACCAATATGCTGATGACACTCAGCTCTATCTGCTGATGGATGGCCACACCGACTTGGCCCCGAACACACTGACCAGATGCTTGGAAGCTGTGGCTGGATGGTTTCGTGGGAGCCGATTGAAACTAAATCCTTCGAAGACAGAGGTCCTATGGCTGGGTCGGGATGGCATGGGGATGAGGGACCAACTCCCTTCTCTTGCGGGGGCCCAATTAGTGCCATTGCCTTCCGTTAAGAGTTTGGGTGTAATCATTGACGCCTCCCTTTCCATGGAGGCGCAAGTTACAGCAACAGCCAAGGCGACATTTTTCCACCTTCGCCGCATCAAGCAGTTGGTCCCTTACCTTCCCCGCCCCGACCTGGCCACAGTGATCCATGCGACGGTCACCTCCAGGCTTGACTACTGTAATTCGCTCTATGCGGGGCTGCCCTTGAAGCTGTCCCAGAAACTCCAGAGGGTGCAGAATGCTGCAGCGAGGCTCCTCACGGGGTCTCTGCCATGGGAGCATATTCACCCAGTGCTTTTCAAGCTGCACTGGCTCCCGGTGGAGTACAGGGTCAGATTTAAGGTGCTGCTTTTGACCTTTAAAGCCCTTCACGGCCTATGACCCTCGTACCTACGGGACCGCCTCTCCTGGTATGCCCCACGGAGAGCCTCAAGGTCCATAAATAACAACACCCTTGTGGTCCCAGGCCCTAAGGAAGTTAGATTGGCTTCAACCAGAGCCAGGGCCTTTTCAACTCTGGCTCCAGCCTGGTGGAACGCTCTGCCTCATGAGACCAGGGCCCTGCAGGATCCGATTTCTTTCCGCAGGGCCTGTAAGACAGAGTTGTTCCGCCTGGCCTTTGGCTTGGAACCAATTTGATTCCCTCCCTCCCCCTCCCTTTCTTTTTTCTTTTCCTTCTCCTCCTGCGATGCGGCTACATTTTAATATTTTAATGTTCCATTATTTTAATGTTGTTTTTTATTTTTGTTTTTAAGTTGTAATCATTCATCTTGTTTTTATTATTGCTTGTAAGCCACTCTGAGCCCGGCCTTGGCTGGGGAGGGTGGGGTATAAATAAATAAAAATTATTATTATTATTATTATTATTATTATTATTATTATTATTATTATATACTATATACAGTTTCAGGCTCCCCTACAAAAGAAGGGGACTGCTGGATCACACAAGAGGTCCATCTACTCCAGCATCTTTGATTGTCACAACCACCAACCAACAGGAAGCCTGACAAGCAGAGAACGGAGGTGATGGTCTTCTCTTTCTGCTTTGGCACCAGCATCTCTTGTTGAGGAGCTTCTATGTGGTCTTCCCTTGCAACCTGGTTGTGCTAGGGCTGTGGATTTGCTCAGTAGCTTTTCAGGATCCAGGGCAGCAGCAGGGCCGACTTCTGTTGGCGTGGCATGGAGCGCCACTTGCTATATTGGAGTCACAGGAACAAGGTCTAGTGGGAAACTGTTTTATAGAACATTTTGGCCTAATGCAACCTTCCTGTTGCTTTTTGTCCAAGAAGCAGGCAGCCTTGAAAAGCAGAAGCAACAGCTGCAGCAAGTCATGCAAAGGCTATCTGTCACCATCATCAGAAATGCGAGCCTTGGACGCGTCCCTGGAAGTTCAGCAGTAACAACAAAAACTCAGTTTGAAAACTGATTTTTGAACAGTCAGAGTGTTATATGGTATTGGATCAGTAGTCCAGTCGGTTGCTGCCTCCTGCAACCTAAACTGTCAAGCAGAATTTTGCCTCATCGTCTAAGAAAGCTAATGAGAATTGCAGTCCAGCAACATTCTTTTTTTTAAAATAATATTTATTACTTTTAAAGATTACAGAAAAGGAAAAGGAAAGGAAAAAAGACAAAAGAGAAAAAACAAAAAAAGAAACAATACAATACAATATATAAACAATACAAAACAGAACCTAAACACATTAAACTAAACACATTAAACTAAGCTAAACAAAACCCTAACCCACCCTAACCCTAAACAAAACAAAACAAAAACCATTTAAAAACATACATCACACCTTTTCCATACTCTATCTTTCATTCCCTTGTTTCCTCGACTTCCTCTCACCTCCCTTTTTGTATTCCACTTCTATTAATTGTTTCAGCAAATCCTTTCTATCTTTCTCTATTTTCTATCATATTATAAACATCTTAACATATTTTTTAACCTTATTTTTCATTAAGACTAAAATGCTTATATATGCTTAACTCCTTATAACATTTCTGCTAAGGCCATAAAATTTCTTTCCACCATTTTTCTATCACTCATTAATTTACAGTATTTCTATATATAAACTTTAAATTTTCCAATCTTCTTCCACCATCTCCTCTCCCTGGTTTTGGATTCTGCCAGTCCTTTCCGTCAATTCCATATAGTCCATCAACCTGGAGATCTTATGTCCGAGGCTCTTAACTCTTTTCCAGGTCCCTTCTGCAGGTCTTCTTCATATTCTTTAATGCCAAAGAGCAGATCTTGGGAAGACTCCAACCTAACAATGCTTTTATTCCTTCTGGACAGGTCAGCCAAATTTCCATAGTTGAAACTAAGGTCTATAAGGTGTTTCATGACAGGTTTCAAAATTCCTCCAAATCCAAAGGCCCCCAGAACTCCAATCTCCTCCAGACCCAAGTCCATGTCCCAAAAGTCAGCTAATCCCTGCATAAAGGGATCTTTCCAACTTTCCTTCTTCCGTTCAAGCCGGAATCCGATCCTCAAAATCTGGCTTTTTCTAGATTCAATCATAGAAGGCCTCAACTTGTAGGCCTCAATTTGCTTCTGTAAGACTGAGGATCCCGCTTGTATTACTTTAGGTTCAACAACCACAGCTTTCTCTTTCTCCTCCACAATTTGTCCTGCCAAAGTAGATTCCTGTTCCAAGTCCTGAATTATTTCTGTATTGGTGCTCACTTTTTGTCTCCAATTAGTCACTTTTTGTTCCAAGTTGTCAATTTTAAAAGACATGTCATCCGTCTTCTTATGAAGCTGTTCCAGCGAATAGCTTATCTTACATAATACTGTCACAATGGCTTCTCCTGTCAACATTTTAAATGGTCCAAGGTCAATCTCTGGTTCTCACAATTTCTTATCTTGCAGCTGGCGATTCCCCAGTTACACTCCTGTAACAGTTTCAAAAGCTCCCTCTAGAGGGAAACAGTCTCCTCTTGTATCAATCCTTTCAAACACAACTCTAGCCATAAAGATAGTTTCAATTTTCAGTTACTTTTCCTCCTTTTTAAACGCAGAAGAAGACAATGGAAACAGTATCTTTCTCTTATTTAACTAGCTGTCAAAAACGTTCTGTTCTCAGTCAATGAACTCTCCCAAAACTTCACTCTTTCTGGCAGCCCTTTTCCAGGTTCAGAGCAGTGGTAATTTGGTTTTTCACTCTCTCCTGCAGGCTCGCTAAGTCCAAAATTTCCCCCCTCTTCTCCTGCTTCCAAGGGGGGTTTTGTAGTTTTAACCGATGGAAATTTAATCCTTTGCCAAAAGCTTTCAAAGACTTTAGCTTGTAACATATTTGCTTCAATCTATTTACAAAAGAGGAAGGCGGACTTCCTGTTTAAGACCTTCCCGTTTCGGTGCCAAATTAAGGTATTTAAAGATCCAATTTTCCGTTCTACTCGCGGGTAGTTGTTTAAAATCCAATTGTCCATAGGAAAAAGTCAGCGCTCTCCGGCAACAGCAATGCGGCTTCACTCCGTGAAAGAAGCAGTCAATTCGAAGCACCGCACCACTCACCCCACGTCGCTCCGGATCTCCAAAACAGGGTTTCCCTGCGAGTAGGGGAGGCGCAGAAGGTGCCAGCCAAATCCCAAGTTCACAAGCTTCTCCCGCTTGTGATTTCAGTGGGTCTCCGCCTTCGCCGTGGTGGTCAGACCCTGCTTTCCGCGGAGCGAGGAGCTCCGCCATTGCCGGAGGCGCCAACCCGGAAGTCCCCAGCAACATTCAGTTTAAGGCTGTGGTGTAGAGTTTGGGGCAGCTAGCATACATTGCGTGGCAAGTTTCCACCCCCTCCCCCAGTGGAAATAAAGACACATGACACAATTATTAAGGTTAATGGGCTAAATAAGGCCACAACTTTATTGGTTACAGGTGATGAGTGGTATTGGCTTAGGCATTGGTCCTAACCGACTATATCCGACTTCAGCCCATCCACTGAAGTCCAGGAAGGGTTAACCACCAGGAGGGGGAGTCCTGCTGATGCACATCAACTAGGAACTCCCCCGGGGTCACCGATAGGGGGCGTGCCTTAGGCCCTCACCTCCATAGGCTTCGGACAGGGCCAACCCACCCCCCCCCGGTATCCTTTATCGGACTACCCTTCAATATGTGGTGCAGGTGATGGCGCTTCCTCCCCTCTTCCATCTACATAACAATACCAATGCCTAACCGCCAATACCAAGAAAGTTGTGGCAATTTGCTACGAGGTAGGAGAAAACCAAGTGGCTGGTGCCAATTTGCCAAGTGGAAAAATTCCTACCAGGCCCGTCAACGGCGACCAACCAAGGTCCATAGCAAGGTCAAGGAACAAAAACCTTAAAGTGCAGGAGGGTGGGAAACAGGATCAGCTGGTTGGCAGGGCTTAGCTGCAGCTGCCGCGCGCATGGTGGGGCCGTGACGCCCGCAATCCCACCTCCTCTGCAGGGCGGAAGTGGCTTAACTCCAATCTCTGAGCAGTGTGAGATTCCAGGGGTTCACAGCATTTACCCCCCAAGAAGGTCTTGCTTCTCCCATAGCCACAGCCTTTGATTCCGGCAGAAATCAAGTATGTCTCTCAGTGCTTGCTGACAGCCTGCATTTTGTCCTTCTGACTGCCAGTCAGTTGCCCTCTGGTCATTACCAAGAAGCTAGTCTGGCTGTTCCAACAATTGAATCTGTGCTGGATCCAGGAATCAGAAGGAACCGAGACGTAAATCCTGCTCCTACCCACCTCAAACCCACCACAATTCCATGGCCTTGAAATTCTAGAATTCTTGACTGGTGGACAAACAACAGAAATAGAAGAAAATGCTAAAATTTAAAGGCTAAAATAGTAGCCAATTCGTGCTGAGCCAGGGCGGCACCTGTGGCCTGGTGTGCAAATGTTTCTCCTTCAGGGTGTGTGGAGCAGCTCTTCCATTGACATGAATGGGGAGCTGACCGAGTCAAATGTCTTGATGCTATTTAGGCATTTGTTTTAGTTATCTATATGCAAACATGTGGGGTGGGGAGCAGGAGAGCATTGCTCCCCACATGATTTAGAACTGTAATCCAGTATTTGTTGAGGGATGATACTCCTGAAACTACCAAGATTGTCACAGGGTACTTAGCCGAGATCTTTAAAGCTAAATCTAAAGTTGCCTGATTTATTCAATGGCGGCTATCTAGTCTTTTATATATTATGCATTTGGATGACTTTGACTTATTTTATTATTTTAGTGTTTTAACTTATGCCAATAAAGGCTAGTAGAAGTAGAAGTGATTTAGAACTATACATAGAGTTCTAAAGCACATTATTATTATTATTATTATTATTATTATTATTATTATTATTAAATTTAGTCACAAAAGTGACTAGCCTCCATTAGCACAGGAAACAACCACTTTCTGTTTGTTTTTGACCACTTTACATTTGGTTTCTAAAGTCGAACGATGCAGTTATATCTGTGTTTCAATCAATCAATAAACTTTATTTGCGTAGCCGACAGGCCATAGCATCAAAGGACAAACATCAACAAAAATACATTACAAATATAGTTACCATAAGATCTTATGACCTATTAAAACCCTAGGTAGAAGCTGGATTATCATTCATCAATGACCCTCTGTCCCATGGGCGGTGGCCTTTTCTCTGGAAGATTGTTCTAGGTTGTTCTAGGTCAGTTAAGTAAATAGACCAGCCAAATTGAAAAATTATAAATATAAATATAACCTCGGAGGGATGGTCAGGACAGGGAGAAAGATAATAATAACCAGATGCAGATAAATTAATAATCTCAGTACTTAAAACTTGGCATAGGTAATAAAATAAAAATAATATAACATAATGCTAATAATAATAACATCCTAGGCGAGGAATCCGGGTGACGACACTGATGTCATTCAGATAGCAGCTCTCAATCTCATTGCTCTCTCGATCAATTTGGCAACCTTCTCTGTTGTCAAGCTGTTCTGTGTTTGAATCGGCTGATATTCAACATTAGTCATAGAGTAGACACACTTCAATGGGGCCACTACAAGTACAGTCGAACCTCGGGTTACGTTACCCTCAGGTAACGTAAACTTCAGGTTGAGAAAGCGGTAAACCTGGAAGTGTTTCGCCGCTTGCGCATGCGCAGAAGTGGTCTCTCCAGTTGCGGAAACTTCAGGATAAGGCCGGACCTCTGGAATGGATCCCGTTTGCAACCAGAGGTGCCGCTGTATGACTAGCATTGGCTATTGCCCATTGGTTTTCCTTTATGCAGTGTTTAGACGTAAAAAGATAGTATCTTCGGTTGCTCCCTTGTTAGACGAGCATTTTCTTACAGTGGGACCTGCAGAAGCGAAGGCATGCGCTTAAGACTCCTTAGTTGTTGCTGCTCTTTCCAAACACCCCTTCCCCTTTCTGTTTCCTAGCCCTGCCTTGTAATTCAGCTTAATGCTTGCCAATCAGTCACAGTCCTTTGCCCTGTGCCACTTTCATGCCATTGGACGGCTGTTGTGGGAGCTGCCCAATGGAGTGCCACTAATGAGACAGCTGAAAAGAGCAGCCAGGGATTTGCAGTCCCTGGATTAGAGTCAAGGCCAGTGGAAGAAATGGAGAAGCTGCAATGGCTGAACAACTGCCAGCAAACAGGAATCCTATTATCCCACTGAAAGAGGACATTCATTACCATCTATTGTAACATAATTTGGGTTCCATCAAGCTGTCTCTCCCTCTCCTTAGTTTTATAATTCATAATCTAAGAACAGGCCAATGAACACACAAATACTGTGAGGCCATTTTGCCCCAGGTGAGAAAGAGCCATGTTAGAAATGAAAGAGGAAAGGAACTCCAGGAGACAAGGCTAATACCTTGCCACTTAGTGTTTGGGCACATTTTGTGTGTGTACAATATCTCAGTATCTCTCTGTTGCATGCCCATTAAGAGAATATAAAACAAAAGTTGTTATTTGTCTGTTCAAAAAAAGAAAGAAAACCCCAATTATTTCATGTCTGGAAGAATATCTGACATGGTTCACCACCGGGTAAATTCACCCAAGAGCAGTTGTTGTGTTTTCCTCGTCTCTCTCTTGATATAACAAAAATGAGCAGCCCCAGGGCATTTATGTGTGGCTGTGAGCTCCCATATTCCTGGGGGAATGAAAGTTTCATCGGAAAAGGCAAGATTCCAGCTCTCATGGCTGTGGTTTAATGAGGACCTGATGGAAAGTTGGAAAAACAAAGAAGGTTGCTGTGTGACCAGAAAAAAAGATGGCCTAGCTGGGTTAGTGGTGGTCATTTTTGCTCTCAAAAAACAAGAGGTGAGACTGCTTTTCTATCATAAAAAATATTTTGGTGCACAACTGATGTGCATTTTCTGCTGGGTTCCTCCAAACTACCAGGCCTCTTTGCGCATCCAACCACAACCATTGGGCTACATGCTTTGAGCCACAGGGCTTCATTCTCCAGGCCTTGCCAAGCTGTCAGAATTCTTGCTTTGAAGGGCTGGCAGTGGGAACCCAATGATGCTTTGCAACTTGCAGAATTTGCATCCGTGAGAAAAGAATGGCTTTTCCCTCAAGTATTTTAGACTTCTTTTGTTTGATGTATTAGAGATTATAATTACTTTGATTTACAGAGACTGGTAGCCAAAGAATATGTCCGTTACTTATTTCAGACAGGCAATCATTCTGTCTGCAAGTTATTGGGGAAGCTATATCCATAGAATATCTACCTAGATGCATCCCATGAGCCCAGTAGTGAGATTTTAAGACTAAAGAAAAGTACACACTCATTTCTAAGGGCAATAGCCAACTAGTTAGAGTAAATCCATTGACATGTATTGACCTTAAGTTACGTGAGGTTGTATAAAGCATTTATTTGTAACATAATGTAGACATTTAGGCAGAACCATTCACTAATAATGTCTATTATTATTTTTTGTGTAGAAGTTAATTTGTAAGTGCCTGAGCTTTTCTTTTAAACAGCTATGTTTTTCATGCTGTGATTAATTATTCAAGATAATTAAGGAAAGGAAAGGAAACTAAACTGAGAATTACAAAAAAAGTCAGATATGTATACTATGTATGTATACAGGTATACAGGTATGTATACAGGCATGTATACTATGTACACACGCACACACTTTAAGTATTAGTTTCTTTTATCTGCACTATATGGTATGTCAAGATTTATATCTTTGATGGAAAAAGAGAAACTTTCAGTTTTTTCTTCTTGTTCAGTTAATAATAATCTCTGCACCTTTTGTTCCCTGCTTTATATAAGCAGCCTTGGAAAGCTGCACAACAGTGGAGAATGGGATGTGAAATCTGAATTTGAAATACTACATCGTTAATGACGTTCTGCTTTTATCTGCCTTCGAAAATTTGATGTTATTACCAACTAACCTCCAGCTGGAAAAAGGAAAAACAACCATTGCTTACATAAGAAGAATGAATTGGCCTCCAAGTCAGATCTTTCCTATCACAAGACTGAAGGGAAATGATTCTCTAGCAAAAAACAAGTTGGTCTGCTTCATCGACAGAGGGTGGTCTTAACAAGTCAATCAGTATCGTTTACCTTTACTGAATTGAGTTTAAATCCTGATTAGGTCACGGTGCAAAAGTATTTAATAATAGTTAAGTGCAGCTGGTAGAAAAACCTGTCCACAAATGATGTACATGGTGAACGTAAGACTGGCAGTTCAGAGAAACAGAAATGGACAGATTCAACCCTTATCACATGCAAGCATGTTCATGTCAAATGAAGCAATCCTTCAGGTGCCCAGATCTCAAAGGCTTGAAATGAGCCAGCCATTAACTTAGGCTGCAGTCCTACACACATTTATTAATGTGGGTTAAACCACAGAGCCTAGGACTTGCCGATGAGCAGGTCGGCGGTTCGGATCCCCGCGACGGGGTGAGCTCCCGTTGCTCGGTCCCTGCTCCTGCCAACCTAGCAGTTTGAAAGCATATCAAAGTGCAAGTAGATAAATAGGTACCACTCTGGCGGGAAGGTAAACTTCATTTTCATGCGCTGCTCTGGTTTGCCAGAAGCAGCTTAGTCATGATGGCCACATGACCCAGAAGCTGTATGCTGGCTCCCTCGGCCAATAAAGCGAGATGAATGCCGCAACCCCAGAGTCGGTCATGACTGGACCTAATGGTCAGGGGTCCCTTTACCTTTAAGCCCCTGTGAGCACAGTGGAACTCACTTCTGACTAAGTAAGTATTGTGCTGTACATTTAAGACCTGTCTGTCATTGAAATTCTACTCAATATTGATCCAGAGTAGATTCCAATGTATAATTAGCAGAGTAAAAACTTAAACACATTGCAGGATTCCCAAAAAATAGACCAGAGGCAATTGTATTTCATCCAGCAGAGCTTTACTGAAGGCAAATGAGCATAATGGTTACAAATTCAATACATTCAGGATTGGCACTGTCCATAAGAAATCCAGTTGCAACAGACTTAACCTAAACTTACAATAACTTATAATAAGTCTAAACCTTAACACTAAGCGTACTATGTACAGAACACCACACCAGGAGGAAAAGAAAAAGTGAAAGCCAGGCTCCTTCTGGCCTTACTATTATAGTCAGTATGACCTTGACAGAAGAGATAACAGAACCAGTTTAAGCCAGCTGTACTCAGCTTCTCTGAAGGAATAACCCAAACATCATGAACCTTCTGCTTCTTTCTTTCACACAGAGAAGCTTCCAGAACCCTCTTGAATTACCATAATTGGAATAGAAAAGATCTCTACATATTAGATCAATACTTTCTGCACTATGAAATGCAAACTGACACTGTCAACAGCTGAGCTGCTGCACTAGAAGAAGAGAAGAAGAGTTTGGATTTGATATCCCGCCTTTCACTCCCTTTAAGGAGTCTCAAAGCGGCTAACATTCTCCTTTCCCTTCCTCCCCCACAACAAACACTCTGTGAGGTGAGTGGGGCTGAGAGACTTCAGAGAAGTATGACTGGCCCAAGGCCACCCAGCAGCTGCATGTGGAGGAGCGGAGACGCGAACCCGGTTACCCAGATTACGTGACTACCGCTCCTAACCACTACACCCCACTGGCTCTGCAGTTTCTGGGCAGTTTTCCATTCATATCTTCTGTGTAGCATCTAGTTTTGCCCTGATGCTAGTCTTGTATGTAGAGGGGGCTTTGGATGACAAGGAGTCATCAAGCATCTGATATCCCACACACAGAGTGACGTAATACAATCCAGCAACAGATGTGATTCTACTGTGGAGTTTAGCTCTCAATTCAATGCCAAGTTCTTTACTGACTTCCTCGAACTTTGATGTGAGGCTCGACATAGAATTCCAATTTTCTTTCCAGATCCAAGAAAGAATTTATTTCCATGGACTACTTAAAATGGAGTGAGACACAATTCACCCGCCTGTTCTGATTGACGGCGATGTTAAAATCTCCATGTTGGGCCAAAAGGATGAAATATTGCAGAAAAAAAGAGCTCCACTGTAAAATGCTCTACAGTCAAACGTTTGGGGCCACTCGCTAGCATTACCATTTTTGCCTCGTTTGCAACCAGACTTGGGGAAATTTAGTGCTTTAATGTCTTGCAAAAGTATTTCATGCTTAACAAGCACTGGAGTCATAGGTTAATGGTGTTGCATCCAAAAGGTTACAACTATTATTACAATGGTGAAACTTCTGTAATGCCAAAAGAGTTATAGGAACCGTACAGAACCCGGAATAGGACACAGTCCTCACAAGGAGGCCGTGATCTTACTTAAGGATGCAAGTGCAAGATTCAGATTCTGCAGGGCCTCCTATATCTTTAAGGGTGGCGTAGAAGAAAGAATTATACAAGGTGCAGTATTGTGCAGGTGCCTGTGCAGTATTGTGATGTGGGAAAGCTGCACTTGGGGAAATTCTACCTCTTGCGCAACTCTTAAAGGTACAGGACCTTTCACTTTTGGGATGACAGACACACTTCTGGAACCCCAGCCCTGGAGAAAGTTGATGGGGAGTTGCAGGGGAGAAATTATGTGTGAAGGGAAACAGCTAATAGCCATCTCCCAGTGCCGCTCTGCAGTGTGTAAGCAGCGCCTGGGCTTTTCTACATATATAATTTTTATTTATTTTCCATTTAATAATATACATTCACATCATTATTATCCACTTTACCTCCCAGGCTATTTAGAGCCTATTAACTTCCTTCCCTCCCACCTCATGGCTTTCAAAATTAACCTTTATATCATAGCATTTTGTATGTTTTCCAATTCCAAATACGCGCATTACAAAATAACTCAAAATTTAAATAAATATAGAAAGGTAGAAAACTTCTCATTACAAGTCTTCAGATAACCCTGCTAGTGATGTTAATTACTTACAAGAATCTTTCAGATATCGTATAAATTTACTCCAGTCTTTTTGGAATACTTGATCATGTTGGTTTCGGATTTTTCCTGTCAGCTTCGCCAATTCTGCAAAGTCCACCATCTTCATCTGCCATTCTTCTTTCGTTGGTACTTCTTGTTGTTTCCATTTTGGGGCTAAGAGAATTCTTGCCTTTTATACTATCATTTTTTTTGCACAGTTTTAGATTTTTTAATATTGTTCCCGTCTACTCCACAAACGGCATTTGTTGTGTTTACAAGTATCACTCAAGCTCTGCTAATATGGTGTGGTTGGTACAATGTGATCTTATATAATCCTTAAATATTCTCCATTCTCCAAATATTTTCTGGTTCAATACTCCTCTAACTCTTTCCGTCAGGGAAGATGTAAATATTGCTAGATGTAAATATTCTAACATTTTGGTTGCTGTTTGAGGAGGTTTTCCTATTCCGTTCAAATAAAAATATTTTCTCCCTCCTATATTGTTTACCAAAGATCCTCTAAAGAACCTGCAGTGTTAATTGGCAAAACGAGCACTCAGATGACAAGCAATACCTGCTTAAAATTTATTGACACCTATTAAAGGTGCACGAGTTTGATCTTCTTCCTTTTCTTTTTATCATTGCCACCCTAGTTGTACTTGAATTTCTTGAGTCACGAGGTAAAAGTGTAGCTGAGCGCACTGGTTCGTTGAGAACAAGAAGGGTTGATAACTTTTGATTAAAGCAAAATGAAAACACCAGTCTCCAGTGGCAAAACCTGGCCCTTCTGTTGGGCTGGCTTTGAAGTTCACTAGCTTCTCTGGCCCTAACACCCACCACCTGTCAGAACATCATTTCACCTGTCAGTCTAAAATAATGGTCAGTTGCAAATCACAGTAATTTGCAACTTGTCTGGTAATATGTTTGACTAGCTTTATTGTGACAATGACTTAAAACATAGGCCTGGCAGAAATTATACACCACCTAGTTTCCTGACTGCATGTTCCAGTATTGTTAATTTTCTCCAAAATGAAATCAAAACTGTTCAAAGAGAGCCAGATACTCATGTACTACCGAATCCATGCAAACATTTTCAGAAGATTTTTTTTAAAGTAGCAGTTTGTATGAGGAAAAGGGAATAGGCGCTGCTTTGGTTTCCTGTAATTAAACCTATTAAGAGAGAAATCTGACAAAAACTCTAAAGCATTAATGAGCCAGGACCACTATAGTGTACTCAGAGGGTTCTACAGGGTCAATAAGATCAGTAATGACTTCTTGCCATTGAATTGTAACCTGGCAATATCTTTATTCAAGGCAGTGATGCAAAATAATTATTGCCATAGTCTTTCATTCTCTCTCTCCCTTTTCCGAAACTCACTAATCGCAGTATCTGCTGGATTTGTATGTAGTCCAGGCACATCTTGTACCAAAGTAATAGCAAGCAAAGAAAAATACTGCCAGTGTTTCAGTAGACTGATACTTGAATTTGCCAAGGTCAATGAACACTTCAGCCACAACCAAACACAGAATGTCTTGCACTTTTAAGCCCG
Source organism: Podarcis raffonei (assembly GCF_027172205.1). Classification (NCBI taxonomy): domain Eukaryota; kingdom Metazoa; phylum Chordata; class Lepidosauria; order Squamata; family Lacertidae; genus Podarcis; species Podarcis raffonei. The sequence goes on along the minus strand of NC_070614.1, from coordinate 6,067,853 downwards.
TTGAAATGAATAGTCTTAAATATGGGCTAACTTTGCAATGGAATATGAACATTCAAAAATGGAGCCATGGCTTGTACACTTATTAGTCTGTCATCTGAATAAGAAATATTAGGCAGTTGTTTGGTGCTGTTAACTACGGATAGGATTTGTCCCAGGGAAAAGAGCTTGCCCTGTTTCTACTCCTTTTAATCCAGTCTTAATCAGATGAAGACATTTTCCCTGGCATGTAGATTAGCATTGTTCTATAATACTCTGTCACCAAAGCACAAAAACAAGCCAGGCCATTTTAATTTCTGGTTAGTTGGAAGTCATACTTCCTATGGGAGAAACTGTTTGCATGTTTTTATTGTTTAAAAATCCACCCTGTATATTAGAATATGCAAGCCTTTGCTGTTGCAGCTATGCTTTTCCATTGGCATTCTATTTCATTCATTTCAGCATGTGCTATATTCATTGTTGGCACCAGTCTGCAGCATTTGAGGATTGAGGCTGAAAGAGGAAGAAAAGTGGGAGTGTTTGGAGTCAAACTTGTAAGCAAGCACAATATACGACTACAGTGGTACCTTGGTTTAAGAACAGCTTAATTTATGAACAACTTGGATTAAGAATGCTGCAAACCCAGAAGTAGGTGTTTGGGTTTGTGCACTTTGCCTTGGAATAAGAACATGTTTCGCTTCCTGATGAGTGTGTTCGTTTGTAAATTGAGTCCCCCACTACGATGGGAAAGCGCACTTTGGTTTAAGAACTTCGTAAACCAAGGTACCACTGTATGTACAAAGTCTTTATTCCTTACATTAACTACAAGGTAAGGGGAAGCCTGGCAGGACAGCTTACTCTATGGTTTTAACCCCTTCACAGATTAATTAGTCTTAGGCAAGTTGGTTATATGAACCTGGTTATCCTCCAAATCCCTGGTTGCCTGGGATCATTCAAAGTGTAGCAAAATGGGGGAAATGGCCAACAAATAGCTGCAGAGGAAGAAAACAATGTCTGAGATCAGCCAAGGAGAAGGTAAGTTTGAGCATTTGGGGGGGTGTCTTTCTTCATCCCATCACTGTTGAATATCAGACCTGGAGAATATCCAACTCAACACTACTAAAATCACTCAAAAGTTTATTAGAGCTTTCTCCCCATGTTTAACAGAGACCTCTCCACCCCCACTATCATTTCATTTCTAGCAAACTAGCTGGAGCCTGTGAGCACCCAGTGCTAATCCCCCCCCCCAATCTCCTGCACTTTGCCCATAAATCAAAGGATCCAATGGCCAAAACAACAGAGTGCTAAAGTGCTCGCTGTGGGGCTGCAGCCAATCTAATTAATTTTTCATTTGGGTCTGATGTATTAGAGACCAATCAATTGGGGATTGTGTTTACAAGGGTTGTAGGAGGAGAGGAGAACTGGTCTTCATTTGTTGTCTGGGCTGTCCAAATCAGTCAGTTAAATGATCCCAGGGGAAGATCATAACGGATACGAATAGGGCTCTTGTAAGTAGCTTTCTCTTAATTACAGAACCAATAATCATCACTTCCTCAAGGAAGGATGGGAGCCATTATGGGAGGACTTTGAATCCCTATCCCCTTCTCTGATTTGAAATGTTGTCTGCACCCAAATTTCATGGTGGTGAGAGGTTTCAGATATGTGGATCCTTGGGTTTTGTTTCCTTGAGACAGAAGGTCATGGGAGACTGATGGCTTTACTCATATATTCAGGCTGAGTCTGAGATGGAAGGCTCACAGCATTAACACTCCAATGGAACCTTCTCCCGCATCAGATTTCAGAGAAAGAGGAGACCCATGTCAGGCCATGCTCTCTTTCCAGCTCCAATCCTAAAGCTGCCAGTCTCTTGTTCTCTTTTTTTAAAGGTTTACTGTTTGAGGGGCTTTTGCTGTATTGTATTGTTTTTAACACTCGGTTGAGAGCTGCCCAGAGTGGCTGGGGAAACTCAGCCAGATGGGCAGGGTATAAATAATAAATTATTATATTATTATTATATTATAGCAGTACACTCCATTCAGAGCCAGCCTGGTTGAGAAGGAGACCATTGTCTCAATCAGGGAGCAATGGGGAGTAGTTAACTGGTGTGTTCCCAGATCCCTCGCTCTCCTTATTATTGGCTACCAGTCCTGCTGCTGGTTGCAGAGCTGCCGACCCACCCACCCACCCAGTGACGGTCTCTGCTGCCCCTTCCATCTCCTCCTCCCTGCCTCACTCTGAGGTAGGACCAGCGGGGTCCTTCCTCAGAGCGATGCACTCTGGTTGCACTGCCCAGGAGTGTACCACTGCGCTTTGGCGATTTTTTTTAGCACTCCTTGTGACAGTATTCCCTTTCGCATTTATACTCTCCATGTTTCAACCAAATCCATTCAGCTGCATAATATTATGACACCTTCCCTTTCATTGTGTGATTTCTGATAGGAGGGCATCAACATTGCGACTGTTCCAGTTAGTGGGAGTCTCAAATTTCTGTGACACCCTCAATGACTCCAAAATTCAGTTCCCCCCGAACCGCTTCCTGCCTCCCATTCTACCTCACAGTTGCAGTGGGCCTTGCGCCTCCCCCCCCACTCTACGCCCAGTGTGGCCAACCTGGTTGTGCTCCCCTAAATCTGCCTCTGGTAATTGAGGGGGAATGGTGCTGAATATGTTTGTTTTTTTGGGTTTTTAATTGAAACCTTGTGCGAGCTGTTGTTTAGGGAAAAAGTTCCACCCAAATTGCGAGTTGCTATTGATTAAAACTGGAGAATATTTGGGTACAGCTCTTTTTAAGCATCAGGAGTTTACTGCAGTGAATAATTTCAGTAGAAATCATAACACTTCTGTACATGAAATGAGTGAAAGAAGAATCCCAGGTAAATGTGTATCGAAGAAATGTGTATATTTCTACAGGGGTGGAATCAGAGGTGGGGGGTTTTTTGGAGAGGGTGTAGACGTGCACCTCCTTAATTACTTTGTTTTTCCAAAGACAGGAAAAAAATGTGTATTCTTAGAGCCAATTTTAGAAGAGGTCTGTGGCTGTCTGCCAAAGACGGTGTCACCAAAGCGCGATTTATTGTGACTGACACCTTAAAATAATTTGATGGATAGCCTCACAGGCGAGAGGCAGTTACCATTGCTAAAATGTCCCCCGCCACCACCATTATTCTTCCTTTCTCTAAGAGCCTTTATCAGTTCTTGTCCGGAGGAGGGAAGAAACCAAGTATGAATGCTTCAGTGAGTCAAATAAATATCTTACCTCACAAGCTGGCTGGTGGTAGTTCCAAGCAATATTGCAAGAGGAATATTGAAACTCGATTAGAGAACTGTTTCAGACATTTAATTTAGATCGGATGTACAGCAATGCAGCACAATTTGAGCAGGATTAATTGGCATGGTGGGGACGCGGGTGGCGCTGTGGGTTAAAGCCTCAGCGCCTAGGACTTGCCGATCGAAAGGTTGGCGGTTCGAATCCCCGCTGCGGGGTGCGCTCCTGTCACTCGGTCCCAGCGCCTGCCAACCTAGCAGTTCGAAAGCACCCTCGGGTGCAAGTAGATAAATAGGGACCGCTTACTAGCGGGAAGGTAAACGGCGTTCCGTGTGCTGCGCTGGCTCGCCAGATGCAGCTTGTCACGCTGGCCACGTGACCCGGAAGTGTCTCCGGACAGCGCTGGCCCCCGGCCTCTTGAGTGAGATGGGCGCACAACCCTAGAGTCTGGCAAGACTGGCCCGTATGGGCAGGGGTACCTTTACCTTTACCTTTTTAATTGGCATGGTAGGAATTTCTATGAGAGCCTTGTTCTGAGCGAGGTAAGCACTTGGCCACTCATGAAACCTATTGGAATGGGTGCTGAACTGCCTGCCTGTGCAACCTAGTACACGAAATACACGTGGGTGGGAGGGATGTGGTACCATAGTGCCAGGGCAGTGGGGCCATTTTTGGTATGCACTCAGCCCAGGAAGACGCTCTCTCCAAAAACAGTGGTGCCACAATGATAGGATGCCCCAGCATCCATGACAGTAGAAATGATTCACTGACCTTTAAAGCCCTAAACAGCCTCGGCCCAGTCTACCTGAAGGAGCATCTCTACCCCCATCTTTCAGCCCAGACACTGAGGTCCAGCTCCAAGGGCCTTTTGGAGGTTCCCTCACTGTGAGAAGTTAGGTTACAGGCAACCAGGCAGAGGGCCTTCTCGGTAGTGGCACCTGCCCTGTAGAATGCCCTCCCATCAGATGTCAAGGAGATAAACTACTATCTGACTTTTAGAAACCAGCTGAAGGCAGCCCAATTTAAGGAAGTTTTTAATGTTTGATGTTCTATCATGTTTTTAATGTTCTGTTGGGAGCCGCGCAGACTCTGGGGAATACCCAACCAGATGGGAGGGGTATAAGTAAGAAATTGTTGTTGTTGTTTCTGGGGAGGTTACACAATGTTGCATCATAGTAAGTGTTACCCGCCCCCCTCCCACTTTCCCGGTACATTTCTGCTTCACTTTCCTCATCTCAGGAAGTCTGGTCTTTGGGGTATGTGGGTTTTTTACACAAGACCTCCCAATCAGCTATAACGGAGCAAACTGAACTTGCCAGTACATGATTGGATCCACACCCTTTCACCTGATTTGCATGTCATTCCTGTTTCTTTTATTCTCCTAGATATGTAGGACCTCCATATGGCCGGGTTTTCCCAGACTTATCCGGGAATTGGGCTGCAAAATGGCCCCTGGGCAGATTTTTGCTGAATCGTCAACAACTGTCTTGATTTTCACTTTTGGAAATACAGTGGTACCTTGGTTTAAGAACAGCCCTGTTTACAAACAATTCAGTTTATGAACTCCGCAAAACCAAAAATAGTGTCCCCATTTGCGAACTTTACCTCGGTCTAAGAACTGAATCCGAACGGTGGAAGGGCACCGGTAGCAGGAGGCCTCGTTAGGGAAAGCGCTCCTCGGTTTAAGAACGGTTTCGGATTAAGAACGGACTTCCAGAACGGATTAAGTTCGTCAACTGAGGTACCTCTGTATGGTAACCCTAAAATATGGATCTTATGCACCTTTCTGTCTGCCTATGGTAACCCACTGCACCACTTCATTGCCTAATAGGTATCACCAGGAGCTGGTTAAATTTAAAGAGGTGCCATTCAAGTGATGGCTGCCCAGAGTGGCTAGGGAAACCCAGCTCGATGGGTGGGGTATAAATATTATTATTATTAATAATATTAATATTATTAGCTGTTGCAGCAGGAATACCCCCATGTCATTGAGTCATGGAGGAGCCAACTGGGACAGGACCCTGTCCCATCCCATACAAAGCACAAATGTGACTTCAACATCACAAGCTCTAATATAGGGGGCAGCAAACGTTTTCAGCAGGGGGCCTGTCCACTGCGCCTCAGACCTTGTGGGGAGCCGAACTATATTTTTTGGGGAAAAGAAAAGAACGAATTCCTATGCCCCACAAATAACCCAGAGATGCATTTTAAATAAAAGGACACATTCTACTCATGTAAAAACATGCTGATTCCTGGACAGTCCGTGGGCCGGCTTTAGAAGGCGATGGGGCCGGATCTGACCCCCGGGCCTCATTTTGCCTAAAAAGGTAAAGGTAAAGGGACCCCTGACCATTAGGTCCAGTCACGGATGACTCTGGGGTTGTGGCACTCATCTCGCTTTATTGGCTGAGGGAGCCTGTGTACAGCTTCCAGGTCATGTGACCAGCATGACTAAGCCGCTTCTAGTGAACCAGAGCAGCGCACGGAAATGCCGTTTACCTTCCCACTGGAGTTGTACCTATTTATCTACTTGCACTGTGTGCTTTTAAACTGCTAGGTTGGCAGGAGCAGGGACCGAGCAATGGGAGCTCACCCCGTTGCGGGGATTCGAACCGCCAACCTTCTGATCGGCAAGTCCTAGGCTCTGTGGTTTAACCCACAGCACCTACCCATGCTCTAATGCAATGAGTGGGATGGCATCATTTTGCAATTTAATCACAATAGTTTGCAAGATAAATAGCTGCTGGTGAACTGCAGCAGGACAGAAGCAGTGCTGCGTGCAAAGTACCCACACCTTGAAATGTACGAGCAGGCAACTTATTGAAAAACTCTTTTGGCTTTCCCTATTTTTAATTTTATGTTTCACCCAAGTTTCAATGTTTCAAATTCATTCAACCTTTTCCCTTTGGGCACAATTTCACAGGTAATTCAAAATGCTCCACGCAGATGCCATTCATGGATTTTATGTAAATAAAACAATTGCTAAATTAGGTGCGGGTCCCTGAAGCACTGCATTTCTTACCAAAATGAAGGCAATGAGAAACAAGCTATCAGAGAAAGTCAACGATTCCACAGCAGTTTGCCATATGCAGCTGTCAGCTGAGGTGATTAATTAACTATAACGTGTGGGTTTCGATAGGACAGCTTGAAGGCCTTGGTATGCCTCTGTTTCCCCTTCCCCCCCCCCCCACGCGATTTCCCCCTCATCCTTCCACCATGTTTAAATTCGTCCCATTGTCAACATTTGCTGCAAGCTCTTTGGTGATTCCCAGGGCACCGAATGAATTCCTGTCACCCGACTCATTTGAAATCCATTCACTCCCAATGACCAAATTGATCATGCCATTGAGCTCAATGAAGGATATAATTTATGGGGAAGTTGATAGCACGAGCCTGCCTGTTTTCCATCCAGGCTTTGAAAGGTTCTGATTAAAGGATTATATTTCAACCCATGCATACATATTACACATATACGGAAGAGAAAGAGAATTGCTTTCTTCCGCATGGTCCAGCAGCAAGTATTTTTGAGATGTGATTATCCATTTTGAAGGTCCATCGACATTCTAATAAGACTCAATTAGGCACTCTCTTTGCCAGGGGAAAGCATGCAAAACATCCCTGCAAAAAAGATGCAAAAAAAGAATATGCAGGCTATTACCCAGTGTCACCTTTCAGATTTCATAGTGAAATGGATAATGATGTTTGCCTTTTTTGCTCATATGGCAGAAATCCTTAACATTGTTTGTAGGCCCAGGCCACTCCCAATACAGTTGTACCTCAGCTTAAGAACTTAATTCGTTCCGGAGGTCCATTCTTAACCTGAAACTGTTCTTAACCTGAGACACCACTTCAGCTAATGAGACCTCCCGCTGCCGCCACACAGTTTCTGTTCTCATCCTGAAGCAAAGTTCTTAACCCGAGGTACTATTTCTGGGTTAGCAGAGTCTGTAACCTGAAGCGTCAGTAACCCGAGGTACCACTGTTTTGTTGTCCCACACAGAGAGATTGATCAAAGCTACCAAGAATAGCTTTGATGCTGGGGTCTCATGTCCAGCCAGATAAATCAGACAGAGTCCTTAGATGGCACTCTGTAACAGACTACATGCACAAATTTTCCTGTTATGTGCTTTTTGCAGCCACCTTGCCAGAGAGATGCAACTGCCCGGCAGCAGTTAGCAGAAATGGGGGGGGGGGGAAGAATTAGGAACCGAAAAGTAGCAGGGATGGTTTACCCTTTCTCTTCTCCCTGCTTTTCTGATCTGAAACCTTCCCCCTCCTCAAACTACTTTTCTCTCCTGCAGTATTCCAAATGCACGTTTACAAGAGAAAATTCTGTATCGAACCTCTGTTATCGAGGAGAAGAGGAGCCGGGCAAGGAAAGGGTTAAGCACCCACACTAACGCTCTGCTTCTAAGCACCTTGAAATTAATTATTTTAGTTTTTGCTTAGGAAAGGCTGACTCAGACATGATGTTTAGGGGAAGCCCAGGCAAGGAAGCTTTGCATTATCACATGAGAATTTTGGACATGCAGGTGCCAAGCTTCTCATTATCTGATTCACAACTTAACCAAACCATCTGAAAACAAACCCTGAGATTGGTCCTCTGCGTGACCAGTTGCACTGAATCACCATCAGTTTCTCTATTCATCCCACAACCATGGTAGTCCTGGTTGCCCATACGGCTGTTTCTCTCCTTCACCATGTAGGGGGGAAACCCTCAAGGTATCATTTGTCCTATAAGAGGAATCTTCCATGAGGTCTCTGTGTTCCATCCTGTGCAAACTCTCCAAGGGCCCATTTTGTGGGTCTAGGAGGTGGGTTAATTTGAAGAAACATTCAAGTCGCTGCAACCTTTTCTTTAGTTAACTTTGGCTCCCTTCCCTTCCTTCCCTGCTTCCTAGTAGTCCTTTCCCCAATTTCAGCAGGTTTGAACTAAGTTCAGTAAGGAAACGCAGCCCAAGGAATACATGCCTCGCTTCCATGCTCCATTCAAGGAAACCTCACGATGCTACATGCTTTGGGAATCTCAGGAAGGCTCAGCCAGCCTGAACTAATGGTCAGCCTCTGAAACCCACCAACCCCTGACAGTCTGGCACAAAGGAGGATCTCTCAGTAGCCGCTGCCTCATTTTGCCAGGCTCTGAGATACATAATGTTATGTACTGAAGTTCTCACCCTGGGCCAGCAGGGGGATACTGTAGATAGTTTTCACTCAGGTCCACATATGCAAATAAGGGATTGAAAGTGACGTTCAGTGATTGGATAGTTACAGAAAATGGTTACTGTTGCATTCTAGTGGAGCTCTATATAAGCAGGCTGGCTGAACCCTTCAGTTCAGTTCAGTTCAGTTCAGTTCAGTTCTGGCCTGTGAATAAACAAGAGCTGTTTGAAGAATCGCTGTGTCGTCTGATATGTTCACCCACAACTTAACACATAATACTGATGCCTTCCTCTCTCCTCCTTCCTTTTTGTTTCTAAGTTTATCTTCATACCAATTAGCTGCCATATATCAGACTGTCATCTCTTCCTACCTCAGCTGTCCCAGCTCAGATTTCTTCACACAACCAACTGTGTAGCAACCTGCATATTAATCGATGTCTCTGAAATAAAACTCTGGTTTTGTTTTTTCATTCTCAACTTAATATTTGTTGGAATACTAATTTTCCCCATATACTAATGTGAAGTGTCTCCTTCTTCTTCTTTGGTGATCCCTTGTAACCAAGTAAGATTGTCTTCCATAAACACGGTCTTAACAGAGAGTCCGTAAGTGACTGTGAAGGCCAATTCTGGATCCACACGTCCTTCCACAGTGGGGACCTAGGTTTCTGGGCAGGAGTTGATCATGGTGAGGGTTTGCCAAGCGTGCCTTCCTCTTAGCACGTTTCTCCCTTTTGTCCTGAGTTCAAGCGTCTTCAAACCCACGACACCTTTGGTAAAGGCTGTTCTCCAATTGGAGCGCTTGCAGGCCAGTGTTTCCCAGTTGTTGATGTTCATACTACACTTTTAAAGATTTGCCTTGAGAAAGTCTTTAAACCTCTTTTGTTGACCACCAGCATTACACTTTCCATTTTTAAGTTCAGAATAGAGTAGTTGCTTTGGAAGATGATAATCAGGCACCCACACAACATGACCAGTCCAACGAAGTTGATGTTGAAGAATCATTGCTTCAACATTAGTGATCTTTGCTTCTTTCAGTACACTGGCATTGGTTCATCTGTCTTCCCAAATGATGTGTAATTTTTTTCGGAGACACCATTGACGGAATCTTTCAAGGAGTTGGAGATGGCGTTTATAAGTGGTCCACGTTTCACAAGCATACAGTAAGGTTGGTAGTACAATAGATTTGTAAACAAGCATTTGGGTTTCCCTGCGAATGTCTGATCCTCTCTGGGTACCCACATGTTCACACAGTTCCAGTACACCATGGATCGTCTTACTGTATTGTGCAAACCAGACCACTGTGCCTTACAGATTGTCGGAAGCCGGTTGACTGTTTGCATGATAGCAAACTAAAGCTTGGCTTTGCATAAAATACGTGAAATGTACCTGTAGGTGACACCCTTCCAGGCAAGAGATTATTGTTCCATTATTATTTCTGTAAAAGAAACACACTGTTCTTTCTTTTCAGTTATTCTTGTGCACTCCCCCCTTCCCTCTGTCTCTTGTCATTCATGCTGAATCTTGCCCCTTCTGCATTCTGCATGTCAATACAGATTTATCCTTATCAAAGTGTTGAAGACAAATTAATTAGATGACAGCCTGACAGTGCTTAGTGATTTTACAGCACCTATGGAGCTGACCTTGTTGTAACAACCTTTCTTAAGAGATGCAGACTGGAATATATTGATCATCTAGGCGTCGTATACGTCCAGGCCAAGAAATTGCCAAAATTGAACAAAACGTCAATTGCAGTGGTTGCCTGGTGTGGAAGTGAATGTTGCTGTCAGCTGATGTTGTCTTGCGTTAAGTCTCAGGTGATCTGACGCCTTTGATTCTCATTATTCTCTCCAGCTGCCCCTTGTTTCTGTTAGAGAACAAGGTCATTACTGCTGAATATTTGTCACTGGGGAATTTTTTGACATGGAGCACATAGCAATCAATAGCCTGGAAACTGCAGAGAATCCACAACACATAGGCGGTCCTGTAGCCTTTAAAAATCACACAATGAAGAGAAAACCCTATCCAAGTGTATAACATTTAAAGTAAAGGTTTCTAAACTCCATCACCTAAGATGAAAAGAGGGAAAGGAAGAAGACAGAGAGGAAGAAAATTTAATGAACAATCTTCTGACTGTCTCATGATTACTTTATTTTATTATTGTTGTTACATGTCGTACCTACAGGACTGCCTCTTCTGGTATGCCCTATGGAGGACCTTACGGTCTGCTAACAACACCTTGAAGATCCTGGGCCTCAAGGGGCTTAGACTGGCCTCGACTAGAGCCAGGGCCTTTTTGGCCGTGGCCCTGGCCTGGTGGAATGCTCTCCCATAAGAGACCAGGGCCCTGCAGGATTTGACATCTTTCCACAGGGCCTGCAAGATGTATATAAAGATGTAATAATGTATATAAAGCAGACATTCTGGGGGAACTTTGATTCCTCCTCACCACTATGAACTGAATAAAGAGCATGAAATCCACTCTCAACTCTGAGTATATTTCAGTACAGGAAACGGGGCTTCTTACATAGACTCTGCTAAGCAATGAAGTTCCTGGGGCCTCGTTCTTTTTCCCTTCTTCCTTCCTTTTTAAAACAGCTCTATGTAAATGAGACTAGAAAACGGCATAATCACAACTCTTTCCTTGCGATTGTGATTGACAGTGAGTTGGTGAAGGGCAGGGCCTAATGTGGGCTTGCAATGAGACCACAAAACTAATTTCTTTTGTGATATAATCCTGACCCTGAGCTAGAGGAGAAATGCTAATGCATTTATCTACATCACTAATGCTGCTGCTCTAATTTCATATATTACCGAGAAGATAAATCTTTGAATACACCCTGCATAAATAACATGCTTTGTTATGAATTTGCTAATAAACTAGAGAAAATTAACAGAGGCCTCGCTAGCAGCTTCCATCAGAATATGAATGCATCTTATTGTTTTACAAAATGTAATGCTGCGCCCATCCCTAGGCAGAATTTTTCCAGGCTGACTTAGAGTAGATGATAAGCTGGGCGGCCACTTGCTTGCAACTTGTTATTTGAGGGGGAAATGGGGGGTGCTGCAGAAATTCAACAAAAACAGAAAAGGAGGCAGAAATTGCTGCAATTTGTGTGTTCACCTGTGGCCAGGAACGGAAATCGCTCGCGTAAATATGACCGGCATTCATTCACATCACGGATGTTTTAAAAGTCCACAATGACACGCATAATTTGGCATGTCCTTTACATTGCAATGAATGTATGTCAACAGTCACACATGAAGTAGTGAGCAGCAAAATGAATACGGAAGGATTTGGCAGAAGTGGAAGTGCAGCAGAATGCAAACAGCACTGGTTGTGACTGTTTTGCCAAATGCAAGAATTCTTTCAGATTCAGTGGCAGTAACAACAGCAGTGGAGAGCGGTTTGGTGCTTTTATTAAGGAGCAGCCTTGAATACAGATTAGAAAGCGGTGAAGGCATCTTTAAGCAGAATAACATAGCATAAGCAAGATAAAATACTTCCCCATTCATACTGATGTGCTGAATGAAGAAATGCTTTCTTTTGTCTGTGCTGAAGCTTCCAGCATTTCAACCTCATTGAATGCCCCCAGGTTCTAAGGTTTTTAGAGAACAATATCTCCCTATTAGTTCTGTCCAAACCATGCATAATTTCATGCTATCATGTTCTGCTCACTTGCCTTCTCCTAGACTGAAAAGCTGCAAATGTTGTGTCCTTCCTACCCTGCTTGATCATTTTTGGTTGCCATTTTCTGAACCTTTCCAATCCTTGCTGTTGTTGTTTAGTCATGTAGTCGTGTCCAACTCTTCGTGACCCCATGGACCAGAGCACGCCAGGCAGTCCTGTCTTCCACTGCCTCCCGCAGTTTGGTCAAACTCATGTTGGTAGCTTCCAGCCATCTTGTCCTCTGTCGTCCCCTTCTCCTTGTGCCCTCCATCTTTCCCAACATCAGGGTCTTTTCCAGGGAGTCTTCTCTTCTCATGAGGTGGCCAAAGTATTGGAGCCTCAGCTTCAGGATCTGTCCTTCCAGTGAGCACTCAGGGCTGATTTCTTGAAGAATGGATAGGTTTGATCTTCTTGCAGTCCATGGGACTCTCAAGAGTCTCCTCCAGCACCATAATTCAAAAGCATCAATTCTTTGGCGATCAGCCTTCTTTATGGTCCAGCTCTCACTTCTATACATCACTACTAGGAAAACCATAGCTTTAACTATACGGACTTTTGTTGGCAAGGTGATGTCTAGGTTTGTCATTGCTTTTCTCCCAAGAAGCAGGCATCTTTTAATTTCGTGACTGCTGTCACCATCTGCAGTGATCATGGAGCCCAAGGAAGTAAAATCTTTCACTGCCTCCATTTCTTCCCCTTCTATTTGCCAGGAGGTGATCCTTACAGTATCCTTTCTGAAGTGAGGGGACCAGAACTGTACATGGTATTCCACGCACAGCTGCACCACAGATTTCTACAATGGCATTATATCGGGAGTTTTATTTTCATTTCCTGATGAGCCCTGGCTCTGAATTCGCCTTTTTCACAACTGCTGCACACTGGTTATATGCCTTCACTGAGAGAATCACTAAGCTACAACCACAAGTTCTCATTCCTGGTCATTCACCAACAGTTCAGACCCCGTACATGTGAAATTAAGATTTTATTTTGCTTTGACGTGCTTATGTTGAACTACATTCGTCATTTTACTGGCCATTCACTCATGCTGGAAAGATGTTTAACTTTTTTTAGCTGTCCAAATTTTCTGTTTGCTCCAAACACCCTCAATAAAGCCCTACCTGGAGGGGAGGGAACCTAACCGGCTATATTTTGTCACACTGGAGACACGCAACATCCCTCCAGCTGGGGTTGCAACTTGCCTCATGCTGGGAACACTTAAATCAGGGGCCAGTAAACTTTTTCAGCAGGAGGCCGCTCCACTGTCCCTCAGACCTTGAGGGGGCTTGTTATGTACTGAGTTGAATAGGATCCAAAAGGCAGCAGTCTGATTGGTCCTAGAACAATAGGATTCAGAATGCAGCAGTCTGATTGGTCCTAGAACAATAGGATTCAGAATTCAGCAGTCTGATTGGTCCTAGAACAATAGGGCCCAGAATTCAGCAGTCTGATTGGTCCACCCAATCCAGCTCCAGGTGGAAGTGAATTCGCAACTTGATTGGCCTACAGGAGAATCCCGGAATTAGCCAATCACGTGGGCCCCATTGTGTAAATAATGTATATAAAACAGACATTCTGGGGGAACTTCCATTCTTCCTCAGCACTATGAGCTGAATAAAGAGCATGAAATCCACTCTCGACTCCGAGTATATTTCAGGGCAGGACTATATTTTGAAGGGGGCGAATGAACGAATTCCTATGCCCCACAAATAACCCAGAGATGCATTTTAAATGAAAGGACACATTCTTCTCCTGTAAAAACACACTGATTCCCGGACCGTCCGTGGGCCGGATTGAGAAGGTGATTGGGCCAGATCCGGCTGCAGGCCTTAGTTTGCCTACCCATGACTTAGATCCACTTTCCTCATGTGTCTTTCAGTCCAGTTGCTTCCATCCTTAAGCTACTTTCCTTGGAATTCGCTGCCCCCTCTGTATGCAGCAAGTCTTTAATTTATGAAGAAAAGTGCATATGGTGCAGATGTCAGGAGGAAGCAGTCCTCAGTATGAATAATTCTAAGCTTGGTTCATGGGCAAACGCGGTCACATTTGTGCCACTTTGCTAATGCACCAAGACTGCAGAGGAATATTAGCAACTCTGAGCCACAGAAATATTAAAACACTCGTGTCAGCGCTGCCCAAGGTCCCAGCTCACACAAGACCAACGCTGCTTCTTTCTCTAGTATAAAAGTCTTTATTGAAGTTCAGTTTCACTTCCAGATGCGCAGCGCGCAACGCTACGTCTATACCTCAGACCGTCGAAGTTCCATCTGAATCTCCTCCCCCCTGACACCAGTTTAAGATTCTAGCCTTACTCCACCTCTTCCTCTGTTCCTTCCTTCTCTGCGTCCGCCTGCTAGTTGGAGTCTCAGCCCTCCTAGACTCCTCTGACGCTGAGTCCCCTGACTCTTCTCCCTCCCTCCTTCGGGCCTTTGGACCTGGCTCCCAATCCGGGTTTTCTGCTGTCCCGCGCTCCTCCACATTTGAACTTGGCGCGCGCGCGCGCAGCCTCCCACTTTCCTTCTGACCGTTACACTTGTGTCACTGCTCCCTCTTTCGGGGAGGCTAGCTGGACCTGGCCTTCCCTCCGTTCCCCCACTTCCCGATGGGGGCGTGGTTACCCCTGACTCATCTTCTCTCCCCGCTGGAGGAGAGGCTGATCCTGGCTCATGTGACTCTTCCCCCCCACTGTGCTCTGGTGGGGGAACTGGTCCTGATCCTCCGCTGCTCCCTTGGGAGTCCCCACTGGTCCCTTGTTTCTGGAGCGTCCCCCCTGGGACCCCCCTCGCCCTTACCATAGGCGTCCCCTCCTGGGAATCTTCTGATTCGCTGGAGAAGCTCATGGAATCTCTCGGGTCACTGTCATATTCCCCTACGCTCCCTTCTGATTCCTCTCCTCCGCTCTCTATTTGCTCTCTCCCCTGCGCTTCTGCTCCTGAGCCTCTGACAACTCGCAAGAGCAACCTGTATATATTTCACATTCAGAGTAGAAAAGAAATTAATGGGTTGCAGATGATTCCATATATTAACTAGTGCATTATTAAAACGACTGTGTGAATCACCTAATGATTTATAGGAAAGGGGAAAGACCCTTTCATAATTTTAGGTTCTTAAAAACAAAACAAAATAGTATCCATTCATTTATATTGTGTATAATTAATTCTTTAAAAAGATTGCATGTCTTACAGATGTAGATAAATAATTTTACTAATATGGCACCCCTCTGTGAGTTGCTACTCAGATTGCTTTATGTAAAATGTAACCTAGTGCAGTAACCATATTTAAAATTTTACAACTGCTTTTTAAAAGAAGGGACAAATGCACAGAGAGAGAGAGAGTTTGTGAGCAGGCCACACAAATAGCAGATCGCAGAGCAGAATTGTCCATTTCCCTTTAGAATGCAAGTGGGCTTTTTATTATTGCTGTTATTAGAACATGGTTACAGTGGTACCTTGGTTCTCAAACTTAATCTGTTCCAGAAGTCCGTTCCAAAACCAAGGTGCGCTTTCCCATAGAAGGTAATGCAAAATGGATTAATCCGTTCCAGAATTTTAAAAACAGCCGCTAAAACAGCAATTTATCATGAATTTTACTATCTAATGAGACCATTGATCCATAAAATGAAAGTAATAAACAATGTACTGCAGCCGCACAATCAATCAGTAGCTGAACTGGCTTCCACACAGTCACAAAAACAACAAAAAAGAGCCACAAAAACGCAAAATAAATAGCAAAAACAGACAGACCTCAGCATAACACTCAAAATGGAAGAGTAACACTCAAAACGGAGCACATTTGGCTTCCGAAAAAAGTTTGCAAACCGGAACACTTACTTCCAGGTTTGCAGTGTTTTGTTTCCAAGTTGTTTGAGTACCAAGGCATTTGATACCCAAGGTACCACTGTATAGGATAGCATTCAAATATTTAAAATAAATACATTTTTGATATTCATAGACTACTTTTTAGGTTGAAAAACTCACATACCGGCATGCAAAAAATATTAATACAAGTCTTTATGCATTGCACGTCGAGGTCCCCAAGACACCCCAAATAAAAACACAATGACACTTAATTTTTGTTTAAGGTTTTTGGCATAATTTTGGCCACAGCTTTATTCAAATTACAGCAATGTGAGTGGTTGCTTAGGCATTGGTAGCACTAACTGACCCCACACCGGGACAGCTCTGACATTCGCACCCCCCGCGAAGTCAGCAAGGGTAAGTCACCTGGGGAGAGAGATGGGACTGGGAACCATGCCTCACCTCTCCCCAGAATGCTCCCAGGGGCTTGCGTGGCCCTAGCCCCTTGCCAGGGGGTTTCGGACAAAAGCATGGGGAGCCCCTGGGTTCCTTTAATGGAAAACCCTTGAAGCAGAAGCAGCAGCATTTTGGAGGGGCAGGCACAGCCGAATCCATACCCCTCCACCAACCAATTCCCAAACCAATGCCTAACCGCAACCTTACAAGTTGTGACGATTTGCTACGCAGTAGGCAAAAACCAAATGGCACCAGCCAATCAGCCAAATGGACAAAATTCCTACCGGGCCCCTGCCCCAAAGCAGACGACCCCATGACAGGCATAGCAAGGTCAAGCAAACAGTCTAACATTAGGGAAGGGAGGGCGGGTGATCCGAAGCACACAGCGAAAAGAGGAAGTTCGTCGCTGTGTGCAATGTATTTAACAAATAGGGCTGTCAATCACTAAATGGCAACATATAACTTTCCCCTGTAACAGCCCGCCCCTGCTTAAAAGAATGGCCAAACCTTTTGCCTAGCAACAGTGAGGTGTCTCGTCAGCCCCCACCGCAACACGTGCTCTCCATGAGGGAGAACACGCTTTACCTTCCCAACACAGTGGCAGGAAAAGTATGGGATCCCAGGAAAAAACCATAGCACCCATCCCTTCCTGCCCCATGCCCACCCATATCCTACTGGCTGAATCCTATGGTCTCATAGGGTTCATTAGTGCTGGGAGGAAGCTGTCCATTTCTCAATGCTCTTGCGTCCTTGCTTATCACATTGTCCCGCCATGTCAGGTCACATCTGCCCTTTTCACTGAAAATTGCTCACCTGCAGTTCTAACGTTGACTATCGCCAGCAGCCGCCAATTGATTGCCCACTTCCCACAGTGATAGCCAGTCACCAACAGACCCTTCTGTTAAGTTGTGGGTGAACATATCAGACGACACAGCGATTCTTCAAACAGCTCTTGTTTATTCACAGGCCAGGACAGAACTGAACTGAAGGGTTCAGTCAGCCTGCTTATATAGAGCTCCAGTACAACATTACTGTAACAACTTTCTAAAACTATCCAATCACTGAACATCACTTTCGATCCCTTATTTGCATAACTATCTACAGTATCCCCCTGCTGGCCCAGGGTGAGAACTTCAGTACATAACACCTTCCACTAGCTAGGGATCACGGGAGTCGTAGGCCAAAAACATCTGGAGGGCCAAGTTTCAGGAAGCCTGTTTTAGAATAAAAAAACCTCGTCTTATACACGGAAAAGTACAGTACTCCAAACAGAGGACTGTCCTCTGCAAAATAGGACATTTCCTCTGATGATTCCTGAGTGCAGTTCGTAATATTTTAGGCTTATTAGTTCTTCTGGAAGAATTGTTGTTGCTATTATTATTATTATTATTATTATTATTATTTACCCCACCTTTTTCCCCACTCAAGGTGACTTATAAATAAAAATAAGAAGAGGGGAAACACGTATGGGGGGGAAATCATTTAAAAACCCCATTAAACATTAATAGAATTAAAATTCTCTCTCATTTATTAAAGGCATACAGATAAGTGCAATAAAAAATAGCATGGCACCAACCATCTTATTAAAAGCAGTCAGTTCCCCAAAGCCTGTTGGAACAAGGAAGCCCTTCACCTGCCAGTGGAAGGGCAAAAAGCCTTTCTAGGAAGGGAGTTCCAGAGTCTGGGAGCAGCCACCAAGAAGGCCCTGTCCCACATCCCCGCCAAGCATGACTGGGTGGGTGGTGGGACCAAGAGAAGGGCCTTCCCCGAAGATCTCAAAATGTGGGCAAGTTCCTATGAGGGAATATAGACAGCTTGGGCCTAAGCCATATCGGGCTTTATAGGTCATAGCCAGCACTTTGAATTATGCTTAGAAACCAACCATAACCAAAGGAGCTGTTCTAGCCAGTCCCAGACAGCAATCTGGCTGCAGCTCTTGGAGCCAGTTGAAATTTCTGAGCCCTTTTTGAAGGCAGCCTCTATTTTGTATCTATTTTCTTCTCGGCTACCCCCCAAAATGAACAGGAACCACATAAGAAATGAGCTACTGATGATCTTTCCTTGCTCTCGGCAGATATCGGGTGGGGGGCGGCGATGCGTCATGCATGACAAATAGGCCCCTGCGTTTCCGACTCCAGCCGCAGCAATAAATACTGTTTATTTATTTTAATAGTATGCTTAGTGAAAGTATTACCAATATTTCCTCAGCTTAAAAACAACCCGGAATGTAAGGCTCAGCATTTTCTTAGTAATTTACAACTTTAAAAGGGCAAATTCTATTATTCTCTGTCAGAGCTGCAACTGGGTAAGTGCAGATTGTTACCAGATGACAGAGGATTAAATTTATTGCTGCAGTCATTAGTGCAGATTGATTTTGTTTATAACAACCCAAAGGGAATAGTAAGCCTATTATGAATGCGCTAGTTCTCTCCTTCTCTCGCACAGCGCCTGGGTGTTGTGTGACAACACAGGCTCTTCTGGCTAGTTCTTTCGAAAGGAAGCTCTTGCAGGGATCACTGCCAGATCTTCGTTCTTGGGGTTTGTCAGTATCCCAGAAGGGAGCTGCTAGACCTCACTCCTGCCGGCAACCTGGAAAAATTGCTACCTATGGCCAACTAGAGATTTGGGGGAGAGTTTTGAAGGAGGCAAAATGTTCAGGAGGAGGTTCCAGGCATGCGTTTTTTCTTAAAAAAATGTTTAGGGGTACTCTCATTTTCCTACTCATACTGAAATAAAGATAAAGGTAACGGGACCCCTGACCATTAGGTCCAGTCGTGACCGACTCTGGGGTTGCGGCGCTTATCTCGCTTTATTGGCCGAGGGAGCCAGTGTACAGCTTCCGGGTCATGTGGCCAGCATGACTAAGCCACTTCTGGCGAACCAGAGCAGCGCACAGAAATGCTGTTTACCTCTCCCGCCGGAGTGGTACCTATTTATCTACTTGCACTTTGACGTGCTTTCGAACTGCTAGGTTGGCAGGAGCAGGGACTGAGCAACAGGAGCTCACCCCGTCGCGGGGATTCAAATACTTCCCCTCAATGAGGCCAAACTTCGATTCACAAAATGTTTAGGGGTATGCACCCCGTCGCGGGGATTCAAACCGCCGACCTTCCGATCGGCAAGCCCTAGGCTCTGTGGTTTAACCCACAGAGCCAGCTGCGTCCCACGAAATAAAGGTAAGTAAAGGTAAGGGACCCTTGGGTGGTTAAGTCCAGTCAAAGGCGACTATGGGGTTGTGGTGGCTCCAGGCCGAGGGAGCCAGCGTTTGTCCAGCGGCAGCTTTCCGGGTCATGTGGCCAGCATGACTAAACTGCTTCTGGCGCAACGGGACACCGTGACGGAAACCAGAGTGCATGGAAATGCCATTTACCTTGCCGCCGCAGTGGAACCTGTTTATCTACTTGCACTAGTGGGCTTTCGAACTGCTACGTGGACAGGAGCTGGAACAGAGCAACAGGAGCTCACCCCATCGCAGGGATTCAAATACTTCCCCTCAATGAGGCCAAACTTCGATTCACAAAATGTTTAGGGGTATGCATCCCACTGCGTCTCCCCAGAAAAAAGCACTGGTTGCAGGGTTAGAAAAGGCAGCAAGAGAGAGCGTGTGAGGTTCCTTAGGATGTCAGGAAACCTTCAAGTGGTAGGAGGTCATGAATGAAATGAAAAAGAGGCCTGTAGCTTGGGGAAGAGTGGGTCATAGTACAGTGGTACCTTGGGTTAGACGCTTCAGGTTACAGACTCCGCTAACCCAGAAATATTACCTCGGGTTAAGAACTTTGCTTCAGGATGAGAACAGAAATCGTGTGGCGGCAGCGGGAGGCCCCATTAGCTAAAGTGGTACCTCAGGTTAAGAACAGTTTCAGGTTAAGAACGGACCCCCAGAACGAATTAAGTTCTTAACCCGAGGTACCACTGTACCATAGTACATTGGTACCTTGGTTCTCAAACGCCTTGGTTCCCAAACACCAAAAACCCAGCAGTGTTTTGGTTTTCAAACATTTTTCAGAAGCCGAACGTCCAATGCAGCTGTCGGCTATTGTTTCCAGGGCCCCTGCACCAATCAGAAGCTGCGCCTTGGTTTTTGAACATTTCGGAAGTCAAACGGACTTCCGGAATGGATTAAGTTCAAGAACCAAGGTACCACTGTATTTGGCGATTTTGGTTTTGCTATTTATTTTGTGTTTTTGTTTTTGAGGCTTTTTCGGTTAATTCGTTTTTGTGACTGTGTGGAGCCCAGTTCAGCTACCGATTGATTGTGTGGCTGCAGTACATTGTTTATTGCAGATTAATCCATTTTTAATTGCAGATTAATCCATTTGTTTATTGCAGATTAATCTATTTTTGCACTGCATTGTTTAGAACAGATTAATCCATTTTGCATTACTTTCTATGGGAAAGCGCGCCTTGGTTTGGGAACGCTTTGGTTTTGGAACAGACTCTCGTAACGGATTAAGTTGGAGAACCACTGTACCATATTTTAGAGGACAATATGGAGATAGCACTGAGATAGGTATTTTCAAATATTCAACATTTGCCAATTTTGCCAATGAAATTTTGCATATAAAATTTCTACAGTCTGAGATTCAGTTGCTTCAGACTTGCTGGCAACTTTTTATTGATCTGGCAGACTTCTGATATAAAAACTAGCTGGAAGCTGCCAGATACTGAATGTCACTGCATGCCAGCCAAAGGCTGTCTGATACTAAATATTGTACATCACTTAGCACATTTTCATGGAATGTTAGAGATCAAACACTGTGAAATACCAACTGTATAATAACTAATATTGAAATCAAGTGCATACAATGCCAAATATGCTGTGTTTTGCAGCAATTTGATTATTTAGAGACTATCTGGAGAATAATCTTTATCAAAATTCATGCAGTATGATTTTGAGGAGCAAAGCAGTGTATCTTCAAATTACCCACTTTCGGGGTTTTTTTAAAGAAAAAAAGTGGGATGCAAATGATTTTTTAATATAAATTTTATTAGTATTTTCCATACAACAACAACACAAAAAATAACAATACACAAAACACAAAAACCAACATTCAAAAAAGAAATCCATACCTTACAAGTTAATAATATAAACACTAAAAAGAAAAACAAACATTGACTTCCACCAATCCCACAGCACCTCCTTTATCTTCCTGATTTCCTGATTTCCTTATCATTTCTATCCTAACATCTAGATATAAATCCCTCTTTCTTATCCTTTCACTTCACAAGGTTATTCCAGACTCAGCCAGATTTCTGTCCTCGAACCTTGACTTTTAAGGTATTCATTTAGGCACTCCCATTCCTTTTTCACTTCACTTTTTGGTTTTTGTCTTATTATTGTCAATTTGGCTAATTCTAAGTATTCTGAAAGCTAACATAACCACTCTCCCCTAGTGGGTAACTGATTCCCTTTCCGACACTTAGCCACCAGGATTCTTGTTGTGGATGTCGCGTATAAGAAAAATTTAGGGATGCAAATGATTTAAAGTAACGTCGACTGAAGGGTGAAATCTACAAAGCTTTTACTCCGTAACCTCAGACATGACCCATTGGGACCTACAAGTTGCAGCCTAATGGACGGCTTCTGTTTTTGAAGGATTTAGATGGAGCTGAGTGTAAGTCAACAAGGGAAAGGAGATGATGACAATTATTAAATGAATTCTTCAAAATCACAAAGGAAGGCAGCAGGAAAACCATGAAGTCACCTGCATTGACAGATTCTTGATAGGGATTCCAAGTGATCACAAAAAGCCAGCCAGGTATTCTCTTCAGCCTTAAATGTTATCATTATTAATTTGATTTCTTACTCACCCTTCACCCCGTGGCCCCAGGGCAGGTTATAATAATTTTAAATACAATGTTAAAAACAACTTACAAAATTGGGTGGGCCCTAAAAACATGAGTCTCAAAATGATGTATAGATGGTACTTAACCCCTGTGAAACTAGCAAAGATTTATAATAAGAGTGATAATCTATGTTGGAAATGTAAAGAAAGAGAAGGTACCTTCTATCATATGTGGTGGACCTGCGCCAAAGTGAAAGACTTCTGGGGAAAGATTTATAATGAATTGGAAAAATGTTGAAATATACATTTATTAAGAAACCAGAAGCCTTTCTACTTGGAATAATAGGTTTGGAATTGCCCAAGAAAAATGTTAGATTGTTTTTGTATGCCACAACTGCAGCTAGAATTTTGTTGGCCAAAAATTGGAACCTTCAAGAAGTACCAACAGTGGAGGAATGGCAGGTGAAGATGATGGATTTTGGGGAGCTAGCCAACCTGACCAGAAGAGTCCGTGAAGAGAGGGAGGAGGAGTACCAGGAGGAATGGAAGAAATTCAAAGATTAGTTAGCTAAATATGTTAAGATAACATAAATAGAATTACTTGCGAGTACCAGATAGGCCTAGGATTTAAATTTGTGATGTTGTAAAACACTATGTTAATGTTAAAATGAGAAGAAAGAAAGATGTAAATTGACTAAGTAAATTTTATGGGGAAATAGTTTTGGAAAACTGTTACAATGGAGTATAGGGAAACTCAGCTAGGGGGATTCAAGGAAGTCATTCAACAATGTTAACAAAAGTGGAATCATTATAGCAAGGATAAATCTTTGTCTGTCTGTCTGTCTGTCTGTCTGTCTGTCTGTCTGTCTGTCTGTCTGTTTGTTTGTTTTTTGATGTTTTTTGTATGTTATAAATTGGAAAACCAATAAAAAAATTGGGGGGGGGGGGGGAACATGCATCTCAAATCTATTGCTTGGATCCATTGCCTGGATTTAGCCTCAGTTAGCTTGCCCCCAGCGGGACGCGGGTGGTGCTGTGGGTAAAACCTCAGCGCCTAGGACTTGCCGATCGCATGGTTGGCGGTTCGAATCCCCGCGGCGGGGTGAGCTCCCATCGTTCAGTCCCAGCTCCTGCCCACCTAGCAGTTCGAAAGCACCCTTAAGTGCAAGTAGATAAATAGGTACCGCTTTATAGCGGGAAGGTAAACGGCGTTTCTGTGTGCTGCTCTGGTGCCGGTTCGCCGGAGCAGCTTCGTCACGCTGGCCACGTGACCCAGAAGTGTCTGCGGACAGCGCCGGCTCCCGGCCTCTAGAGTGAGATGAGCGCACAACCCTAGAGTCTGTCAAGACTGGCCCACACGGGCAGGGGTACCTTTACCTTTACCTTTAGCTTGCCCCCATCCTAAGGTTGCAACAGCTTCTTTGATATCAGAGGATGCATAATAATGGTGAATGGTCTCCAACTGCTCCCAAAATGCTGGGACCATCACGAAAACCCTTAAGCCATCATGGCTTCTCACTTTGTCATGTAGAGTCCAGATTTCCCATCTTTATTGAGGTACACAAACTGGAAATGGCATAAACCTATCCACTAGGGATAGGGATAAGCTCTTTTACACCTTTGCCGCGGCTCCGGGGCGGATACTAGCGAGGGGAGGAGGCGCGTTGTGCGCCCCGACACTCCCCACTGTGGCGGGCGCTGTACTGGCTGTGACGTCGCATGGGGGCGGTGCGTGCATTAGTCACACACCATCCCGACATCACCTTCCTGCCCGCCCGCTACATTGCAAGGGGCATGTACGCTGGTCACTGCATTGAAAGGGGGCATGTACGCTGGTCACTGTTTTGAAGGGGAGTGAAGAACACACACACACAAAAAAGGTAACTTGTTAATTTAACGTTTATTTCTATGAGGAGGAGTAATTCTGAGGGGTCAAACAAAGAAATAATAAAAAGAAGTGACAAAAAAATTATTTTTATAATGATGAGTTTTGCGGCTCCCAGGTTTTTTTTTCTTCAGAAACGGGTCCAAGTGGCTCTTTTTGTCTTAAAGGTTGCAGACCCCTGCACTAGGGTGACAAAGTCCATTTCTGTCCCATAGCCTTGCCTTAAGCCAGACTGAGATAGATTTAAATATTCAGCATCCAAGATTGTCTGGAGCGCCAAGGCCATAGTCCACTTCAATAACTTGCCCCAAAATGACAAATTAGAGGCCTCGTGGTAATTGTCCGGTGATAATTTCTGCTCTTGGTTTCAGTAATTTGTAAGCCATGTTTATAAATGATTCTATGATGATTTACAATTTCCCAAGACTGTAAAAATGTTCCTTTTTGTATTTGAGCAAAGTAAAAATAAATACATAGATAAATTCATTAATAACCATCAATGCCAATTCTGTACAGAATAGGCAGGCCGTTTGCCTATCTTGTGAATCCATATTCATGGTTAATTACGAATTTGTCATCGTTAAATACCCTACCGACTAAACTATGTTATACATTTGTTATCTCAAGATTTCATGTACCTAAATGTACAATGTTGCCTACTGAAAAACAAGGGAAGGAGGAGCAGTTTGCAAGAAATTGGGACTAAAACTATGTTTTGCTCCTGGTCACCTATCTGCGGCCCTGACTGCAAAGCAGCAACCCTATTGTTAAATGCTGATCTCCATGAATGGTGCAAGATTCCAGGAGTTCCAGACACTCCTGAGGGTTGTGTTTCCTTTGGGAAGATCGAGGCAAAGTTGAAACGAGTGATTTAAGAAATATGGTTTATTAACATGTATTTACACCTGGAAGTGTGCATGCGGAGAGTGCAGAACATTATTCCCCCGTCATCATTCCTTCCATAAGCTTGGGGCCAAAGCAGCAATCTGTTGGTGGACTCAGCTAGACTGGTACAGAAAAAGCGATTTATATGTGTTCTACATGCAATATAACATTGTACCACCAGATGGCGATGTGGAGTCCTATTTTTCTCTACCTGTTTTCCCTGTTTAAGTTTACAACGCTTTAAACCGAAACGCTTCTTTGATGTGTCTAGATCCAGCCATGGCTCCGGGGACTCAGCTGCACAGCTGCAAATGAAACGTTTTTAATGTGTTGTAAAGTGCAATATTGATGCAGGTGGCGCTGTGGGTTAAATCACTGAGCCTAGGACTTGTCGATCAGAAGATCGGCGGTTCAAATCCCCGCGACAGGGTGAGCTCCTGTTGCTCGGTCCCTGCTCCTGCCCACCTAGCAGTTCGAAAGCACGTCAAAGTACAAGTAGATAAATAGGTACCGCTCCGGCGGGAAGGTAAACGACGTTTCCGTGCGCTGCTCTGATTCGCCAGAAGCGGCTTAGTCATGCTGGCCACATGACCCGGAAGCTGTCTGCGGACAAACGCCGGCTCCCTCGGCCAGTAAAGCGAGATGAGCGCCGCAAACCCAGAGTCGGCCATGACTGGACCTAATGGTCAGGGGTCCCTTTACCTTTACCTAAAGTGCAATATACACATGTGACACAAGATGGCGACAGAGAGCTAAGCCAAATTCAACGCATTTCTCAAAATGTTTTGTTAAAGAAAGCATTTTCACAGCACTTTTAATATATGTATAGAGTCTACCCCAGTCACTTAGTGCAGCTTCTTCCAGCCAAGATGGTTCTGGCCTGCCCAGCAGCTAACGGAGTACTGCCTTTTGTTCTCCTTCTTTCCTGCCCACCTCTCACCAAAAACCCAAGCCTCTTGCAAAATGACACTTTTTCCTATCACCTCACTGTTTCATCATGGCTTGCATTTAACCAGCCAGGCTGGTTTGCAGAAGCTGCCCCAGGGATTTCTTGTCCGGCACAGTTCTGTAGCTTGCAGTTTCCCTTCCTATCCCAAATATTATTTAGATTTTGACTCCCTTAAATTTTTGGGTTCGGTGGGGCGTCTTCCCACCCCAACTTATAACAATATAATCAGTTAACATGATACCAACTGCACTTTGCACTGCCTTTAGACATTTACTTATTTATACAAAGGTTTTAATGATGACAAGGCAACACATGTTATATCGTGTCAGCTGCAGCACCTAACAGAGGGAGAGAAATTGAAAATAATAATAATAATAATAATAATAATAATAATAATAATTTATTTATACCCTGCCCTCCCCGGCCAGAGCCGGGCTCAGGGTGGCAAACACCAATAAAATTACAATAAAAATATAATGGGGGTGGGGGAGGGGAAAAAATTAAAATGTGGGTTAAAATACAATTTAAAATGCAGCCTCATTTTAATAGTAGCCCATAGATCAAAACCATAAGGGAAGGGAAACATAAGGGTCAGACTGAGTCTAAATCAAAGGCCAGGCGGAACAGCTCTGTCTTGCAGGCCCTGTGGAAAGATGTCAAGTCCCTCAGGGCCCTAGTCTCTTGTGGCAGAGCGTTCCACCAAGTCGGGGCCAGTACTGAAAAGGCCCTGGCCCTAGTTGAGACCATTCTAACCACCTTGCGACTTGGGACCTCCAAAGTGTTATCATTTGTGGACCTTAAGGTCCTCCGTGGGGCATACCAGGTGAGGCGGTCCCGTAGGTATAAATATAAGAAGAAAAAGGCGTTTAGGAAAATAAAAGTATCTCCGACAATGGCTTCACACTCAAGAAGGCAGTCGCACGATAGCAATAATCTGTCACATGGCAAATTGAAGGTTCTATCAATTGTGCAAAGCCTGCTCTCAGAATGCAAGCTGCTCTGCATGACAGGGATTTATTCCTCATCTTAAAAGGAGAGTGTTTATGGCACAGGGATAAACTGATGGCGGGGCGGGCAAAACGAACTGAAATTTCTGAGGCTGCTTTCAGAGGCAGTGCGGGAATCTTCGCATCCTTACCTAGAATGCCTCTGTATCCTTGCACTGTATATCACTGCTCTTTCTACTTAATGCTTTTGTCGCACTGATTCTGAACGATCATAAATTTCTCTACCTTTATTATTATTTCAGCTATCCCAGAGATGGCCACCTTCTGTGAACTCGGGGGGCCCAATCTATTCTCCAGCAGTGTGTCTGACCCTCCCTGGCAAACAGTCAGGCTGCTTAATAAAGCTGGCATCATCTTGCCATAAAGCCTTCACCGTTATGGATTGCATGTGCCCAGGTGTAACATTACATAAAAGCTGGTGTAGCCGAGTGACCCAAACGGAGCTGCAAATCTCGCCAGTTAAAATCTCACAGGGTTCTCTCGGAAGGACAAGGTTTATAATGCTGGCCTGCCACGCAGGGTTGTTTTGGATGGCAAGGTGATGCATATGAAGCGCTATGTTAAGTAGATTCGTTTATCCATGTGATGGGATGGTGAGCTGCTTGTGCGTAAAATCCTTGTCCCTCAGAGTTTGGCTAAGTCCACAAACCTCTGTCTGTGACGGAGCTCCTTAAGCATGGCTCCATCAGTCGCTCGTTGAATCGGACAGTGGGCGTTTACGGAACTTCTTCCAGCATAAAAGCTCCTTAACGGAAACGCGTCTTCTGGACTCTCGGCGTGACAGTTTCCGGCGAGGAGTGGGTGTCCCTACAGGAGGTCGTGAAACCTCCCCACTGTTCTCGCTTGAAGTGTCTCTGAGCCCTCCCTCCGACTCACTTTCCCTTGGAACTCCACTTCTCCCCCTGCTGGTCCCCTCCTCAGCTGAATGGTCTCTCTCACCCTCCGTGAGCCCTTTCACCTCCTGCGTCTCAGATGGCAGTTCCCTGACATCCACCTCCCCTCCAGGGCCCCCTTCACCCCCTTCCCTCCCCTCCTCTGCGGGAGGCGAGGGAGCAAAACCCCTGAAGGAACCTCCCTCATCTTCCGAAGTTTCGAACACTTCCCTCCACCTCTTGCTGTTTCCGGTTTCCAAGTACTCCTCCTCATCGGAGTCTGTTCCTCCTTCCACCTCCGATTCCCTGAATCCTTCCAGTTCCTCCTCATCGTCGGTGGTGCCAAAGTACTCCCTCCGGAACCTCGCTACTGGCTGAGGTTTCCTGGGGAACCTTTGGTGGAACGTTTCGATCAAGATCTCGTCACGGACCTCCTCTGCCGTCACCCAGGTGTTTTCCGACTCCGGTTCCCCTTCCCACGCGACCAAATACTCCACCTGATTACCCTTCCACCTGGAGTCGATGATTTCCGCCACATGGTTGCTGCTTTCCCTTTCTTCTATGGCTGGCCCCCGTGTGGATACCCCTTCACCTTCCCCCCTATATGGTGACAGTAATAACCTGTGGAATACTGGGTGCAGTTTCATGTGGTTCGGTAACCGGAGTCTGAAAGCCACTGGGTTGACCTGTTGGATGACCTCAAATGGTCCCAATCTTTTGGGTCTCAATTTCTTGCAACCCCCCTTGAACAGCAACCCTTGGGTTGATAGCCAGACCTGACTCCCCACCCTAATGGTTTCACCTTCCCTTCTGCTCTTGTCTGCCTGCCTCTTATATTCTTCTTTGGCCCTTTCTAAGTTGAGTTGGAGTTGACGATGGATCGCTTCCATTTCTTCTACAAAATGTTCAGCGGCCGGGACACTCCATCTCTCCCCTCCTCCCCCTGGAAACGCCCTGGGGTGGCACCCATAATTAGCCAAAAAGGGGCTCATCCCGGTGGACACATTCTCTGCATTATTGTAAGCAAATTCCACTAGCGCCAACTTTTCGACCCAATCGTTCTCTCTGTCATTGACATAACACCTCAGGTATTGTTGGAGGATACCGTTTGCCCTCTCCGCCTGCCCATTGGTCTCAGGGTGCCTGGCAGTCGAAAAGTTGACCTCTACGTGCAACAAGCTCATAAGTTTCCTCCAGAATCTGGACCTGGCACATAGCAGATTTCAAAATGGAATTTGGAGAACTCCTGGGCCCATCTCACTTGTCGTTGGTTGAGCACTCGTGCCGTTCTCCAATACTCCAAATTCTTGTGGTCCGTACACACTTGCACCTTATGCTGTGCGCCAATTAGTAAGTGTCTCCATCTCCGGAACGCTTCGTGAATGGCGAGTAGTTCTCGGTCATATACGGTGTAGTTCCTCTCGGATTTGTTCAGCTTACGCGAAAAGAAGGCACACGGTCTCCATTCCGACTTATTGCTCCCTGGCTGAAGCAGCACCGCCCCCACCGCCCGGTCTGAGGCATCAGTTTCCACTCTCATGGGTTTTTGTAAATCCACATGCAGGAGTTGTTCTTCCGAAGCGAATGCCCTTTTCAATTCCTCAAATGCTTGCTCCGCCTCCGCCGTCCAAACGAATTTCTTCTTGCTGCTTAGACAGTCCGTGATGGGAGCCGTTAAGTGGGCAAAGTTCTTGATGAATTTACGGTAAAAGTTCCCAAACCCTAAGAACCTTTGCACATCCTTTTTCGTTTTCGGTGTCTTCCATTCCAGCACCGCCTGGACCTTGCCTGGATCCATGGCTAATCCCTTGTCTGATAAGCGGTACCCCAGGAATTCCACCTCCTTGGTGTGAAACTGACACTTCTCCAATTTCACCCACAGCTGGTTTGCTTGCAGCTGGCTCAGCACTTCCCTGACATCCTTTACATGCTGCTCCTCATTCTCTGAATATATCAGCACGTCATCGAGGAAGGCCACGCAATTCTTGTAGAGCAAAGGTCCCAGGACATGGTTCATGAGCGATTGAAAACAGGCGGAGCCTGATTGCAATCCGAATGGCATAACGAGATATTCAAAAGCCCCCAAAGGGGTGAACATGGTGGTTTTCCATTCATCCCCTTTCTTTATTCGTATCAGGTTGTATGCCCCTCTCAGGTCCAGTTTCGTGAATATCTTTCCCTTCCTCACCCTGGTCAAAATGTCATCAATCCTGGGCATGGGGAAAGTCACTGGTTCTGACACGGCATTTAGCCGCCGGTAGTCCACTACAAGCCTGGGTTTATCCGTGTTTTTTTTGTCCACAAAAAACACTGGGCTCCCCCCCACCGCTCTGGACTCTCTGATGAAGCCCCTCTTCAGGTTTTTATCAATAAACTCCCTTAACTCCTGCATTTCCCTGTCTGACATGGCGTACAGCTTGCCCACGGGGAGCTGGGCCCCAGGGACCAGGTTAATTTGGCAGTCAAAGTCTCTATGCAGTGGTAGTTTATCTGCTTCCCTTTCGCTGAAGACCTTGCTCAGGTCAGCGTATTGTTTGGGCACCTTCCCTTTGTCCGCCACTTCCGTCCCTGCTAGAAAGGCTTTTGCCCCTTCTGGCACCTTTCCCTCTCTGCAGTGTTCCAGGCAATGTGCTGACCCAAAGGAGACCACTCTCTGATGCCAGCCCACTAGCGGGTCATGCAACGCTAGCCAGCTCATTCCCAAAATGATGGGAGCCCCTCCCAGGGTGGCCACATTGAACGCTATCCTTTCGGTGTGCCTGGCCACCCTCATAACCATTGGGACGGTCTGTAGGCTAACTTCTCCTCCCAACAGCTCCCTCCCATCGATCGTGGTCACCTGCAGGGGGTTGCTTAAAGGGAGTGTCTGTATCTGGTGTTCAGCTGCAAACTCCTTACTCATAAAATTACAGGAGCTGCCTGAGTCCAACAGCGCCTTTGTCTTTAGTGGGTATCCGTTTGCCAGCTCTAGCAACACCTCTATTACTAGGGCTGGTCTTGGAGGTTCCGGAGTGGGCACTTTTACTGCTCCTTGGCCTGGCTGCAGTGCCCTGACGGTGGCAGCCAGGCGTTGGCTTTTACTGGCTCCTGGACTCCCTCCTCCTTCCCCCCAACAGCTCCCACCATCCCTTGCCATTCCTTTCTTTGCGGGCAGACTCTGGCAAAGTGACCTGGCTGCTGGCAGAGATAACATTTCTTGGTGCTCTTTCCCTCCTTCTTCCTCCCTTCACTGGGATTTGAAACTGCGCGCGCGCGCGCGCTGTTCCAACTTCCATCGGCTCTCCTGGCGGGAAACTTGGCTCTGGAATCTCTGGAATGCGCAACTCCCTCCAACGCTCTCCTTTCCCCTCCCGCTTCTCCAAGGCTCTTGCCTCCTGGCGCGCTCCAATGGTCAGCGCTGATTTGGTCAGCTGGTCCATAGACTCCGCCCTGGGCGCCCGGGAAAGTTCGTCTTTCACCGCCGAAGAAAGCCCCTCTTCAAAGAGCATTTGAATGGGTTCCGCCGATAGGTCCCATCCCAATTTATGTATCAACATTGTAAACTCAGTCCAGTACTCACGAACCGATCGGCTCCCCTGTTTGCAAGCCATCAATTGTCTGCGCACCAGTCCCTGTTCAATCTCGCTGGAAAACATCAAATCCATGGCGCGAAAAAACTTCCTCGTGTCCTTCAGCATTTCACTATTCCCTGCCATCAGGGGTCTAACCCAGTCTCTCGCCCCCCCTTCAAGATGGCCAATCACAAACGCCACTCGCGATGCCTCGTCGGGAAAGTCGTCAAACTGCAGCTCGAGAGCATACTGCATCTCTGTCCTAAAGGCTTGGTAGTTCCTGGGGTCCCCCCCAAACTTCTGCACCAATCCTGGCATCTTTCTTGCTAGTGTAGCGCCTTTTGCCTTTTCTGCATCCTGCGCCCTCCTTTCTTCTAGCCTCGCCGTTTGCAGTGCTAGCTGGACTTCCAACACCCTGTACCTTTCTTCCAGGCTTGGACCCTCTCCAGCTCCTCCTGCTCCCCCGGCTCCGGCTGGGTTGCTCATGATGCCTCTCTGCACAAGCTGCTTTCAGGGACTGTCCGATTGCTGTGATGGGATGGTGAGCTGCTTGTGCGTAAAATCCTTGTCCCTCAGAGTTTGGCTAAGTCCACAAACCTCTGTCTGTGACGGAGCTCCTTAAGCATGGCTCCATCAGTCGCTCGTTGAATCGGACAGTGGGCGTTTACGGAACTTCTTCCAGCATAAAAGCTCCTTAACGGAAACGCGTCTTCTGGACTCTCGGCGTGACAGTTTCCGGCGAGGAGTGGGTGTCCCTACAGGAGGTCGTGAAACCTCCCCACTGTTCTCGCTTGAAGTGTCTCTGAGCCCTCCCTCCGACTCACTTTCCCTTGGAACTCCACTTCTCCCCCTGCTGGTCCCCTCCTCAGCTGAATGGTCTCTCTCACCCTCCGTGAGCCCTTTCACCTCCTGCGTCTCAGATGGCAGTTCCCTGACAATCCATTACCGTAATTTCATATACTGTGCTGCATTCTCTGCCACAACTGTAGAGGCAGCATAGAACCACAGTCAACGAATTGCAACTATATTAAAACAATACACACAACTTATATTCCACAGGTCAAACAACTGTTGTAGTCCAAAACACATACACACACACTTGCAGGACCAGGCATGGACTTCCCTGTTTCTCTGTGGATTTGCTACTGGGTGAAGTTCAAGGTGTTACGATTAGGATATAAAAGGTAAAGAGGTAAAGGACCCCTGGACGGTTAAGTCCAGTCCAGTCCAGTCAAAGGCAACTATGGGGTTGGGGCTGAGACCCTATCTGCCCGAGGACAGTCTCGCCAGAGTGGTGCATGCTCTAGTTATCTCTCACTTGGACTACTGCAATGTGCTCTACATGGGGCTACCTTTGAAGGTGCCCCGGGAACTACAACTAATCCAGAATGCGGCAGCTAGACTGGTGACTAGGAGCGTCCACTGAGACCACATAACACTGGTCTTGAAAGACCTACATTGGCTCCCAGTACATTTCCGAGCACAATTCAAAGTGTCGGTGCTGACCTTTAAAGCCATAAATGGCCTCGGTCCAGTATATCTGAAGGAGCGTCTCTACCCCCATCGTTCTGCCTGGACACTGGGGTCCAGCACCAAGGGCCTTCTGGCGGTTCCCTCGCTGTGAGAAGCCAATTTACAGGGAACCAAGCAGAGGGCCTTCTCGGTAGTGGTATATAAGCTTATATTTTGGAAATGTACATCTAGGTTTTTTTCCCTTTAAAAATTTTTGGGGTACCCCCCAAGAGAGTGGGGCTCTAAGCCGTAGCTTGTTTAGCTTATACGTAAATCCGGCACTGTCTGAAAGCCATAAACAGCTGAGACTAACACTAATACAACTGGTTGAGCTCCCATGTGATTAAAAGGGGAGGGGGCAGTTCCATCAGCCAAGAGCAAACACTTTGGGGAAGGACTGTAGCCCAGGGGCAGCTTGCAAGCAAAGGGGCCCAGGTCTAATCCTGGCATCTCTGAGTAGAGCTGGGAAAGATTCTTGCCTGAAACCCTAGAGTGCTATTGTTTGACAGTGTAGGAGCCAGTGCTGAGCTAGCAAACCAAGGATCACCTGAATCAGTAAGCCAAGCCTTCCCCCCCAAAATGTATTGTAATACTTAGTGCCATTTGAGTGATGGGCAAACGACACTCAACTTGATTCAGAATTGGGTTCAGCAAACCATGTTATCTCTTTTTATAAAAGAAAGAAAGAAAGAAATTAGAGACTGACTTTTCTCTTTAGGGCACGAATTCATATGCCATGATGTCATGAGGAGCTTCAAATGCCTCTCCCAAGCCCTCTGCAGTTCCCAGCCCCCTAACCCAAAGATGGGGGGAACCAGGGCCTCCCGGAATCTGTTGGATTGCAACTCGCATCATCCCTGAGCATGGGCCATACTGGCTGAGGCTCATGGGATTTGTAGTCCAATGACAGCTAGAAGACCACAGGTTCCCCAGCCCTGCACTAGACCCAGAGATATAAAAGCCCATAGGAAAAGACAGGGGGGAATTGGGTGTGACTGAGGGTTTCCCCTCAATTTCTTTTTCTTTCCTGGGCCTTCACATCTCCACCTAAAGTTACCTCTGAGTCTTCTCCTCCTCCCCAGTTTTCCTGGCAGCAGCAATATGGAGGTCATATGGACCCTTCTGCGAAGTCTCTCCTCCTTGCTCGCTGGAATGTTGCCATGGCATGCAGGGGCAGCGGATATGGTGAGGGCGGTCCAACCTGGGTGCCACAACTGAGGGGGTGACAAAATGCCAGGTGGCACTCACCGCGCACATCTCCTGGGAGTGATGCTGTGGCTTGGGCACCCGCAGGCTTCGCACAGCCCCAAACGGTCCAGCCACCGCCTTCCCCTCTGCTGTAGGGCGGCTGAGTGGGAGGAGGCAGGCAGACTTCTCGGAGGCCCTGCAGAGCCCCAGGTGCCTGATCGGCTTGCTCCACCGCTGATGGCATGCTCTTCAGCACCCCAAGCACTAGGAGCTCTGGGACATGTAATTTTCAGAGTGCTTGATGCCCGTAATATGGATTCAGGCAGCCCGGAGAACTTAATTTCTAAGGCTCTCTGACATGTGACAATGCTACCATGGCAACGTTCTAGGCTCCAGGGGAGGAACTGCACTGGCTCAGATTACAATCAGACACTTTTTCGGGGGAGATTGTGCTCAGTTCCGAATACAGCCAAGCATTACTAACAGGGAAAATTAACTTTCCAAAGCAGGTCAGTAAAGTGTTTGGAGAACACCCCCCCCTTTTTTTTAAGATTCCATATTACTAGGTAAAGGGTAAAGGGGACCCCTGACCATTATGTCCAGTCATGGCTGACTCTGGGGTTGCGGCACTCATCTCGCTTTATTGGCCGAGGGAGCCGGTGTACAGCTTCCGGGTCATGTGGCCAGCATGACTAAGCTGCTTCTGGCGAACCAGAGCAGCACATGGAAACACCGTTTGCCTTCCCGCCAGAGCGGTACCTATTTATCTACTTGCACTTTGACGTGCTTTTGAACTGCTAGGTTGGCAGGAGCAGGGACTGAGCAACGGGAGCTCACCCCGTCATGGGGATTCGAACCGCCGACCTTCTGTTCGGCAAGCCCTAGGCTTAACCCACAGCGCCACCCGTGTCCCCTCCATGCACTAGGCAAGGCTAAAGAATGGGGAGCCAAACTTACAGTTGCTGACTGCTGTGCCTTAGAGAAGCCTTCGCCCAGAGAAAAGCAAGCAAGAGTCTCAACACCAGATGCAATGAGGACTAGCAAGCTGTCTGGGACCAGAGAGACATCCCTGCCCTAAAGAACATGTGTACAAGGAGGCATGAAGCCCAGGTGATGGGCAGAAGAATCAAATACCAATGGAGAGGGAAAGCACCAAGGGTCACTGGCTAGGCAAGGGTGAACTGGCTCAGAGGATAAAGGCAGAAAAATAGGCAGTGTGGACAGAAAGAATCTTGGGAGAAGAGACTCAAGAAAATTAAAATAGCTAAGCAAATGCTTGTTGTTGTTGTTTAGTCATTTAGTCGTATCCGACTCTTCGTGACCCCATGGACCAGAGCATGCCAGGCGCTTCTGTCTTCCACTGCCTCCCACAGTTTGGTCAAACTCATGCTGGTAGCTTCGAGAACACTATCCAACCATCTCGTCCTCTGTCGTCCCCTTCTCCTTGTGCCCTCCATCTTTCCCAACATCAGGGTCTTTTCCGGGGAGTCTTCTCTTCTCATGAGGTAGCCAAAGTATTGGAGCCTCAGCTGCACGATCTATCCTTCCAGTGAGCACTCAGGGCTGATTTCCTTCAGAATGGAGAGGTTTGATCTTCTTGCAGTCCATGGGACTCTCAAGAGTCTCCTCCAGCACCATAATTCAAAGGCATCAATTCTTCGGCAATCAGCCTTCTTTATGGTCCAGCTCTCACTTCCATACATCACTACTGGGAAAACCATAGCTTTTACTATACGGACCTTTGTTGGCAAGGTGATGTCTCTACTTTTTAAGATGCTGTCTAGGTTTGTCATTGCTTTTCTCCCTTTCATGGATCACTGCCTTGCCGTGGCGAAGGGGCTCGAATAACTCAGAGAAGCTATGAACTATGCCGAGCAGGGCACCCAAGATGAACAGGTCATAGTGGAGAGTTTTGACCAAACATGATCCACCTGGAGGAGGAACCGGCAAGCCACTCCAGTATCCCTCCCAAGAAAACTCCATGGACAAAGACAACAGGCATATAAAAGCAAATGCTGC
Source organism: Podarcis raffonei (assembly GCF_027172205.1). Lineage (NCBI taxonomy): Eukaryota > Metazoa > Chordata > Lepidosauria > Squamata > Lacertidae > Podarcis > Podarcis raffonei. The sequence goes on along the minus strand of NC_070614.1, from coordinate 6,031,882 downwards.
TGCTGTCCAATTCCTTAACTATGATCAAGGGGAGAAAGCAGTCTGTAGGGGCTTCATTCACCCCACCCATCTCTAGTTTCACCTGCTGCTTTCCAAGTTAAATGAAACAGGGCTGAAGGAAAATTTTAGCAGAGGTCCCGGGGAATTCTCCATTTGCACTGTGACCCGAGCTTTGTGGGTTGCTCTCCTCCGCTTGCAGGTGCAGCTGGCCACCCGCTCAATTCCTCCTGAAGCAGATTTGCTGCTGACTGCTCTCCGCCTGCTCTCCCATCGTCGCTAATTAAAAGGCTGCCTCAATTAGTGCTCCAGTGGCATCTCAATGAAGCCATTTCCAGCTCTCAGCAATCCTGAGCAGACCAGCTCCCTAATCAGGATAATGATGCCCTATAAATATTTGCCTCCAGCAACCAGCCCAAGCGTGGGGCAGATCATCTGTTGACAGTAATGTGCCTAATGGGCCTTATAGGTTTTATTCCCAGAGCAGGGCTTCTTCTGTTAAGCATCCGACTGAGAAAATACTGGGTCAGGAGCCTGTGCTTCCCTTCCTGCCCTCCAAATATTTTATTTCCTCCCTTGTTGTCCAAGTCATTGGGACATTAGAGGACAGCTTTTTACTGGGTGAAATTCCTTGAAAAAATACAGTGGTACCTTGGTTCTTAATAATAATAATAATAATAATAATAATAATAATAATAATAATAAATTATTTATACCCCACCCATCTGGCTGGGTTTCCGCAGCCACTCTGGGCGGCTTCCAACAAAACACTAAAATACAATAACCTATTAAATAACTTGGAACCCAAACACTGCAAACCTGGAAGTAAGTGTTCCGGTTTGCAAACTTTTTTTGGAAGCCAAATGTCCTCCATTTTGAGTGTTACTCTTCCGTTTTGAGTGTTATGCTGAGCTCTGTCTGTTTTTGCTATTTACTTTACGTTGTTGTTTTTGTGGGTTTTTTTGTTTTTGTATTTTGTGACTGTGTGGATCCCAGTTCAGCTACTGATCAATTGATTGTGTGGCTGCAGTACTTTGTTTATTGCTTTCATTTTGTGGACCAATGGTCTCGTTAGATAGTAAAATCCATGTTAAATTGCTGTTTTTAAAAGTCTGGAACAGATTAATCCATTTTGCATTACTTTCTATGGGAAAGCGTGCCTTGGTTTTGGAACGCTTTGGTTTTGGAATGGATTTCTGGAACAGATTAAGTTTGAAAACCAAGGTACCATTGTACTAGACTTGGGTTGTTTTTTTTTAATAGCTGTTTATAAATATACAAACTAGCAAGCAGAAAGGCAAGCACCTTTGAAGTCAGTGTTCACCTTGAGAGCAGAATCTTGCAGTTCCCTTTGAGCTCCTCCTTGCCAGCCATCTGCAAAAATTCAGGGCCTTTCCATTGTTGGTTCATATGTTCCAACTCTTAGCCCAGTGAAGAAGAAGAAGAAGAAGAAGAAGAGGAGGAGGAGGAGGAGTTTGGACTTGATATCCCACTTTAGCACTACCCTAAGGAGTCTCAAAGCGGCTAACAATCTCCTTTCCCTTCCTCCCCCACAACAAACACTCTGTCAGGTGAGTGAGGCTGAGAGACTTCAGAGAAGTGTGACTAGCCCAAAGTCACCCAGAAGCTGCATGTGGAGGAGCAGGGAATCGAACCTGGTTCACCAGATTACGAGTCCACTGCTCTTAACCACTACACCATGGTAGCCAGTAGCCACCTAGGCTCATTTAATCAAATCATAGAATTGTAGGGTTGGAAGGAATCCTGTGGGTCCAACCCTCTGCAATGCAGGTATCTCAACTAAAGCAAGCATATTTTATTTGTGCTAACTGTAGAGATATCGTCAGCTATAGAAAAATGTCTCCTCAATATGCAGAACCTCAGCACTTTGAACCTAAAAGTTTGCCTGTTCTTTTGAAGAATCTTTGCTTCTATTCACTCGAAGTTATATGATAAAACTCACCTAATATGTCAAAACAAGAAGGAGAACAGGGATCCAGCCACTTTCACACAAGGGTTCTCAAACTCTGGTCTGTGGACCACCGGTAGACCACTGGTGGTCCACAAGTTTCATTCTGGTGGTTTGTTTGACTGAAAAAATAGAATTAAAAACCCTACAGCATCTTGCATTATGCATTACACTTGCCACAGCAAGTAGAAAAATCATTATGACTTCTGACCCTCGTACCTACGGGACCCCCTCTCCTGGTATGCCCCACGGAGGACCTTAAGGTCCATAAATAACAACACTTTGGAAGTCCCAAGCCCCAAGGAGGTTAGATTGGCCTCAACCAGGGCCAGGGCCTTTTCAGCTCTGGCCCCGGCCTGGTGGAACGCTCTACCTCAGGAGATCAGGGCCCTGCAGGATTTGATATCTTTCCACAGGGCCTGCAATGGAGCTGTTCTGCTTGGCCTTTGGGCTGGACTCAGTCTAACCCCCCCTCTCATTTATTTTTTTTGATGGAACCCCTTATATGGGATTAGTCTGATAGCCATGTTCAAATATATAAAAGGATGTCACATAGAGGAGGGAGAAAGGTTGTTTTCTGCTGCTCCAGAGAAGCGGACACGGAGCAATGGATCCAAACTGCAGGAAAGAAGATTCCACCTAAACATTAGGAAGAACTTCCTGACAGTAAGAGCTGTTCGACAGTGGAATTTGCTGCCAAGGAGTGTGGTGGAGTCTCCTTCTTTGGAGGTCTTTAAGCAGAGGCTTGACAACCATATGTCAGGAGTGCTCTGATGGTGTGTCCTGCTTGGCAGGGGGTTGGACTCGATGGCCCTTGTGGTCTCTTCCAACTCTATGATTCTATGATTCTATAAATTTTCCCTCGGCTCTTTTTGCTGGCCCATGTAGGACCAGCATGGATAGTTGGCCCCGGTGAATATTTGACGTTTTCTCCCCTTATGGCTTTGATCTATAGGCTACCACTAAAATGAGGCTGAATTTTAAGCTGCATTTTAACCTGTATTCTAACTTATATTTTAATCAACTGTTTGGTTTTGTTGTTTTTTGTTTTAACGATTTTACTGTATTTATATTCAGTGTTAGCCACCCTGGGCCCGGTCTTGGCTGGGGAGGGTGGGGTATAAATAAAAAGTTGTTATTATTATTATTATTATTTATTATTATTATTATTATTATTATTATTATTATTATGTGGTCCACCAAGACCCTTAGCAATTTTAAAGTGGTCCATGGGACAAAAAGTTTGGGGACCACTACGTTAATAGTTGTGTAGAAGGGGAAGTTTTACAAAGCATGCCTTTTCTCATTATAACCTGCACCCACTCAATTTATCACCACACCATTTTTAAAGCTACAGGACTTCCACTTTCCTTTGCAGCCAGTTGTCAGGGCTGATACATTTTTTTTTAATTGACCGTGGTTCTGCTCCTTTACGAACAGCCTCAGAAGAGTGAAAGAGACATCTGAACCAGAACAAGTCAGAATCATATGATCCACCTGTAAGAAAATGCAGGTACAAAATCCACTTGCAGTCTATTTGTGTGCCTGAACCTCCTCAAATTATTCATTGCCAGCAACACACCGTTGCCAACAATAACTACACACACTTGGAAATAGCAAGTCAAAAAATAGATTTCCTAATCCTGTTAATTCTCTACAGGATTGGCCTAAATTAGAGAGTCCAATTTAGTCTGTTAGACCTAAGCCCCTTGGGCAGGGTCTGCATTTTTATGTGCTCAAGGAAGTGCTTACTTTTTAAGCAATTACAAATCAATAGAAGTTTTTATTATTAATAGGGGCTACCACCCCTGCTCCCATTGCTTGCCAACCCCGCCAACCCCACGCCAACCCTTCACAGCTCTGTTAACCTCCCATTCCTGCCTCTACCCACCCCCATTGCCAATCTTCATTCCCCCCACAATTTGCTCCAACCCCCCCCCCACAGCTTACCCCCAAAATTTAAATGCATGCTTCCTGCTAGTAGCAGCAAACTAAGGAGAGAAGGGTTCAACCCATGGCAGTGGGGACAACAGTTTGGGGCATGCGAAGGCCTTCCTGTGCTGCCCACCTGAGTGAGTAGTCACTCACTCTGCCAGACCACCCACCCCTTTGCTCACTCACTCAGCTGAGCTATCCACTCAGACCCCAGACTCGTCCCTCACCCTGTTGTGCACGAACAAGTGAGCAAGTGTCCAGGTGAGTGACAGTAGTGACAACAGAAGGACTATGGCACTGCTTACCTGGGCCAATCACCTGCCTCCTTGCTCACTGTGCCAACCAGACTGCCTCCTGTCAGTCACACAAGCTGCAGCATGACAACTGTTTTCTTGCATGTTATATAGCAAGATAAATATAGTGTGATTAAGCCAGACAAAACCGAACTGCCAATTTGGACAAAGTTGCCAAAGTGAAGGGGGAAAGTGGCAGGTGTTTTTTCTGCAATGCTAAGCTGCGGTTAAAGGCGCAAGAGTGGTTTAAAGAAATGGCACCTGTGATGGCCTGGGACTCGGGCTCGGAACCAGAGGAGTCTCAGGCTGCACCAGATCCTTTGCCTCAGGCATAATCTGTACCAAGTCTGGGGCCTGATCCTGAAGAGTCTTCGTTTGCACAGGTTCCCCTGCAAGAAACACCAGCTGGGCTGAGTCAGGGGCCTGAGCCTGCCCTGGCTCCAGATGCGGGAATTATCTTGTTGCCTCCAGCTGGGCCATCACTTACAGCTGCTCCACTACGAGTAACCCACCATCGTCTCCCGAGGTGCAGAGACTAAGGTCTGAGAGAAAGAGAGACCTGAGTACTCACAGGAGGAGTGCTCGCCTTCGGGCAAAACAGGGAGGTGAGTGGCCAGGGGATCAGGACCGGCCGTTACCCCGACAAAGATAAAAGTCTTTTGGACCCTGCCCCAGGTTGCGGGAGCAACATTGCTGTATACCAGATCCTGCCTGATATACCTGTCCTTGCCTGGTTTCCTGCCTCGTGTCCTGCCTTGGCCCTGTCAGACTGACTCCTAGCAGAACCTTCAGATCCTGGACCGGACCTGGACCGTGTTTCTCGGGTTACCCCCGGGCCCAGCACAGCACCTCTGCTAGTCTGTCCTTTTGTTACTCAAGTAGGGTGCCATTTTGAAAACTGCATTGTCTTACTCACTGCCTCGTGGGACATCTTTGGGAAAAGAAAAGGCTAAGGAGTAAACAAATCTGCAGTGGAGTCCCTAAGACAGTTGGATGCCACTTTGTACGCCTCCTTCCGCAACTCCTGCAGCCATGCTGCTGCCCATGTATTGCTTTGCTTTGCTTTGGACCACATCAATGAAGCTGAGAGCGGGGTCTTGTCATCTGGGCAGCCCAAAACCTCCTTACACACTGCCCAGGCTTGCGCCTTGGGAAGGTCACTTCAGTGCTGTTAATGCAGCAAAAGCAATGTGAGAGGCGGCAGTTACAAGTTAGTGGTCTCTGCAGCCACAGCAGGTGCTGTGATTCTCCAGCGGTTTGACTTTGCCCTTGGAGGCGCACTCCATCGTCTTTTGAGACAGATGGATGCCAACAATTGTCTTACCTCCTTTCCTCACCTCTGCCTTGAAAAATGCAAGGGACTGTGGGCAGGAAAAGTAAACTATCAGGGACAAAGTTTTGGAACAAAAGAGCAGGAGAGCCAACAAATAACAAACTGAAGGTACTGCAGAGTCAAGGGCTGCCCAGTGTGGATCTGCAGTGTTAGATAATTAGCAGAGCAAGAGTTGGAAAGAAGGGCCTTCTCGTGGTTTCCAGATGGCAGATGGGCCCAAGAGAGCTTTAACTATGAGCCATTAGGCTGCATGCAATTCCAGAAGTTGCAAAGTGGGCATGTGGTTAAGCAGCTAAATGACTGCTTCACTATGGCATGGATCAACGCCGTTCAAATTTGCAACATGACAGTTTGGGTGCGTGAGTTGGCCCTTCCTACAGCAGCAAGGAAAGGAAAGTTTCCCTTGCTTTAGAGCAGGGATGAGGAGCCTGTAGCCCATCAGGTATTTGAAGACTACAGTCACATCCATGCTGTACAATTCAAGCACATTTCTGCCGCTTTAACAGTCATCCCAAAAACTGTAGTTTACCATTCAACAGATCTACAATTCCACAACTTCCATAACTTGTTGATGGGAGTCAGAGCCACAGGTTTCTCATCCCTAGCTTAGAGATGGTTTATGGCATGGCAGTCAGTGTAGCGTAGTGGTCAGAGGGTTGGACTAGGACCTGGGAGTCCCGAGTTCAAATCCTTACTCAGCTGTGGAGGTCACTGGGTGACTTTGAGCCAATTGCTGTCTTTCAGCCTAACCTACCTCACAGAGTTGTTGTGAATGGAGGGGGGAAAAAACCTATATGACACCTTGAGCTCGTCAGGGGTAAATTGCAATATAGATGTAATAACAAAACATCCCAATTTTCATTGGAGAAATATTGGAGGGTATGGAATAAGACGTCGCTATTTTCATCAGTGTGGTGGCGCTGTGATCTAAACCACTGAGCCTCTTGGGCTTGCCAATCAGAAGGTCAGTGGTTCAAATCCCCACAACAGGGTGAGCTCCCATTGCTCAGTCCCTGCTCCTGCCAACCTAGCAGTTTGAAAGCACACCAGTGCAAGTAGATAAATAGGTACTGCTGCAGCAGGAAGGTAAATGGCGTTTCCATGCACTGCTCTGGTTTTGATGTTCCATTGCACCAGAAGCGACTTAGTCATGCTGGCCACATGACCCAGAAAAACTGTCTGCGGACAAACGCTGGCTCCCTCGGCCCATAAAGTGGATGAGCGCCACAACCCCAGAGTCATCTGAGACTGGGCTTAACTGTCAGGGGTCATTTACCTTTTTTATTTTCATCAGGGAAATGTTGGAAAGTATGACAACCTACTGCAACTGATGGAGTAGGCTGTGGTTTATCAAATATCTCGGTGAACACTGAGTTCAGCTGACCACACAACCACCATTTATATAATAATTTCATGACTAGTGACTTTTCCATTCATTCATGGTTACTACCACAGGGAGACCAGCAGAAGCATAACAGATTATATACATCAGGTGCAAGGTGTTTTTGGTTCCAATAAGTTTTTGTACCTATGCCACACCATGTATAATGATTTCCGTATTATATGGTTTAGAAAACCCCTGTGTACTTCTACTTTCCCATAACCCAAATAGGCGTGCCACCCAAATCTTTTGTCCCATCCTTCCAAATCCAATAAATCAGTATTCTGCAAGATTATCCACTCCTTCAGCCAGCAGAGGCAGGATGCGTCGTAATAGAGCCTCAAGTCTGGTAACACAAAAACCCCTCTATCTTTAATGTCAATTACAGTGGTACCTCGGGTTAAGTACTTAATTCGTTCCAGAGGTCTGTTCTTAACCTGAAACTGTTCTTAACATGAAGCATCACTTCAGCTAATGGGGCCTCCTGCTGCCGCCACGCCGCCGGAGCACGATTTCTGTTCTCATCCTGAAGCAAAGTTCTTCACCCGAGGTAATATTTCTGGGTTAGCAGAATCTGTAACCTGAAGCGTATGTAACCCGAGGTACCACTGTAGTAATTTGTGTTTAATTTGGGGTTTCTTCCCTTGCCAAATGAATTTCGATAGCTCCCTCTGCCAATCCCTGAAGCATCAAGTCCCACCCACAACTGGAATCATCTGACACACATCAGGTGCAAGGTTTGAGCCATTCAGGCCACTGCTGGCAAGTCTGAATACTTTCCCTCAATAAATCATTTGTTGCGTTGATTATTTATGGTCTTTAAAGGTAAAGGTAAAGGGACCCCTGACCATTAGGTCCAGTCGCGGACAACTCTGGGTTGTGGCACTCATCTCGCTTTACTGGCCAAGGGAGCCGGCGTACAGCTTCCGGGTCATGTGGCCAGCATGACTAACCAGAGCAGCGCACAGAAACACCATTTACCTTCCCACCGGAGCGGTACCTATTTATCAACTTGCACTTTTGTGCTTTCGAACTGCTAGGTTGGCAGGAGCTGGGAGAGAGCAACGGGAGCTCACCCCATTGCGGGGATTTGAACCGCTGACCTTCTGATCAGCAAGTCCTAGGCTCTGTGGTTTAGACCACAGTGCCACCCACGTCCCTTATTTATGGTATTTATATACTGCTTAATCATTAGCATTTCTAAGCAGCATCCATAAAACAAACCATAAATAAATAAAAATTAAAAATAGCCATAAAAGCCATACAAAAACATGAACATTGCTTTGACATGCCTGCTGGAACCAGAGGCAGATTTGGGGGAGCACGAGTGTGAAAGCTGAAACAGGCAGACAAAGGAAGGGGAGGCTTCTGCAAGAAAGCAAGCCAGGCCTCCACTGATAGTTGGGTGAAAAGCAGGAGCTGAAATGGATAGAGAATTGGAGAACTGGAATAAGCGGAGTCAGGAGAAAGAGGAAGAAGAAGAGGGGCTCAGAACACACCATACCATAGCTGTCCACTTACAGATTTGAAAATAAGGCACCAGCAGCCTCGAAAATAAGGGATCAGCAGCCAAAATAAGGGATCAACAATTACTTTGATAAAATACATATTTTGTTGCGTGCAAATGGCTTTAGATACCTATTAGGTCCATAAATTACCATATAGCATATATTCTACACAAAAAAGCAGCAACAATTTGTTGTTGGCAAAGCACAGCTGGACATAGAAAGGGCCCCATTACCTTCAGTAGCTTATTTAAGGGACATCATCAATAAGGGGCAACAGCGGAACATGGCGCTGGGATAAGGGACTGTCCCGCCAAATAAGGGACGCTTGACAGCTATGCACCATACATTTAAAGCACATGTCTTCACACCTTGGGAACTGTAGTTTATCCCTCACAGAGCTATGGTTCTGAAGGTTGTTTGTGGAAAGTCATGTGTGTCAAATGTATGGTGTGTAGCCAGAGAGAGAGAGAAAGAGAGAGAGAGAGAGAGAAGGGTAAAATGAGTCAGAAAAAATGCTTAGCTTCAATGTTTACTTTTGTAAAGATGTTGCTATCAGAATAGTTTAACTTGCTCCTGGGAATCAGACCTTGCTATACCATTGATTGTTTCTTGCCTATGGATAAAGCTGAGTTAAGGCTCCCATTGATTTATGTCCAGTTAACAAATCCAATTCTCACAAGTCATTCCCTCTCCGGACCAAGTAATTATTCTAAGGTGGGGGATTCACGTTGGGGATGAATGATGAAATAAAACGTTCCAGCACTGTCATCTGCTATTTGGCTGAAGTCATAAGAAATGTGTTTCAAGGCTGCATCATTTTGCACCGAGAGCGACTGAATGATCCAATTACATGCACAGAGCACAAAGAGGTAGCAAACTGACTTGCCCTCTGAGAAGGTGATTTGCTGTGTCTCTGTGCAAGTTGGGGGGTGGGTTGTCCTTCCAGAAGAGCATTGTATTGTAAGATAGAAAGGCGGTATACAAATTAAAAATAATGGTGATGGTGATGGTGGTACTTGTCAGCAGCCGTGGGACTGGCTGCTGCTCTCCCCCTCCCCACCCAAACAGCTAAACGGTAGAGTGATGGGAAGTCAGTCATAGAAGCTTCTCCTGCCTCAATATGCTGGTCAAATCTCCAGCACTTCCAGTTAAAGCTGTATGCGAATAGTCCTAGCAGGTTGAACCCGCAGCATCTATTTTCCACTTTAAAAGAATCTTGGAGAGCCTCTCCTAAATAGGGCAGATGGTACTGAGTTAACGATTGGACTCCATTTGTGGCAGTTTCATAATCATAGGTTTGAGGAACATTCCCATATATACCTTGTTCTTCAGGGGTTTGTGGTTCTCAGGGAGGCTGAGCAAGAGAAAGCAAGCAAGCTTGTCTCATCCAGCCTGGGATGAAATCAGCACCCTGGATAGCTCCCTGCTGGTCCTGCTGGGCACCTTGCAAGGAAATGCTGCCTCAACAGGGAGCCAAAGAGGCCTTATACTGACAATACCTGTTCCTTATTAAGCCCTGCCTCCTTGAAGAATCCAGCTGTGCTCCTTAAAGGACCCTTGCCTGGTTCTACATCCTTGGGGAAGGGCAATAGCTGAGTGATAGAGCACTCGCTTTGTATGCAGAAGATCCCCAGTATCTTCAGGTAGGACTGGGAATGCCTCAATGGTCTGATTAAAATAAGGCAGCTTCCTGTGTTCTTCTGCTTCTGTAAGGTCTAGGAGGTGGGCAGGCTACTGCAGACTTGTCCTCAAAGTCCAATGCTGATGGTTGGACCATGTCCTCTGGCTGGGCAGGCTTAGGATAAACTAGTGAAGGTTCTTCCCAGGGGAAAGAATCCCAAACCAATACCTCATAAGTCCTAAGTGTGGGAATGTTTAGGGATGCGGGGAAGGATATATTGTCTAAGATATCCTATCTCAACTTTTCTTTACAAGTTCAACAAAATCAGCAGAGTTAACATTCCCCCTTTTTAAACACATGCACAGCAGATAGCTTGCTCAGACTCGTTAGAGTCTCTGTAAATATTTCCTGGTATTTTCCCCGTTTAATCCCTCCTAAAATAAGACGCTACACAGTCTTCTGTAAAGTATAAAATGTTTACTCACAAGTAATCATCTGTTCACACAAAGGTTCCCAGAAGGCAGACTTAAAAGGTTAGAACATAGTTTAAATGTGGTGACTATCGCCTTATGAAAGAAAGCCTCCTTTTCTTTTCTTTTCTTTTCTTTTCTTGGCCTGGAGACTCCGCTAACCCAGAAATAATACCTTGGATTAAGAACTTTGCTTCGGGATGAGAACAGAAATCATGCTCCGGTGGCACGGCAACAGCGGGAGGCCCCATTAGCTAAAGTGGTGCTTCAGGTTAAGAACAGTTTCAGGTTAAGAACGGACCTCCAGAATGAATTAAGTACTTAACCCGAGGCACCACTGTAGTGCTGTTGTTAAGATGACATCGATAGAGATAAGATAAGAGATAAGATGGTTGCCAGCCTGTGGTTCTGGTTCTTTCTACTTCAGGAGAGGCCACGGCCATCTCAAGTTACACATAGGAAGTTTCGTCTCAGTCCTGGAAAGCAGGAAGTTCCGGCTGGAGGACTGAGACAACCTTCATGTCTGGCTTCATTATTATTAGATAATGGAGGCCTACAATTTGGATAAGAAAGTTGGCTTCCAGGTGGAAAAATCTAAACTGGAAACAGAACTGATAGAACCCAAAACTAAGACTTTGTCAAAAATGTATAATTTGCTGTTGAAATGGAGTACTCAGGATGAGACGGTTAAATCTGCTATGATTAAATGGGCACAAGACGTTGGACATAATATTATGTTTGCTGACTGGGAACAGTTATGGACCACAGGTATGAAGTTTACGGCATGTAATGCCTTAAGAGAGAATATTATGAAAATGATATACAGGTGGTACATGACCCCAGTCAAGCTTGCAAAAATCTATCATTTGCCCGATAATAAATGTTGGAAATGTAAGGAAACCGAAGGTACATTCTTTCACCTTTGGTGGACGTGCCCTAAGATTAAGGCTTTCTGGGAAATGATATATAATGAATTGAAAAAGGTATTTAAATATACCTTCTTGAAGAAACCAGAGGCCTTTCTCTTGGGCATGGTCGGCCAATTGGTGCCAAAGAAGGACAGAACGTTTTTTATGTATGCTACAACAGCAGCAAGAATACTTATTGCAAAGTATTGGAAGACGCAAGATTTACCCACTCTGGAAGAATGGCAGATGAAGATGATCGACTGTATGGGATTGGCAGAAATGACTGGCAGAATCCGTGACCAGGGAGAAGAGTCGGCGGAAGAAGATTGGAAGAAATTTAAGGACTATTTACAGAAATATTGTAAAATTAAAGAATGTTGAATGATGTTGGATTGAAATTAAGGGGTTTCCAGCTGCAATGTTTTGAGATAAGGATTTGCTGAATAAATAATTTGAATTGGAATACAAGAAGGGGAGGTATGAGGAGGTCAGGGAAGTATGTCATTGAAAATTAAGTAATGTGAACTGTATGTGTTTTTAAATTTTTTTGCTTTTTTCTTTTTGTTTGTATAAAATTGGAAACTTAATAAATATCTTTATAAAAAAAAGAGACAACCTTCATGTCTACTCTAGCAATGTTGTGTTTGACTGCATCTGATTCTTACATCCCACACTAAGAACCTTACTCTTCCTCAGAGTGCTGTGGGACCGCAGAGTCAGAGACACAGGACAGAGTAGCCCTATCTGACATAAAACACATTTTCAATCTTCATGTTTCTAGTCACTCCCTCACATCATAATTTGGAAGCATTTTTGCCTATCTCGGAATATTCTGGAGGTAAAAGTAAAGGTAAAGGTACCCCTGACCATTAGGTCCAGTCGCGGACAACTCTGGGGTTGTGCGCTCATCTCGCTCTATAGGCCGAGGGAGCCGGTGTTTGTCCGCAGACAGTTTTTCTGGTACATGTGGCCAGCATGACCAAGCTGCTTCTGCTGAACCAGAGCAGCGCACGGAAATGCCGTTTACCTTGCCGCCTGAGCGGTACCTATTTATCTACTTGCACTTTGACGTGTTTTCGAACTGCTAGGTTGGCAGGAGCAGGGACCGAGCAACGGGAGCGCACCCCGTCGTGGGTATTCGAACCACCGACCTTCTGATCGGCAAGCCCAAGAGGCTCAGTGATTTAGGCCACAGCACCACCAACTGTTGATTCAATGGTCTGCAGGGGATAGTCCCACTCTGAGTGGATAGGGGGACAATTGTCCCTAAATAATAATCAGAAACAAACTTTTATTACTCTTGGAGCACACATTCACTCTTTCCCCCCTTTTTTTGGGATAATGATTTTTATTAGTTTTCAATTACAGTCCAGTAATAACCTCATTATAACAATGCCAAATTATAAAACAATTACTAATACCAATCATTCAGATACCAAATTATATCATTTGGCTGACTCCCCCCCCCCCCCGCATGCTAGAATTGATGGTTTGATGATTTTCTTTATTTCTGCGTTCCAAAATCTTATTAATTTCAATTACACTCCCATCAAGATAACAATCCCTTATACAACAACTGCAATATTAACAACTTCCATTCGTATCAACACATTAAAAGGTAGGGGATTAGCTGTGGGAGGAGCTTGTCAGAGCTTGTAGGGCAGCGGCGCGCGCCTAGCGGCGCGCGCAGTTTGATCCATCTTTTAGATTTAGGGGAGCTAGTCTCAAACGTTTGTTGGGGGAGATATAGGTTTATTTGGGGGGATTTATTTGTCCTGTCTTCACGCTTTTTATGATGGAGGACCGCTGTAGTCACCCCCAACGACACCTTCTCAAGATGGAGGGTGAGGGAACAGCTGCAGTCGCCTGTGGTTCCTGCGCAATGTTTGCCATCTTGCCAAAGGTTGCAGGCAGCTTTACCTGCAGCAATTGCATGTTGATTGCCCTCTTAAAAGACAAAGTCCAGCAACTGGAGGAACGTGTAGCTACGCTCCAAAGAATTAGAGAGCTGGAGCTCTTCTTGGAAGCAACAGAGCACACCGTCTCCACCAAGGAGGAGACAGGGGACTCCCCTGAGAAGGAGGCTAGTTCACCAACACAGGAGCCAGATATATGGAGAAACGTGACTCAAAGAAGTAGGAGGCCCAGGGTTCGCTCTGATTGTTTAGAAATACGCAATCGCTTTGAGGTCCTTTCCCCTAGCATGGAAGACGAAGAGCAGACTCCATTTGAGGATCTCTCCCTCATTACAGTCGATCAGGTATATGAAGACGAGCAGCAAAGGCAGTCTTCAGGGAATGTGCAGGCGACCTTGGAACGGACAGCTCACGGAAGAACCCCGACCAGACCTAAGAGGAGGCGTGTAGTGGTGATAGGGGATTCCCTACTGAGGGGAACAGAAGCAGTGATCTGTGGGCCTGACAAGATGTCTCGGGAAGTGTGCTGTCTCCCCGGGGCTAAGATCCAAGATGTAACTGAACGACTGCAAGGAATCATAAAACCCACTGACAAATACCCCTTCCTCTTGGTTCATGTGGGAACCAATGACACTGCAAGCAATAGCCTCCAGAAGATCAAAAGAGATTACGAGGCTCTGGGCAGGAAATTGAAGCAATTAAATGCACAAATTGTCATCTCATCTGTCCTCCCAGTTGAACGACGTGGCCCAGGGAGAGAGGGAAAAATAGTGGAAGTGAACAACTGGCTTCGCAAATGGTGTAAACAGGAACGGTTTGGATTCTTAGATCACGGAATGCAGTTTCTTGAAGATGGACTTCTGGCAAGCGATGGGCTGCACCTCACAACGGTTGGTAGGAATGTTTTTGCAAAAAATCTCAGAAACCTCATCAGGAGGGCTTTAAACTGACTAATGTGGGGGAGGGAGACAGTGCTCCTGAAGGTAGGAGTCTATCAATTGATGAAGATGATCATCCAAATGTCATAGACCGAATGGAGCAAACAGCACGCAGACCTAGTGGTGGGAGGAAAAAATCCTTAAATAAGAGACACGGGGGAATGATTAATGGACTTCAATGTCTGTACACTAATGCGCAAAGTATGGGAAATAAACAAGATGAGCTTGAGCTCTTGGTACAGCAAACTAAATATGACATAATAGGCATCACTGAAACCTGGTGGGATAAGTCCCACGATTGGAATGTAATAATGGAGGGATACAATCTATTTCAGAGAAACAGACCAGACAAGAAAGGAGGAGGAGTGGCGTTATATGTCAGGGATGTGTATACCTGTGAAGAGATCCAAGATTTAGAACCTCAAAGCCAAAGTGAGAGCATTTGGGTCAAAATTAAGGGAGAGAAGAATAACAGTGACCTCATTGTGGGAGTTTACTATAGATCCCCAAGCCAAACGGAGGACATAGATGATGCCTTCCTGGAACAGATGGCCAAGCATGCAAAAGGAAGGGAGATAGTAGTAATGGGGGACTTCAATTACCCGGATATTTGTTGGATGTCAAACTCAGCCAAGAGCATAAGGTCAAACAGATTCCTCACTGGCCTTGCAGACAACTTCATTGTCCAGAAAGTGGGAGAAGCTACAAGAGGAACAGCCATTTTAGATCTGGTCCTAACCAATGTTGATGACCTGGTTAGTGGGGTAGAAGTGGAAGGATCATTAGGCGCGAGTGATCATGCTCTTCTGAAGTTTACTATACAGCGGAAAGGAGCAGCCAAGCATACTAGGACTCAATTTCTCGACTTTAAGAAAGCCGACTTCATAAAACTTAGGGAAGTGCTGGGTGAGATCCCATGGACAGTAATACTAAAAGGAAAGGGAGTTCATGATGGCTGGGAGTTTGTTAAGAGGGAGATAGTAAAAGCACAACTTCAGGCAATACCAATGAGACGGAAACATGGAAGGTGCCTAAAGAAGCCAGGGTGGCTATCTAAAGAACTTTTAACTGAGTTAAGATTAAAAAAGGATGTGTACAAAAAATGGAAAAGGGGGGAAACCACCAAAGAGGAATTCAAACAAATAGCCAGCACGTGTAGACACAAAGTCAGAAAAGCTAAAGCACAGAATGAACTCAGGCTTGCTAGAGAGGTTAAAAGCAACAAAAAAGGCTTTTATGGGTATGTTCGTAGCAAAAGGAAGAACAAAGAAACAGTGGGGTCACTCAGAGGAGAAGATGGTGAAATGCAAACAGGGGACACAGAAAGGGCTGAACTCCTCAATGCCTTCTTTGCCTCAGTCTTCTCCGATAAAGAAAACAATGCCCGACCTGAAGAATTTGGAGCAAATGATTCAGCAGAGGAAACACAGCCCAGAATAACTAAGGAGATAGTACAAGAATACTTGGCTAGTCTAGATGTATTCAAGTCTCCAGGGCCAGATGAACTGCATCCAAGAGTATTAAAAGAACTGGCAGATGTGATTTCAGAACCACTGGCAGTCATCTTTGAGAATTCCTGGAGAACAGGCGAAGTCCCGGCAGACTGGAGGAGGGCAAATGTTGTCCCTATTTTCAAAAAGGGGAAAAGAGAGGACCCAAATAATTACCGCCCAGTCAGTCTGACATCAATACCAGGGAAGATTCTGGAGCAGATCATTAAGCAAACAGTCTGTGAGCACCTGGAAAGGAATGCTGTGATCACCAATAGTCAGCATGGATTTCTGAAAAATAAGTCATGTCAGACTAACCTGATCTCGTTTTTTGACAGAATTACAAGCCTGGTAGATGAAGGGAACGCAGTGGATGTAGCCTACCTTGATTTCAGCAAGGCATTTGACAAGGTGCCCCATGATATTCTTGTAAAGAAGCTGGTAAAATGCGGTCTTGACTATGCTACCACTCAGTGGATTTGTAACTGGCTGACTGACCGAACCCAAAGGGTGCTCATCAATGGTTCCTCTTCATCCTGGAGAAGAGTGACTAGTGGGGTGCCACAGGGTTCTGTCTTGGGCCCGGTCTTATTCAACATCTTTATCAACGACTTGGATGATGGACTCAAGGGCATCCTGATCAAATTTGCAGATGACACCAAACTGGGAGGGGTGGCTAACACCCCAGAGGACAGGAACACACTTCAAAACGACCTTGACAGATTAGAGAACTGGGCCAAAACAAACAAGATGAATTTTAACAGGGAGAAATGTAAAGTATTGCACTTGGGCAAAAAAAATGAGAGGCACAAATACAAGATGGGTGACACCTGGCTTGAGAGCACTACATGTGAAAAGGATCTAGGAGTCTTGGTTGACCACAAACTTGACATGAGCCAACAGTGTGACGCGGCAGCTAAAAAAGCCAATGCAATTCTGGGCTGCATCAATAGGAGTATAGCATCTAGATCAAGGGAAGTAATAGTGCCACTGTATTCTGCTCTGGTCAGACCTCACCTGGAGTACTGTGTCCAGTTCTGGGCACCACAGTTCAAGAAGGACATTGACAAACTGGAACGTGTCCAGAGGAGGGCAACCAAAATGGTCAAAGGCCTGGAAACGATGCCTTATGAGGAACGGCTAAGGGAGCTGGGCATGTTTAGCCTGGAGAAGAGGAGGTTAAGGGGTGATATGATAGCCATGTTCAAATATATAAAAGGATGTCACATAGAGGAGGGAGAAAGGTTGTTTTCTGCTGCTCCAGAGAAGCGGACACGGAGCAATGGATCCAAACTACAAGAAAGAAGATTCCACCTAAACATTAGGAAGAACTTCCTGACAGTAAGAGCTGTTCGACAGTGGAATTTGCTGCCAAGGAGTGTGGTGGAGTCTCCTTCTTTGGAGGTCTTTAAGCAGAGGCTTGACAACCATATGTCAGGAGTGCTCTGATGGTGTTTCCTGCTTGGCAGGGGGTTGGACTCGATGGCCCTTGTGGTCTCTTCCAACTCTATGATTCTATGATTCTATGATTCTAAATGATTTATAAAACTACAGGTGAGGCACTCAAACCATATCCTTATTCTTCCTGTGTGTGGCAATTATTCTGTCCATGATGTTTCTTCCTGTCCTTGTAAAATGTTATGTCCATCTTTTCCCCATTGATGCTGTTCTCCATCATACACGATGGAGCACACATTCACTCTTACGTCCTTCCCAGAATGTATACATTTAGAATGTGAATATTAGTACGATCAACAGTAGAGGCCTCCCACACTGTATTTCTTGCATAAGCCACCAATCTAAGTGAGCTGTCTAGTGAGGAGGCAGCAAGCCCAGAGCAGCAACTCATGAAGAGACACACAAAGGTAGCATCCTTTGCGGGCAGGGAATTCATCTAGGTCTCTGCAGCAAGAATGGTTGAATGACCCATTCATGACCAAGGCACTCAGACACATCAGAATCACCGCTCCCCAGTAGAGGATCAGTGGAATGAAGCAAGGCCACAGCAGCTTCAAGAGAAATGATTTGGAAAGAGAAATGATTTGGGCAGCCGCCTCTGTACATAGAGACTTAGAAGTCATGGGAGCTTTAATTATTTTCTGTGACATGCTAGCAGTTTTCTCACAGGGCACTATAATTCTAGCGCATGCTGAATTTCTAAACTTTCAAATTCCCAAAATGAGGAGTGTTAAAAGGTTGCAAAGTGACTTGGGAATTCAAAATATATTTTGGTTAAGTTAATATAGTTTAGTTTTGCTTGGGAAGTAAAATGTGTGTAAAATTGCATAGAAATCATAAAAAAATAGATTGCCAAGCACTTGCAGTTATATTCTATATTAATATTATTTATTAATTATTATTATTATCTAGCACTACCTGACATTTTCAGAAGGTAAAATTATAATTCTCTGGTTTTCTGAAAGCAGTTTTTGTGCTTGTTCACCAAACATAGACTTACCAAACTAAATGTTGTCCAATCGCAAAAATAATAGCAGCTTTGAATTCTTCACACCCCAAAGCATATTTTTAAGACCCCTTGCTAAAGAAATTTGCCAAAAAAATTATCTCCTCCAAATGAAACACCCTATTATAACACAATTGAACACAATCAAGGAGTTCCTACCTTTATATTTTAATTCTTGACACCTTTGTGTGGTTCTGAGTAGTGACACATTTTCCCCTACCTGCAATGGCACTGATATGAACCCCCCGAGTGTGGAATGAGTCATTTGCTGCTAGCCAGCAAAAAAATTGCTCCCCTCTCCTTGCTATTGATTACAGCTGAACAATCAATTGACATTTCACACACTCTTATTTGTAATAATTCAAATAAGCAACGGGATAATTTAGAAAGTGGCTACTAAGCATATGCTGGCAATAAATCAAATCCATATGTGTAAGTCGAACCTCTTTTTTTTAAAAAAAAAAATTAACACTGTGGTTGCCTGAAGGAAGTCAGATAGCTCCGTGCAAAAGCATATTAACAAGGGATTCTGTTTACAGAGATCTTAGAGCTTCCAAAGTGCTTTGTGCACATGGAGCAGTGAGAGCACATGGCTTTCCGAAAGCTACCTAGTGAGCTCATGTCAGAGACAAAACAGGAATCATAGGTCTGTCTCTGACATAGCAGTCCTAACTATAGTAAGCGGGCATAAGCAGAGGCATAGCAAGGTCAGTGTTAGAATTCCTGCTCCATGATTGCAGTCATGGGATTGTTGTCTTTCACATGATGGTATATGTTTTGACTCCACAGAGTGGGAAGTGACGGAGACAGGATGTTTGTGTTACTGTGTTCTGCGAAGAGGGACTATTGTCCTTTGTTCTTTTTCTCTTTGCTGTCTGATGCTAGAGAGAGAGGGAGCCATGTTGCAGTGCTCCGTGTGTGTTTATATGTAAATAAAGTAGATTAGCCAAAATGCTGAGTTGCTGGGGTTCTGTTACGCAACTGTGCAAGCTCTGTGGATCCCTAAGTGTGCCGGTGTCTGTTGGCATCCGTCACTGTGATGTTCGGGCTGAAGAAAGCTTTTGAAGCTCCCGAACGAACGACCAGGAGGGAGAGGACACACCAGTCGGGCATGTGTCTCTGCCAGGGTCCTACACGAGTGTAGGCTGAACTCAGGTAGTACCTGGTACAAAAAAAAATTGTCACCCCCCCCCACACACACACATTGCAATTTTTGGGAACATTGCCCAGAGTTGTTTAGATTTTTTAGGGTACCCCAAAGTTCCTGCAGATCACGCTAATCCGACTGACCAACTGCACCCTGGAACTGTAAGCGCCGCCAGCCGGGGGTGCCAGCACCGCCCGCCAATAGCGAAAGTCCGATTGCCGGTTGCATAAAACCGCTTGCCAGGAATGTGAGTGCCGCCCGTTGAAAGCTGCCAGCCAGGGGGTGCCAGACTGATTGCTGGGTGTATTTGCAAGATCAGCTGGCAGGTTTACACAACGATGATTGCGCCAATCACGAAAATCCACAATCCAGGGGTGCGAGCGCTGCCACACCGATCTGCCTGGGGGGGATTTTGTCACCCCCCAGGCATGACACCAGGGGTATCCCACACACCCACACACACCCCTTGCAATGCCCCTGGGCATAAGCTATCCCTATTCCGAACACCATTCTGGAGCCTCTGGAATGGGCTTCTGCCAGCTGAGATGGCAGGTGAGTGTGGATCTGAGTTTTGAGGACTAGGCCTTCCCCATTTCCTCCTGTAGGGGAATTTCACTTAAACCGTCCTTTTTTGCTGGCACATGACTCCTCCACCTGCTAGCAAAACCTTTACAGTATGATTCCTGCAGATACAAACCAGCCCTTGATGACCCGAAATGGGAACTACGTATGCTTATCCTGGGTCTTGAACAAATCACATTTCAGTATCTTTCATGACATTTTAAAAGAATAATTTCAGGACAAATGCAACGCCATATTCCAACACCGTAAGAGCTGCCCTACTTTTCAAATAAATAGATTTCCCCATTATTTCCACCCTCAAATATTAGGTGCCATTGATGTTATCATCTTTGTCCATTGATAATAATTGCATTCTTCTATCTGGAGTTTTTTTGGGGGGTTTTCACAAAATAAACCACCTCACCAGCCATTACCTCTGGTTTAAAGCCAGCACGGACTATTGTTTTGATCTTATTTCATTTTCTGGTTTACTGAACTGACAAAGGAGCTGTGCTGTGTTTATCCAACTCATAAGCACCAAGGTTGATCTATCGAGAATGAAACTCCGCAGGACACCTGGGTTCTCTGGCAGATGCCAAGGCTCATCTACTCTCTAGCTGCATCTCCCACATTGATAAACTCCCTAGAGTGAGTTTCTCAATTTGTCCTTATAAATATTACTGGTAAAGCATTTGCCAGAAGCTACGAGCCACTCTCCAGTAGATAACAAATCTGTTGTGAGATATCACAGCAAATATCATAATCCTGGGCCCCCAAACATGGTTGCTCAGTAACCAACAATTACTTTCCTCCTTGATTTCACTTCTATCAACCAGGGATGGAGGAGAAATTTGATGCAGTTCTCATTTAAAGGTGAATCTACCTAATTTACACTTTCTCAAACAACGCATGAACTCTAACTGTTTAGCCATCTATTCTATGGAGGGAGGCAGGTAGTGCTTTTTCTGGCGGAATGCACCGGAACACAATTCCGGCACCTTTTCTTGGTCCCTTCTTTGCACCACAGCCATCTCCCTGCCTTGGATGTACGCACCCCAGAGGACGGTGGGAATAATAATAATAAATTAATAATAAATTTTTATTTATATCCCGCCCTCCCCAGCTGAAGCCGGGCTCAGGGCGGCTAACAATAAAATAAAACAACATTCTAAAATCATTTCATTATAAAATTAATTCAAATCAAATTGATGGCAACCATTGGGCTAGAGTTCTGCGAAGATTGCCAAAGGAGGGAGTCAGGCTAATAAAGCGATGACAACGGCAGTGCCACAAAGCACACAGGGACTCAGCTACAGTGTTACCTCGGGTTACAGTGGTACTTCGGGTTACATACGCTTCAGGTTACAGACTCCGCTAACCCAGAAATAGTACCTCGGGTTAAGAACTTTGCTTCAATATGAGAACAGAAATCGTGCTCTGGCGGCACGGCAGCAGCAGGAAGCCCCATTAGCTAAAGTGGTGCTTCAGGTTAAGAACAGTTTCAGGTTAAAAACGGACCTCCAGAATGAATTAAGTACTTAGGCTGAGGTACCACTGTATACAGCTGCAAATAAAACATTTTTCAATGTGTTGTAAAGTGCAATATACAAATGTGACACTAGATGGTGACAGTGAGCTATGCAAAATTCAATGTATTTGTCAAAACGTTTGTTTTTGTTTTTGTTTTTTTAAAGAAGCATTTTTCACAGCTTTTTTAAAAAAACGTGTGTAGATTCCACCCAGAAAAGCCAACATTGTTAGGCTGCCCACATACATTTTTAAAAAGCAAAAGTATTGCTGCCAGATTGGGCATGTGAACCCTGCGGTATGCTGGCAGGCCTTCTGAGTCAACCCAAAAAGGCAACAGGCTGCAGACACAGAATAATAGCTGATGAAAGAGTGAACATTTTACCAATCAGAAACAGCGAGAGGCGGGTGTCTGGGGTGGGTAGGGGCTCCTTCAGAATGGGGATGATGATGAAGAAGAAGAAGAGTTTCGATTTGATATCCCGCCTTTCACTCCCTTTAAGGAGTCGCAAAGCGGCTAACAATCTCCATTCCCTTCCTCCCCCACAACAAACACTCTGTGAGGTGAGTGAGGCTGAGAGACTTCAGAGAAGTGTGACTAGCCCAAGGTCACCCAGCAGCTGCATGTGGAGGAGCAGAGACGCGAACCCGGTTCCCCAGATTACGAGTCTACCGCTCTTAACCACTACACCACACTGGCTCTATGAGGAGCCAATCAAGAAGGGAAGCTACCAGCCAATAAGCTGAAGTAAGACAAGTGTGGGCAATACCATATCAGCCGGCTAGGAAGGGGTGTGTTTACTCTGTTATTCAATGTTTTTGTGGCACATCAATTTGAGTACAGTGGTACCTCGGTTTAAGAACAGCCCTGTTTACGAACTATTCGGTTTACGAACTCCGCAAAACTAGAAGCAGTGTCCCGGTTTGCGAACTTTACCTCGGTCTAAGAACAGAAGCCATACAGTGGAAGGGCACCGGCAGCGGGAGGCCTCATTAGGGAAAGCGTGCCTCAGTTTAAGAGCGGTTTCAGTTTAAGAACGGTCTTCCGGAACGGATTAAGTTCATAAACCGAGGTACCACTGTATTTTGTGGGACTGAAGGAGACAGAGAAGCTACCCAGAGTGGCTGGGGCAACCCAGCCAGATGGGATGGTTATAAATAATTATTATTATTATTATTATTATTATTATTATTATTATTATTAGTGTGTCACCATTAATGAGTGAAGGTTTCTTTGGGGAGGGGGTGCAATCTGAATCTCCCTATAAAATGGTATAGCCTAGCAACATGTCACATGATTTTGGTTTCAAGATGGCATTGGCATCTGGGTTGGTGACTGAGGCAGTGAGTTCCGGCACTCTTTACTCTCTCTTTTTTTTAGAAAAAAGAAAAGCACTGGGGCAAGAGTTGTATGAAAGAGCATTCAGTTTTATGAGCCTTCACCTACCATGTGGCGTGTTTATCTCCTCCACGAGAACCAGGCATTTTCTCATCTGAGCATACATATCTCATAGAGTATTGTAGACATATGGTTTGTCTTGTGCTTTTATAGCATGGAATAACACCCATGTGCATTGCCAGGAAAAGCAGAAAAGGTTTGGCATACATATGATAAAGATTAAATGCTCCCTCGGGCATCCTCATTTATTTCTGTGTTGGCAACTGAATGCCAGGGGGTCTGAGGTCTCCGGTTGTTGATGCATTCCACAATGTATTCACAACAGCACCAAAAAATTGTCTTGCTGGTTAGTGAATTTCAAGAGTCAGGGGTTTGGGGAGTGGTATTTCAATTAACTGTCAAGCTTTCATTCAAACCTATAATTGCGGGTGCTTAATCCCTATGTCCTACTGCAGGGAGCTATAATTCACATACAAATCAGGCTCATATACCTATAATTAAAGTTATCAACATTAATTCCAACCACTCTAAGAATGGTTTCAAAACGAAGCACTGAAAATGTGCTGAGTTTGTGGTCATAAATGTGCTCACTATGTGAAATCACTGGCATTTTGGGGTCAAAATGTTTTAACTGTTTTCATCAAAGTTTCATCTGCCCTAAATGGTCGATACTAGGGGTGGTGCTCTTTTGGGTACCTGGGTCGCAAGCCATCAAGGGCTTTGTATACTAGCACCAACCTCTTAAATGGATCCCGGCAACTCACTGGCAGCCATGCAGTGCTTCCAGGACCAGTGACATGGTCCTATTGGCTGTCCCATTTCCCAGATGGACAAGGGACAAGGGAAGCCAGACTGTTGTGGTCCAGGAATGGTCACTGCTGGCAAATCAGCCTAAACTGGGTTTAAGCACTCCTAGCTACAGAATTCAGAAGTACTCCCAGGCATCAAAGCTGTTGCTCTTCAGGGGGAGTCCAACCCCTGCCAAGACAGATTGGACAGCCGGTCCCCAGACACAGGAACCAACCAACCACAGCACTTCCATCTTATCAGAATTCAGCCTCTGCTCATTTGCAAGAGCCGGTGGAATGCCAATACCGATGGAGCTTCTTGTATTTCAGCAACGAGAGCATTCCACAGCACTGGTGCCAGCAGTCAAAAGTCCCACACTTGTATAAGAAACCAGAGGCTTTTCTCCTGGGCATGGTAGGCCAATTGGTGTCAAAGAAAGATAGGACGTTTTTTATGTATGCTACAACAGCAGCAAGAGTTCTACTAGCAAAGTATTGGAAGACACAAGAACTACCCACGCTGGAAGAGTGGCAGACGAAGGTGATCGACTATATGGGACTGGCGGAGATGACGGGCAGAATCCGTGACCAAGGGAAAGAGACGGTGGAAGAAGACTGGAAGAAATTTAAATTTTATCTTAAAAATTGTTGTAAAATTACTGAGTGTTAAAATGTCATGGGTAAAGCATAGCAGATTTGCAGCGATAAATGATTGGATAAGAGAAAAAAAAGGTTAAAGAAAGGGAATTACAAGTAATTTAGATCAGGGGTTGCTGAAAAAGTTTAAAACAGGGATGCAGAAAAGGGAGGCATGGGGAAGTCGTTGAAACTGGGTATAAGGAAAAAAGATTATGAAATTATACATGTTTATATGTTTGTTTGTTTTTGTATTGTTGTTTGTAATGTCTTATAATATATGTTGGAAAACCAATAAAAATTTTATAAAAACAGAAGTCCCACACTTGTGTCACCACAGGCAGATAAGTCACCATACCCCAGTACAACCAACCAAGCTCCACTTACTGATATTAATGCCCTTACTGCGCAATGGAGGGAAAGATGGTCTTCGAGGTAAAGTTAAAGGTAAAGGGACCCCTGACCATTAGGTCCAGTCGTGACCAACTCTAGGGTTGCGGTGCTCATCTCGCTTTATTGGCCGAGGGAGCTGGCATACAGCTTCTGGGTCATGTGGCCAGCATGAGCTGCTTCTGGCGAACCAGAGCAGTGCACGGAAACACCGTTTACCGTCCTGCTGGAGCGGTACCTATTTATTTATCTACTTGCACTTTGATGTGCTTTCGAATTGCTAGGTTGGCAGGAGGTCTTTGCGGTACCTCAGTCCAAAGTTGATTAGGGCTTTCTGTGTGTGTCAGACCTGTGGCGCTGTGGTCTAAACCACTGAGCCTTGGGCTTGCTGATCAGAAGGTCGGCGGTTCGAATCCCCATGATGGGGTGAGCTCCCGTTGCTCGGTCCCAGCTCCTGCCAGCCTAGCAGTTCGAAAGCATGCAGAGAAAGTAGATAAATAGGTACCACTCTGGTGGGAAAGTAAAAGGCGTTCTTGTGTGCTGCTCTGGTTTCGCTAGAAGCGGCTTAGTCATGCTGGCCACATGACCCAGAAAAACTGTCTGTGGAGCGGACAAATGCCAGCTCCCTCAGCCTGTAAAGCGAGATGAGCACCACAACCTCAGAGTCGTTCGCAACTGGACTTAACTGGCAGGGGTCCCTTTACCTTGTATGTAATTGTCAGGCCTGAATCATAGAATCATAGAATCATAGAGTTGGAAGAGACCACAAGGGCCATCGAGTCCAACCCCCTGCCAAGCAGGAAACACCATCAGAGCACTCCTGACATATGGTTGTCAAGCCTGTGCTTAAAGACCTCCAAAGAAGGAGACTCCACCACACTCCTTGGCAGCAAATTCCACTGTCGAACAGCTCTTACTGTCAGGAAGTTCTTCCTAATGTTTAGGTGGAATCTTCTTTCTTGTAGTTTGGATCCATTGCTCCGTGTCCGCTTCTCTGGAGCAGCAGAAAACAACCTTTCTCCCTCCTCTATGTGACATCCTTTTATATATTTGAACATGGCTATCATATCACCCCTTAACCTCCTCTTCTCCAGGCTAAACATGCCCAGCTCCCTTAGCCATTCCTCATAAGGCATCGTTTCCAGGCCTTTGACCATTTTGGTTGCCCTCCTCTGGACACGTTCCAGTTTGTCAGTGTCCTTGAACTGTGGTGCCCAGAACTGGACACAGTACTCCAGGTGAGGTCTGACCAGAGCAGAATACAGTGGCACTATTACTTCCCTTGATCTAGATGCTATACTCTCCCTCCCCTCCCATAGGTGTCAAGGAGCTGGGAGAAAACAAGAAAAGCTTTTCAGCATGATTTATTCAGTCACTGCGGTAACAGACAAAGAATTCCAGTCTTTACTCCATGATGGAATTGCTCACTCTGGCTCCTCCTCTCTTCCCCTTCCCCAACAGCACCTGCCCTTACGGAAGCCTCCCGTTGCCAAACGCCGCTGCATACATTGCTCTTTTACCCTCAACAACCGTCACGTCATAGGGGACGGAAGATCTTCTACACTGTCTGTTGGTTTGCTGGCTGCTCTCCCCCCTCCCTTAATTCTCCCAACCCAGCGTAGCTTGGCTGCTTGCCTGTCCCTCCCTTGTTATCTTCCTCATTGTTTGGCTGCAATTCAAAACGGTCTCTCTCTCCCCTGTCAGCTACAGGGCGAGGGGGGAATCCCCATCATCCCTCAGCCTCTTCATTCCAGTCCCTGACAGTAAGTAGCAAAACCTCAAAACCAGTGTTTAATAGGCTGCCAGTGGCGATCCCTCAGTACCGGCACAATATGCGCCCAATAATGGTCACCTCACAGCACTTGGACCACAGCATTCTGCACCTAAACAGAAACATTTAGTGACAGTTGACCCAAAGGTATGAACGATGATGAACTGAAAGACATGGCCTGATATGTCAGATAATTATTATTATTATTATTATTATTATTATTATTATTATTATTATTATTTATCCCCCACCCTCCCTGGCCAGAGTTGGCTCAGGGTGGCTAACACCAGTAAAATTACAGTAAAAACATAAGGGGGGGCACCAATTTAAAATACAGGTTAAAATGCAATTTAAAATGCAGCCTCATTTTAAAAGTAGCCCATAGATCAAAACCATAAAGGGAGGGAGACATAAGGGTCAGACTGAGTCCAAACCAAAGGCCAAGCGGAACAGCTCTGTCTTGCAGACCCTGAGGAAAGATGTCAAGTCCCGCAGGGCCCTGGTCTCTTGTGACAGAGCGTTCCACCAAGTCAGGGCCAGTACTGAAAAGGCCCTTGCCCTAGTTGAGACCAATCTAACCACTTTGCGACGTGGGACCTCCAAAATGTCATTTGTGGACCTTAAGGTCCTCTGTGGGGCATACCAGGAGATGACCTCCCAAACCCCTCCACCCCTCCCCTTTACCATGACCTCTCCCTTTCCCTTCCATCCAGTACTATTTTTCTAGAAAAGGAGGTCCTGGAGCTCACCATAAACCACATTCTCTTTAGAATGGCAATGGCGCCCACCTGAGAGGTGTCGGAACTGAGTTGCGGCTGGAAAAAAGCCCTGCTTCTATCAATCTGTTCTGCCCCCCCCCCCCCGGGCTTTGGTTTTTAAATATATTTCTATTGTTTTCTTCCTTAAGGAATATTTTCAACAATACAATAACAAACATAAAACTTTCTGCTCTGCCGAGCTTGCAAATTCACTCCTTCTTTTCAGGTTTTCCGCTTTCAAGTCCTGTCTCGCATTTTAGTCCTTTCACTATTGTCCACATTGTAGGATTTATTTCAATCCTGCTAGTGTCTTCAGATTTTTGCAATTATGATTCAAATATACAATAAATTTACTCCAATCCCTTTGACATTTTTGATCATCCTGGTCCCGAATCCTGCAGGTCAGTCTGGCAAAATTCTGCAAAGTCCATCATCTTCGCCTGCCACTCTGCAATCGTGTACAATCCTGTAACTTCCACTTTTGGGCCATTAAAGTTCTCACTGCTGCTGTGGTGTACATAAATAGTCTTTGATCTATCTTCACAATTTCCTCTCCCATCAAACCTAGCAAAAATGCTTCCGGTTTTTGGGGAAACGTATATCTAAAGAAGGCTGATTCCTGAAGAATTGATGCTTTTGAATTATGGTGCTGGAGGAGACTCTTGAGAGTCCCATGGACTGCAAGAAGATCAAACCTCTCCATTCTGAAGGAAATCAGCCCTGAGTGCTCACTGGAAGGACAGATCCTGAAGCTGAGGCTCCAATACTTTGCCCACCTCATGAGAAGAGAAGACTCCCTGGAAAAGACCCTGATGTTGGGAAAGATGGAGGGCACAAGGAGAAGGGGACGACAGAGGACGAGATGGTTGGACAGTGTTCTCGGAGCTACTAGCATGAGTTTGACCAAACTGCGGGAGGCAGTGGAAGACAGGAGTGCCTGGCGTGCTCTGGTCCATGGGGTTATGAAGAGTCGGACACAACTAAACGACTAAACAACAACAACATATCTGAACATCTTTTTTAGTTCATGATAGATCAATTCCCAAAATATTTTTACTTTATCACATGTCCCCCTCCCTCTCTTTCTAAAGTATGTTGTGAGAGGTGGGTATAATATTTTTATTTTTATTTTAGTTCCTATTTACATACGTTTTCTATTTGTTTAAAACCATGTGCATTAATAATCAAATTGGGTTATAAAATATCTTTTTCTAAATTAGGAAAAGCATGCACTGTCGATGTCCTCAGGAATTTTCAGCCCCAATGAAACTTCTGCAAGGGATAATGAATTATTACACCGGCATATTCTAGCATTGGAATTTCCAGGCGAGAGAAAGCCACAGGTGAGGAGTGGCAGAGTGCATTTATCCCGCAACAAGACCTATTAATTTGCATGTCACTTCTGTTTTCAAAATCCCCATTTAGGGGCATATATGTTGTGTCACAGTCTTGTATTACAAATTACATTTCTACAGCTCCTTTGATAATAAGGACCTGTTAATTATCAGTTGCTTTAAACAACTATAATGGCTAGGGCGGAAAGAGCTTGCCATTACGGGTTTTAATCATTATCCGTCTTGAATTATTTCTCCCCCTGATTCCTCCCAGTTGTGCCCTTATGGCTGCGTAACAGCCATCGCTTGAATGGCACCTCTTTAAATTTAACCAGCTCCTGGTGATTCTCATTATGCAATGAGGTGGTGTAGTGGGTTACCATAGGCAGAGACAAAGGTGCACAAGATTTTAGGGTTGCCATATTCCCCAAAGTGAAAATCCAGACAAAGCTGTTGACGATTCAGCAGAAATCTGCCCAGATGCCATTTTGCAGCCCAGTTCCCAGATAAGTCTGGGAAAACCCGGCCATATGGAGGTCCTACATATCTAGGAGAATAAAAGAAACAGGAATGGCATGCAAATCAGGTGAAAGGGTGGGGATCCAATCATGTACTGGCAAGTGCAGTTTGCTCCGTTATAGCTGATTGGGAGGTCTTGTGTAAAAAACCCACATACCCCAAAGACCAGACTTCCTGAGATGAGGAAAGTGAAGGAGAATTGTACTGGAAAAGTGGGAGGGGGGACACTCACTATGATGCAACATTGTTTAACCTCCCCATTAATTATTATTATTATTATTATTATTATTATTATTATTATTATTACTTATACCCCGCCTATCTGGCCAGGCAACCCCAGCCACTCTGGGCGGCTCCCAAAAGAACATTAAAAACATGATAGAACATCAAACATTGAAAACTTCCCTAAACAGGGCTGCCTTCAGATGTCTTCTAAAAGCCATATAGTTGTTTATTTCCTTGACATCCGATGGGAGGGCGTTCCCACAGGGTGGGTACCACTACCGAGAAGGCCCTCTGCCTGGTTCCCTGTAACCTCACTTCTCGCAGTTAGGGAACCGCCAGAAGGCCCTCAGCGCTGGACCTCAGTGTCTGGGCTGGACAATGGGGGTGGAGACGCTCCTTCAGGTATACTGGGCCAAGACTGTTTAGGGCTTTAAAGGTCAGCACCAACACTTTGAATTGTACTCAGAAACATACTGGGAGCCAATACGGGGAGCATACTGGGAGCCGTGTTGGTCTGTCATAGTCGAAACAAAATAAAATAAAAAAATAAAAAAAATCCTTCCAGTAGCACCTTAGAGATCAACTAAGTTAATTATCAGCTAATCACCCATTCCCACCACCCTTCTGAGTAATACCCCTCCCCACACTCTCACTATATAAACGAAAGCTCATACCAATAACAAACTTAGTTGGTCTCTAAGGTGCTACTGGAAGGAATTTTTTTATTTTATTTTATTTATTTTGTTTTGTTTCACCAAAGCCACACAGGCTACATTTGCACCAGATATTTACAGTAAAGCACTATTGTTCCACTTTAACACTTATGGCTCATCCTGGGATCTGTAGCTGACTAAGACCCCTATTCCCA
Organism: Podarcis raffonei; assembly: GCF_027172205.1. Classification (NCBI taxonomy): domain Eukaryota; kingdom Metazoa; phylum Chordata; class Lepidosauria; order Squamata; family Lacertidae; genus Podarcis; species Podarcis raffonei. The sequence goes on along the minus strand of NC_070614.1, from coordinate 6,001,736 downwards.
TAGCTCCCTGGGAAAAGGAATTGATGGTTAAAACATTCTGGGAATTGTAGCTCTGTGAGGGGGATATGTCAGTAGCTATATGTGTTTTCAAGCAGATAGTTACCAGCACCCATCTGAGGAAACGTTAGCTATTAGCTGAAGAAAGGACCCCAAGTAGCTCCAGCTTTACTTGACACCACACAAAAGCATTGATGTAGTTATTTCTACTTGATTTTTCCATTTAATTTCCCCTGGAATGGAACCCAGGAGAGTCCAATGCATTTGTTGTTGTTGTTGTTTAGTCATTTAGTCGTGTCCGACTCTTCTTGACCCCCTGGACCAGAGCACGACAGGCACCCCTGTCTTCCACTGCCTCCCACAGTTTGGTCAAACTCATGCTGGTAGCTTCGAGAACACTGTCCCACCATCTTGTCCTCTGTCATCCCCTTCTCCTTGTGTCCTCCATCTTTCCCAACATCAGGGTCTTTTCCAGGGAGTCTTCTCTTCTCATGAGGTGGCCAAAGTCTTGGTGCCTCAGCTTCAGGATCTGTCCTTCCAGTGAGCACTCAGGGCTGATTTCCTTAAGAATGGAGAGGTTTGATCTTCTTGCAGTCCATAGGACTCTCAAGAGTCTCCTCCAGCACCATAATTCAAAAGCATCAATTATTCGGCGATCGTCCAATAAATTCATTTGGGAGCCGATTTGTTTTACCTCCTCTCTCCTTCCCCATTCTCCCATAACATTCTACCCAGCACAAACTAACTGGGTGACAATATTTTAAACTTAGGTCTGCTGTGCATTCGTATTACGGCAGACACAGATTTGATTGATGTGCCAAGATATATCTTTGACCGCATCATAATTATCCAAGCATTACAGCACCAGCACCCCTCCAAATGCATGGCTACCAGTTGTTAATAACAGATTTGTTTAATTAATGGTACGCAGCAAAGCCAAGGTTGATGTTCTAATAAACAGGCCATTAACTTTGGTAATGACCAATTTGGGAAGATCATTACAAGCTGTATGCCATGTCTTATAAAATAAAATAAAAAACCAAGAGTGTGGTTTTAAATCCAATAGACTGCCTGATTTCAACAGAGGGGATTGCTTCGAAATGCTATCTTCATGCTTCTGGTTCTTGCCTCTTATAAGAAGTATTGGGCCACTGAGGATCACAGCAGGTGTGTAAAAACTGAGGAGATAAAAGAGGATCTGACATTAGGGATGGGGAAGAACAAATGTTCTCTGTTCCCAAGAGCTGGCTTGTTTTCTCCACAATTTTCTTCACATAAACTAGTTCAACATGTTCTTCCTTCGTTTCCTAAACAATGCAGGATGGTGGATTCTCCCCGTTATAGGAAGAGATAATCTATGCCGTATTACAAACCAGAAAATGTGGAGGAAGAATAAACACTCAGGGCAGGATACACACACACACACACAGCTGTGTTGATAGGAAGGGGAATCAGCGTATGACTCCAGGTACCACAACACACTAGCTTTTACACACTGTGAAGGGACATACAGTGGTACCTTGGTTTTCAAACGTCTCCGTTGACGAACATTTCGGTTTTCAAACACCATAAACCCGCAAGTAAATGCTTCGGTTTTCGAACGCGCCTCGGAAGTCAAACATGCCATTATTATTGTTGTTGTTGTTCAAAAAGTCTGCACCAAAATGCTCATTTATTTTGGTGATGACTTTTTTTTAAATTGTACACTGATGCAGAAATGCAGAAAACCAAATATAAAATTGGAAAAATGAGAAGCTCAAGAGAAACAGTAATTGACAAGCTCTTACTAAACCTAAGCCCCGGCTTCCTCACCTCTATCCAGAACTCTGCTGTCAAAACCATTCACCTCTCATCTCTCAGACCATGTGACACCCTTCCTTCCTTCCTTCCTTCCTTCCTGTTTGTTCATGTCTATCTATTTATCTTAAAGCCTTCCATGGCCTTCCCACAGATCCTCAACTCTCCACACTCATGCTTGGCTAGATCTGGGACTGGGATTGGTCCTCCAGATGGTCAGGGGTGGTCAAGGATTATGGGAGTTAGTCCAACTGTGTCTGCAGGTTCACAGGTTCCCCATCCTTGGCTTTAATGGACCGTCTTGATACAACTCAGTCAAGACACTCATGTTTTCAATGGCAATAAGAGATAAGTGGAGAAAAGCTCTCAGCAAATATACTCCAGGGGTCTTTTTCTCCTGTTTCATTTTCTGCTCCTTTTAAAAGCCTGTATTCCAGGATCTGAAATATGAAAATGATCCAGCATACAGAGTTCTGGAAAAGACTCTCGCTAGGGTTTGAAACAGACTACATTAACATTGATTCTGTCCAACAGGGCTTTGGGAGCAAGCAGAGGAATAAGCAGAATGGGCGGTAAAAATGGAGTCTTCCTGCATTATTGCTGGAACTGCTGTCTTCCAAAGTTATTGGAAGTTCACCCAGATGAAAATGGAGTTAATAGTGGGGTCTAGCAGCACAGAATGCCAGAACATCCATTAGTAGCAATCCTTCAGGGCTTTTCTTTAGATTATTAAACATTTCAAGGGAATAGCGAATGACCTGCAATCACATCACTTAGCTGCTGCTAACGTGTCACTTACTAAAAACCAGAAATGAAAAAGTGTTATTTTCACCAAATGCGCAGCTGGGGTCTGAGAGAAACCACAGTGGTGTTGCAAACTGTGGCAACCGCGTTAATTATCCCAACGTAGCAGATAAATATTTGTTTTTGTTTTTTTAAAATAAATTTTTATTAATTTTCCAACACATATTAAATAACAATACAAAACAATACAAAGACAAACACACATATAAACATGTATAATTTCTTAACCTTCTTTTCCTTAAACCTTCTTTCAGCGACTTCCCCATACCTCCCTTTTCTGCATCCTTGTTTTAAATTTTTCCAGCAACCTCTAATTTTATTTACTTATGGCGCTTCCTTTAAATCCTTTTTCCCATGTCCAATTGTTTATCGCTGCAATTCTATTTTGCATTACTCAGAACATTTTAGCACTCATTAATTTTACAACAATTTTTAAGGTAAACTTTAAATTTCTTCCAGTCTTCTTCCACCGTCTCTTTCCCTTGGTCTCGGATTCTGCCAGTCATCTCAGCCAATCCCATGTAGTCAATCACCTTCGTCTGCCATTCTTCCAGTGTGGGTAGTTCCTGTGTCTTCCAGTACTTTGCTAAAAGTACTCTTGCTGCTGTTGTCGCATACATAAAAAACATCCTATCTTTCTTTGACACCAATTGGCCTACCATGCCCAAGAGAAAGGCCTCTGGTTTCTTCGCAAAAGTGCATTTAAGCACCTTTTTCATTTCATTATAGATCCTTTCCCAGAAAGCCTTAATCTTTGGGCATGTCCACCAAAGGTGATAAAAAGTACCTTCAGTTTCATTACATTTCCAGCATTTGTTATTGGGCAAATGGTAAATTTTAGCAAGCTTGACTGGGGTCATGTACCACCTATAAATCATTTTCATAATATTCTCTCTTAAGGCATTACATGCCGTAAACTTTATACCAGTGGTCCATAACTGTTCCCAGTCTGCAAACATAATGTCATGTCCAATGTCCTGTGCCCATTTAATCATAGCTGATTTAACCATCTCATCCTGTGTATTCCATTTCAACAGCAAGTTATACATTCTTGACAAATTCTTAGTACTGGATTCCAAAAGCTCTGTTTCTAATTTCGACCTTTCCACCTGAAAGCCAATTTTCCTGTCCTGTTTAAAAACTTCGTTTATCTGGTAGTAATGGAGCCAATCTCTTACTTTGGACTTCAATTTCTCATAACTTTGCAATTTAACTTTTCCCTCCTCATACTCTATAATTTCCCAATATTTCGGCCATTTAGATTCCATGTTTAATTTTTTCACTTCCTTAGCTTCCATCGGTGACAACCACCTGGGTGTTTTGTTTTCCAGCAAGTCTTTATATCTGATCCATACATTATATAGGGCTTTTCTAACAATATGATTTTTGAAACCTTGGTGGATCTTGACCTTGTCGTACCATATATATGCATGCCAGCCAAATCTATTATTAAACCCTTCCAAGTCCAAAATGTCTGTATTTTCAAGAAGCAGCCAGTTTTTCAGCCAGCAAAAAGCCGCTGATTCATAGTACAATTTTAAGTCCGGCAGGGCAAACCCCCCTCTTTCTTTTGCCGTAGCAGATAAATATTTGAACCAAAGGATAATCAAAGTAAGCATTGTTCCTCTAATATGGTTCAGGAAAGTCAAGAATTAGAAAATGAACATTCAGCATTCTCAATGAGAGAATGGTCAAAAAGGAAGTCACTGGTCTTAAGAGCCCTTGTGTTGTTTTTGAAAATGCTCTCAATGTGAAATACAAGGTTCATAATTTAGATATCTTAAATTTGTACTCTAGGAGTCTCAGCACTGCAACTTTATGCAAACACTGTTGTTTTTTTTAGAATTCAGATATTAAGATTGGCTCCATAACTTGATGGTTAGGGTACTGGCCTTGTAAACCAGGGGCAGCGAGATTGTTCCTCAATGGGGCATTAGCTGTTTCTTAAAGATGTTGGGATACCTCAATCGGTTGATCATGAGCCTATTAATCGCAGGGTCAAGGGTTCAAGCTAGGTGAAAATTCTTGCATTGCAAGGGGTTAGACTAGATGACCCTCATGGTCTTTTCCAACTCTACAGTTCTAAGACACCATTGGCAAAAAGTATGATCCAGTCCCCAAGAAAGGTGAAAAGCATTTTACAGACTGAATAACGAAAGCGTGGATGAAATGTTCAAGTACCATGTTCATCTGACTATGAACCTCTCCATTTTCTTCACATTACTGCTCAGATGCTACATTTGAGAAGGATTCAGAATAACCCATTTCTGCTTCTATGTTACTGACATGCCTTGAATTGTTTAGGGGCTATCATTTACTTACCATGCAGCTGCATAAAACATTATCGCTACTAATGTGCTTGTGGTTTTATACTTCTCACATGCAAAAATGGTAACACTGCAAGTGAAAGAGATCATCTCTCTGTTTTGAATGGACTAGAAATGAGTGGTGAGTCTAAAATCTAGAGTACTTGGGCACCTACTTAAACTGGATTAAAATGAATAAATAATAAATGGTCAATGTTTCTAAATTATCTGTATAGAAACACAAAGATGGCTTGCTTAAACCACACAGTCTAAGCTTGGAGCACCCAGCTTAGACCTCCTTACTGGTAGGGTTCCCACAGTGGAAGTCTTCTCCTATGTAGTTTCAGGGGAAGAAGAGTATTTGGGAGAGGGGTCCCCCAAATAATAATACCTTTATTGTCATTGTGTGACCTGTGTACAATGAAATAAACTGAACCTCCCCCCCAAAAAAAAACACTCAATCTCAATTGCACTCTGTGTGCTTGTCGCACAACACACCAACCCCAAAAGTCAGTTGCACTATATTATTTTCCGTTCAGCAGCCTAACAGCCCATGGATAGAAACTGTTTTTTAGCCTGTTGGTACAACTGATTATACTTCTATATCTCCTGCCCAAGGGTAGAAGATTAAAGAGGTGCTGGGCGGGGTGTGTATCATCCCTGAGGATTTTTCTCGTTCTTCTAAGCCATTGATCCCTTGCGATGTCATCTAGCGGGCTCAGGGGACAGCCCATGATATCATGTGCTGTGTTCACCACCCTCTGTAAAGACTTTCTGTCCGTGGCTGTCAAGCCAACGTACCACACTGTGATACAATATGAGAGGACACTTTCTATTGTGGATTGGTAGAAGGAGGTCATCAATTGTTGTTTAACATTGTTCTTTTGCAAGACCCTGAGAAAATGGAGTCTCTGTTGGGCCTTCCTAACCACCTGAGTTATATTGTTTTTCCAAGTGAGGTCTTCACTAAGGTAAACTCCCAGGAATTTGAAGGAAGAGACTCTCTCCACACAACCCCCTCGATATACAACGGGGCTAGTTCCCCTCTCTTCCTCCGAAAGTCCTGTACCATCTCCTTTGTCTTACTAATATTTAGGTGCAAGTTATTCTCTAGGCACCATGAAGATACTTATTGAACCTCCCCACTATACTGAAAGATTTCACCCCATCCCCAGGGCAGTCTGCTTCCTCCTCTTCTTTTTCAGCTTTCAAATGATATATCTCTTACCACATCAACAAAATGGGTCACAGAGATGTAGGGCATTCTTACATTAAAACCCCTGAATAAGAAAACCCCCATGATCATACTGTCTCATTGTTTATATAAGCTATTCCAGCCAGGGTGTGATTTTCACTTATAAAATATCGTCTCAGGAACAGAATACATCTATCAATAGCTACTCATAAAAATGTCAAAGGCAGACATTTTGGTAAACACAAAATCTCCTTTAATTTGCAAGACAAAGAACAAGGTAAATGACACATAGTGAGATTAAATTAAATTAACAGGGATGGACTGTATCTTTTAGTTGACATGGCAATGAAAACTCATTTTAGGTACAGATGTGAATTTAGCAACATGATGAATGTTGGCATACAGCAGAACATCATCCTGGTGGAAATAAAAGTTATAAATGACCAAATACCCAGGTTATCACCCAGTGTAGCAATCACAGGAGACATATTCCAATTTTCCATCTTTTGAAAATTGTTTTATCTCTAAAGGGTGTCTCAAGATATGTGGGGAAATAATGAATCAAGTAGAATCCGGAGATGTGATCTTCTGTCTATCCAAAACAAGTGAGACTCCATCAATGTACTTACAGAGGTGGGGGGGTGGCAATCAGAGTAGTAGGGGTAATTTATAGGGTTGCAAGCTTCAACTGATTTCATCAATAAATGAATCAAAGAGCACAGCACAATCTGGCGCAACTAAGAATTTATACTGCTTTTTGTGCAGTCACATTATACTCCAGTGCCTTATGTGAATGGTTCCCCCCACCCCCCAGATTTCTCAGTCATTCTGACACAGGAAGAATTGATCCCCAATACTGTAAGATTTTTAAAAACAAAACAAAACTCAGGGCTGCACCCCAACACACTCTCTTCACCAGCCCCCTGCCATTCCTAGCACATTAACCACCATTCCCATCTCCTGGAACTAATACAGTGGTGCCTCGCAAGACGAAATTAATTCGTTCCGCAAGTTTTTTCTTCTTGCGAGTTTTTCGTCTTGCGAAGCACGGTTTCCCATAGGAATGCATTGAAAATCAATCAATGCGTTCCTATGGAAACTGCCTTCAGACCAGGTCCGGGGACAGTCTGTCCCCCAACCTCTTCTGAAGGCTGGGGGGGGGGACAAGGGCTTTTCTTCCCACCGCCAGCCTTCAGAAGGCTGTTCTGAAGGCTGGCGGTGGGAAGAAAAGCCCTTCTCCCCACCTCCCGCCCTGCAAGCTCCGGGGACAGGAGGGCTTTCCTCCCGACTGCCAGCATTTTAAAAGCCCCCAGGACAGCGGAGACTTCTCCGCTGTCCCAGGGGCTTTTAAAATGCTGGTGGGCGGCAGCGAAGCGTTCGCTGCCGCCCGCCAGCATTTTCAGATCGCCCCGGGACAGCGGAGAAGTCTTCGTCTTGCGAAGGAAGCCCATAGGGAAATTCGTTTTGCGAAGCACCTCCAAAACGGAAAACCCTTTCGTCTAGCGGGTTTTTTGTCTTGCGAGGCGTTCGTCTTGCGGGGCACCACTGTAATCCTACTTTCAATCTCTACTCTCACACCGTGTCCTTGTCACCATCCCTCATATTTTGGGGTGCACAACCACCCCATGGAAGCCTCTTGCATCTCCCCCCCCCATAGCTACTAAGCACCTGTTTCACCTTCTGCCCAGTTATGAAGACACCACCCCCTTCTATTCCCCAGACCTTTTCATGCCCTGACTTCCATCTTCTTCCATCTTGGCATGTACCCCTCTCCTAACACCCCATACACCCCAGATACCATATGGTACCAGGAATGAAAATCATGGTTGTTGGAAGTTCTGTGGCTTATCTGGGGGCCCCACACCCCTTATCTCTCTCATGTGAGGCAGCTGAAAAGATTCATATGTACATGGCTGCAAGATCAGACCAAATAATAATAATAAATTTTATTTATACCCCGCCCTCCCCAGCCATAGCTGGGCTCAGGGTGGCTAACACCATTAAAAATTACAGTAAAAACATAAAGGGGGGGGACTAATTTAAAATACAGGTTAAAATGCAATTTAAAATGCAGCCTCATTTTAAAAGTAGCCCATAGATTGAAACCATAAGAGGAGGGAAACAGAAGGGTCAGACCGAGTCCAAACCAAAGGCCAGGCGGAACAGCTCTGTCTTGCAGGCCCTGCGGAAAGATGTCAAGTCCTACAGGGCCCTAGTCTCTTGTGACGGAGCGTTCCACCAAGTCGGGGCCAGTACTGAAAAGGCCCTGGCCCTAGCTGAGACCAATCTAACCACTTTGTGACTTGGGACCTCCAAAATGTTGTCATTTGTGCACCTTAAGGTCCTCCCCGGGGCATACCAGGAGAAGCAGTCCCGTAGGTACGTGGGTCCTAGGCCACATAGGGCTAGGCCCACCCAGTCCAGCCTTATCTTTCCCGCCATGGCCAGATGTTCTGTGAAACCTACAAGCAGGATGTGAGGGGAGCAACTTAGCGGTAGCCGTCATTAAGAGTTGCCATTGATCATCCCCCACACGAAAAGTGGAAAAAAGGCACCTCCTTGATTTAGCAGCTTTTAAGACAATCTGTTTCCATACATAACAAGCAAAGAATTGCGCTGAGGTCAAAAATGCAGCTGCTCCAGCCAGGAGTCGTTAACCCTTGGCTGCAATGCACATTTGTACACTGGGTGATGAATGAAAAGTACACGCGTCTGTGTTCACCTACGGAGAGATGGAAAGGGCTGCAGAAACGCTGTCCTTTCGCTCTGTCAATTGTATAAATAGGCTCCTGCCATGTTTGTGATTTAGCGATTTGTAACCCATGAATGCAGATAATTAATGTTTGAAGGAAATGTGAGCACCGCCGCTGTAAATCTAACCCTTCTCCATAATCACAGCATCCATCCAGCACGACTTATGCATACCTCCCCCGTCTGATCATATTGATTAGTTATGAGCCCGTAGCCTTGCAATCATGACAATCCGTCTATTAAACTTACTCCCATTGTGACATCGCAAATAAAGTCTGCTGTGCATTGTAACCAATGCAAACAAACACGGAGGGCCTCTTCACACATTTAGGAAGCCAGAAACCCCATGTATATTCCCCAGGCACTGCACATAAGATGCAACATATTATATAATAATCAATGTACCATGGGAGAGGGGGGAGGAAAAATGCTCCCCAGAAAACATGGCACCACAACTCAAGAGAGAGAGTGAGGGGGGGAAATAATTCCAAATATAGCAACAGTAGTCATAAACAATGAATAAAACACTTCAAAAAGCACACAAGCAAAATGAACTATTTCCACATAAATCGTAATAACATCTAAAAGCAAAGATACAAAAAATTAATATCAATAACAGCAACAAAACCTCCTTAAACAATACCCCAACCCGAGAGAAAGAGAGTAGTAGCCCAGTATTATAAACATGGCATATTTATAAGTGCCATGCAAAGTCACAAATAAAGTGAATATTTTCATGGACAATAAATACATATGGCTTTGCTACTGCTGACTTTATATTCTTGTTCCAGTCTGCATTTAGCTAACGAATATGCCGTGCTTGAAGAATTTAAGCTGCAGCTAGTTTTAAATTAATTCTTAAAAAAAAACAATTAAATGGAAATTGTTGCTATTTTTATGTGTTTAAAATGTTGTGTAAATGCCTGGTGAAGGCAGTGTACCCTGAAAGGCAGGTTATCAGCTGGTAAATAAATAAATAAAAATAAAGCATATAGATGCTTGATAGAAAATAGCTATGTACAGCGGGTGGTGCTGTGGTCTAAACCACAGAGCCTAGGGCTTGCTGATCAGAAGGTCAGGAGTTCGAATCCCCGTGACAGGGTGAGCTCCCGTTGTTCGGTCCCTGCTCCTGCCCACCTAGCAGTTCGAAAGCACGTCAAAGTGCAAGTAGATAAATAGGTACCACTCCAGCGGGAAGGTAAATAGCGTTTCCATGTGCTGCTCTGGTTCTCCAGAAGCGGCTTAGTTATGCTGGTCACATGACCTGGAAGCTGTCTGTGGACAAATGCCGGCTCCCTCGGCCTATAGAGTGAGATGAGCGTTCAACCCCAGAATCGTCTGTGACTGGACCTAACAGTCAGGGGTCCCTTCACCTTTACCTTTACAGTGTGCAGTATAATGGAGAGCCAGGGAAGTGATCAAAATGTTGGATTAGGATCTGGAAGAGACCAGGGTTCAAATCCCCACTTGGCTGGTTGACCTTGGACTGGTCACTCCTTCTCATCCAAACCTACCTCGCAGGGTTGCTCTGGGGGTTAAATGAGGAAAGGAAGAACCATGTACACCACATTGAGGCCCTTGGAGAAAAAGACAGGATATAAAGGAAGGAAGGAAGGAAGGAAGGAAGGGAGGGAGGGAGGGAGGGAGGGAGGGAGGATGGGGCAGACAGTGGTGTAACAGAGATGTTTGTCTAGCCTCCCAGAAATTGAGCTGTGGTTGCTTACCAGGAAAGAGAGAGGGAGGGACACAGCCGTGAGGAGGGAGGGAGGGAAGGGCAGTGCAAACACGGTGGCAGGAATGCCAGATTGTCTCTGCTGGCGAGTTTGCGCTGTGTCAACCTTGCTGTCACCAGGGCCATTTCAGTAAGCGATGGTGACTCACCTGCCAGGAGGTCAGATAAGCACCTTTGCCCGACTTGGCCAAACACTAATAATGCTGTGCCTTGAATGTTCCATTCAAGACATTCTGACACTCTCCTTTTTTCTGGGGGTATTCAAGGGCACAAAGAACCAGCACCATTTTTTTCCCTAGAAGAAAAGCACATGTTAAAAGTGTGGCACGAACTGTAACAGCTTCATAGTGAGTACCGGCACCTTCGCCCCCAAAGAAAAGCACTGATATATGCACTAAATGTACTCATGCAATGTCTGCTTCCTCACAATATGCTGGCCACCAGCAAAAGAAGGTCCTTCTGCAACGGGAGCCCATTTCAAAACGTCCATCGTAGAGGTTCCTTCCAGCATGCTGAATGTAAATCGACAGGAGTCCTTATGTAATCCCAGAGAGTTCTGTTATACAACTCAAGGTCCCAGCAGTAAAAACAAAACAATAGAATAAATCCTTCCTCAAGGATGAGAAAATTCAATACTTAAAAGAGATGTCATGGACCTTTGGTTTCTCAGGAACTGCTCAGGAAGTTTCCTAGTACTTAGCTAAGCAAGTTTTCAGCAGAACGTCGAATTATGTGTTGCAGAAAACACAAGATTGCTGCCAGAAGCAGTGGGAGCCCCCATGTCAATTTCCCCCTCCTTTCCACCCATAAAGTGCACTAGTGAAATGTACTATGAGACAAAATTGCATTGCTTTGTTTCTCTGCCTCCACAGGGAGCAGGGAGAAGATTCACAGTATGTCATGCCACAACAGGCAGATTACTACCACAAGTTGCAGGGAAGAAGAGAGGGTGCTTTCAAGCTAGGACCCTGAGTTTTGGATAAAGCCACTTCCGCCCTGCAGAGGAGGTAGGATTGCGGGCATCACAGCCCCTCCGCGCGATTGGGGGAATCCCTTGCCTCGTCACCGCCTGGCCAGCCAATTGGCTGGCTTTGGGCACGTGGCCTGCCCGATTTAAACGCAGGCCGGGGATCTCCCTCTTTTCCCGCATACCAGCTGTTCCTGTTTCCCATCCTCCTGCCCTATAAGGTTTTCGTTCCTTGACCTTGCTATGGACCTCGGTTGGTCACCATTGAGGGACCTGGTAGGAATTTTTCCACTTGGCAAATTGGCACCAGCCACTTGGTTTTCTCCTACCTCGTAGCAAATTGTCACAACTTTCTTGGTATTGGCGGTTAGGCATTGGTATTGTTATGTAGATGGAAGAGGGGAGGAAGTGCCATCACCTGCCCTGCATATAGAAGGGTAGTCCGATAAAGGATTCCAGGGGGCGTGGCCCTGTCCGAAGCCTATGGAGGTGAGGGCCTAAGGCACGCCCCCTATCGGTGACCCTGAGAGAGTTCCTAGTTGATGTGCATCAGCAGAATATCCCCACCTGGTGGTTAACCCTTCCCGGACTTCAAGCGGACGGGCTGAAGCCAGATATAGTTGGTTACGACCAATGCCTAAGCCAATACCGCTCATCACCTGTAACCAATAAAGTTGTGGCCTTATTTAGCCCATTAACCTTAATAATTGTATCATGTGTCTTTATTTCCACTGGGGGGAGGCGGGAACTCGCCATGCAAAGGTGTGGTTCCACCACACAAGGTGAATCCTTCTGCTATAACCTTTTTAGAAAGGGGAAAACTGTGAAAGGGAAGACTACCTTTCTCCTTGAAGTGCTGGCTTTCTTCTTGCAAGGAATGTACAGGGACAGTATTCAGACAGATGGTACTCCACTTACAGGCTGAAGTGCTGCACTACTCCACACTGCCTCATGCTGTTTGGTGTGTTCTTAGGCAAAAAGGCAGCTGTTTGTTTGAGGGAGAGCACCCCTTCATAATCTGACCTGGCTGAAGGATCTTTGTGAAGGATTTGAGGGCATTTTCTCATCTCCACCTACTCTTGTATGAAAAACCACTGCTATGGCAGCCACATAAAGACTGGTGCTTTCTACAGACTGGGGGGTTGCTATTTATATTTTATAGAGAGGCTCAAAGAACCTATTTTTTTCCACTGCCTTGAAGACAAAGCACATTTTAAGAGATTCACCTAAGAAGAGTACATCCTTATGGGGAAGGAAATGGAACAGTGCTTTTTTTGTGACAGTACTCGGGTGGCGCTGTGGTCTAAACCACTGAGCCTCTGGGCTTGCCGATCAGAAGGTTGGAGGTTCGAATCCCCACAATGGGGTGAGCTCCCGTTGCTCGGTCCCTGCTCCTGCCAACCTAGCAGTTCGAAAGCACATCAAAGTTCAACTATATAAATAGGTACCGCTCCGGCAGGAAGGTAAACGGCATTTCCGTGCACTGCTCTGGTTCCCCAGAAGCGGCTTGGTCATGGTGGCCACATGACCTGGAAAAACTGTCTGCGGACAAACACTGGCTCCCTTTGCCTAGAGAGCAAGATGAGCGCACAACCTCAGAGTTGTCCGCGACTGGACTTAACGGTCAGGGGTCCCTTTACCTTTACTCACCAGTACGAGAGAAGCATCGCCTCTGCTGCTGCTGCTGCTATTGCCCTTGGCAGCCATTTTGTGTTGGCACCTACAGTGGTACCTCGGGTTAAGAACTTAATTCGTTCCGGAGGTCCGTTCTTAACCTGAAACTGTTCTTAACCTGAGGTACCACTTTAGCTAATGGGGCCTCCCGCTGGCATCGTGCAATTTCTGTTCTCACCCTGAAGCAAAGTTCTTAACCCGAGGTACTATTTCTGGGGTAGCAGAATCTGTAACCTGAAGCTTCTGTAACCTGAAGCGTCTGTAACCTGAGGTACCACTGTACAGTCCTTTTACAATACGGGCACCTCACATTCCACCCCAAAAAGGCACTGCTTCGGAAGAACAGTGATTGAAGAGAGGGGCACAGAGAGAAGAGATTTGCCCAGGGTTCCAACTCAAGACAGCAGCAAAGTTGAACATCAGCAGAGCCCCAATGAATCAGATTGGAAGTCCAACTGCGATTGCCTCCATCCACTGGCTTTTAGAGGTGTAGTGCTTCTGTCCATGGGAGTTCCAGGACTGTGGCTAATAGTTAGTGATGGGCAAGGGCACATTCTCTGTGAAATTGCCTTAATTCCTTTTCAAGCCATCTGGGTTAGTGTCCATCACCACAGAAAAGCAGTCTCGGGGACTGCGATGCATCTGCTGCAATTTCTGATGAAAGAGCTCCTACAGCTCACTGCTATGAGTCTCGCACCCCATGCTGGGCAGCCTGAATAGGAAAAAAAAGAGTTTGGCAGAAGTACCTTATGAGGTATGTGACATAAAACCACAATGAGAAGAGAGAGAGAGAAATCACCTTGTACGATTTGTGAGTGAACCAGGGGAAATACAGCTCTCATTTTCCGGGCGGTATAAAGGGAGTGGCAGAGGCCTCAATCGGTCTGTTAACACTTTTGTCGCAAAATGTCCATTGCTTATTTTTCAATATCTGCAGTTTGCAAAGAGTCAGATGGAATTAATGCAGGACTTTCACTGGGAAGTTCCGTTGCGTCCACATCAGTCTGCATAGTGGGGGAATTCAGGATGCCAAACAAATCCATCCAGAACATTCCTTTCTTCAGAACAAAAACAAATGGAAGCAGAAATGTCTGCACTGCTGAGCCAATGGCCTGGATTTCATTCCAGGTGATTGATAGGGAATGAATGGACGCCACATGCCTAATGGAAATGTTAAACCAAACAGCTGTCAAGGGAAGTGAGTTGCTGGTTAAATGGAAACACAGGTTTTAAGATCCTGTGAATCAATATTTTACTAATTGGTAAATTAATTACCATCTCTCATATCCCAAAGAACTTGCATCTGTTGAAATGTTGCTCACGTTTGTTAGCTGTTTAGACTTCCAGTTCACCAGAACTGTTTTCATTTTATCATTGCAGATGGAGCAGCTCTTAAATGTTTTTGTTTTGTTTTGTTTTTTAACGTGGAGGATTGGGGGCTTTCAAGCAGCCAGAATCAAACTCACCTGAAAAGAAATTGCACCCTTGGGAGGTGCAAGGGAGACAGAGAAATTGGAGCGGAGAAATTATAAATGTGCATTGTGAACAATGTAAAACAAAAGCTTTGTGAGAACAGGCGTGTTTTGGGCTTTACCAGTTCATTCGGTTGCCTCTTTGCAAGTGATGACAATGACGTTCGTGCTACAAAAGCAATGACAAAGAGAATTAATTGCCCCAATCCAGACAGGGGAGAGAGAGAGAGAGAGAGGGAGAGAGAGGGAGAGAGAGAGAAAGAGAAGGCATAAGTACTGTAACTTCTGTGTGCACTGGCTGCATTTGTACACAGGGTGGAATGTGGAGCGTCCACCTACACCGAAATAATGATTCCATTATTTATTTATTTTTAACATATACTTTCTTCCTCAGGTGGAACTATGCAATTAAATTATGAAAACAATTCTCATCTAATTCAATCCCTTCCAGCTTATCCCACAGCTGACAAATTTACTGTTCTTTTTCATTGTTGTTAAAGATAATGGAAAATTTCAATTAAGTAATACCACAGCATTCCATTTAGGTTCTCTGGATTACGATAAAGATTGTCACTGGCGTAACATTGAAACCACACAGACAAACACACACACAAATGAAATAGTACACTCCAAAAGTGTTTGCACCACCAGAATAAACTGGGGGTAAACTGGATTTTTGTAGGTTATCCTGAGGGTAAAAAAAGGATGGACGGCCGTGTTTTGCTCCAGTCAGGGGTGGCTTGTGATGATGGTCTTGCGTAACTACAAACCTTTCAATTTTTTCCGATGCAACACCCTTAGGGAAGAAGTTATTCGTGATGGTCAAGTGAAAGAAATTTCTCTCCCAAGGTCAAAACTAAATTTGAAAATAATTACACCAGAACCCAAGGGACTGAGAAGGCTGTATGAGTTTTGTGCATTCAAAATCAGAGGAGGCTGCTTAGCAGAAGAGGCTGCGAAGTGAAGAACTCTAGGAGAGCAAACATGAGCTTCCTGTGCAATATATAGATTGGAATGAATACTGCTTAGTTGGGAGACCAGAATACTTATTTCTATATTCCTAGGGTGGGGATCCATTAAAGAGATCTTGTCCCTTATTCAGGGACTGTCCCTTTCAAGGTAACACCATCTATTAGGCAAAAACTACTTGGCTCCAGAATTTGGTGAGTTTCGTTCAAGCCCTAAGTTTGTCCGTTTGCATTTCTTAGTGCAGACAGTATTGATCTGATGTGTGGAGATCTATTCTATTCTGATTAATACAGGAGGATTCTAGAAGCTACTAGAAGCTTCTCTGTGTGAGAGAGGCAAGCAGAAGCTTCATGATTGCTTTGGTTATGCCTTCTGGGAAGCCGGTTTGAACTGGTTCTCTTATATCTCTTTTAATTAAGGTCATGCTGACTAGAAATATAGGCCAGAAGGAGCCTGGGTTTCACTTTCTCTTTCTATCTCTCTTGCTTCTGGTGTGCTGTTCTGTACATAGTATGCTTAGTGCTAAGGTTTAGTCTTATTATGAGTTAAATTTATAAGTTTTTGTAAGCGCTGCAACTGGATTTCCTATGGACTGTGCTAATCCTGAATGCATTTGGATTTGTGGCCATTATGCTCATTTTTGCCTTCAGCACAAGTAAATCTCTGCTGAATGAAGTACAATTGCATCTGGTCTATTTCTGGAATCTCTGCAACATGTTTCAAGGTTTTCCTCCAGACGTACGACAAGGTTCTTGTTCACAGATTGCAGTGCAGGGTTAGAAAGGAGCACTGTGTCACAGACCCATGGAAAATGGTTGCATCTGAGCTCTGACCCCATGGCTTGGGATGGAGAACATCAGGTGTGAGGGCCAAACGTGGCGACTCAGGCCTCTCTGTCTCTTGAGATTCATCCCAGGCAACCACCCATCTCCAGCTATGACGTCTCTCCACAGGCCACCCCCTTATCAGCGATGCTTCACACACTCCCTATTTCTGCCTGGCTGGAATGCAACCATGAAGTCTGATCATGATTCTTCTTTGCTTTGATGAAGGACAGAGTGGGGTACATGCACTGTCCTGCATCCCACCTCTGACTCCACCTCAGTTTAGCCATTTTTCCAGTGCACCAGGGCAGTAGCTGCACCAATAGAGTTTTCCATGAGCATATCTGAGAGGTCACGCCAACATATGATTTCACGGTAGTGGCATATCTGCTGTTGCATCATCCTAGTGTGGCTTCTTGCATGGACAGTGAAATATACTCAGAGTCGCAAAGTGATTTCATGCTCTTTATTCAGCTCATAGTGGTGAGGAGGAATGAATGAATGTCCCCTCAAAGTATCTGCTTTATATACATTATTTACACAATGGGCTGCACATGATTGGCTAATTCCGGAATTCTACTGTAAGCCAATCAGGTTGTGGATTCACTTCTATCTGGAGCATGATTGGGTGGTTCCTGCCAACCAATCATACCGCTGCATTGTTCTAGGACCAATCAGACTGCTGCATTCTGAATCCTATTGTTCTAGGACCAATCAGACTGCTGCAGTTTGGATCCTATTCAGCTCAGTACATAACACCCAGGCAGTGCCCCCCCCCAAAAAAAACAACCCAGGCCTTCCCTAGTGGAATAATGACTCATGACAATGTGTTATGGGATTAAAATTGGCCACAACTTTATTAAAGATTCAGATGTAGGGAGACCTTGGCTTAGGCAATGGCGTTTATCCCTCCCAGTCCTCTGCCGGGGATCTGAGGAACATCAGGGGTATCCAAAATGTGTGGGGATTGGGCCGACTCTGGAAAACGTATGTTTAAGCAGAGAGCCCCCCCCCCATTTTGCCGCAACGCAGGGGAGACCACTGACAACCTCTTGGAGTATGGCCAATGACTCCCCTCAAAACAACCCCTTTAACGGGGAACCCTGGGATCGCTGCCGCAGGGGGGGCATGGGTCACCCCCATAAAGGCCTGAAACTGCCAAAGTTGTGATGTTCTGCTACAGGGAAGGCAAAACCTACCAATGCCGGGAAATTCCTTCCCGGTCCTTTAACAGCAACCAATGACATAACAGCGCCCTCATACAAGTGAAGAAGAGGTTAACCTGCAAAAGAATGGCGTGAACTGAGGGAGGGCAGGGTGGGAGAAGCTCTGGAGCCAACTGAGGACTCCCAGGTAAGTTCCACCCTCTATTGTGTGTGCAGGGCGGTCCTAACCTTACCTGGTCGACTCCCCTGGCAACACTTCCCCAGCTGGGATTGGCTAACTGTCTGAGGTTAGGCAGGAACCTCCAGGTATCCAGCTTGGGGAGGCGAAGCCAGATTGTATTTTAGGGAGCCACGTAGGATCAGGGGGGCTGTGCATGACCATGCAAAAAAGCCCCCCCCTTTTGATGTGGGGAGCGGTCATTGCCATATCCTATAGCTCTTCAGTCTAAGACTGCAACCTCAATGTCATGGTTTCACTTTGCCATTAATGATTTACATGCATTACAGGGTTATCGATTCATGTTTATGTTAATTTTGGAACTGCTCTAAGGATATATGGGATGTAAAAAACTATGTAATTAACTAACAAAATCCACAGGGCTTGCTTTGCGTTATTTTTCACAGGGTTTTATTATTATTATTATTATTCTGCACATACCCTGGAATGCAACTCACAAATATACCGTCATTTTCACTGTTTCTTGTTCTTTCTTTCTTTCCTTCACTCATTCTTCCCAAGCAAAATTGCTTGGCTTAAAATGAGAAGTCTGCCTGGGCAATGTTACCAGCTGGGCCATTCACCGCAAGTATTATTAGATCCTTGGCTTTAAAAGGCTATTGCTTAACGTGGCGAAGTTTCACTTCTCCCTTCTTTTCAGGCCAGCTCCTCTGTCTGTATATCAGAAAATAGGAAATTCAAGGGAGATTTCAGTTTTGTGGAAGGAAATTCAAAGTTCCAACTAATGGCTGATCACCATAGCAACAAGAGGAGGAGAGGGGGAGAGAGAGAGAGAGACCTTGCTTTCAATCAAGGCTCCTTGAACAATTTGAGGGAGACTTTATCAGCTGAGGCCGGAATGAAACTGCTTATTTTTGGAGAAGTATATGTGGATGTTTTCAAGCAAGTTCTTGCTTCCATTACTAAGTTCAATTCAAACCATGGCAGCTAGTGCGATTAAAATGATCTGCAGCATTTTCTAATGTGGGGCATAGAGAAATCCTCCACCTTTGCCAATCTTTTGGTGGTAATCTCTCGGCCACGCGCCACCTGTGGGCAAGGATGAAGCCAGCAGAGCCTGGGGCCAGAGGCAAAAGAGGCAAGACCATACTGTGGGGTGTAAAACTGCAGTCAAGTACAACGTTCCTACAGTGGACATGTTAGGGGATGTTTTGTACCACTCAGGAGAAGACTTCCTGTTTCCTCCTGAGCTGGGACAGGCTTCCACTACATGTGACACAATGAAGATGTGGTCTGTTGTACTAACATAGAGGAACACGCGACCTCCATGTTCTGATCAGTGTGGGCTCTCCATTTTGTATGCTGTGTGTTTCGAGAAGTGACTGCTTAGTCGCAGTCATTATTCACTAGTTGAGAGTGGATGTTTCTAACCTTTTTCCTGTTGGAGGAAGCACCACTACAGCTACTAATTATTCGAACCTCTTCCTCCACTCCCTCATCCCCTCAAAGATGTTTTCATTCCATCTTTTATCATTCTACTTTCCTTCATCCACACCCGCAGATCGTAAGCACCACATGACTTATCCATCGTTTGCCTCCCATCCATGCCTGCTCATGTGATGGCCTGGGAATCTGATTCAGAAGCTGAACCTGAGGAGTCCCAGCCTGCACAGAAGTCCCCGCCTCCAGGGCTGAGCCGGGGCAGGGCCTTGAATCTGAAGGGCCTGCACCTGTGCCGGATCCTCAGGAGCAGACACCAGATGAATCCACTCTGGCTCCGGGGGTGATTGAGGACCCATTGCCTGCAGGTGCTCCTCTCCCAGCCCTGTCAGGGGAAGGTGAGGCGGCCTCTGGGTCCAGTAACCCTCCAGCCTCTCCTGAGCTGCAGAGGCTCGGGGCAGAGAGGCGGAGGGAACTAAGTTCTCTCAGGAGGAGTGCTCGCCTTAAGGCCAGGAGAGGCGGGTCACCTGTGGATCGGGACCACCTTGGCCCCAGAGGAGATAAAGGCCAGTCAGCCCAGTCCCAGGTTGCGAGAGCAACGTCGTTGGAAACCTGTTTCTGCCAGCACCCTGACCTGTTTTTCCGGAGTTCCCGACCACGCTCGGCTTCTTGCTTTGGACCCCGCTTTGCCCTTGGTGGACAGTCTCCAGACCCTCGGCCCAGGACCGGACTCTGACCACGCCTCACGGTAACCCCCCCCCCCCGGGACCAGCACAGCTCACCTCCTTCTTCCCATCTTCAGGTTGATCTGCATCTATGCAGCACATTGGGCAAAATATTCCTACATTTCACTAGTTGGTCCTTGTGGTCCAACTCTACAATTCTATGACTCCAGTGTCACCTGAATGTTGTGCATCACAGCTACATCAGGTAGACTCCTCCTTGGTGTGGCAGCACAAGCAGTTAGACCCACCACCCAGCAGCCAAGGTTCATAAACCCTCCTGAAGTTGTCCAGATCTAACTCGCTCTGCACCATTGGAGCACTCCTGGCTCAGCTGTTTCATGGCAAACTGATGCTATGTACTTCTGCACGCTCTTCCGTCTCATTTGTCCTGCCCCCTTCCCCCAGCTCCCCCTGTTGGCCTCCAAACAAAGTTAGATTAAAAGGCAGCATACAAATGGGTGCTATTGTACAGCGGCGGAGCAAGCCGATCGGGTGCCTGGAGCGGCGCACATGCCCTGCACCCAGGGGCAGGGCCAGCCAGGGCAGAACACTCCGCGGGGCCTCCAAGAAGCCTGTCTGCCTCCTCCCACTCAGCCGGCCTATAGCTGAGGGGGAGGCGGCAGGAGGACCATTTGGGCAGCACAGAGCCTGCGGGCCCCCAAGCCACTGCGTCACTCCCAGGAGAGACACGTGGCTCAGGCATGCTGCAGGCCCCGCAGTGAGGAGGAGGAGGAGTTTGGACTTGATATCCCGCTTTATCACTACTCTAAGGAGTCTCAAAGCGGCTAACATTCTCCTTTCCCTTCCTCCCCCACAACAAACACTCTGTGAGGTGAGTGGGGCTGAGAGACTTCAAAGAAGTCTGACTAGCACAAGGTCACCCAGCAGCTGCATGTGGAGGAGCGGGGAAGCGAACCCGGTTCCCCAGATTACGAGTCCACCGCTCTGAACCACTACACCACACTGGCTCAGTGAGTGCCGCTCAGCATTTTGTCACCCCCCTCAGTGGTGACACCAGGGGCAAACTACACCCACCACACCCACTGCACACCCCCTTCCTCCGCCCCTGCTATTGTGCTTGTACTTCTTCCTCCTGGTTGCAGAGAGAGTACCAAAGTGGAATTTACTTTGAAATAATGTGTTCAGAATATGAGTATAAACTGCAGGTTTACAAAACATCTGCCAGAATGTTGTTCCAGAGTGAGTGGCACCAGGCGTCTTGGCATTATTCAAAGGCAGTCCTTTTACCCAGAGAAATGTTTGCTGTCACTGGGTGGGTAAAAATTGCTGTCGCTACGAGCATCTGGAGTTTGTTCAATTGAATTTTTATCCCGACTGGGGCTGTTTGCAAGCTGCAGGCTCATGTTTTTATCTATTTCTGATTAAATATTGTCCACATAAATGCCATGCACATTTTTCATATTTAATTGTTATGGCTGAGAAAGTTTAATCTATACAGAAATTCAGCATCATGCCAGCATTGGCCATCAAGGAGAAATCTGAGCTGATTGTTGTTCTGCAATTACATACAATGGAGGAAGTGGTATCCCTGTCTTCTGAGTTGTTTGAATATGAGGATATTATTATTGTTATTAATAATAATAATAATAATAATAATAATAATAATAATAATAATATACCGTCCTTCATCTGAAGATCACTTACCTAAAATTACAATAAAAACACAAAGCCTATATCATAACAACAACAAACGTCAACAACCCACCAACACATTCAAAAAGTTGTACATAGTTAAATCAGCCCAAGGCTTGGCTAGAGAGGAAGGTTTTTGCCTGGTGCCTAAAGGTATGTAGTCAGTGCCAGATTTACGTATAACCTAAACAAGCTATAGCTTAGGGCCCCACTCTCTTGGGTGCCCCAAAAAATTTAAAGGGGAAAAAACTGGATGTACATTTCCAAAATATAAGATAAAAAACAAATAAGATAAAACCTACATACAGCAACAGTGTGTTGTGTTGTGTTGTGTTGTGTTGTGTTGTGTTGGCTCCTATGATGTAAGTAATGGGCCCCGCCTGCTAGCCTGCTCCCTAAAATATCACTGGTTTGCCCATTTCTACTTCTTAATTGTATTTCAGTTCAACAATTACTTTGCTAAAATACATATTCTGTTGTGTGCAAATGGCTTGAGATACCTATTAGGTCCAGAAATGACCATATAGCATATATTCAACACAAAAAAGGCGACAATTTGTTGTTGACAAAGGACAGCTGGACATATAAAGGGCCCCATTACCTTCAGGAGCTTAGGGCCTCATCAAGCCGAAATCTGGCCCTGTACGTAGTGAAGGTGTCAGGCAAGCCTTCCTGGGGAAAGCATTCCACAAGCGGGGGGCCACAGCAGAAAAGGCCAGTTCTCGTGTTGTCACCCTCCGTGCCTTTTGTGGAGGGGGCACATGGAGAAGGTCCTCAGGTGATGATTGCAGAGTGTGGGTTATTTCATCCAGGGAGAGGCGGTATTGCAGTCCTGAGCTGTTGA
This sequence comes from Podarcis raffonei, assembly GCF_027172205.1. Classification (NCBI taxonomy): domain Eukaryota; kingdom Metazoa; phylum Chordata; class Lepidosauria; order Squamata; family Lacertidae; genus Podarcis; species Podarcis raffonei. Next base: position 5,979,242 of record NC_070614.1, on the reverse strand, counting down.
AGGCTTTATAGGTCAAAACCAGGACTTTGAATTGGGCCCAGCAGTCAATGCACTCAGGTCAAGATCAGTGTAATATGTTCAAGCCATCTTGCCCTGCTGAGTTACCTGGTTGCTGAATTCTGCACGGCTGAAGCTTCCAAACTATCTTCAGAGGCAGCCCCACAACTGAGGACTTGTAGTCTTCCTGGCTGCATCTGTTAGGTCAGTTGGTTCATTGGTTTGATCCACCAGGGCTCAGCTGACTTTCTCTTATTCTGCCTTTGACTTGATATGCAACCCTGAGCAGCTATCATCTCTCTATGTGTGCTTCTCTCTTCAGCCTTTGTTTTCACTGTCTATAAAGGCTGGGAGAATCTCTTGTTGGTATTCTAACTTTTACATCAGGCATCCGCAAATGTGACCCTCCAGATGTTTTGGAACTACAATTCCGATCATCCCTGACCACTGGTCCTGTTAGCTAGGGATGGTGGGAGTTGTAGTCCCAAAACATCTGGAGGGCTGAGTTTGGGGATGCCTGTTTTAGATCCTAGGAGAATCTCTTGTTTGTATTCTAACTTTTAGATCCTTGGAATATGAGTCCCACAAGCATTGTCAAAACACTACCAGGAATGTTTGGCTCTTCAGAAATCATTAGTGGCTGATCTTCTCACAGTACAATGGGTATTAATTAAAGGTTGTTGGTTATTCCAGAGGAAAGGACAATATTTCATCCATCGCAGAACAAGGCATCTCAAACATCTATCCTTCAGGCTTTCCTCTTGAATATTTTTTCACAGTGTGATGGGTTTGTCCAGCCATGAAGGATTCCTGGAAAAACAGTGAATGACTATACAATAATGGTGAAGAACAATAAGTTCTGTCTGTGATTCCCTAATCATTATATGGTATGGCTCCTTTATGTCAAAACCATATCTATACATCTGCCCAGCAGATGCCTTTCTTTTTAAACCATGGAATCCATTTTATGGCGGTTTTCTTTTTAAATGGGTTCTGAAACAGTCACATCAATCCTCAGAAATCTAAGTCTGACACCCTGTTGCATTTATCAAAACACTGGCAATATTCACTTGTATCCTTGCTGCACAGCAAGCTTGCCGAAGCCTACTAAAAAGTTGCTAGGACTTGCATGCTGCTTAGAAAGGAATGCCATTGTCCGCACAACAAAAAACATACGAGAGGAAAAATAGAATGCCTTTCCCTTTCATTCACAGAAGAAGAAGAAATACCAAGGAAATAATTGCTTCAATTTTTCTTTTTCAAATATAAAGGCAAAAGCAGCTGAATAAAGAGCTGGACTAAATGCTCTATTCCCAGTAGTGGCCAGATTTTCAAAACATGGAGATCGGAGAAAATTCTGCACCATAAGAGAGGCTGATGTGTGTGCTGAAAAATCTGCACTGGGTGTATCAGCTATTCTGTGCCCCACACATTAGGGAGATTCCTGAGTAGCAGCATCTCTACATGAACAGTGGTATCATTGTGATAGTGAGAGGAAGGGTATACCGAGATCCCTAATGCAGTTTGTGCTAGAAGTAATCTGAACACATGAGTTCTTGAAAGTGCAGAAATACAGTGGTGCCCCGCAAGACGAATGCCTCGCAAGACGGAAAACCCGCTAGACGAAAGGGTTTTCTGTTTTGGAGGTGCTTCGCAAAACGAATTTCCTATGGGCTTGCTTCGCAAGATGAAAATGTCTTGCGAGTTCCTGCAGGGTTTTTTTCCTTCCCCCCCCCTTTTTCCCAAGCCGCTAAGCCGCTTATCAGCTGATCCGCTAAGCCGCTAAGCCGCTTAACAGCTGATCCGCTAAGCCGCTTAACAGCTGATCCGCTAAGCCGCTTAACAGCTGATCCGCTAAGCCGCTAAGCCGCTTATCAGCTGATCTGCTAAGCCGCTAAGCCGCTTATCAGCTGATCCGCTAAGCCCGCTAAGCCGCTAATAGTGCTAATCCGCTAAGCCGCTAATGGGCTTGCTTCGCAAGACGAAAAAACCGCAAGACGAAGAGACTCGCGGAATGGATTCTTTTCGTCTTGCGAGGCACCACTGTATTAACTCAGCTATGCCACATAGGTAAACCACAGAGCCTAGGACTTGCCGATCAGAAGCTCAGTGGTTCGAATCCCCGCGACGGGGTGGGCTCCCGTTGCTCGCTCCCTGCTCCTGCCCACCTAGCAGTTCAAAAGGACATCAAAGTGCAAGTAGATAAATAGGTACCGCTCTGGCAGGAAGGTAAATGGCATTTCCATGTGCTGCTCTGGTTCTCCAGAAGCGGCTTAGTCATGCTGGCCACGTGACCCAGAAGCTGTACACCGGCTCCCTTGGCCAATAAAGCGAGATGAGCGCCGCAACCCCAGAGTCGGCCATGACTGGACCTAATGGTCAGGGGTCCCTTTACCTTTATGCCAGTTACTGTTTAATCTTGGAAGGTAAGGCCCAGTTTGGGGCATGTTTAGTGAGAGAAGCACAAAACATAAAGCAAAGAAAACTGTGGAAATGTAGGCTACAAATCCTTTAAAATGTGCCTTTCCAGTGAGTTCCAAAATGTCCCCTGTTAGAAGCATAGAGATAGACCACATGTTTAGTAAGGCATAAAATAGTTTACTTACAAAACTCTCCAAAGGTTAGATTCATGTGCTTTTCCATGCAGCAGTCTGAAAAGGTGTGCAGGCAACCAAATTGTTGCTTGGTTACAAAGAGTAAAAGTCTCTACACAACTGGGAAAGAAAGAAAGAAAGAAAGAAAGAAAGAAAGAAAGAAAGAAAGAAAGCTAGTTTCAGACTCCATTCTGGTCTGAAACAAAAGAAACTAGTTAAAGTCACACACTGGAATGACCAACTCCTCGCACACTGAAGTCCACATGGACACTGAGAAATAACAAAGGCTTGGAGACCCACTTCCTCTCAAGATGAGAAGTGATGACATAAGCTATGCCTGGCAGGACAGTCTACTCTGTGGTTTAACCCCTTCGTGCTCTAATTAGAGTCAAACATGCTAAGGTTTTATGAGGCTGGAACTCTTAAGTTGCAAGGCACAGAGGAGGGAGTTTCAGTTTTTCTCAACCCCTGCAGAACAATATTTTTCCCCTCTCAAAACCTTTGTAATGTTTATTTTTAAAAAAGAAATATACTACCTAAATTGTTTTATTTATTTCTTATTCATTAATGTATTTAAATCCCATCTTTCTTCCAAGGAGATCAAAAGGGTGGGGGTGCCTTTTCCCTTTTTATCTTCATAAAACACCACTGAGAAACAGTGACTGGCTTGTCACAGAGTGAGCTTCATTTTCCCCTAGCTCAGTAACCACTGAAGAATTCCTTCATCGTTTTCAAATGTGTATGAAGGCCGTCTGATATGTTCCTTACCATGTTTCACAAAATGCCTAAGAATGCCTAAGAACTACACAGCATTTCACCAGGCGCTGTGGATAACTGAGAGAAGGAAAAATATTGAATAAAAATAAAAGTACACTTTTAAAAACATTTGTTCAGCTTCCACGTGAAGAACCTAATTCTGAAGTGAACACTAAAGCAATGTCAAGTTATTCTTGTACAGTAATTCAGTGTTTTAGTAACAACTTTCAAGTGAAGAATACAACGTCAACTACATTTTATAATTGGGGAAATGACAAATTGGAAAAGATGAGAAAATCGACAGCCTTTCCCATCCCTAAGTGGAAGACCGCTAGTTGAAAAGATACACATTTTGTTACAGATGTTTGTATTCAAAATAAATAAATGATAGCGTTAGAAATAATGGATGATTATGGAAGCAATCTCACTAATTCACTCTGCATTTTATGTCAAATTGGGTGAAGCATGATAAGATTAGTACAAAGATGTAATCTTCACACAAAGAATGAGGACGGAACCACTTGATTGAGAGTGAACTCTGAATGGCATTAGGCATGAGAAAGGCTCGTCAGAAATCTATTTATATGGAAAGCGCTTAGAGGTTTTTACACATACGGTACAAAACATGGATGCTTTAGTTGAGATTCCTGCATTGAAAAAAGCAAAGGCACTAGGAAAACAAGGCTGAGCGAGGGAAGGGAAGCAAAAAAGGAGAGGTGAATCTGGCCAGGACCTCCATAGATGGAGAAAGCTTTCACATATCTAATAATAATAATAATAATTTTTTATTTATACCCCGCCCTTCCCAGTTCAGAAAACCAGGCCCAGGACAGCTAACAACAGATTTAAAACACTTAATTGATGCAACAAAAAAACAGCATAAAATACAGTATAAAACGTGAATAACAATAAATTCAGAATTCAAAAATCAATTTGGGGGGAAATCCATCCAATAAACATTAGATGATCACCAGGGCTAGCTGGCTCAATTAGTCCTATTTGGGCCAGCGAAGAGACCAGGGGAGAATTAGCTGTGGGATCCCAGAGTGGGTAATCTTCATAAAAAGGGGTGGAGGAGCGAAGGAAGGGGAATAAAAGATCAGGCTAAGTTCAAATCGAAAGCCAGGTGGAATAGCTCTGTCTTACAGGCCCTGCGGAAGGAAGTTAAATCCTGCAGGGTCCTGGTCTCATGGGCTGAAGTCACCAGCTAAATATAATAATAATAATAATAATAATAATAATAATAATAATAATAATAATAACAACAACAACAACAACAACGACAACGACAACAATAGCAACAACACCTTTATTGCCAATGCACAACCTGTGTACAATGAAATTAACCAAGCCTCCCTCCCCCCACACACAAACACTCAATCTCATTGCACTCTGTGTGCTTGTCGCACAACACACCAACCCCAAAAGTCAGTTGCACTATATTATTTTCTGTTCAGCAGCCTAACAGCCCACGGATAGAAACTGTTTTTAGCCTATTGGTATGACTAATTATACTTCTATATCTCCTGCCGAGGGTAGAAGATTAAAGAGGTGCTGGCCAGGGTGTGAATCGTCCCTGAGAATTTTTCTCACTCTCCTAAGGCAACGATCCCTTGTGATGTCATCTAGCGGGCTTAGCGGACAGCCCATGATATCATGTGCTGTGTTCACCACCCTCTGTAAAGACTTTCTGTCCGTGGCTGTCAAGCCAATGTACCACACTGTGATACAATATGAGAGGACACTTTCTACTGTGGACCAGTAGAAGGAGGTCATCAATTGTTGTTTAACATTGTTCTTTCGCAAGACCCTGAGAAAATGGAGTCTCTATTGGGCCTTCCTAACCACCTGAGTTATATTGTTTTTCCAAGTGAGGTCTTCACAAAGGTAAACTCCCAGGAATTTAAAGGAAGAGACTCTCTCCACACAAGCCCCCCCCCCCCGAATATACAACAGGGCTAGTTCCCCTCTCTTCCTCTGAAAGCCCAACACCATCTCCTTTGTCTTGCTAATATTTAGGTGCAAGTTATTCTCTAAGCACCATGTAGATACTTTTTGAACCTCCCCTCTGTACGCTGATTCATCTCCACCAGTAATTAGACCCAATATGGTAGTATTATCTGCAAACTTAATAATTACAGTGGATGGATCAGATATTTGGCTGCAGGGCTCTAGCACACTTTGGACACCCTGAATTCCTTCAGTTTTTTCTTCAACAGTAGATCCTGCTGGTTTTTAGTTACGAAAATCAATACCTATAGACTAGCACATGGCTTTCAACCACAAGCAAGGAGAGGCAAACAGGAAGTCGTTCTATAGTCTGATGGGTATGAACCATCTTATGAATGAATAAAAATGGTTCACACAACCAAGTAACAATCCTAACGCTGGCTGTTAAAAAACAAACACATCATAAATGATCCCTCCTAAATTTATCTCTAGTAAGGTTGCCACTAACTGCTCTGCAGCGCTGTGGCATTTTTGCACAGTTAACAAATGATCCATAAGAATGCAATCTACATCTGGGCTGCTACCAGGAAATGGATCACAGTTAAGGGCCCCCCCCCAAGCATAAAAATGGAAAACAATACATTTTTCTAAATTCTTCCTGTTGGAATGCTCATTACTTTATGCTCTGTAAAAATTACATCTTCCTCAGTTGTGGAAGATAAAGGCAAAAAAACCACAACAACCCCTAAATATTACCAAGTAACCATGCAAAAAGTAGTTGTCATAGTCTGAAGGCTACACTAGTAAAACATACAAAATGCCATTCTTATTCATTGAGATTAATAAATGATGTGTTTTTAAAGGTCAGGCTTTCGCTGTAATCACTGCTGTGGGGAAGCAAAGTGTGAGGTGAATATCAATGGTCTATGTGCAATAAGGGAAGCCCCTTACACTTATTGGTTGAGCTGCTCTGATGTCACAGAAGAGTGAAGCAGGTAAAAAGATCTCTGGCTGCCATTAATCATATAGGGAGGCAGTATAGACGCGGGTGGCGCTGTGGTCTAAACCACAGAGCCAAGGACTTGCCGATCAGAAGGTCAGCGGTTCGAATCCCCGCGATGGGGTCATCTCCTGTTGCTTGGTCCCTGCTCCTGCCCACCTAGCAGTTCAAAAACACATCAGAGTGCAAGTAGATAAATAGGTACCACTCCGGTGGGAAGGTAAACGGCGTTTCCGTGCGCTGCTCTGGTTTGCCAGAAGCGGCTTAGTCATGCTGGCCACATGAGCTGTATGCCGGCTCCCTCGGTCAGTAAAGCGAGATGAGCGCCGCAACCCCAGAGTCGGCCACGACTGGACCTAATGATCAGGGGTCCCTTTACCTATAGGCAGAAAAGAGGTTGGGAAAGAGGGAAAATGGGAAAATACCTACGTATTAGTAAAGGTTTAAAATGGAAAAAAATGGCTAACAGGCCCTCCAAGTGTCCCTATTCTCCAGGGACAGTCCCAGATTTACAGAAACTGTCCCGGTTTCTGATTTGATCCCAGAATGTCCTGCTTTTCCTTAAGACATCCCTGTTTTCAGCAGAGAAATGTTGGAGGGTGTGGAGTTTTATGTGCCCCCCAAGCCAAGGAGATAAGTAACTTTAGAAGATATCTGAAGGAAACCCTGTATAGGGAAGGGTTTTTTTTTAATGTTTTGTTATGTTTTTATATATGTTGGAAGATGCCTAGAGTTGCCAGGGCAGCCCAGTCAGATGGGCCATGTATAAATATTATTGGGTCTATTACTCACAGTGGGTCTACTCTGAGTAGAACTTAGCTGGACACAATTGAAAATTTCTATTTCAAAGCTAATAGTCAACACAAACCCACATTATACAAGAGAGAGAGAGAGAGAGAGAGAGAGAGAGAGAGAGAGAGAGAGAGTGTGTCTGGGTCTGCGTGTGTGTGTGTTTTCCAAAGTATCACTGGGAAAACAGTCATTATTTTACTTAACAATTCCAAATTAGCCCAATAGATCTTTCCACCAACCCAAGAAGTTGGTCATGATCCCTGCTGAAAATGAAGTGACTGTATAAAAGGGCATTTAAATATTACGGAGTAGCGGACCACAAGCAAAATCCAAATTCAAACGAGGAGGTTTGTTTTATGCATAAGGTGTCTCAAGTGAGCCAGGTGGCCCCACCCTGACAGATGCTTGAAGAAGTCATAAGGGCATAAACACAATTCCCTGGCAAACTGCTACTTTTGCAAGCGTAGAATTATTTTCATTCAGCAGACTCTGGAGGCTGCTCTCCACAGCCCGAGATAAAAAGTTTTGCTTTAGAAGCAGGAATGTTTAAAAAGACTGATGCCATGGGGAGGGGGGAGGGGGTGAAATCAGGGAACTCCGCTTCTCCCATAACAGGTTGCAAGGGACTTTCAAAGCTGAGTGGCAGCTCAGTCCAAGAAAATCAAAGCAGACCAAAAGGGAACAGAGGAGTGCAAGTCCACGGATATGCTTGATAGTTTCCATGGCTGGAGCATCGCTCTGAGTGACAGATAATTCATCTTTTACCAGCTGCCATTGCCTAGAGACCAGCCTCGCAGTTGTTTTCGGCTAAATGTACATAAACTGAAGCGTTTTCAGGCAGGAAACCAGATGTGACAGGGACAACCCCAGACTGTGACAGGGACACCTGGGTTAATGATGACTGATGCCATAAATGCTTTTCATAAAGTCCACACCGGCCATGCTGGGTATTTTTCCTGTCAATTATGGAGTGTTGCCAAAGACTTCCGCTATAGGGGGCCTTAAGGTCAAGGAGAAAGGAATGGAGGTGTTAAATAGCAAATTAGACTGGGCTGGGAGGGGAGAGACAGAGAGAATATTACGGAAAGTTAGGTTACGTACATAGCACAAGGGAAATCCTTTCCATTTGTGGTCTGTTTATGGGCAGTCCTGAAACGTGGGTGATGCCATCATTGACCACCACTGGTCCCTAAGCACGCAGTGAGGTGTGTGATGCAAGGGCAAAGTTTATTCCTGGAGCATATAAGAATAAAAGAAAATTATTATAAATTAGTTTGGAGCTGGTATTTAACACCAGTCAGATTAAATCAAATAAACAAGGAATATTCGGTGTTATGATGGAGGGGATGCCAGGAAACAGGGAATTGTGTTCACGTGCGGTGGGGGGTGTAAATATGTACAATTTGTTTTGGCAAAGAAGATAACAGAAATCACTGGGTTAAAGCTAACCGAAAGTCCAGAGGCAGGATTATTATCAATTTATGATGGGGTGGAAGGTTCACTCACAAATTCATTGACAGCTGCACGAATTATTATAGCTAGGAAGTGGAAGGGGCAAGTAGAATATAAAATGGAAGAATGGTATACAGAGGTGTGAGGTTTTAATGATAAATTAACATGTGCCATTAAGGTAAGATGGGGAATCTGCAGGAAAAATGATTTTTGAGGAGATACTGAGGGTGTCTGTAGAATTTGTACTGTTAAAACGGAAAGGGGTCAAACCATCGCAAGAGGTGCTGAAATTTTGGGAGGTTGGATAGTTACAATGGAATGGTCTCGGTGGTGGAGTGCACATTTTTACAGTCCTACCTCAGGTTACAGACGCTTCAGGTTGCGCAATTTTGGGTTGTGCACCGTGCCAAACCTGGAAGTACCGGGACGGGTTACTTCCAGATTTTGGCGCTTGCACATGCGCAGAAGCACTAAATCACACTTTGCACATGTGCAGAAGCGCTGAATCATGACCTGCGCATGCGCAGACGTGGCGCTATGGGTTGCGGCTGCGGGTTGTGAACGTGCTTCCCGCACGGATCATGTTCACAACCCGAGCGTCCACTGTATTCTTTTTTATTTATGATTATTGCTTTGTAAAAAAAAAACCAACTTTGGAGATCTGTGTTCTCCAGAGCACTGTGTGAGCTTTGTATCCAACTCAAACCTTGTTATCCAGCCTTAACGTCACCTTGACTTGTATCCCACCTGAAGCAAGTTCTACCTGGCCTTGTGTACATTTTAAAATCTCTCTCTCTCTCTCTCCCTTGGGTGTGCTTTGCCCTGTCTCGCTGCATGACAGCTGCATGTGCATGTTGTCCTATTATGTTAATGCTGCACATGGAGGGCCTGGTAGCTGGTTGAAGTACAGTGGTACCTCTGGATATGAACGCTTCTGGCTGTGCACAGGTTATGAGCTACGCTAACCCGGAAGTAGGTGCTCCTGGATGCGAACTTTGCCCTGGGATGCAAGCGGAAATCGCACGCACAGCAGGAGGCACGCTTTCGCTAATGGCGCCTCATGTTAAGAACAGTTTCAGGATAAGAACAGACCTCTAGAACAAATTAAGTTCATAACCAGAAGTACCACTGTAGAGGGATGAGGGAGAAATTTGATTCCGTTTCCATTTAAAGGGGAACTTACACAGTTTGCACTTTTCAAAACAATATGTAAACCAGCCTTCAGAATTTGTCCAATGTTCACAAAATGAATGCCTGCACTAAGGTTTGCATTTGATATGGGGAAATTGCAAAATGTTAGGAGAAATTGCATGGGGAAATTGCATAGTAGCAGAAAGCCACAGGAAAATGCTGGTTAATTTTGATGAGAATGTCACTGATGTGAAAACGAAATGGACTTAAGACTGGGGAATGAAAAATGGAGAGAAACAGAAATTGACATATCTTCGCATCCCTGTTGATGGGGAGTCAGCCCTGACCAGGTAAGTTCCTTTTACAAATTCAGTGTCTCATGGTGTAAATGCCCCCTTTTTGAGATATTTCACATGTCTTGCCAATCAACAGACAGTGCCCACTGAAGATGGCAGGCCACGCAATATGTTCCCAGATGCTTTTCCAACCCTACAGGGATAACCCACTAAAACAATTCCCTTACGTTATTTTAAAGGTTGCGATTGCAGAGGAACGTTGGGAAGACAAGATCTGAAAGGGGAAAGAAATTAGCAAACAACCTTCAAATTAGCTGCAGAGAAGTGCACAAAACGAATTACCCTCAGTTTGCAGCCCTTCATGAATAATTCAAATCCCCCCATGTCAGTCGATCTAATTAGTAATCATCCAAACTATTCTTAAATTATCTGGTTTTAAGTTACTTGCATAGCAACTATCTTCTGTTCTGATATAATTATTAATCCATTTGCGAGGCAGCACCTTCAATTTGCTCGCTGCAAAAAGCACACCATCCATTTAGATTATGAACGGTCGTTCTAACAAGTGACCTTTCAAGTGCTCAGGGCCACAGTGTATCTCCCAGATGAATAGGTATTCCTTAAGCCCTAGCAGTACATATCGGGCATCCTGCTGGTTTAACTGGCAAGAAATGCGGAAATCCCTACACAAAGAGAAACAAAACCTAATCACGCAGGATGTAACGAGTTACAACTGCACACCTTCCAACATTTCACAGGTGAAACTAGGAACACCAAAATAAAATAAAATAGGAATGCAACTGCAACATGCATTTTCTCAAACCAGGATCACTGCCTAAGGCCCTCCCAACACACACACACACACACACACACACACACACAGACACAGACACACACAAACACTCTTACACATTGCAGAAGGATCTGTTCTATACCCTTTGTGGTGTATTCATTTATTCTCTGCTAACCTGCCTACTGATTTAAAAACAAAAACACCATGACCCAGTTTAGACAGAACATGAAACCCTGTTTCCTTGCTATATGAACAAATTGCATGGAGCCTTAGGCTTGCATACTCACTTTCCCCCTCGCCTCCTCTTTCTCAGGTACAAGGAGATTAGAAGCATCCACTTCCACTTTTAAACAAAACACAGTTTCCTGTTATATCCAAACTTAATAAATGACAATGAGCAAGGAGCAAAGTGTTGTTTGTTATTGCATCTATACCTGGTCTACTTGCTTTAAGAGATTTCTTATAAAAATATAGCTGCTTGACATTCTGCCCCAGTTCAAAATTTACCTCTGCCTCCACAATGTGTCAAACATCGGGTTGTGTACACTATGGAGCCTAAGTCTTAAATCTTAGAAGAAATTAAAGATGTTCATGGAAGAGAACATGGAGTCCCTGGATCCACCAGACTTGCACAAAACTCTGGGTTGCTGTTTTCTACATGTGTGCTTCATGCCTGCCCCCCAGCAGCCATATAAAAAACAAAACAAAAACGACCCACCCACACAAATGCACTTTAGCAAGTCCACAGCTGGGTAACATGCAACTTTATGAGGGATTTTATTTTTCCATGGATATGGAGACTCCAAATCAAGGGGGGGGGGGTGGGCTGCCACTTGGATGAAGACAGTGTTGTGTGGATAATGAGAAAAGCATGCACTCCAGGGATGCATCAAATCCATTTTCAGCTGTCTTAATGTTTCCACAGCTTGTGTAGAAAAATGCTGTTGGGGGTTGTGTGCATCACTGCCTGGAACCCACAGAAATCTTTAACGAAGGGTGCTGTAGAGCTGAAATCGGAATTGAATGAAATGTTCCATTGTGAGCTATTGTCAGGGACCGTGCTGAGGAGCGCTGCACTGAGGAAGAATGGTGGGAGCCACCCCCTCTCGACGATCACGATCCTGAATCTTCCCAGGATCAGGACAGCATAGATTTGGAGCAGTGGTTTGCAGAGGGGCATAGTTCAGAAGGCAGAAGCTGGGAAATACTGGATGGGGAACAGCTAGCAGAAGAAACACTAGGAGACAGTTAACAGATTCACAGTCTCTGGACAGCATTCACCCCCCATCCCCAAAGACATGGAGAGCTCGGAGAATGTTAGAACAGAAAGCACAGAGGGTAGAAGCTCAGATTACAAGATGTAGGAGTGACATAGATTAAAAGGGACAGAGGCGGGGAGTGAGCCTTAATTGGGAGCACCACCATTTCTAGGCAGACGTGTTCTTTGTTCTCTCACTGTGATTATTAAAGAATCTAACTGGTAAGACATTCCTTTCATTTAATCTTCTTATTTACTGCCACGGGGGAGGAAGCCGATTCCCCGAAGCCTGACAGATATAAAACGGTTTTTTAAAAAATAATTTTCAGAGCATATTTTTATATCTGTGTAGATGCAGCCCAAGTATTTCAGTAGCTACCCATATCTTAGAATGTGACTCCAATGTCAATGGCCACAAATTAACAACGTGGGAAGCAATTTCAGGCAGAGGATGAAATAAAAGGTAAAGGTAAAGCACCCCTGTACGGTTAAGTCCAGTCAAAGGTGACTATGGGGTGGCAGCGCTCATTTCACTTTCAGGCCGAGGGAGCCAGTGTTTGTCCGCAGGCAGCTTTCCAGGTCCTGTGGCCAGCAGGACTAAACCGCTTCTGGTGTGAACATCGTGATGGAAACCAGAGCACACACAAACACCATTTACCTTCCCACCCCAGCAGTACCTATTTATCTACTTGCACTGGTATGCTTTTGAACTGCTAGGTTGGCAGGAGCTGGGACAGAGCAACGGGAGCTCATCCCGTTGCACAGATTCGAACTGCCAACCTTCTGATCAGCAAGCCAAAGAGGCTCAGTGGTTTCAACCACAGTGCCACCCACGTCCAAGAGGATGAAATATGAGGGATGCAAAATGATTTCTAAAAATGTGTAATTCAAATAACTTTAATGTTTCTTTCCTGGACATGATGGCTAACTTCTCTATCCAGAAGTAAGGGGCCACTGAAGCTTCCGCCTGCTGACATATAGTTCCCAAGGGGGAGGACAAGAAACAGGGGAAAATATTAATATTTGAGATGGATGAGTAATTTGATTTTGTTTGCATTTTAATGGGGAAATACATAATTTGAAGCTCTCAAGCAAAAATCCATACTGAAACACAGCTATCCTTCGAAGTTCTCACTTCTCCAAATTTTGTCATGCAGTTCTCCAACCAAACAACACAGACAAAAATACAAATATTAGGGAAAATGTGTATTAAAACACTGTTATTAGTGAAAATAGCATACAAAAATGCATTATATCAGAGTAATTACTTGCAACAACAACAAAAAGTGTACAAAATCTAGGAGAAATCTGCCTTAAAATGCTGGAAAATTTCCATGAGGATTTTTAAAGCACACACAGAATCTACTGCCGAAATGTGGACTTTAACAGAATTTAAGACTGGAAAAAATAATGAGCTAAAAGAACTGAAAGTGACAGAAATTTGTTCATCTCTAATCCCTCCTCTGCCTTCAAATCAAAAGGAGAATAAGAGGAACAGCAGGCTAGTGTCTCTTTCATCAGAAAGTCTATTGGGAAGAAAATGTCAGTTTTGGTTCTCTCCGTTTTCCACCTTTAAGTGCATATTGACTCAATTTTTTTTCTTCATTCCTAAGCATTGCCCCTCCCCAAACCAGCAAGCAACTGGAAAAGTGAGGAATGGATTGCACCTAAATCCAGTTTTCTGAGTTGGAAGCTATCTCCCTCTTGTCAGCTGGAGAGGAGCACTCAGATATAGTGCTGCAGAACAATGCCCAGTTGCCATCAAGAATGAAGGGTGGGGAAAACACTATAACCAAGCTCTCCTGGATGCAGTTTTAGATGTTTACCAGGATTAGGCCACTGCAAGATGGTAAGTTAACCAAGTGCATCGTAGAGCAAATGTTGCATTTTAGAGTTAACAATGGCAGGAGAAGGACACAGAACAGTGATTAATTAAAAATGTGTGAGTGTTTCCTCATTAGCTCAATATGTTTTGCCGGAGTTGGCCAGTTGGAAAAGTTCTGCATGATAAACTACCAGATACACAACTCACCCGCAAATAAAATGGATGCAGCCAAACAGAAGCAGCGGCTATTGTAAACAGATTCATGGGGTCTTAGCCAAATAGGTAGCATGGCGCAGCCAAGAATATTAAAGGAAAAATCTGTTGAGCAGACAGCTCACAACCAGCGTTTCCCATAGGGTGGTCACGTTAATCGATTAATGGGTCAGATTAATCAATACAGATGGCTGGGCTCGATTAAATGGCAGGACCTGATTAATGGAGCGTCGCTCCATGGTCGCTTCCTTCTAGCGGAGTATGGGAGGGATGCCAAAGTTCTTGTGGTGAACAAAGAACACGCCAGACTCTACAGATCTGGAGTTATGCATACAGGCTTCCGGGGTGAAGATCACGACTTCCAGGCAGGCCAGCACCCCAGCTTACAAATTAAGCAGGTAAATGAGCAGAAGGCAGCTGGGTTGGAGGGAGGATTCAAAAAGTAGCAGGTGAAGAAGGAGAAGGAGGTCCATTTCCTGGCTCAAGCCATCCAACACTCCAGGGTCCAGCCTGAAGGCATGGTTGTGTTGAAGAATTAGACTGCCCTGACATCCCTGAGCAAAAACATGCCTCGTGAGTGGTGTCAGAGAAGATTTCTTTTTAGAGCTTCCGTTAATTGCAAATTCCCCCAGGGGCCCTCCCCCGCACCCCCAACTGGATCAATTAAGTGACAACTGCGCTGATGAAATCCCACTCCTCGTTTCTAGTGATTTCTCAACCAGTTTGGGATTTGCCTTACAGTTCTTATGAGCTGGAGATGTTTTAATGAGATTTTTTTTTCTTCATACAATCGTACTTGAAGCCGATCTGTTAAACCAGCAGCCTTTGGGTTTAGGAGTGAAGGGGGAAGGTGCAGGGTTCAATGGCAGATTGTAGATTCAATCCCTGATATAGTCAGTTAGGACCAATGCCTAAGCCAATATCGCTCATCACCTGTAACGAATAAGGCCAGTTGTGGCCTTATTTAGCCCATTAACCTTAATAATTGTGTCATGTGTCATTTCCACTGGGGGGGGGCGGGAACTCGCCACGCAAAACAGTGAGCAGGAGCGGCCTGCCCCATTTTGCTGCCTGGGGCTAACATGAGCAGCCCTGCAGCTGTGCTGCCCAACACTTGCCGCCCCAAACCAAAGCCTTGCTAACCAGGCTTGCACAGCTGCAGCTGCAGGTTCCAGCAAGATATCGCGAGAGTCCCGTGAGATCTTGCAGGGCTCCTGTGGGATCTCACCAGAACCTGGAAGCCACCACAGCCACTTCGCCTCACTTCTCCAGTGGCTGGTGGGCCACCTGATTCTGCCACCTGAGGTGGCTACCTCAGTCTTCCTCAGTGCTGGACTGGATCTGGTATTAGTTTATTAAGATACCACAAGACTTCTTTTTGTGGTACCTTATTTCTCGTGTTCCTTTTTAGTGGGGAACTGCACTAGGGGCCCCAACCACTTTGCCCATCTCCTGAACACAACCCTGCCACCACCGTCCTCATCATCGCTGTCCCTTTCCTGGACTAACAGTGTTTACTATAACGACAGCGGTACAGGAGGTGATCTGGAAATCCTGCAGGGCCTTTTCAACACTGGCTCCGGCCCGGTGGAACGCTCTGCCTCATGAGACCAGGGCCCTGCAGGATCTGATTTCTTTCCGCAGGGCCTGTAAGACAGAGTTGTTCCGCCTGGCCTTTGGCTTGGAGCCAATTTGATTCCCTCCCTCTCTTTCTTTTTTCTTTTCCTTTCTCCTCCTGCAATGAGGCTACATTTTAATATTTTAATGTTTCAGTATTTTAATGTTGTATTTTAATTTTGTTTTTAAGTTGTATTCATTCAACTTGTTTTTATTATTGCTTGTTAGCCACCCTGAGCCCGGCCTTGGCTGGGGAGGGCAGGGTATAAATAAAAATTATTATTATTACTATTATTACGGCTATTTCCCCCTGTGCTTCCTGGTGCTTGGAAAGTGATAGGGGCCATGGGAGATATAGTTGCCCAAGGCACCTGCTTATGACACAGGTGCCATAGAAACTTGGCAGAAGCTGGTAGTCAACAGCAGAGCCTGCAAAGTGCATTCAACAGCGAGCAAATAAAAAAAATTAATATCATGCTTGGGCTGCCCCTGGTATTTAATATATTTTGACACTGATGCTGATTTCCCACCAGTTTTACTGTTAGTATCATTGCAAGAATGGATAATTGGCAATTATATAATCACTTAACGTTATCAATCACACCCGCATCTTTCAGCCAAAAAATCGGTCCCAAAACAGACTGTGATTAAAATCCAAAACAAGAAACAAAATCAAAATACAGCACTGCTCCAAGGGAGGCGATTCTCAACTGGAGCTGTAACAGGGCATGTTCTTGACGCTGCCTCTCTTTCTCTGATGGCTTTATTTCCTGAGCACCTAGACAAGATTGTAGCCTTACCTGTTTAAACATATGACTGATCGGGTCCTCCCTTAAAGAGTATTGCGGTGAGACCTGGACAACCGGCACCCTGTGTTGTGGGTGGGTACAATTGGTCAGCCACAACACCCGATTGGTGGGTCCCTCGTAGCTGGGTGCAATCTGGCCAATGGGACGCAGTACAAATGGTTCAAGGGACCTATTTATGCCCATGCACGTGACCCAGAGCTTCCTCTTTTGGCGCTTGCATTTGGAACACTCACCCACCTCTCCCTACTTTTAGGGCTTTGCATTTGACCTTGCTATGCCGTTGTGTGTCGTCTGTCATTGGGACAGGGGCATGGCAGGAATTTTCCCCACTTGGCTGATTGGCTGGTGCTATGTGGGTTTCGCCTGCCGCGTAGCAAATCGTCACAACTTGTAAGGTTGCAGCTAGGCGATATCAGGTGATAGGGATGGGAGAACGCTCTCCCCATCCCTATGTGAAGGGTATTCCGTTAAAGGAATCCAGGGCTCGATGGTTTGGTCAACCCCTGAGAGGGGGTTGTGCCCGTGCCTGAGTCCAGGGGGACATTTGGTGGCAGAGATGGCCTGTTCCCGGCTTTCTGCTTATCCAGGTGTTCACCCTTGGCTGACCTATGCTGGAACCCTGGGTCAGCGCAGGGAGGGAGCTAGTCGAACCAGAGCCTATGCAACCAGTCACTTTCTGTAATCAATAAAGGTGTGTTCTAAATTCTGCCAAAACCAAAACTAAAATTTGAGTCAAGTGTGAATTTATTTAGGGGAAAGGTTTCTGCATCTGAACACACAATCTTATCTGGTAAGCATTTCCTTGGTCTCTCTTTTCCATATTATATGATATGACAGTAAGGGTGGCAGGAGGTGCTGAATTGGCCTTGCGGTTCTAAGCAATGGTGTTGGTGGTTAATGACAGACAGAAGCAAATGCGCGAAGGGTTGCCTCGATGACCTTGGCTCTGTCGGCTTGTATGCAGAATATAGTTGTGAATGGCTAAGGATTTGTTGCAATTGGCTGAGTTTATCACAAAGAGAGGTTGTGATCAGAAGCTGAGTGAGACTCATAGGAAGAACAGAGAGGACTGTGAGTTTATTCTATTGGCAAATATTTATTTTGGCAAAGCAAATATAATCAGTTGTAGCAGGCTCAGGAAACAAACAAGACTGGCTGCATTTTTGGAGCTGTGTCGTGTCATGAATTCGGAATTCAACCCCCCTCCGCTTTTTAAGAGCAGATGAGAGGATTTGTGGAAATAACTCGGTATGCAAAAATATAAAGCCCCATTTTTCTCCTGGTGTAATATATGCAATGAAGAATCCCCAGCGTACTCGTATTTAGCCTCAAATAAGCCAAGGTTAATAGCTATAATGGGAAATAATCATCGACAGTGAGGCAGTAATTAGGGACCCTGGAAACAATGTGAGCAAAGGGAATTCCAGAGGGGATGCACAATTTCTTCCTTAAGGAAGAGATGTGCTGTGTTCTTGAGGCTTGAGGGAAGCGATGTTCTTTGTAGGTCCTTTTTAGCCCTCTTCAGGCGTTACTCAAGTGAAAGAGACAGGGGTGGTGAAAAGAGCAGTGGGGCCCATGTGTTTAGTGTGGGATGGCCTCCACTGGTACAGTCAAATGCAACTTTCCTTATTTCCCTAGAGCGGGCACAGGCAGGGGGACAGTGTAACTTCCTCTTCCTGTGGTCTGGAGCTTCCTCCCCCTGCATGTGACCTGGGAAATGGACATGGCCCTGGCTGACTCCACAAAAGAGCCATGTCACACAGCCATTTTCTCAGTCTTGATTTCTTACTGCTCTTGCATGCTGCTCTCCTGCTGCCATTTTGTTCTGTTCATGTAATTTTGCTGTCTGCTGGCTCTCAGCCAGCAGCACATGAGTTCAGCCTCCATATGAGATGAACTCACTGTTTATTGTGTAGCTGTTAAGTAAAGCCTTCCTCTCAGGGGTCAAATTGTGAACTGAAATGTGAGTACAGTGGAACCTCTACTTATGTACGGCTCTACTTACGTAGAATTCCAGTTACGACCTTCAGTTGGTGCTTTGACTTATGAACTTTCCTCTAGATATGAACAGAGGTAAAACCACAGAGCCTAGGACTTGCCAATCAGAAGGTCGGTGGTTCGAATCCCCACAAAAGGGTGAGCTCCCGTTGCTCGGTCCCTGCTCCTGCCAACCTAGCAGTTCGAAAGCATGTCAAGTGCAAGTAGATAAATAGGTACCACTCCAGTGGGAAGGTAAACGGCGTTTCTGTGCGCTGCTCTGGTTCTCTGGAAGCGGCTTAGTCATGCTGGCCACATGACTTATTTATCTACTTGCACTTTGTCGTGCTTTTGAACTGCTAGGTGGGCAGGAGCTGGGACCAAGCAACGGGAGCTCATCCCGTCGCGGGGATTCGAACCGCCGACCTTCTGATCAGAAAGCCCAAGAGGCTCAGTGGTTTAAACCACAGTGCCACCCATGTCCCTGTGTATAGTTATACCTTATGTCTTTTCCCCCAAGAGTTTACAGTACAGTAGTACCTCAGGTTAAGAACTTAATTCATTCTGGAGGTCCGTTCTTAACCTGAAACTGTTCTTAACCTGAAGCACCACTTTAACTAATGGGGCCTCCTGCTGCCGCTGCACCGCCGCTGCACGATTTCTGTTCTCATCCTGAAGCAAAGTTCTTAACCTGAAGCACTATTTCTGGGTTAGCAGAGTCCGTAACCTGAAGCTTATGTAACCTGAAGCATATGTAACCCGAGGTACCACTGTACATAGATCCATTAAGATATATATAACATAATTTCAAAACCCACCACTTAACGCAGATTTATTATTCAAATACTTTTGTTCCCCTTCACTCCGTCTTAGGACACTCCCCAGCTCCTTTTTATTATTTTTATTTTTCTCCCCCGCTCAGCAATTTATTGTTTCAGAACAATTACCAATGAGACCTTCCTGAACACACAGGCTGCTGGAGCTTGAAATTACATCTCTTCTAGCACTGAGGTGGAAGTTACAGAAATCTCTACACCAACGCAGCTTGTTGCTCTGGAGTGATAGCTCCCCTGGGGCTCCTTTAAAGGGCCAAGTTTATTTTTCTTTCCTTCTTTGCACCGGGAATCTGCAGACAATCTGTGTCGGAGCCAGCTTGTATATTCTCTGCCTCACACCTTAGCCAAGGAATGTATAATTAGTTCAGCTGCAAAGACTCTTGGATGAAACTGGACGTCTCCAGTCTCAGCCACAGAATCTGCCTTGGTCCCCAGATGGGTGACTTTCCTCACAAGAGGGGTTCAAGGGTGCAATCACACTGATGCTCCTGAATCTCTCAGTGGCTTCTGGTACAGTGGACCACAGGATCCTCCTGGATTGTCTCTGGGAACTGGGAACATTGTTTTACGGCAGTTTGTCCTATACAGGGCTGCTTTCAGGTGTCTTCTAAAGGTTGTGTAGTTACTTATCTCCTTGGCTCGGGGGGGGGGGTCACATAACTCCACAGCCTCCAACATTTCTCCAGTGAAAATAGGGGACGTCCTAAGCGGAACATTCTGGGATCAAATCAGAAACCATGACGGCTTCTGTAAATCTGGGACTGTCCCTGGAAAACAGGGATACCTGGAGGGTCTGCAGGACACAACTTGGTCTCCATTACAACTTAATATCTGTATGAAGCCAATGGAAGTTGCCATTAGTAGCATAGCTGTCAACTTTTCATGTTTCTTGCGGGGAATCCTCTTCAGAATAAGGGAATTTCCCTTGAAAAAAAGGGAAACGTTGACAGCTATGCTTAGTAGTTCTGGGGAAAGTTTGCTTCTCTGCCCCCCCCCCCCAGGTTTTACCAGTATATAAAAATTGTTATAAGGTCTACGCAGTTACATAAACATATCCTTTTAAAAATTACGATCACAGAAGTAGGGTTTGCCGTATGTGTGTGTGTGTAAGGCCAAGATAAAGAGGTGTGTCTGCTTAATATAACACAATATATTAAAATCAAAAACCATTATCTTCACTCAGAACATCAATATATCAATACTCATTTTATCAATATTTGCACCAGCATGGCAAGAGTGTTGGGTGTGTTATCATTGTGTGCATGCATATGGGATGGGGGCGGAGATGCAATGAACTGAAGAAACAGAAAGTGCTGTCAGGACAAATTCATGAGCAGGATGTTAGGATATAGTTCCCTTCCACCTTAAAAGGGTACAGGCATGACTGTTGTGTGTCACATGCCTGTTTACTTCCAGCACTTGCTGGGAACTTCCGTTTTGTAGATTGCTTTTGTATTGCTGTTTTGCTGGAGACGAAGGGAAGCAGACATGTTTCCCTTTGTTCCTGAACTACGCTGAATAAAATGCTGTAGATAATGCTTACACATGGCTCTGTCCGCCTCTTCCGTTGTGAGAAGATTTATTCACTCTGCTGATAGAGCGTGCCGAGTCTCTAAACGTATCTGAGGCTTGTGTCGCTGTTTGATGCTGTTCCAAGAGAGACTGGTGATTGCCCAGCAGCCGGCCGGTGGCTGGAGCCAGCTGGGGGGCTGCCTGATGCCCCTGTCTCCCCAGCAGTATCCCAACAAACCAGACGTTCCAAAAAGACTGGGAGAAATTTGTAACTTACCTTGAGAAACACTGTTTACGTATAAGAACACTGGCAGGTTTGAGATAAACCTTACAACGTATAATTGAAGGGGCATTCTATATGAGATTATAGAAAGAACTATGTATAGATATGAACAGTATGCTGATATAAATCAATGTATAAATATTATAGTGGGAAACAAGAAAACCAGAAGAAGGGTAGAGGGAAGTGGTAATCCTGAGAGTTTTAGGTTATTAATATTGTAAGAATGTATAAATATATAATATGAAAATCAATAAAAACAATTGCAAAAAAGAAAGTGAAAGTGAAAACAAGCTGCCCCTGCTCTAATTCCAAAACTAATTTTAGAAATTGTCCTAGTTAAGGTGGAGTTTAGGAGGAATGGAACACAAGGCGGAGCCAAAATAAAGGAATCGGCAGAAGGCAATCCACTGATCTCCATATAAATATTATAAATGATTTTTTAAAAAAGCCAACAAATGGCCATAAGGTTCTTTTAGGAACGCAAACAAAAAAAATTATGATCGTTACTCAGGGCTCCCGTAACTCGTTAGAGCACTGGACAGCTGGCCTAACAGAATCTGAAAATTATGCATTTAGTGCAATCCATCTTTCTCACATCCATTTTGCTGCCACGATACCAGAAATTTATTGTTGCTTTTGCTTCCTCACGTTTTGTCTAATTAATCTTTATGCATGGCTGACACTTCTGGAGACAGGACATTTGCTGCATAACCGCCCCCCACAATCTTCTTCTTTTTTTAAAGACAGCCGACTTTATAAATAAAATACAGCACAATCTATTAACACTACTAGCCATAATTCAGGCACAACACATTATCATTTTGAGACTCTTTTTTTTTCTTTCTGTTGGCAGTAAGTCAATGGAATCTGAGTCAAAGCGGCCTTGCTCAACGCTTATTGATCTGTCTGCTTGCTCACTGTTTACAATAAAATGTTCATTGTCAGGACTGGTTCTAATGCTATAATATTATCCTACAGGAAATAGGACATACAGCTTCAAAGTGCCAACCAGCCACCAGGACTGCTGATACCGAGAACCTATAAAACATCCATAGATGATGATAACTTACATTTTGGGTTTACATCATCCTGACACCATGACATGCTTGAGTGATTTGCATATGTATCAGGGATAGATTTTTATAGCCTCTTTCGAAATAAATAATGGCCACCTCTAGGCCAATGGGTGTTTTAAATGTCATTAGATTCTATTAGGGGTGTGCTGGTCCCCAAGATTCACCTTGTATCTGTGATGTAGAAAGTCAAGCATAAGAACATGAGAAGAGCCTTTGCTGGATCAAGCCAGAATCCTGTTCTCACAGTGGGCAACCAGACGCCAATTTGTTGTTGTTGTTTAGTCGTGTCCGACTCTTCATGACCCCATGGACCAGAGCACGTCAGGCACTCCTGTTTTCCACTGCCTCCCGCAGTTTGGTCAAACTCATGCTGGTAGCTTTGAGAACACTGTCCAACCATCTCGTCCTCTGTTGTCCCCTTCTCCTTGTGCCCTCCATCTTTCCCAACATCAGGGTCTTTTCCAAGGAGTCTTCTCTTCTCATGAGGTGGCCAAAGTATTGGAGCCTCAGCTTCAGGATCTGTCCTTCCAGTGAGCACTCAGGGCTGATTTCCTTCAGAATGGATAGGTTTCATCTTCTTGCAGTCCATGGGACTCTCAAGAGTCTCCTCCAGCACCATAATTCAAAAGCATCAATTCTTCAGCGATCAGTCTTCTTTACCTTTGGGTTAAGAATCGGAGAGGCAATTATTTCCTTTGACCTTTGGAGTAAATTGTTGGAGCATTGCATACACAAGAGCCTTATGTTCCAGTGGGGCACAATACACACCAATCAGTTTTCAAGCAAGTTTACTTAAGTTTCACGGAAATAAAGAGGAATTGCTTCCAAGCAAATGCGTTCAAGAAAGTGTTAATATTCCATGGTGCTCAGTGCCAGCGATGGAGTAAGCATTAAGCCAAATATGCACAGGCGGAGCAGGGGCACCACAGAAATTGCCCATTGCCACATTTTTGGCATTAATCATAACAAATTGTTCAGCTGAGCATTCATTTTCTCAGCTGAAGTATATTAAAAATCCCAGCTGAACAACTATGCAACAAGGCAGGCTGGATGCCTTATCTCTACTAAGTATAGCAGCAGATGTGTAACGTAAGATTAGTTTTGAGGATCTGATCAAAGACTTTGCAATTAGAAAGATGCTGCGAGTTCCTGTCACTGGGCTCCATTGAAAGCGGCTTCTCCATGAAAACCGGGAAGTGACCTTGCCAGATAATGGAACGACTCTTCTTTACTTGTGTCTGTAACTGCAATCTCTTGGGCGATGCTGATGCCGTTAGGCCATTGAATGCACAGACGTATCCCATCTGTTTTCCTCCCTCCCACCCCACTTTTCCACACAGCCCTAGTCCATAGCTGTCAACTTTTCCCTTTTCTTGCGAGGAATCCTATTCGGAATAAGGGAATTTCCCTTAAAAGGGGGGGGGGGAGTTGACAGCTATGCCCTAGTCACTGGCAACCCAAGCTATGCCACTGCAGGAAATTCCCAAAAATGTTAGCTGGAGTCCCGAGCAACCAGAATAAGGATTAGTTAACTTGCAAAATCAGCAGAAAACAGGGATCCCCTCTGTACTGTTTTGACATCTTGCTTTGTTGGCTGAGGCACTAATCACAAATGGCCAATTAAAAGCCAAGCACGCAGATGAAAAAATAACAAGCTCTTTTGCTTCTTAATGATGCTCCCTATCCCACCATCCAGTGCCTGAAAACAGGAACAAGGTTACTGTTAAGGGTCATTTGGTTCTCTAAATTCTGACTTTCATGGCACAGCAGGGACTGTTTGGAGAAGAAAATCAATTGATAAATTATTAGCTTCTAAATGCTGGAGGAGCAAAAAAAGGGGGGGGAGACAGACCAGGCTGAAAGAGCAGTACTGTATTTTTCGTCTCATTTCCTAACCTCATGCCCAAACGGTTCCTTTGGCTAATCGCATGATCGCTCATTTCAATCAGACTCAAGCAAAGATTGACAGGTTGAAGCCCATGAGAATGTTCAACAGAAGAAGGGGGCAGGGGGTAGGGAGGTGGCGACAAACCCTAAAAACTGAAGATGGAAGTTCGATGCTGTCAGAGCTGCCCTAGGTCCCAGCTCACAAAGGTCCAACGCTGCTTCGTTGTTTAGTATAAAAGTCTTTATTGAAGTTCAGTTTCACTTCCACAGCCGCAGCGCGCAGCCCTACGTCTCAAACTCTAGACCGCCGAAGCTCCGTCTGAATCTCCTCCCCCCTGACACCAGTTTAAGACTCTAGCCTTGCTCCACCTCTTCCTTTGTTCTTTCCTCCTCTGGGTCCGCCTGTCTGTCGGGGTCTCGCCCTTCCTAGACTCTTCTGACGCTGAGTCCCCTGAATCTTCCCCCTACCTCCGGCGGGCTTTAGGACCTGGTTCCCAATCCGGGTTTCCTGCTGTCCCACGCGCCTGTACATTTGAACTTGGTGCGCGCGCCCAGCCTGCCACCTTCCTTCTTACCGTTACACTGCTGCTGTCACTGCTCCCCCCTTCGGGGAGGCTAGCTGGAACTGACCTCCCCTCCGTTTCCCCACTTTCCGATGGGGGCGTGGTCAGCCCTGACTCATCTTCTCTCCCCGCTGGAGGAGACGCTGGTCCTGACACATGTGACTCTTCCCCCCCACTACGCTCTGGTGGGGAAGCTGGTCCTGATCCCCCGCTACTGCTTTGGGAGTCCCCGCTGGCCCCTTGCTTCTGGTGCGTCCCCCCTGGGACCCCCCTTGCCCTCACCATCGGCGCCCTCTTCTGGGAATCTTCTGATTCGCTGGAGAAGCTCATGGAATCTCTCGGGTCACTGTCATACTCCCCTACGCTGCCCTCGGATTCCTCCCCTTCGCTCTCCATTTCCTCTCTCCCCTGTGCTTCTGCTCCTGAGCCCCTGACAGATGCATATTTAATCCCTCTCTGGGTGGTCTAATCCTTCACATGATGAGGGAAAGTAGGGACAACTGCAGTAGCTCCATGCACAACCTTCAGCCAAGCTGGGGCCAAATCAATTGCTCTGATTTTCTTTGGACCACATCAGTGAGGCCGAGAGGAGGAACTCGTCATCTGGTCCACCCAGGACCTCCAGACACACTATCCAGACTTGCACCCCAGGAAAGTCACTTCAGTGCTGTTACCGCAGAGGTTTGACTTCACCCCCGGAGGTACACTCCATTGTCTCTTGAGATGGACAGATGCCAGCAACAAAGGACCTCAGAAAAAAATGGAGGTGGAATCTCCAACCAAAATAGTTTTTTTAAAAAAAAAATGTTCTTACATTGCAATCCATATCCCAACCTGGCAGCAGTGAGGCTTAACAGAGCCTGGGGGCCACCACTGTATGCAGTCCTGCAGCTCACAACAGCCGGGCAGAAGCTGGGGGGGGCAGAGAAATATCTACACCAGCCTGGAGATAGTGCAGGTGACTGGGAGCAGCTGCTGAGACCATATAACACCGGTCCTGAAAGACCTACATTGGCTCCCAGTACGTTTCCGAGCACAATTCAAAGTGTTGGTGCTGACCTTTAAAGCCCTGAATGGCCTTGGCCCAGTATACCTGAAGGAGCGTCTCCACCCTCATCGTTCAGCCCAGACACATCGTTCAGCTCCAAGGGCCTTCTGGTGGTTCCCTCACTGCAGGAAGTGAAGTTACAGGGAACCAGGCAGAGGGCCTTCTCAGTAGAGGCGCCTACCCTGTGGAACGCCCTCCCATCAGATGTCAAGGAAATAAACAACTATCTGACCTTTAGAAGACCTCCGAAGGCAGCCCTGTATTGGGAAATTTAAAATGTTTGCTGTTTTATCGTGTCTTTAATGTTCTGTTGGGAGCCGCCCAAAGATGGGCAGGGTATAAATAATAAAATTATTATTATTATTATTATTAGGCCTGGATGAGGATTGTGGGCATCAAGTGAAAGCATGGGGCTGGGATTCAGCACATCTCGGGCCAGTTCCTCCTCTCTCCTCCCTGCAATAGCACACTTTGGTACTTCCCATGCAATGCATTTCTGCCTGCAAATTTGGCAGGTGAGACAGGGAGCGCCATGCTGGTAGGTTGATGCTGGTGTCACGATGCAGCCATGGCCTTCAACAGCCAGGTGATCCAAATTGGGACTCTCGCGGGAGCTAGCTGATTCGCGCCAGAGCACTGGGCCATAAAACAGGGCATTCTGGGATCCAGTCAGAAGCCAGGATGTAATTCCAGGATGTCCCGCTTCAATTGGGATGGTTGAGTGGTACTGGTGCAGCTGGAGGCTGGTGCAGGCCAGTAGAATTGGGCAGAAAGATACCCAAGCCTATCCAATACACACCCTGACCTGCAGTCTAATTTATCTCTTATATCAAAGCTCTTTTTTAAAAAATTAAAAATAAAGCAGAATAATGCACATGAACAATTTCACTCCTGGAAGAAGGTTGGGGGTAGGGGAACCACACCTAAAAATAGTTGCAATTAAAATTTAAAAGCAACAGTCTGCTGGGTTATTTTAAAATGCACAATGGCACAATTTAAGCCCCCTCCCAAGTCAATTTCTTTTAAACAAAGCAGCAAAATGGGATTTCTATTTTCCCTGCAATATTCCAGATACGGCAAGAATAAAGGGTTCTGACAGGCGGCGTTCCATTGCATAAAGCATATCAGAGAGCACAGAATCTCAGCATCCAGTGTGGAATTTGGTTGAGCAGATTCCCTAAACATCCCTAATTTGGACTTTTGTGGGTTTCCATTAAATAGCGCTGCCCACCCTAAGCTAATATTAAGGTCCCCGCAGATGGCAAATTTCCCATCTTTACACTTTCAATGATTCTTATCGCTCCAAGGCAGGAGAGTTTTGTTAATAACTGTAAATCGTTTTAAGAGCTGCTTGAGAAGAGTTTGTGCTGTGATTGACAAGGTAATAAATGTGTTAATGAAGGAAAACTGGCAAGGCCAGAGAAGTTACTCGTAGGAAAAACAATCCTGCTCTCCCATTTTGTAGATTTCTTCCAAAGTGCTTGAGAATGTTTTCTCTTAGAAAGGACTTCTATCATTTAAGAAATGTTCCTTTTATGATGTTTCCAGATAGGAATTTGTTTATGTATAAATGGAAAGTGATTTGGGTGCACACTCCGAAGTTTGTTTGACAACTAATAGTGTGAGCCAGGAACTGAAAAGCTGTCTTGCTGGATCTGGCCCCTGATTCATCTAGCCCAGCAGTAGACAGTCAATTATCAGAGGATGCTCACAAACAGGACCTGTTTATTCAGAATTCCTCCTGATTTCCTTGCACAAAACTTATGCAGAGGTTAGACTACACCCAGTCTTTATTGAGCTTTGCTACTGATGGTGATGAGGGACGCGGGTGGTGCTGTGGGTTAAACCACAGAGCCTAGGATTTGCCAATCAGAAGGCGGTTCAAATCCCCGCAATGGGGTGAGCTCCCGTTGCTCAGTCCCTGCTCCTGCCAACCTAGCAGTTCAAAAGCACGTCAAAGTGCAAGTAGATAAATAGGTACCGCTCTGGCGGGAAGGTAAACGGCGTTTCCGTGCGCTGCTCTGGTTCGCCAGAAGTGGCTTAGTCATGCTGGCCACATGACCCGGAAGCTGTACGCCGGCTCCCTCGGCCAATAAAGCGAGATGAGCGCTGCAACCCCAGAGTCGGTCACAACTGGACCTAATGATCAGGGGTCACTTTACCTTTACTTTACTTCCTGATGGTGACAGCAGTCACAAAAATAAAAGATGCTTGCTTCTTGGGAGAAAAGCAATGACAAACGTAGACAGCATCTTAAAAGGCAGAGACATCACCTTGCCAACAAAGGTCCATATAGTTAAAGCTATGGTTCTCCCAGTAGTGATGTATGGAAGTGAGAGCTGGACCATAAAGAAAGCTGATCGCCAAAGAATTGATGCTTTTGAATTATGGTGCTGGAGGAGACTCTGGAGAGTCCCATGGACTGCAAGAAGATCAAACCTATCCATTCTGAAGGAAATCAGCCCTGAGTGCTCACTGGAAGGACAGATCCTGAAGCTGAGGCTCCAATACTTTGGCCACCTCATGAGAAGAGAAGACTCCCTGGAAAAGACCCTGATGTTGGGAAAGATGGAGGGCGCAAGGAGAAGGGGACGACAGAGGACGAGGTGGTTGGACAGTGTTCTCAAAGCTACCAGCATGAGTTTGACCAAACTGTGGGAGGCAGTGGAAGACAGGAGTGCCTGGCATGCTCTGGTCCATGGGGTCACGAAGAGTCGGACACGACTAAACAACAACAACTGATTTGTTTGCAGGGAGGTTATACAACAATGAGCGTCCATCCAGAATTCATTCTGATTTTCTTCTGCTGTGATTGTACGTCTACCCATTAACCATTCGCTCATCCTGAACTTTTCAGTGTGTTTCCCCATCACTTTCCTAACTGCAAAAATTCTGGTTTTTGTTTTTTTTAAGGTGGTTTGTTAATGTAAGCAAGCTGCTATATCTGAGTTCCAATCGCACAGCCGTTACTTCCATCTGCAATGCAAGGGGAAAGAATACTGACCTGCCTTAATAAGGATTCCCTTAAGGATTGCTAAGATAGCGAGATAATAGCAACAAAGGAGTGCTGTATAAATGCTAAGTATGATTATTCATCATTACTATTTGTGCTGAGCTCAGTTTGTGTTTCCAGCTCTTGTCCCAAAGGAAGCACATGAATTTACAGCTTTAGTCCTTGAGGGCTTCCCTTCACTCACCCGTGGCTGGAGTTAACACCACTACCAATAAATAAAAATTGAAGAGTGCTGTAAATAAGATAATGAGTTGTTCTTCCATTTGAAAAGGATGTCTAGAGTACTAGTCATCTCCTGGATGGATGGCCAGCAAAGGGATTATGTATGGGGACATTGCATCTCACATGAGGATTAGGTCCCTCATATATGTGAAAATTGCATATAGCCTAGGTGCCAAAATCCCAAAGGAGAAGAATAGTCTATTTATGTATGTGACCACAGCTGCACAGATGTTACTGGCTCAGAAATGGAAAGAAGACAAAGTTCCCACCAAAGAAGAATGGCAGATGAAGTTAATGAACTATGCTGAAATGGGAAATCAGGAAGACGAAAATTTTAACAAGGAATGGGGGAAAATTATAACTTACCTGAAAGACCATTGTAAACAATTAAAATCGTTAGTAGGATTGGAAAACCACTTGTAGTTTAAGGTTGAATTCTGGACGTAATGGAAGAGGTAAAAGTTTAGGATTATCGTAAAAGATGTGGGAAGAAAGGATTAATAATAGGACCTACAAAGGGGAGGATGGAATTCCAGGAGATTCCTTGGAATATTGTTTGTATTATTTATGTGTGGTATATTTTTTTTGTAAAATTTTAATTTGAAAAACCAAATAAATAAATTTTATTTTTTTGAAAATTGCATATATAGCCAATAACCCTTGGAGACACTTTAGAGTTGGCAACCCACCTTCTGTAAAGTGGCCATTGAGGCACTGGCGGAGGAAGAGGAGTGCGGGGGAGCACACCGCCCCCGGCAGCACGATCCTGGCGGGGTGCTATCATGGCTGCCCCCTGCCTGCGCTGGGCGCCACGCTTCATGGGCGCCACGTCACACCCCCAGGACACACGCCACGCCCAAGACACATGCCATGCCCCTATGGGCGGTGTGTCATGCCACTGCAGTGAGGAGAAAGACCCACTTGGTGTGCCCCGTGAGTGGGGGGTCTTTGGTTCTCGTGAGATCTCACAGGAAATCCCTATGGCTCCCAGAGCCACTGCACTGCTGGCTCAAGGCTTGCCTGGGACCTCTGCGCCTTCCCCTCATCAACCCGCCTTCAACCGCATGCAGTTGAAATCACGCAAGCCAAAAAAGTTGGACAAAATCATGGTTTAAGATTGAATGATGACATCAAGCTGCAAGAGTTTAGAAATTGGATTTCATAGTGGGAGGGGTATGGCACTTAAAAATCAAATGTCTTCCACTTTACATAGTGAGAAGATGCAAAGTTTCTAAGACCACATCAAATACTCTCCCTCATCCTTAGCTGGGAAAGAGAGGAGGAGCAAAATCTCCCATCCAGAAGCTAAAGGTAAAGGACCCCTAGACGACTAAGTCCAGTCAAAGGCAACTATGGGGTTGCAGCGCTCATCTCACTTTCAGGCCTTTGTCCACAGACAGCTTTCCGGGTCATGTGGCCAGCAGGACTAAACCGCTTATGGCACAACGGGACACTGTGATGGAAACCAGAGCACATGGAAACACTGTTTACCTTCCCGCTGGAGTGGTACCTATTTCTCTAATTGCACTGGTGTGCTTTTGAACTGCTAGGTGTGCAGGAGCAGGGACCGAGCAACGGGAGCTCACTCCATTGTGGGAATTCGAACCACCAACCTTCTGATCAGCAAGCCCAAGAGGCTCAGTGGTTTAGACCACAGCACCACCTGCTCCCTGAAGACAAGTCCAGAAGACAATGTGCAGAAATAGCCAAGGTGAGTGACTTGCAAGCCATGCCGGTCTTTGGGCATAGGGTTGGCCCGCTTAGTGAATGTCATGGGTTTTCCAAACTGCAGGAGTTTGTTCTCAAACGCGCCAGTTACAAGAAGTGCAGCAGCACTTGCAGGCAAACCAACGTAGCGCAAAACAAAGAAGTTTATCTTTCTGGCTTATTTCCTTCTTTCCTCAGCTTCTCTGTTGATGGGATGCAAAACCCCAGCTTTGTGTAACCCCATTATTATTATTATTAATGGAGGCGTGTGGTTTAGAGGTCAGGGCGAGCAGATTCTCGCTGCCGTGTTTCATTATTTGTAAGCAGTCCTGGCTTGAGAAATAAGGCGAGATAAGGCCCAATTGAATTCCAGCTTATGCCAGGTCTTATCATCCGCTCGGCAACTGGAGCTTCTCCTGTATCAGCTCCTCCCAGCTCACTGCTAAGAAGAGCCACGCAGGGAGGAGGGGAGAGAGATTTGCTTTTCATCGCGCTGAAGAGCTTCACTCTGCACCTGTCTCTCACACTGAAGGAAGGCGAAGCCAGGGCCTGACGTTCCCCACTCAAGCCTTATCCCACTATAACTTCCACAAGGCCTCACAGTTCCCGCTAATAACAGCGCGAGTGCTTGGTGTCACGTTGACAGGCTTCCTGCTGGAAACTGTGGTCCATCAATGTGACAGCAAGCAGCATTTCAGTGCCTCTAACATGTGCTGAGGTCTAAAAGCAAGCCGTGCATCTGTGCCACATGGCCCTGGGGGTACCTGGGGAAGAAGAAAGCACAGCATGCTCTATGGCACGGCAGAGAAGGACCCAGGCATCTTCAGGAGGGAATGCAAGGAGGCCCCTGTCTGAAAGTCTGCCACACAGTGTAGCCAATACTGAACTAGATGAACTAATGGTCTAGTTTGTGTTCCTATGAAGTATGCAGAATCATACTTATTTTCGGAATTTTGAGTAAGGATATCTCCAAACATAAAATTAACATATTCCTATATGCAACAACAGCAGCGAGAACGTTGGTGGCCAGTTACTGGAAAGGAAATAACATCCCAACAAAAAGGGAATGGCTAAGTAAACTGTGTGAGTATCTGGAGTTAGCAAAATTGACGGATATAATAAGGCATAAATCTAAAACTATGGTGCAGAAACAATGGGAATGCTTAAATGAATATTTACACAAACAGGGATCAAACACGAAAGTTTGGCTGTGCTTAGACTAACCTTGTGAAGAATACAGAGAATACAAAGATTAGACGGACTATGAAAGAATTTAAGGAAAGGAAGTGACTGAAGAACAGATGTAAAGGTGAATTAGATAACCAAGAGATGTGTGGTGAATGCGGTGAAAGTCTTTTATAATATTTCAACTAGGATTTAAATATTGTAATGTTTGAAGTATGAATTTGGAATAATTGATTATGAAAAGTATTTTTTCTCTTCATTCTTTTTCTTGTTGCTTTCTTTTATCTTTTGTCTTTCTTCTTTTCTAGTCTGCATTTGGGAAAATTGTGTAGATAAAATGTTTTTATGTATGGTTATGTATTGTTTCTATTTCTTTTTTTCTATTCGTTTTTTTGTAACGTTTAATAAAATAATTTTAAAATTTTAAAAAAGAAGTGATCCTAAAACTGATCACTAAACTGATCCTCAACTTCCGCTGCCTCACAGGGTATCTTCAGGAGAAGAAAAGTCTAAGGCACAAATCCAGAGTGGAGTCCCCAAGGCAGTTGGGTGGCGCCTTGTTTATCTCCTTCTGGCAACTCCTGCAGCCAAGCTGGTGCCAAACATACTGCTCTGCTTTCCTTTGGACCACATGCACCCCAGGGAGGTCACTTTGGTGCTGCTAATGGTTTGACTTCACCCACAAAGGCACACTCCATTGTCTCTCGAAACAGATGGGTGGATGAATGAATGAATCTTTATTTGCATCAGTCTTTGGCCATACCGATAAAACAACAAGATGATATACAAAGAATAAAAATAAGAAGTCCATTATATAGGATACATTTTAGGATTTTGAATCAATAGTCAAATCTTATTCTGATTGCCCCAGCTAAAATCCTTGCAACCTTTGCTGTCACCTGCTCATCTTGATCTGCCAAGAGAAAGGACACTGTGGGTGTCTGGGTGACCTGGAATGGACAATAAAAGAGGAGTGAAAATCTCATTCCTCAAGTCTTTATAAAGAGTGCAAGACAATGCCAACAAATCCACACTTTACCTTTGCATGTGCATGTTTGTATGCATCACTAGAGAACTGCACTGCAAAATTTGAAGCAGTGCAAATCTCAAAGGACCGCTGTGTTTCAGTTTGCACACCAATTCAGGAAGGTGATAATTAAGTAGGTTTGCTTTTAAAGGCAAACAGAACTGAATCCCCTTCCCCAATCCCTACCTGTAGGCTGGGGGAGGCTGTGTTAGAAAGTGGAAGAATAGTTAGCGATGAACTTTGTTTTGTTTTTTTAAAAAAGATATTTATTAAGTTTCCAATTTTATACAAACAAAAAGAAAAAAGAAAGAAAAACACATACAGTTCTCAATACTTAATTTTCAATGACATATTTCCCTGACCTCCTCATACCTCCCCTTCTTGTATTCCAATTCAAATTATTTACTCAGCAAATCTATCATTTGCCCGATAATAAATGTTGGAAATGTAAGGAAAACGAAGGTACATTCTTTCACCTTTGGTGGACGTGCCCTAGGATTAAGGCTTTCTGGGAAATGATATATAATGAATCGAAAAAGGTATTTAAATATACCTTCCTGAAGAAACCAGAGGCCTTTCTCTTGGGCATGGTCTGCCAATTGGTGTTAAAGAAGGACAGAACGTTTTTTTATGTATGCTACAACAGCAGCAAGAATACTTATTGCAAAGTATTGGAAGACGCAAGATTTACCCACTCTGGAAGAATGGCAGATGAAGATGATCGACTGTATGGGATTGGCAGAAATGACTGGCAGAATCCGTGACCAGGGAGAAGAGTCGGTGGAAGAAGACTGGAAGAAATTTAAGGACTATTTACAGAAACATTGTAAAATTAAAGAATGTTGAATGATGTTGGATTGAAATTAAGGGGTTTTCAGCTGTAATGTTTTGAGAGTTAGCGATGAACTTTGAATGTTTAGCTAAGTGCACCTTATGCATTTATAGAGTGCCAGCAAATGTACTTGTCATGGTAAGGCAAGAGAGAGATTTGCCCCCCTCCCTCAAGGACCTATACTCCACAGCAGCCTTCTCCAATGGGGTGTCCTCCAGATATTTTGGACCACAACCCCATCAACCCTAGCCAGTGTCTGGAGCTGATGGGAGTTGTGGTCCAAAATATCTGGAAATCTCCAGGCTGAATTGAAGTTTGACTGTGAAGAGTCAAGCAGAGGGTGCTGAGGGATGAGATAGACAAGCAGTATCAATGAATCAATTTCAGCACATGCCATAGTGCAGACTTCGCATGTACAAAATAGCCAGTCTCTCCAAAGTGTCCTGATGGGGCATGTTTGCAATGTGTTCAATTTCCATGCGCTGCATTCAGAGTAAAGTACAGTGGTACTTTGGGTTACAGCTGCTTCAGGTTATAGACGCTTCAGGTTACAGACTCCGCTAACCCAGAAATAATACCTCGGGTTAAGAACTTTGCTTCAGGATGAGAACAGAAATCGTGCTCTGGCGGCACAGCTGCAGCAGGAGGCCCCATTAGCTAAAATGGTGCTTCAGGTTAAGAACAGTTTCAGGTTAAGAACGGACCTCCAGAACGAATTAAGTACTTAACTCGAGGTACCACTGTACTGCAGGCTTTTGAGTTTCAAATGCCTTGTGACCGTTCCATTTCAAGTTGCAACAAACAACCTCTCCAACGTGCTCCGATCCTCCTCAACATATATTCTTATTGCTGTGGCGAAACATAACGACAATGGGGCCCTTTGGCTACATCGCTTTCTTCTTTTCTTCCTTCCAAGATTACCGCATAGAAAGGAAAGAGAGAGAGAGAAGCCCCCAGGCTGTCTTCAGCCCCCTTATTTTTCTTTGTCACATCATTAAAGGTTCAACGAATCTCCAATTAAATCTCCCCGCCTGCTGTCACCAGTTTGATTGATAGGTGTCCTTGAATCAACCTCAGTAGGACATGGGGTTGAAACTAACCCCTCCTCTTTCTTCACACACACACACACACACACACACACACACACACACACACACTTACGTCTCCCCTTCCTTCAGCAGCCATCAATTATCCGGCGCTTGTCATTATTACCCTCCCATGTCAGTTCATGGACTACAGAAGCTTCCAGTGAACAGGAACAATAGGAAACATTAATTACAAAAGGAGAGGAAATGTTCATAATCCAGGAAGCACAGGATCAAGGGCACAAAGCCTGTTAATAGTGATGGAGTGAACTCCAAAAATTGGGCTCGGATAGAAGAAGAAGAGGAGTTTGGATTTGATATCCCGCTTTATCACTACCCTAAGGAGTCTCAGTTGGGACGTGGGTGGCGCTGTGGGTTAAACCACAGAGCCTAGGACTTGCCGATCAGTAGGTCGGTGGTTCGAATCTCCACGACGGGGTGAGCTCCTGTTGCTCGGTCCCTACTCCTGCCAACCTAGCAGTTCGAAAGCACGTCAAAGTGCAAGTAGATAAATAGGTACCGTTCCGGTGGGAAGGTAAACGGTGTTTCCGTGCGCTGTTCTGGTTCGCCAGAAGTGGCTTAGTCATGCTGGCCACATGACCTGGAAGCTGTACGCCGGCTCCCTCTACCAATAAAGCGAGATGAGTGCTACAACCCTAGAGTCGGCCACAACTGGACCTAAAGGTCATGGGTCAAAGCGGCTAACAATCTCCTTTCCCTTCCAGCCCCACAACAAACACTCTGTGAGGTGAGTGAGGCTGAGAGACTTCAGAGAAGGTCACCCAGCAGCTGCATGTGGAGGAGAGGGGAATCGAACCCGCTTCACCAGATTACAAGTCCACTGCTGTTAACCACTACACCACAATGGCTCACTGGAGTTTTGAAACCAGCCCTCTGGCTCCATTTCTGATCAGATCCCAGGCACTTGCAGAGTTCAAAACCAACGCAAAACTGATCTCCTCCAGGTCCGCAGGGAGTCCCAAGACCTCTTCCTGCAGCTCCTCTTTCTCAAGCCTGCTGGGGCAAGGGGTTTCTTGGCCCTGCTGCGACAGAGCCTCATCTCCTAAGCAAAGGATGCATGCAGCTGCTGTCGCTTTTGGACACACTGGGAACCTTAATTTCCATGGTTCCTGCGAAAGGTAGACACTGCCCCAGCCTCGCTCACTGGGTGCCTCTGCAAACCTCCAGACAGAGAGCGAGGTCCGGGGCCTCAAGGAGACAAGCCTGTTGGATGCAATCCATTGGTACAGTCAAATGCAACATTCCTTATTTCCACAATAGAGTTGTTTTTTTCCTCTAGTCTTGCTTGCTGGTGCTTTGCTGCCATGCTGCTCTCCTGCAGCCAATTTGTTGTATTAATGTAATTTTGCTGTCTGCTGGCCCTCAGCCAGCAACGCATGAGTTCAGTCTCCATATGAGAGAAGTTCAGACTTTGTTTATGTAACTACCAAGTAAAGCCTGCCTTTCAGGGATCATATCGTGAACTGAAATGTGAGTAAACTTTTTGTTACTTTACTCAGAAAGACTCTCCTGTCTTTATTCTTTTAAGAGAGATCGAAGGGGGACACCAGGAAATAATCTTAACTAAGAGATTCAAACGAATCTGCAAACTAGCTTCCAGCTATATTGAGGGGATTCTGCTCTGCTACATCACTTCACTTGCGCGAGTGGAAGAAGGATAATACTTATTCAATATATCCTTTCCTATTATCATTTACACTCCCACAAAGCCCCAAACGTTTCCCACCACTAAGAGTGAGAGAAAGTTAGAGCATGGGGAGGGGAGCACAGACTGTGCAGAAGTCTCTAGAGCTCATCACTTTCCCAGTGATATCATCCCAAGCAGAACACTGGAGGCCTGGAACGGATCAGATTGATAAATGAATTTTGGATATTCCCCAGACATCCGACAACTTAACCTATTCAAAATGGATTAACGTGCAACACAAGACCTGTGTTTATTTTGGCGTATAGCTAAGCATTCGGGGGGGGGGAGTATCTTAAACCCTGCTTCTTTATTCATCTGCAGTAACCAGGGTCAGAGTGCTGACTTTGGGAGCCAGCGTGGTGTAGTGGTTAAGAGCGGTGGACTAGTAATCTGGTGAACCGGGTTCGCGTCTCTGCTCCTCCACATGCAGCTGCTGGGTGACCTTGGGCCAGTCACACTTCTCTGAAGTCTCTCAGCCCCACTTACCTCACAGAGTGTTTGTTGTGGGGGAGGAAGGGAAAGGAGATTGTTAGCCGCTTTGAGACTCCTTAGGGTAGTGATAAAGCGGGATATCAAATCCAAACTCTTCTTTGCTAGGGCAATAGATTCAGGGACACGGCAGTAGAAAACTGGTTGAGCCCATTATGTTTTGGTTTTGGGATGTGGTTAACTCATCAATAAACACGAAGACTGCACCTGACGATACAGACTTTTTCTTCTTCTTTAATAGGGAAAGCACTTCAGCCATTTTCTCCCCGCCTTGGAACTGTGCACATTTTGTGGTGCGGCAATTTTGGTCTCGCTTTCCATCAAACAGCAGTCATAAATCATTTGGCTGTTTCCACTCCACGCCCCCTTAAGTTATAGCCCTGGACTTTTAAAGGCCACTGCTAAGTAGAAAGAGATAAGATTATGATCCCCTTGACAAACTCGCCTATAAATCAGATGCTCAAACAATCCTCTGGCCGTTCCCAAGACTTCATTTTGGTGCTACCACACAATAGGCAGGGGGTAGATCTACACACAGGAGAAAAAGCACTATAAATAAGTCACAAATTATATCATTATAACAACAACAAAAAACGCTATGGAAAATCAATTAGAAATTTCTTTTACTCTCCAGCGCCATCTAGTGTTGGATGTTTATAACACATTCAAAATGCTGGCTTTTTTTACTAATGTAGCTGAGTCCAGACAGTTCCAATGCACAGGTGTTGCCACATTAAACTATTCACTACTTACAAATGAAGAATGGGTATTAGTATGTGGCACCTGTATTTGGTTAAGCCAAATTGAGACAATGTGGGTTGTTGGGAGCCTCAGTTGGGGTGTCAAAGAGTGGGGCATTTTGTCTTGCAGAACAGGATCAAGACTTTGTGGCAGGAGGGACAGGTCACTCTTGCCAGCGGCCTGAATTGATAAAGTGCAGAGAGTTTTTCCTGCCTCCTTCTTCCATCATAGGCATGATCCTGGTAACAGCAAAACAAAAGAACAAATCAAGCACCTTGGGACCAGCCGGCTCTCTATTTCTCTATGCAAGTAATTGCTGCCGACTGATCTTCGTTACGGTAGATAAGGATGGAAAGAGGCGCTGCCCTACTTGCATGCTTTAAAACATGGCAAAAATAAAAGTGGGTCCCATGTTGCAGCTGATCTAGTTAAAATGGATTTATCCGTAAGATGTCTGCAGCTTATCCAAAATTAGTTTATAAATCTGATCCATCCAAAATGCATTTGCATCGCTCTTTACTGCATCATCTTTCACAGTGTAAAGATGGGGTCGTAACATCTTACATTTTGCATGTAGCTGTTGCTTAAAATCATGGTTGCGCAGCCAATATTCTTGCAATGCTGGGATTAACCCTTTTTGTGGATTATTTCTGTTAAATTGTGGGTGAACATATCAGACAACACAGCGATTCTTCAAACAGCTCTTGTTTATTCACAGGCCAGAACAGAACTGAACTGAAGGGTCCAGCCAGCCTGCTTATATAGAACTCCACTACAACGCAACAGTAACAACTTTCTGTAAGTATCCAATCACTGAACGTCACTTTCAATTCCTTATTTGCATATGTGGACCTGAGTGAAAACTATCTACAGTATCCCCCTGCTGGTCCAGGGTGAGAACTTCAGTACATAACAGTTTCTTCTTGTGTTTTTTAGACCGAACCTGCATGACAGTAACGGTTGACCTTGAAAAGCCGTGCTATGGACTTGTGTTGTTTATTTGGGCAAGTTATATTCCGCATAACTACAATCGAAGTGGTGTGCAAGGAATACAACAGAGCAAAAATAAAAATCGATTAGAAAAATCACAATTCGGTTTAAATGTCGGCGCTAATTTCCGATTCACCTTCATGTGCCAAAATGCCTTGGGCTGGCCATGATGACTAGATATGTAGCAGAGCAACTCCATTTGCCATAAAAGGGTAGCCACTGATTGATAAAACGTTCCTGATGAAATGCTCACTTGGGTGCCCACGGGAGAAACTTGCACCTACCAAATGCGCCGTCTTGTGCAACTCAGAGATGGGGGACCTGTGGCCCTTCGGGTACCACTGGCCACGATGGTCAGGGCTGATGGGAGTTCAAATCCAACAACATTTGGAGGGCTTTTGTAGCCTTATTGGAGTTCACCTATTGGGTCTGCGTTGCTCCCGGACAGGAGGAAGGAAGTCAAATGACACCGAGGGTTGGTTCAGAGAAAGAGTTCTTTATTTCTGCTCTCCGGAACAGCAGAAAGGCACTTGTGTGGTCAGTCCACAGCAAGTCCAAAGAAATGAGAGATTACATGCAGTATATATATCCTCCAGGCACCCTCTCCCCCTTCCCCAGGAATCCAGCCACGTCAGCTTGTGCACGCAGGTTGACATCACAGATGTTCCTGCTCCAGTATTCTTAACC
Organism: Podarcis raffonei; assembly: GCF_027172205.1. Taxonomy (NCBI): domain Eukaryota; kingdom Metazoa; phylum Chordata; class Lepidosauria; order Squamata; family Lacertidae; genus Podarcis; species Podarcis raffonei. Next base: position 5,939,891 of record NC_070614.1, on the reverse strand, counting down.
ATAAAAGGGTATTCCTTCCTGTACTTCTGACCATAAAAGGTTGTTCCTGTTTTCTATGCTTGCTCTTGGAGCAAGAGGTCATCAACTCCAAGAACACACTCTGGTGCTGTTCCCGGACTAGGTCTGTGCGTCTTTGTAGTCTTTGTGGTCAGGACGTAAGATAAGGCACAGACGTGTCTTCCCTGTTCTACTGGTACAGTCAAGGCCCTCCTTGCCGTCACGAACTGATAAAGGAGAGGGCTCTGAGCACTTGTCTATACAGCCGGGTTTTTGTTTATACATTGACTCAGAGCTCAAGTTAATGGATTTTAGCTAAGGAAAAACCAGGATTTTGGTGACTGTTTCAAACTGCCTGCACTGTCAGTTTTGGGTTTGGGAAACCCATTCCTTCACTTTCAGATGCCCCATCTGAGTAACAAATAAGAGCACCTCAACCTGGCAACTCTAGCCTATATGCATGCATACACAGATCTCTTAGACTGAGATTATTTGAAGTTCCCATTAACCTTAAGGAATCTTCCCTCCTGCTGGCCTCGGTGAGAACCCCATGCTGTCTCCTGCCACATGCAGGGACCTCACCCTTCCTTGCTGTGCTAGGCAAGCTCCCTTCATTTTTCATGGGGCTCCGTACATTTCATCACAGCCACTTACGTGATCATCCCACATCCTTCTCCTTAATTAGAGCGGTTCTGGTCTGCCTTCCCTTCCTGCTGCTTTTGACGAGCTCCTCCTGCAAATTAATCAAGAAGTATCTACAAAGATAGGAAACAATTACAATGCGATTCCTCGCCAGAGTGATTAAATCAACGTTAAATTTGCAATTCCTCGTGCAGTGTGGCTGCTATTAAACCTCAAACTTCACTTTAAATGTGAGGCATGTCGGATAAGCCTCCTTGCATAAATTAAGGCGCGCACGCCGATTTTCAGATAAAAGGAGCATGACCCAGGGAAGCCGTGGGTGCCCAGGGGGGCATTTAATGGGGAACTTTTCATCGATCAGAGACTATACCAGATAGGGAGGGACAGATATGCACCAGCATAAAATCCAGGAAGACTTTGGCAAGTAAGCAATTGCTTCTGATAAAAAGGAAGACGCTTTGGGACTCTGATCATCTGAATATCATCAGCATAAAGTCTACACGAGAAAGGAGCCTTGGGGACTGTATTATTTATCTGTTGGAGAGAGGGGTTTGAACGAATGCTCATACTAGCATTACCCATGATAGCTCAGCTGGTGAGAGCATGGTGCTGATAATGCCAAGGTTGCAGGTTCGAAACCCATATGAGACAGCTGCGTCTTCCTGCATTGCAGGGGGGTTGGACTAGATGACCCTGAAGATCCCTTCCAACTCCAGTTCTATAATTCTGTGACTCCTAATGGAAGCCAGTTGGGCATCTGTACCTAGAGTAAGGTCCATATAGTCAAAGCTATGGTTCTCCCAGCAGTGATGTATGGAAGTGAGAGCGGGACCATAAAGAAGGCTGATCGCCAAAGAATTGATGCTTTTGAATTCTGGAGCTGGACGAGACTCTTGAGAGTCCCATGGACTGCAAGAAGATCAAACGTATCCATTCTGAAGGAAATCAGCCCTGAGTGCTCACTGGAAGGACAGATCCTGAAGCTGAGGCTCCAATACTTTGGCCACGTCATGAGAAGAGAAGACTCCCTGGAAAAGACCCTGATGTTGGGAAAGATGGAGGGCACAAGGAGAAAGGGACGACAGAGGACGAGGTGGTTGGATAGTGTTCTCAAAGCTACCAGCATGAGTTTGACCAAACCGCGGGAGGCAGTGGAAGACAGAAGTGCCTGGCGTGCTCTGGTCCAGGGGGTCACGAAGAGTCGGGCACGACTAAACAACAACAACTTAGAGCAACTGTGCAGAAGGTACAGCCTTTTTCACCCTCACCTGAGGAGTTGTGTCTGCAAAACACAACAACCCAACCCTTAGTAGGTTCCTCTCCATCGAGGCAAGAGTAGTTTGCTCCCGGAATCACATTTTGCATGTCAGAAACACAATCTATCAAGAATTAGGTCAACTGCTGGGTCTTCTTCAGCTTTCTCTCTTATCCCATACTTCAGGCAAGCTGATTTTTTTATTTCTGTTTTTGAAAAGCCTGGTGCACATTCTCCCAATTTTATGTTCAGGCTTTGCTTACTTTTTTTAAAGTACACTTTTTGTAAACAATTTGCAGATGGCACCAAACTGGGAGGGGTAGCTAATTCCGCAGGAGACAAACTTGGAATTCAATATGACCTGAACAGATTGGAGAACTGGGCCCAAAAACAAATTTCAATAGGAACAAATATAAAGTTCTGCACGTAGGCAAGAAGAACCAGCTGCACAGATATAAGGGGGTTGGGGTGGGGCTTGGAGGTTTTTCAGCAGAGGCTGGATGGCCATGTATCATGGATGCTTTAGTTGAGATTCCTGCATTGCAGGGGATTGGACTAGAAAACCCTTGGGCTCGTTTCCAACTCTACAATTTCATGTTTCTGAGATTTATACAAGTTGCAAAACTGTACCAGTGCAAAACTGGGTGATAGCAGCAGTGGCTGGTGCCCATAAGGACTACTGTCACAGAAGGCAGGCAGACCTGTGACCTTGACTTCTACAAGCTACTGACACTATAAGGAGGAGGATCCTGGCAGGAGCAAAAATAGCCCATGGTTGTTCTTTATTAGGTAAAGGTAAAGGGACCCCTGACCATTAGGTCCAGTCGTGTCCGACTCTGGGGTTGCGGCGCTCATGTCGCTTTATTGGCCAAGGGAGCCAGTGTACAGCTTCCAGGTCATGTGGCCAGAATGACTAAGCCGCTTCTGGCGAACCAGAGCAGTGCAACGGAAATGCCGTTTACCTTCCTGCCGGAGCGGTACCTCAAACTGCTAGGTGGGCAGGAGCTGGGACTGAGCAACGGGAGGTCACCTTGTCGCGGGGACTCGAACCGCCGACCTTCTGATCGGCAAGTCCTAGGCTCTGTGGTATGCTCTTTCAAAAATCCACCCAGTGAATATGATTGATCAATATTGGCTCCTGTTTCTTTCAGCTCACAAATGATATGTAATTGATTACATGCATATACATGCCAATCTGCACTGCATTTTCTTTGCATTGAAATAATCACAACACAATTAAGATAATTTATGTGATTAATTACGTAAGTTTAGTTTTTCAAGTGAAATTGCCATATAAGCAACTAATCCTTATAAGTTTCGATTTGTCCGTTTTATGAACATAGCTCTCTTTCTTCCCAGTATCACCTTTTATTGAGAAACATGAATGGAGGTGCCACCTTCAGTTCCTACAAATGGCTCAGCTTCCTGATCTGCTTGTTAGATCACAGTTTTCACAGTCTGAAAGTTGCCACTGCCTTAATCTCTCCAGCAGAAATGAGTCCTAATTATAGGAAATACAATCTCTCCCTCTGAGAATTCACAAGGAATTCCAAAAGTGGAATCAATACTTCTCTTGCCACAGAACTTCAGAGGCAGCAGGGAGAATTGATATGCAAGTACTTGCTTTTAAAACACTGTGTAAGGTATCCACCAGAACAGATGGCTTTGCATCTGCAATGCTTAATGTGTCACCAGATCCAGTCTTCTGCCTGAATGAGAGGTTTTATCCTTAATATGAATGCCTTTCCCAAAGAGGCACTTTGGAAATCCCGTTTTGCCCTTGAAAGTGCATGCTTTTACATAAAGAAGTCTTAGGAAATTATCATCGATACATCCCTCCAAGCAGGTTTTGTCGTATTAATTTACAGCTTGCTCACCAGGATTACAACAGAACCTTTCATACTATGTTCATATGAACCGTAAAGCTCCTTGAAAGCTTATTAAAGGCAAGACCTTAATTGTGGACAATTTAAGGTAAGAGCTGTTTCACAGTGGAATGGGCCTGCTATTGAACCCAATGGGTTTATGACTATATACGATTTTCACTTTGGGCACAATCCCCAGAACATCAACCCTAAGGAAGTTGAAAGCTTCCTGAACTCCATTACTAGACTGGCCCATGCACTTAGCAGGGATTGCTAACAACTCTGTGTTACAAAGATGTCTGCAAATGTGGCATGGAGGACGGCAACATCAATCCTGCCATGTGGGAATCCCATGAAGATGACCACAGTGCCTGGAGAAAGGCAGTCAGGTCGTGCATCCATAGCAGTGACCAAAGGAGGAATGATCGCTGGAGGAGCGCAGAAAGAAGAGCCCCTATGGTGAATCTGCAGCAGTGCAACCGGAGGCCTTCATCTGCCCCAGCTGCAACAAAGCACGTCCCTCCCATATCAGTCTCTACAGCCACAGCAGGCGCTGTAAGTCTCCAGCAGTTTGACTTCACCCCCAAAGGTGCACTCCTCCATTGTCTCCCGAAACAGATGGATGCCAGCAACCGAGGAGTATTAATAATACTAATAAATTTTTATTTGTATAAATTTTTATTTGTATTTTTGTTTGAGGCCAGGCTCAGAGCAGCTAACATCATAAAAACAACACAATATGCATAAAAACAGACATCAATGAATTAAAATGCATCTTACAATTAATTCAGACAAGTTAAAATCTGGGCAGGTGGCAATTATCAGGTTGGAATTGAGAGTGGCTGATACTTGCCAGAACCAACTATTTCCACTGATCATACAAGGACCTGTGAGCGGGTTGGGGGCCTCCTTCGGGCTTGTTTTATACAAAGGAAAGTAAGTCAAACTGCATCCTCCCCAAAGGCCTAGCAGAACATTTCTGTCTTGCAGGCCCTGCGGAAAGATGTCAAATCCTGCAGGGCCCTGGTCTATTGTGGGAGAGCGTTTCACCAGGCCGGGGCCACGGCCGAAAAGGCCCTGGCTCTAGTCGAGGCCAGTCTAATTTCCCTGGGGCCCGGGATCTTCAAGGTGTTTTTGTTAGCAGACCATAAGGTCCTCCGTGGGGCATACCAGAAGAGGCAGTCCCGTAGGTAGGAGGGCCCTAGGCCGCATAGGGCTTTAAAGGTTAAAACCAGCACCTTAAACCTGATTCTGTACTCCACCAGGAGCCAGTGCAGCTGGTATAGCACTGGTTGAATGTGATCCTGCGGCGGGGACCCCGTAAGGAGTCTCGCCACGGCAATCTGCAGCCGCTGGAGTTTCTGGGTCAGTTTCAAGGGCAGCCCCATGTAGAGTGAGTTAAAATAATCAAGCCTGGAGGTGACCGTCGCATGGGTCACAGTGGCGAGGTATTCCAAAACACATCTGGCTATTTCCTGACAGTAAGAGGTTTCTTTAGCAGAGTTTGGATGGCCATCTGTCAGGAATTCTTTACCTTTGATTCCTGCATTGGGGATCCCTTCCAATACGCAGCTCTCTGAGTCTAAGTTTACCTGGAAGAAAGCTAATCAGTCTTCATTGAGCCTCTTCCGAAATATCCAGGAGTGTAGACATTTAGAGTATGTTGGGTGTGTTCTAAATCACATTCTCAGTTCATGTATGGCAGGGACGTCCAACTTCCTGGAGACTGCGATCTACTCACACGATTAAAATATGGCACTGATCTACCCCTGAGGGGGCGTTTCAGGTCAATGTCGTTGAGCTTTTTTTTTAGGGAAGAACCTCCTGTTTTTTAAAGGGTTCAGGTTTAGGGCAAGATAGATTGTGATCTACCAAAACCTCCCTGGGATCGGCCAGTCGATCCTGATCAAACTGTTGGACATCCCAATAGAACAGCCCCTCTCATGAACTCAGAGAATGTTCGTAATGTCTGGAATGTCCAGTATACATCCCAGAATCCTCTGAAAGTTGCACAAGAACCAGGCAGACAAATAAGCACTGTCATAATCTCAGGGAAGAATTTCATATTTTAAAAGACTGGATTACATTATGTAAACATTATCTAGTGAATGCATCACAGTCGTGCTCTTGCTTCTTGTATTCACATGCCAATTTTGCGTTCAAGTGCAGGAGGCTCCCTACTGAATGCAGCAGTTCTGATGGAGTGTGAGAAGAATGGCAGGATGCAGAGCTAGCACTCCCTGTTGCCACAAACCCACCAATGTCCTTTCTTTCCCATAAAATCTGTACCGTGCAGCTGCCCCTCCATGGCCCTTTCCACCACCTTCCTCTGTTGTAAACAAAAATCTCTGTTCTTTTTCCCTTATGGGGTACCCAAGAGCCCATATTTAGGTTCCCTATTGCTAGAAGAAAATAACAGAGGCCAGCCAGAGAATATTGAGAAGCAAAGCAGCTAGTAAGCCTGATCTTTATTGATCTGTTGCCTCACTCACCACACACAAAAGAGGAAGGAGGAACCCAGAACAACGGCACGCAAGGCCTTATATAGACATTTTTAATTCCCTGTCCTGGAGCTCAAGACCACCCCTCCATACATCATACATACATCACAGAAGGGGTGTAACCCAAGACCACCCCCCAGATACATCATACCTACATCACAAAAAGGGCTGTTTACAGCAGAAATCTGAGTGGTTTGTTTACCTCCTGTCCACCAGGTTACCTGTTTAATGGTCACTTAATTGGATTGCCTGGGGAGCCTGGCCAGTCTTTTGTAATATTAAATACTTAGTTCCTGAGCCAGGTCACAGCCTCACACCCTATTCATATCTTAAATGTGCCCTTAAGACAGGATTTGTGAAGGAAAATACAATGGGGAGGCTTTTCCATTTTCCTTTGACCTTGCAGAGAAAACATTTCCTCAGTTAGGGAATCAAAATGGTTTCACGTCGGTCTTCCTATGCTGATCTATGTACGTACTTGGTTGGTACACTTATGAACATTTAACATATATCTAAGACCTCAAAATTCCTATCACACACCCCAAAGCTGGTTATGAAGAGAGGTTATATCGTTTGAGTTTCTGAGTTACAGCAACTCCCTGAAATGCAGAATATGAGGCCTGGACTGGAAGAAACTGTTGCAAACAAGTTCCATTTTCACTAATTTCCTTGACCAGTGGAAAATACGAGAGCTACTATCAAGAGAATCTTCTTTCCCTCTTCGACAAGTGCTTATATCATTGCAATTAACAGATGGAAATGCTCCGTTTGACCAATGGCTCATTAACAAGCATTAATTTCAGGCAGCTGTTTAGCATGGCGGAAGCTACTACACAGTTAATGGAGAGTCAAATTATTCAGATGCACCAGCACAACAGGGTGGTAACTAAAAATACAATTCCCATTGTTAAAATCACCTATAGCTCAGTCTCTGCTGCATTCAAAGGGATTTACTCCAGGGTGGCGCTGTGGTCTAAACCACTGAGCCTCTTGGACTTGCCAATCAGAAGTTCGGCGGTTCAAATCCCCTTGATAGAGTGAGCTCCCATTGCCAACCTAGCAGTTCGAAAGCACGCCAGTGCAAGTAGATAAAAAGGTACCGCTGCGGCGGGAAGGTAAACAGCGTTTCCATGTACTCTGGTTTCCGTCAGAGTGTTCCATTGCGCCAAAAGTGGTATTGCCATGCTGGCCACATGACCCAGAAAGCTGTCTGTGGACAAATGCCGGCTCCCTCAGCCTGAAAGCAAGATGAGCGCCACAACCCCATAGTTGCCTTTGACTGGACTTAACCATCCAGGGGTCCTTTACCTTTTCTTTCCTTTCTTTTTTTACCTTGCATGGGGCTGAGGCTCCTGTGAAGGCAGATTTGGAAGAATAGTAAGGTAAAGGTAAAGGTACCCCTGCCCGTACGGGCCAGTCTTGACAGACTCTGGGGTTGTGCGCCCATCTCACTCAAGAGGCCGGGGGCCAGCGCTGTCCGCAGACACTTCCGGGTCACGTGGCCAGCGTGACAAAGCTGCATCTGGCGAGCCAGCGCAGCACACGGAACGCCGTTTACCTTCCCGCCAGTAAGCGGTCCCTATTTATCTACTTGCACCCGGGGGTGCTTTCGAACTGCTAGGTTGGCAGGCGCTGGGACCGAGCAGCGGGAGCGCACCCCGCCGCGGCGATTCGAACCGCCGACCTTTCGATCAGCAAGCCCTAGGCGCTGAGGCTTTTACCCACAGCGCCACCTGCGTCCCAATTTGGAAGAATGCCTAATGTTAAAACCCAGAATAGACTTGCAATACCAGCTGCTCATCTAATCTTCTGTGTTTGAGTCTCTCTCTCAACAACAGCAACAACTGCAACAACTTTATTATTTATATGCCAGCCACCTAATTGTGTTGCCCTAGCCACTTTGGGCTACTTCCAACAAAATATTAAAACACACACACAAAAAAAATCTTTAGAAACCTCCCTGTATAGGGCTTCTTTCAGATTTCCAAGAAATATACAAATGCAAAATACAAATTAACACATAACACTTAAGGACACTTAAAACAATCCAAATTTAAAAAAGGTAAAGGTACCCCCGACCGTTAGGTCCAGTCGCGGATGACTCTGGTGTTGCGCACTCATCTCGCTCTATAGGCTGAGGGAGCTGGCTTTTGTCCACAGACAGCTTCCAGGTCATGTGGCCAGCATGACTAAGCCGCTTCTGGTGAACCAGAGCAGCACACAGAAATGCCGTTTATCTTCCCGCCGGAGCGGTACCTATTTATCTACTTGCACTTTGATGTGCTTTCGAACTGCTAGGTGGGCAGGAGCAGGGACTGTGCAACGGGAGCTCACCCCTTCATGGGGATTTGAACCGCCAACCTTCCAATCAGCAAGCCCTAGGCTCTGTGGTTTAGACCACAGCGCCACCTGCATCCCTTTTCATCCAAATAAAACAACACCCATTAAAACCCTATCCCCACTAGAACCATGTATCGCAATGAAGACATCAGACAAAATACTAACTAAACATGAACATATATGTGGAAATCTGATAAGACTTTTAAGTACCTATCTGAGAGAAAATTGTGTTCGTCAAAATGGATCACATGAGACATTGACTTCCTAGCGTGTTTGGTGGATTTGCACTGTAGCATATATGTTTCAGTCTGATATTCAAATCAGAATAAATAGAATGATTGTTTTTTCCAGCAATCTTTCACCAACCTATCTCAACATTCTTATTCAGGCAAGGTTCAGAAAGTTTGTTTGAGTTTTAATTCATTTTAGCCTCCTCTATTGTGGTTTTAGCTTTCTGTGTGTTTCAAATTATGCTTGTAAAAAAAAAATGTGATAGTTTTATGGTTTCATCTTTTTCTTTTTCTTTTTTTCAAACCTCTTTGAGGTTCTCTACAATCAAGCAGTATGCAAAATGTATTAAATAAATAAATAAATGATTAATAGGTAATGTAAAATACTGGAGGGTAGATAACATCCCGAACACAGAATTGGTGGGAAATGCCTGCAGAATTAATTGGTTACATTTGGGATACAGAACAAAAAAAGACAAAATTTACTTTGTTTTCTTTTAAAGAAATTAGCAACCTTTTATTAAGGCTTGCAAAAATAGACATTGCCCTTTTACAAACGATATTGGTATGTTTGATGGATTATAATTCTAATTTTATTTTGGTCTCATTTGCTCTTCCATTTGCATATATATATATATATTTGTAAAGAGTGTATAAATGTATCACTATATATTTTATAAAGAGAGAAATGGAGAATGGAAACTCCAGGCAACCTTAAATTATTAGTTATTTTTCAAGTTTCTCCTGCTCCTGATTCTCTGTACAAATAAATTAAAGTTTGCTCACAAAATAATTATTCTACCGTATTGGCTCGAATATAAGCCTTCACCGTTAAAATTCGGGGGGGGGAGAGAGAGAATCCACAGGCACTCACACCCGTTCCATTTTACCATATGTTTCAGCAAAGATATCATAAAAGCCCATTTTTGTAAGGTCACAAATTTAAGCCGCCCTTTAACTTTTCACGGTCAGAATTGGGGGGGGGGTGAGGCTTATATTCAGGCCAATAAGATATTTAAATCTCTTTTATCCTGCTCTTCAGACAAAAAAAAAAGGTTCCAAAAGTGGCTTACAAACATCAGAAATAAGGCACTGCTGCTCCTGGACTATAGCTAATGGACAGAGAGGTTTAGAAGAGAGGTTCTTTTATTCTTTGCTCTCCTATAGGAGAGTTAGCACAATGGTGATTACTCCAAGCACATTAAAACTTGGTTAGATTTTACATCTGCCCTCATCCACCTTTAAACAAATGTTCCCTATGGAAATTCCTAGGCTAGAATAAATCACAGAGAGCAAAATGCTGAGAACTTGTTGCCGTGTTGTTTTGCATGCCATGAGAGCAAATAGCCCTGAACAGTACCCCACTTGCATTGTTGACAAGGAGCAAGATGAGGTGTTGTACCATGCGCTGGCAGCCCACGCCCACCTGCCTCTCACATACAATAAGTCCTAGAAAGAGTTTCCTACACAAACATATACCGTATTTTTCGCCCCATAGGGCGCACCGGCCCATAAGACGCACCTAGTTTTTTGGGGGGGAAAATAAAGGGGGGAATTATTTTCCCCCCAAGGCGCTAGGCTGGGGCAGAGGAAGCCCGAGCTTCCCCCGACCCCAGCCCCCAGAACAGGCTGCTCTCCACAAGCCGTGGGAGCCCTCCCGCGGCTTGCGCAGAGCTACCCGAAGCCCCGATGCGACTGCTCAGCGCGCCGGGGCTTCGGGATAAGAGGCAGCGCTGCGCAAGCCGGGGGAGCCTTCCCGTGGCTTGCGCAGAGGTACCCGAAGCCCCAGCGTGACTGCTCAGCACGCCAGGACTTCGGGATAAGAGGCAGCGCTGCGCAAGCCGGGGGAGGGCTCCACCGGCTTGCGCAGAGCTACCCAAAGCCCCGGTGCGACTGCTCAGTGCGCCGGGGCTTCGGGATAAGAGGCAGCGCTGCGCAAGCCGGGGGAGGGCCATCTTTAGCATATGCACCACCAGGGTGCAAAGATCCGCCCAGCGCTCCAAATTAACTTTTATTGAGCTTTTGGGGGGAGGGGAAAAGCCAAAGTTTTTTTGGGGGGGATCGCTCACCTGTAACAACAACGCAGCGGAAAAAACTAAAAAAAACTGTTTTTCTGACTCATCAGGAATATTAGACACTACAAAGTAACAGAGCGATGGGAGAGGGGACTTTCGCTCCATTGCTTTTCAAGGGGGACTGGTATACAGTAGGTTTACATTTGGTGCCCCCCAGAATTCGGTGCCCGGGTGCCCCGCACCCCTTGCACCCTGGGGTAAAGACGGCCCTGGCCTCAGGTGCCAAAATGTCATGGGCCAGCCCCGGCTCTGGCAAACTTCAGAAGAGCTGGGCTTCCCACAAATTCAGGAAAATTAAGTTTGCATAAACATCCTTAAATATGATCTTCTGTTTAGCTTCATTTCTTCCTCTGGGATTATATCCAAGACTTGGCTCTCTGTACTTCAGGCAGGGGTGAAACTAGGCTTTATTTCATCTGGGTCACAGCCCCAGATTGGTTAAAAAAAACCAAAACAACCCATACACATTTGTGTACACACACCTTCACTTCAGGCAAAGCCACTTCCGACGTAGAAGGAGGTGGGGTTGCGGGCTTCACCCTCCCACCGTGCACGTCGGCCACTCAGCTGGCCTGGGGTGTGTGGCCTCCTCCATTTAATGCAGGGGCGGCCTGGGATCTGCCTCTTTGCCACTTCCAGCTGCTCCAGCTTCCCACCCTCCCGCCCTTTAAGGTTTTTTCGTCTTTGACCTTGCTATGGACCTCGGTTGGTCGCTGTTGAGGGGTCTGGTAGGAATTTTTCCACTTGGCAAATTGGCACCAGCCACTTGGTTTTTTGCCTACCTCGTAGCAAATCATCACAACTTCCTTGGTATTGGCGGTTAGACATTGGTAGGGGTATTGTTATGTAGATGAAGGGGGGAGGAAGCGCCATCACCTGCCCCATATATTGAAGGGTAGTCCGATAAAGGATTCCGGGGGGCGTGGCCCTGTCCGAAGCCTATGGAGTTGAGGGCCTAAGGCACACCCCCAAGCAGTGACCCCGGGGAGTTCCTAGTTGATGTGCAGCAGCAGGACTCCCCTACTGGTGGTTAACCCTTCCCGGACTTCAAGCAAACAGGCTGAAGCCGGATAGTCGGTTAGGACCAATGCCTAAGCCAATACCGCTCATCACCTGTAACCAATAAAGTTGTGGCCATATTTAGCCCATTAACCTTAATAATTGTATCATGTGTCTTTATTTCCACTGGGGGGGGACGGGAACTCGCCACGCAAAAAACCCAACCAGTCTCCCCATAGCTATGGCTCTGCTTCAGGGCCTGATCATGCGTGTGTCAATGGGTGTTTCCTTTTTCACCCATTACCACAGCCCAAGGCATTCATATAGATAGACCCTGCCTGCTTTTTCAAACCTTTAAATTCTTTTTTTGATTGGCATTTGAGCTGCCTCTGGATCTCACTAGCATCTCTCTGCAATTGCATTAGCTCTGTACATTTCCGTCGCTCCAGCCTAATCCATTCACTTCGTGTTTCCTGACTGTGTGAGGGTCTCAGCAGGAAATGAATTGAAACAGACACTTCCATTCGCATTGTTAAAAACTTTCCCCTCTCAAACCTACCGCATTTGGAGAAACAGCTATAAGCGTACTCTGTAGATTATCAATATAGGTTCTCCATTATGGCCTCTCTTAAGAAGGCAATTCCATGATACATATTTAAGTTGGTTTTCCTCGCTGCCATGGCTGCCATCCTGCATGTCAGAAAGCAAGGAACTATTACTGTGAAATTGCCTTTAGCGCTTCTGCACAGGAGGCAGCAATTGGCTAATAGTTTCTTCAGACAGCTTTGGCAGATGTGCCGGGTTCCTATGCAACTGTGCCCTGCATGTCAGTGCAATGCCTGAGATATTCCCTTTTATTAATGTCCTGAGCTGTAATTAATCCCCAGCATCATTTGATACTGTCAGCAACACCATATGGGCTAAGCATGGTTTTCAAGGACTAGCTATTGAGCAACAGAAAAATCACAGCTAAATGCCTGAGCGCTCTGCATCAGGAGAGAGGGCAAATCAGGCCGCGCAGCGATGGAGCTTGCTTCTTTTTAAGAGAGTGTTGAAGGGAGCTTTGAAGGCCAGAACTGTTTGCTGTCCAAGGCAAAGGGCAAGGTCACCCCTCTACCATTCCACGTTCCAGACAGGAAGCTGGATCTCACTTCAGTCCTGGCTTCAGTGGAACGTGTATCAGGAGCCAGGAGAAAGAGGTGTGTCTTCAGTATATGAGAAAAACCACATGATGACAGTGCCAGATGTGTTAGTTATATGAGTGAAATTCCCTGATCTAGACCTTGGGCAGTTGGAATCAACATGCTCTCCGCCATGGCCAGATTTAGGTTTGATGAGGTCCTAAGCTACTGAAGGTAATGGGGCCCTTTATATGTCCGGCTGTCCTTTGTCAACAACAAATTGCCACTGTTTTTTGTGTTGAATATATGCTGTATGGTAATTTATGGACCTAACAGGTATCTAAAGCAATTTGCACATAACAAAACAACCAGTCCGTGTAGAATGTAGGCACCTATATATAGAAATGAGCAAACCAGTGATATTTTACGGAACAGGCAAGCAGGTGGGGCCCATTACTTACATCATAGCAGCCTACACAACACAAAACACTGTTGCTGTATGTAGGTTTTGTTTTATTTGTTTTTTATTATGGAAATGTAAATCCAGGGGTTTTTTCCATTATTTGGGGGGGGCAAGAGAGTGGGGCCCTAAGCCAGGCATAGGCAAACTCGGCCCTCCAGCTGTTTTGGGGCTATAATTGCCATAATCCCTGACCACTGGTCCTGTTAGCCTGGGATGATGGGAGTTGTAGTCCCAAAACATCTGGAGGACCGAGTTTCCCTATGCCTGCCCTAAACTATAGCTTGTTTAGCTTATACATAAATCCGTCACTGCATTTATGCTACAGTGCAAGTCAAACTCAGGACGCAAGGGAGAAATGTGCTAAGAGGAAGGCACGCTTGGCAAATCCACACCGTGATCAACTCCCTCCCAGAAAACAACGTCCCCACTGTGGAAGAACGTGTGGATCCAGAATTGGCCTCCACAGTCACTTACGGACTCATTGTTAAAACCGTGTTTATGAAAGACAATCTTACTTCGCTATGAGTGATCACCAAAGAAGAAAAGGAAGAAGAAGAAATCTAAAACCAACATACATGTTACCTGTAGTTTGGTGCTCAGTGGCAGAGCGCATAATTTTGCCTGCAGAACATCCCAGGTTTAGTCTCTGGTCTCACTATTTCACAGGATTCTCAGGAATTGTGTGAAATCTGCTTCAGTTCTTTGGAGCCAAAGCAGACATTCCTGGTCTGATGTTATAGCACACACACACACACACACGTGCATATGTTCAAAGAGCACTGCTAGCAGTGCCACCACCCATTCAGCACATCAAAGAAATCTCGCTTAATTGTTATTTTTTGAAAAAGAATGCTTGTATTAGAGAGAGCGCCTGTTAAAATAAAGGAGCTGTAATCTCGGGCAGTTGCTGCCATTAATATACATCATAAACAAAGCACAAGAGGCAGGTTGGTTGATTTATCATGAATTGCTGTTCTCATATATCTTCTTTTCTGTATTTTATTTTATTTTTTAATCTGCGAAACCACCCCATTGTGCGCACTGAGCTCAGGACCTCTACATTTCTACTGCTAAATTCTGCGTCTTGTAAAGATGACAGGTCTGTTATGAAAGATTTGTTCTTCCTTTGTAGAAAAGGAGCCTGTGCTGCAGTTTCCATCAGAACGCTCTGGAACTGCTTAGGTACGTGTAAGTGTCCTTAAAATGTGTGTGTTTGCTTAAAGTTATATAGCATCTCAATAGATTTGCTGGCAGAATAGCCCAGGTTTCTGGAAGCCTTGCAGTGCTGCAGCTAGCGCAGAATGCAGTTGCCAGACTTCCTTACAGAAATAAACAGCCAGAGGAGATGGCGGTGTTTCAGTGTCTACAACGGCTTCCCTCCCCAACTTAGGCTCGGTTCAAATGCTGGCTGTAAAGGTAAAGGTACCCCTGACTATTAGGTCCAGTCATGGACAACTCTGGGGTTGTGCACTCATCTCGCTCTATAGGTCGAGGGAGCTGGCATTTGTCCACAGACAGCTTCCGGGTCATGTGGCCAGCAAGACTAAGCTGCTTCTGGCAAACCAGAGCAGCACACGGAAATACCGTTTACCTTCCTGCCAGAGCGGTACCTTTTTATCTACTTGCACTTGACATGCTTTTGAACTGCTAGTTGGGCAGGAGATGGGACCGAACAATGGGAGCTCACCCCGTCACAGGGATTCGAACTGCCAACCTTCCTATTTAGACCAGCCGCGTCCCTTGGCTGTAACATAAGGTAAAGGTAAAGGGACCCCTGACCATTGGGTCCAGTCGTGACCGACTCTGGGGTTGTGGCGCTCATCTCGCTTTATTGGCCGAGGGAGCCGGCCTACAGCTTCCGGGTCATGTGGCCAGCATGACTAAGCTGCTTCTGGCGAACCAGAGCAGCGCACGGAAACGCCGTTTACCTTCCCGCTGGAGTGGTACCTATTTATCTACTTGCACTTTGACGTGCTTTCAAACTGCTAGGTTGGCAGGAGCAGGGACCGAGCAACGGGAGCTCACCCCGTCGCGGGGATTTGAACCTTCTGCTCGGCAAGTCCTAGGCTCTGTGGTTTAACCCACAGCGCCACCCGCATCCCAACAGAAGGTATAATAGGGTACAAAAAAGGAACACGACAGGGGTGCCCCCTATCACCCTTGCTATTTATTTCTGTCCTTGAGGTTTTGCTAAATTTGATCAGGAAGGATCAGCAGGTGGAAGGAATACAGGTCGGAGGAAAACAATATAAACTGAAGGCCTTTGCAGATGACTTGGTTTTGACACTACAGGAGCCGGTGTCCAGCACAAAAAGAGTATTGGAATTAATTTCTGAGTTTGGTCGGGTGGCGGGATTCAAGTTAAACAAACAAAAAACTAAGGTTTTGGCAAAAAACTTGACACCTTTAGAAATAGATGGGTTTCAGAAGGAAACAGAACTAAACGTTGTTAATAAAGTGAAATACCTGGGGGTCAACTTGACTGGGAAAAATTTGAATCTGTTTAAAGATAATTATGAAAAATGTTGGTCTGAAATTAAAAAGGATCTAGAAATCTGGTCAAGATTGAAACTTTCCTTGTTGGGAAGAATTGTAGCAGTAAAGATGAATGTATTGCCAAAAATGCTGTTTCTGTTCCAGACCCTACAGATCGTGGACAGAGTGGAATGTTTTGGAAAGTGGCAGAGGGACATTATGAAGTTTGTCTGGCAGGGCAAAAAGCCCCGAATAAAATTTAAAATATTAACAGATGCAAAGGAAAGAGGGGGTTTTGCCCTGCCGGACTTAAGGTTGTATTATGAAGCTGCATCCCTCTGCTGGCTGAAAGATTGGTTTTTGCTAGAAAACACTGATGTCCTAGATCTGGAAGGGTTCAACAATGCTTTTGGGTGGCATGCATATTTGTGGTACGACAAGGTAAAGTCTCATAAGTTGTTTAAAAACCATATTGTAAGGAAATCTCTGTTTTCTGTCTGGACTAAATACAAGGACTTATTTGAAAACAAGACTCCGAGGTGGTTATCACCGATGGAGGCTAAAGCCACAAAAATACTTAATATGGGGGGTGGCTGGGCAAAATACTGTGAAATAATAGAAAGAGTGGGTGACACTTGGAGGTTGCAGAGCTTTGAAAAATTGAAAGGGAAGGTGCGAGACTGGTTTCACTATGCCCAAATTCTAGAGATCTTTAAAAAAGATAAAAAAATTGGTTTCCAGGTGGAAAAATCAAAATTAGAACTAGAATTACTTGAACCTAAGACGAAAGTGCTTTCAAGAATGTACAACTTGCTGCTTAAATGGAATACTCAAGATGAGACAGTCAAATCAGCCATGATAAAATGGGCACAAGATATTGGATACAACATTATGTTTGAGGACTGGGAAAGGTTATGGACCACCGGTATGAAATTTACGGCATGTAGTGCCTTAAAGGAAAATATTATGAAAATGATGTACAGGTGGTACATGACCCCAGTCAAACTTGCAAAGATATACCATTTGTCTGATAATAAATGTTGGAAATGTAAGGAGGCTGAAGGAACTTTTTACCACCTCTGGTGGACATGCCCGAGGGTGAAGGCCTTCTGGGAAATGATTTATAACGAGTTGAAAAAGGTATTTAAGTATACCTTTCAGAAGAAACCAGAGGCCCTCCTCTTGGGCATTGTGGGCCAGAGGATACCTAAGAAAGACAGAACCTTCTTTCTATATGCAACGACTGCAGCAAGAATTCTCATAGCTAAATACTGGAAGGCACAGGAGCTACCCACACTGGAAGAATGGCACACACAACTGATGGACTATATGCAACTAGCCGAAATGACTGGCAGAATCCGAGACCTGGGAGAAGAGGCTGCGGAAGAGGATTGGAAAAAATTTAAGGACTATTTACAAAAACATTATAAGATATATGAATGTTAAAAATTTGCTAAGGTTTGAGGTAAATATGCTTCAGTATTGAAATTCGGAGTTGATAGAAACAAAGTTAATGATTGAGAAAAGTTTTAATTTCAGAGTGAATAATTAGATGAAAATACAAAAACACAGGAAACAAGGTATTAATTTGCTGTTTATATTTATTATAAAGAATGCAGGGATGGAGGAGATGGGGAAGTCCAGTGGATGATGAAAAAAAAAAAAAAAGACTTCGAAAAATGAATTTTTTCTTGTTTAATTTCTTTTTCTTTCTGTAAAACCGCTTTTGTTGTGTTATTGATGATGGATTTAGATTCTGGAAAAAAGCAATAAAAAAATTTATAAAAAAAAAAAAAAAAAACAAACTGCTAGGTTGGCAGGAGCAGGGACCGAGCAACAGGAGCTGTAACATACAACCCTCTAAATCAGTGTTTCCCAATTGATGGTCCCAGGGGAGTCCATAGCACCATTCACATAACAAAAACTACCATGGAGATATCAAAATTGTCAAAAGTAGGGGATCCATGACGTGGCTTTGGGAAAACAGGGAGTCCACAGTACTTAATTTGGAGCCACTGCTTCAAGTGGCTCAGCAAAGCACATCTTTGGGCTAAACTAGACAGGATGCCAGTGGGACACATTTTTCGGGGGACTAGCCCCACCTTGGAGGGTATGCTGTCTTACACCGAGGCCACAGTTGTACTTGGTTTTATTCCTTGTGCCTCAGCTTGGCTTTGAAGTAAGGCGTAGTACCACCGCCGTGAGAATGGGCCTGTTCTTTTTCAAGCGTTTGCTCTGAAAACTGGAGAAACGGAAGGGGTGTCCGTATCGAGAGACCAGCTGACCTTGATCAAAGGACAGCTTCATTTTACTACCCTATCGTGTATGCTACACTTCTACCTGATTAGACTGGAAAACCTTTAATCGCTAAATGAATTAATAGACCATCCTTGATTTCAAAGTCATCAGCATTCTCTAATTAATTTTAAGTACTCCACGGGTGGATATTTTTAAATCAGAAAAAAAACCACACAAACATCCTCCGATACCTAAGGGAACTATGGAACAGTATTAGTTAAACCAAATCATGGAATGGGGAGAGAGAATGATGGGAGAGGACCTGTAGATGTTTGAAGGTCTGTCCCACATTGTGTGGGACAGACCTTCAAACATCTACAGGTCCTCTCCCATCATCCCATCACAGTGTTGTGATGTCTACCCTTTTTGGAATTCCCCCGTTAAATAATGTCTTTTTGGCGCTGACTCTCTCCTCCAAGAAACATTTCGAGCCGAGATACAGTATCTCCCAGTCTGTGTCTATCTTTGGAATGGTTTTTAAGGTGTTTTTTAGAACTTTTGAAGCTTTCATCATTTCTGTTTGCCCCCCTGGACTCCTTGGGAAGGAAGGGTGAGATATAAATACAACAGATAAAAAAAATGTTTAATCATAATGATGATGATGATGATGATGATGATGATGATGATATCATCATATATTAATCACAGAATCATAGAGTTGGAAGGGACCATGAAGGTCCTCT
This sequence comes from Podarcis raffonei, assembly GCF_027172205.1. Classification (NCBI taxonomy): domain Eukaryota; kingdom Metazoa; phylum Chordata; class Lepidosauria; order Squamata; family Lacertidae; genus Podarcis; species Podarcis raffonei. Next base: position 5,920,947 of record NC_070614.1, on the reverse strand, counting down.
AGTTCAATGTGAGGCTTGTACCCAGGACCTTGAGATTAAGAATCCACATAGAAATATCACTTGGGTAGACACTCTTCCCCTGAAACGAGCTTTGAGTTGCTTGCAGAAGGGCAGGGTAGTGCTGGAATGCAGTTTAGGAATAAAGGTTAGGGGGATTCTGCCTGGAGTTGGAATTAGCAACCCTTTCCAAGTGTTCACGTTCTTCCATATAACGTGTAGGATTACTTACCCTGTGATGTGACTTCATCAAGTTGTGAGTTGATAAGGCAGCCGCCAAAGCCTGAGATCAATGAAACTTGTGTTTTACAGGAAAGGAACACTATTTTGGTGACACCCTTGTATTGTGTGTGACATGGGATCCATACATTATATTAGCATATAGTGTCATTGAAATTCTACTCAATATTGATCCAAAGTAGACTCCAATGTATAGTTAGCAGAGTAAAAACTTAAACACGTTGCAGGATTCCCCAAAAATAGACCAGAGGCAATTATATTTCATCCAGCATAGCTTTACTGCTACTGAATGCAAATGAGCATGTTGTTGTTGTTGTTGTTATTTAGTCATTTAGTTGTGTCCAACTCTTCGTGACCCCATGGACCAGAGCGCGCCAGGCACTCCTGTCTTCCACTGCCTCCTGCAGTTTGGTCAAACTCATGTTAGTAGCTTCGAGAACACTGTCCAACCATCTCGTCCTCTTCGTCCCCTTCTCCTTGTGCCCTCAGTCTTTCCCAACACCAAGGTCTTTTCCAGGGAGTCTTCTCTTCACATGAGGTGGCCAAAATATTGGAGCCTCAACTTCAGGATCTGTCCTTCCAGTGAGCACTCAGGGCTGATTTCCTTCAGAATGGATAGGTTTGGTCTTCTTGCAGTCCATGGGACTCTCAAGACAGAGTCTCCTCCAACACCATAATGAGCATAATGGTTACAAATCCAATACATTCAGGATTGGCACTTTCCATAAGAAATCTAGCTGCAGCAGATTTAACTTAAACTTACAAAAACTTACAATAAGTCTAAAACCTAACACCGCATACAGAAAGAAAGAGAGAGAGAATGAAACCCAGGCTCCTTCTAGCGTCACTATTATAGTCAACATGACGTTGACATAAAGAAATAAGAGGACCAGTTTAAACCAGCTGTACTCAGCTTCTCTGAAGGAATAACCCAAACATCATGAAGCTGCTTTCACACAGAGAAGCTTCCAGAACCCTCTTGAATTAAGGAGACTAGGAAAGATCTCTACACGTCAGATCAATACTTTCTGCACTAAGAAATGCAAACTGACATATAGATGTAGATATGTTAAATGTACATCTAAAAAATGTAGGGTTGAGTATTGTGAGAGGATTCTTATTAGCATTTGGGCAAGAGCTTGTGCAGCTCTGTTGTATGTATACTCTGTTGTGCATAAATTCTATAGCAGCTGTCAATGCTGTTCGTGTTTCTCCTTGCACAAGCAGGAGAAATTTATTTGGCTTCGTTTCAGTTTTTCCATACAACCTGAAAGGAGATACAGTGGTACCTCTGGTTAAGTACTTAATTCGTTCCAGAGGTCTGTACTTAACCTGAAACTGTTCTTAACCTGAAACCACTTTAGCTAATGGGGCCTCCTGCTGCTGCTGCCCCACCGGAGTACAGTGGTACCTCGGTTACATACGCTTCAGGTTACATATGCTTCAGGTTACAGAATAACCCAGCAATAGTACCTTGGGTTAAGAACTTTGCTTCAGGATGACAACAGAAATCGGGGGGAAGCAGCACAGCAGCAGTGGGAGGCCCCAATAGCTAAAGTGGTACCTCAGGTTAAGAACAGTTTCAGGTTAAAAACGGACCTCCACAATGAATTAAGTTCTTAACCCGAGGTACCACTGTACTTCCTACCTGCTGAGATGCCCCTTCCAATCTAACCCATTTGCTTATGAATGAGAAAGCATAGATCATGCAGGCTCACCCATCAGAACCAGGAATGACTGCTACCTCTGTGATCTATGCTATTCTCTTACAAATTGCCCATAAAACACATGGGAAGAACAACCTTTATTAACCACCTCAAAACTGTAAAAGCTGCTCTTGCAGGAAAGCAATGGCAGCTATCTCTTTGACATTTGGCAAGATTCCTCCTTTCAGAAGGGGCTCCCATGCCTGTGGATTTCATCAAATTCAGCAAAGGGTGGAGGAATTTTAAAGGAGCCTAGCACAAAAATGCCTGCATCTGTAATCTGTAATTTCCCTGTAATTTGACAGGGTTTAGCTTCCACACAAACACACACACACACACACACACACACACACCATGATTCATGATATATTGCCAGGCCAAAAATTATGAAACCAATACCATGATACGGACTTCAAACTCGTTCGGTGCGATATATCGCCCAGCCCTAACACACATCATGATTCGCAATATATTGCCAGGTCAAAAATTATGAAACTGATATCACAATATGGACATCAAACCGGTTTGAATATAATAATACAGTATATCTCTTACCCCTCTCTCAACCATCAGTCTGAATTCCATGGGCACTGAGCACTCTCAGCCTTCATGGGGCCGGTTTTTTGTTGGGGTGAAGGTTCCCTTCGCCTGAGGGTTTTTCCCCCTAAAGGTTATATTTTATTTTGGTGCTTCTGCAAAATTCAGGTCTGATGAGTCCTCTCTCTTGGGCACTTTTGGCCGCTTAAGCAACAGCAGTCTGAAAACTAAATTAGAAATATAAAGGACGACTGAATGTGTCCTATATGAAAGTGGTAACCATTTTACAGAGTATCGCCTATACAGTGTTACCTCGGGTTAAGAACTTAATTCGTTCTGGAGGTCCGTTCTTAACCTGAAACTGTTCTTAACCTGAAGCATCACTTCAGCTAATGGGGCCTCCTGCTGCCACCGCGCCACCGCCACCTGATTTCTGTTCTCATCCTGAAGCAAAGTTCTAAACCCGAGGTACTATTTCTGAGTCTGTAACCTGAAGCGTCTGTAAACTGAAGCGTTTGTAACCCGAGGTACCACTGTATGTCCCAGGCAGTACCTGTTCTTCTTTACAGCTATCATTTGCATAGTTTTATCAGTCGATATGGTGCTTCACAGAAGAACGAGAAATCCGTTCAACCCAATTGCAGTCTAAGGCTTAAAATGCAACAAGGCCATTTCTCTCTGTTGTATTTCAAGTGACGTTTGCACATTATTGTACCTACCAAAGGAGATGGGGATGCCTTCATCAGATCCACATGAGCTATTCAGCCTTCCTGCCCCTGAACTCCTATTAATGAAGCTGTCATCTGCGCATGTGTTGTCATTCAAGAAGTGCAACGGCTGTCTTCAGAAATACACACCTCTGCTTAACTGTGAAGCGAATGTGGCTTAGATCTCCCTTTCCAACTGGCGTTGGTCCGAGGGGAAACACGCAAAGCAGCCAGATTTCTCAAGAAACTACAGGACATCTCTGCATCCTGGGTAATGTTTGTGTATGCAAGGAGTGCACTGAGGGCAGAGTAAAGGGCAATGTGTACACAGCCTAAATTTCCAAATGTGGCAGGTGGGGAGGATGGTAAAGAGCAGGGGTCAGCAAACTTATTCAGCAGGGGGCCAGTCCACTGCCCTCAGACTATGTGGTGAGCTGGACTATATTTTTTTTTGGGGGGGGGAGCAAATGAATGAATTCCTATGCCCCACAAATAACCCCGAGATGCATTTTAAATAAAAGGACACATTCTGCTCATGTAAAAACACACTGATTCCCGGACTGTCTGCGGGCCGGATTTGGAAGGCAATTGGGCCACATCCAGCCCATGGACCTTAGGCTGCCTATCCCTGCTCCAGAGTCTACATGCCCTTGTTCAGTTTTGGGTTGTACAAAGGGGGTAAGTGAGGAAACATGAAATGCAGGGGTTGGACATGCCAGGAAGTGACTTGGGGATGTTTCCTTCCACTCAAAGCAGGTCAACAGCAAACCTAAGCACTGACGATAGCCTTGAGGATCACTAGGGAACTAAAACCAGACTTGCCAACAAATCATTAAAAACCTACTAGTCCACGCATATTTGCAATAGACACTTGTAGCCCAAGAGACAAGACCAGGGGTCAGCAAACTTATTCAGCAGGGGGCTGGTCCACTGTCTCTCAGACTATTTTGGGGAGAAAATAAATGAATGAATTCCTAGGCCCCACAAATAACCCTTAAATAAAAGGACACATTCTGCTCATGTAAAAACATGCTGATTCCTGGACCATCTGTGGGCCGGATTGAGAAGGCGATTGGGCCGCATCCGGCCCCCAGGCTTTTGTTTGCCTACCCATGGTAAAGAGTGAAGTAACAAAAAAAATGAACGTCAACCAACACATCTTGACGCATTGGGTTTCATGGACATGTTGAGGAAGAATGAGAGAGGGTTGGCCATTCCAGGCATAAAGGGCAGCAAAGGAGACTGAGCGGGTTCGTGTAAGAGAGCATGAGACCTGAGTGGATTAGGGTGGTGAAACCGAAATTAAAGACAAAGATCAATAAATGTAGAATCAATAAAAGCAAATGAAATCAATCAAGATCTGGCAGCCTCTTCAAATGTTCGTTTGCGAAAATAAGGCCACTGTATCTGAAGGAATGAACAGCTGCACGCAAGACTAGAAGCAGCCTGCTCTCTTAAACATGTATAGTGTATCTTCACTCGTTTCTGCTAACCTAAAAAAAAACCCCTGCCTTTAATATGCATAGAATATGCAGACTTATTTGTGGCCCACAATCCACTGCAGCAGGTTGTGAAAATGAGGGAGGACACTTCATTTTACTTCAGCTGATTCTGAATGAGATGAATATATATATATATATATATATATATATATATATATATATATATATATATATATTCATTCTACAAAAACTGAAAAGGGAGAATAGGCAATTTAATTCCACTTCACTGGATTGTGAGCACCACTTCTATGAGAAAGAACTCCCCCCCTCCCCATGCTGAGGTGGAAATTGAACACCTGAATTAAAATATGTAGGGGGGAAAGGGGGGAAAGAAAAGGACACTACCATTCCGCGAGCAAGTGGGAAACTTGTTCTCTGACATTGTACTGACATCTAGCGGTTGTCTGACGATATGTTTCAAAAAGTTGAATTGCATTTCACATACAGTAAGGTAAATTCCAGATAATCTTCCTAAAAGGAAGATGTGACAGTCTATATTGCAACAAGGCCAAGAGTCTTGTGGCATCTTAAAGACTATTATTTATTAATTCATATACCGTTTAATTGCCGAGGTGGCTTTATAAGCGGTTTAAAACCAATTACAAAATGTGCATATAATGGAATACACACAAATAAAACCAATTTAAGTGCAACACAGGGGTGGGACACACCCACAATTTAAATAAGCAATAAACCAAGTCTATTAAAACACCCCACAATTCAAAGAGTTAAAAGAGAAATTAAAACAAAGTTAGGGGATCAGGGGAATAATCTGATGGCCATCTGCCATGAATGCTTTAGTTGAGATTCCTGCATCGCAGGGGTTGGACTAGATGTCCCTCGGGGTCCCTTCGAACTGTACAATTCTATGATTCTATGTCTGAACAAGTGCCCATATTTAACAGCTGACAGAACGCTAATGGAGCCTCTTGCGTTTCAGCAAGGAGATTGACCCCTAAGCTACACCACCCAAAAGTGTTAATTCCTGTCATATATCAATAATGCTGAATATAATTTCTGGAAATGTTTGCCCTCCAAAACGGGAATCTGCAACAACCGCTGTGTGTGCAACCACAATTTTAAATGCATTTTGTTTGTGAATGCTGGGTAATAAGAGATTTTACAAAACTTTGGAGGTAAGTCAAAAGTTTAGGTGTGCACACTTTACAGTTGTTGTTGTTGTTGTTTAGTCGTCTAGTCGTGTCCGACTCTTCGTGACCCCATGGACTAGAGCACTCCAGGCACTCCTGCCTTCTAGAAAACTTATTAAACTTAGTAAAATGCCTTTTACCAAGCCTAATTGCTGTGGGAGTAACATGGAGATGGGAGAGGCTTCCATGTGGGGTTTGTTGTTGTTGTTTAGTCGTTTAGTCATGTCCGACTCTTCGTGACCCCATGGACCAGAGCATGCCAGGCACTTCTGTCTTCCACTGCCTCCCGCAGTTTGGTCAAACTCATGTTGGTAGCTTCAAGAACACTGTCCAACCATCTCATCCTCTGCCGTCCCCTTCTCCTTGTGCCCTCCATCTTTCCCAACATCAGGGTCTTTTCCAGGGAGTCTTCTCTGGGCAGGAACACACTTCAAAACGACCTTGACAGATTAGAGAACTGGGCCAAAACAAACAAGATGAATTTTAACAGGGAGAAATGTAAAGTATTGCACTTGGGCAAAAAAAATGAGAGGCACAAATACAAGATGGGTGACACCTGGCTTGAGAGCACTACATGTGAAAAGGATCTAGGAGTCTTGGTTGACCACAAACTTGACATGAGCCAACAGTGTGACGCGGCAGCTAAAAAAGCCAATGCAATTCTGGGCTGCATCAATAGGAGTATAGCATCTAGATCAAGGGAAGTAATAGTGCCACTGTATTCTGCTCTGGTCAGACCTCACCTGGAGTACTGTGTCCAGTTCTGGGCGCCACAGTTCAAGAAGGACACTGACCAACTGGAACGTGTCCAGAGGAGGGCAACCAAAATGGTCAAAGGCCTGGAAACGATGCTTTATGAGGAACGGCTAAGGGAGCTGGGCATGTTTAGCCTGGAGAAGAGGAGGTTAAGGGGTGATATGATAGCCATGTTCAAATATATAAAAGGATGTCACATAGAGGAGGGAGAAAGGTTGTTTTCTGCTGCTCCAGAGAAGCGGACACGGAGCAATGGATCCAAACTACAAGAAAGAAGATTCCACCTAAACATTAGGAAGAACTTCCTGACAGTAAGAGCTGTTCGACAGTGGAATTTGCTGCCAAGGAGTGTGGTGGAGTCTCCTCCTTTGGAGGTCTTTAAGCAGAGGCTTGACAACCATATGTCAGGAGTGCTCTGATGGTGTTTCCTGCTTGGCAGGGGGTTGGACTCGATGGCCCTTGTGGTCTCTTCCAACTCTATGATTCTATGATTCTATGATTCTATGATTCTCTTCTCATGAGGTGGCCAAAGTCTTGGAGCCTCAGCTTCAGGATCTGTCCTTCCAGTGAGCACTCAGGGCACTCTTAGTTTTTTTTAGGGTTCAATTTTATCCCCTATGCCAGGCACGTCCAACTCTCTAGCGACTGCGATCTACTCCAAATATAATAAAACTGGGAGTGATCTACCCATTGTCATTTTTTTTAAAGAATATTTATTAAATTTTCCAATTTTTTAAACAAACAAACAAAAACAGAACAAACAAAAACATTAAAAAAGACATAAAATTCATAAATCATACTTTAAAATAACAAATTTCTCAGACCTCCTCATACTTCTCCTCCTTGTATCCCAATTAAGGTTATTTGTTCAGCAAATCCTTCATTTAAAGCATTACAGCTTATAACATTACCTTATTTTTCAAACCCTTTTCCCCCCCATCTATGTTCCTTTATATCATTACAGCTAGAAACCCCTTAGTTTCAATCCAACACCATTTAACTTTCCTTAATTTTACAGTATTTCTGTAAATAGTCCTTAAATTTTTTCCAGTCTTCTTCAGCCGACTCTTCTCCCTGATCACGGATTCTGCTCATCAATTCTGCCAGTCCCATACAGTCAATCAGCTTCATCTGCCATTCTTCCAGAGTGGGTAGATCTTGCGTCTTCCAATACTTTGCGATGAGTATTCTTGCTGCTGTTGTAGCATACATAAAAAAAATTCTGTCCTTCTTTGGCACCACTTGGCCAGCCATGCCCAAGAGAAAGGCCTCTGGTTTCTTCAAGAAGGTATATTTAAATACCTTTTTCAATTCGTTATATATCATTTCCCAGAAAGCCTTAATCCTGGGACACGTCCACCAAAGGTGAAAGAATGTACCTTCATTTTCCTTACATTTCCAACATTTGTTGTCGGGCAAATGATAGATTTTTGCAAGCTTGACTGGGGTCATGTACCACCTATATATAATTTTCATAATATTCTCTCTAATGGCATTACATGTAATACCCATCGCCATTGCCCATAGTTGTGGAGTGGTTTTTTGGGGGGCAATCAAAGTTTTTGAGCTTTTTTGGCTGGGAATCAAAGTTGTTGTGGGGTTTTTTGTGGGTTTTTTTTTTTTTTGCAATGTAACAAACTTTATTAATAGTCTTACAATACATTATATATATATAGTACATCTCAAAGAGTAAATTGAGATTTCAATCATGTACATGCACACACACACAAAAACCATATACTTGTATTTTCTTATCGTTATAAACCTTAAGCTTCAACTGTGTTTATGCTACTTTTTATGTGGCTATTAACAAAGATTATTAACAAAAGTAATTAACAAAAACTATCATAAAAACTTTGGACTTTCTTTCAATTCCCGTTGTGTGCTTTTATTCTAATAGTGAATGCACCTACCATTATTAATCTATTCTTTATACATTCTCCAATACATTCTTACAACAATTTGTACCGTTAATCTTATTTCTCCTATATTTCTTTACCCAAGGTCATTCAAATGGTGCCACAGACAAAAAATCATTGGTATACTTTTGTACATATCTCTTGTATACAAATACAAGTTGTTGAGGTTTTTTTAGGGGGAGAAATCATAGTGGTTTGGCTTCTATGCGACGGTCACCTCCAGGCTTGACTACTGTAATTCACTCTTTGCGGGGCTGCCCTTGAAGCTGTCCCAGAAACTCCAGCGGGTGCAGAATGCCGTGGCGAGACTCCTCACGGGGTCTCTGCCATGGGAGCATATTCACCCAGTGCTTTTCAAGCTGCACTGGCTCCCAGTGGAGTACAGGGTCAGATTTAAGGTGCTGCTTTTGACCTTTAAAGCCCTTCACGGCCTAGGACCCTCGTACCTACGGGACCGCCTCTCCTGGTATGCCCCACAGAGAGCCTCAAGGTCCATAAATAGCAACACCCTAGTGGTCCCAGGCCCTAAGGAAGTTAGATTGGCTTCAACCAGAGCCAGGGCCTTTTCAACACTGGCTCCGGCCTGGTGGAACGCTCTGCCTCATGAGACCAGGGCCCTGCAGGATCTGATTTCTTTCCGCAGGGCCTGTAAGATAGAGTTGTTCCGCCTGGCCTTTGGCTTGGAGCCAATTTGATTCCCTCCTTCTCTTTCTTTTTTCTTTTCCTTTCTCCTCCTGCAATGAGGCTACATTTTAATATTTTAATGTTTCAATATTTTAATGTTGTATTTTAATTTTGTTTTTAAGTTGTAATCATTCAACTTGTTTTTATTATTGCTTGTTAGCTGCCCTGAGCGCGGCCTTGGCTGGGGAGGGCGGGGTATAAATAAAAATCATTATTATTATTATTATTATTATTATTATTATTATTATTATTTCTGAAACATTAAGGGGGGATTGCTGCATTCTGATTGCCCAACACTCCACTGCCCTCTCTCCTTCCACCAATCAGCAGCCTACGCATGAAATACAACCTCTCAAATCTGTGCCAATGGGAGGGGGAGGGGCGCGTAGCCATCACTATAGTTCAATCGGGCGAGCGCTTCTTTAAATCCCGTGGCGAGGGAAAATAGCAATGGGGCCAAGGCACGTAGCGATCAATCAGGATCACGCGATCGACGAGGAACGACCAGGAACACCCAGCGATTGACTGGTAGATCGCGATCAACCGGTAGGACATGCCTGCCCTGTGCTATTTAACATCTACATGAAACCGCTGAGTGCAGTTATTCGAAATTTTGGAGTAAATTTTCAGCTCTGTGCTGGTGACACACAGTTGAAGATTGTTGAAGAAGCAGGTGGATGTGCTGGACCGTTGTCTTGTCTCGGTAATGGACTGGATGAGAGCCAACAAACTGAAGCTCAATCCAGATAAAACACAGGCACAGTGAGTGGGCGATTCCCTAGACAAGGTGGATGGGAGGTTGCCTGCAGCTCCCTCACTCGCTGGAGCCAAGTTCCCAATTGGAGCCTGTTGTGGGGGTGCCAGGTCACGCCCCCTCCAGAAAATGTGCCTGGGGCGACGGCACCCCCAGCACCCACACACACACACTATGCCACTGCTAGGGGCTAACCCTACGCCACCCTGATTTCATGCAAATCCAGAATTGTGATGAGGCACTACAGATCCTCCAGGGGGAGATGTGCGATGACAACCTTGCATTTTTATTTATATAGGAAGATACATTTTCCTTGTTTAGAAATATATAAGCCCAGGAAAACCACTTCGACTTCTTCAAGGCAGATTCCAAAAGAGATCCTGTCCAACACGAAGAGCTCCCAGGCACAGTCCCACTCTCTCACTTCCGATCTTTTACTTATCTGCTCTCTTCGCTCAAACATGCAAGAGAAATCTCTGTGTCAAGAAAAATTAGCTAATCCTATGGGGGGCGGGAAGGCATTCGGTGACCATCAAGGACTATTAACAAGCAATTTCCCTAGCAAAAGGAATGTCTGGACATGGCTTGGTAATGTATTGCTGCAAATGCTAGCCTTTGTCAGGCAAAATAATGTTAATCGCCAGTTGATGGCTTCTTAATTGAGCTACGGAAGAGAAAATAGTTCAGAATTTCTCCAGAATGTTCTTAATGGGGGTATCTGTCAGAGACCAGAGAAGAAGACTCATTCCCTGCCCCCTCTCTAGCTGAGGTGGATCCCTGGGGCAGAAGGGGGGCACTGAGAAGGAGAAGCTGCAGAGAAATTCAGAATGAATAGGGAGGGAAGGGGAGTGGCCAGGGGCGAATGAAGGCATCGTGAGATAGCAAACCGCTATGTACAGCACATATGCGGCGTTGCTACGTATGGTGCATGCATCGTACGTAGCGACGTCGCACATGTGCCCTACGTAACAAAAGTAGGGCGCATGTGTGGCATTGCTACGTATGATGCATGCGCCATATGTAGCAACGCCGCATATGCGCTGTACATAGCAGTTTGCCGGTGGCGCTGCTCCAGTGCCATACAGATGGAGCAAGGATCCCTCCGTCGCCGCTACAGCCGTGAACGGAGGATCCTCTACATGCGGCTGTAACAGCAACGGAGGGATCCCACCACCGTCCGTATGGTGCCGGTGACGAACCGCTATATACAGCACATGTGCGGCAGCGTCACATACAGCGCATGTGTGCGATGCTGCACATGCGCTGTACATAATGGTTTGCCGCTGGCGCCAGTATCCTCTGCTCGTGGGGGATCCTCAACATGAGGCTGCGGCAGCGCAATAGTGGCTCACGCTGCCGCGAACCCTCGCGACGTGCCTTATTTTCACCCCCCAGACATGGCACCTGGGGCACACCGCCCCACCCCACCCCCCGTTGCAATGCCACTGGGCATGGCACAGAGTGAACTGAGTGCATTCAGGTGTTCTCTGATGTGGGGCAGATTGGCTCCGTGTAGGAACACAAGCATTTCATTTCCACTTATACTCAACTAGTATATTTCTGATTTTTTCCCCTATGATGGTGGCCCTTTGCCTGTCTTCCAAGTGACTTGGACTCTGGTCTTGAGTTGCTGTGGCTTAATGCCACGCCTATTGAGTTTGAGTGGCGCATACCTTATTGGCCTGAATATAAGCCTCACTTCGCCCCCCCAAAAAAATCTGACCGTAAAAAATTAAAGTGCGGCTTAAATTCACCACCTTACAAAAATTGGCTTTCGCGATATCGCTGCTGAAACAGACATACGGTAAAATGGAACAGGTGTGAGTGCCTGGGGAATTTTAAGGGAGCGGCTTATATTCTCTCCTTCCTGTTAAAACCCATCCAAGATCCCGAAACTTTGGGAAATTCTCCTTAAAATGATCTGCAACATGTTTAGGAGCAATGAGTCTGTAGGTTGACATTTAATGGCCATGCAGTAAAACTCTCGTACAACAGCTTCCTCTATTCTACGAAGCTTTATTGTACAGCAGCAAAACAACAAGATAGCCAGGAGAAAGCAAAGTCATCATGCTTTTCCTGCTGCAGCCAAAACTGAAAGTAAAAGTGTTCACATAACAAAGCACAATACCTGTGACAGGACGTCATTTCCCTTGAGCTGTTAACTCTGTAAGCTCTGGTTATCCTCACATATTGTTCAAACCTGTAACCAACCAGATATTCACAACAGAAAATATCATCTGGGACCACAGCTGAGGACCTGCCAAGCTGTCAACATCTGTGGACAAGTCAAGCCAGGGAGCCAAGTCACATGCACCAGTGATGGGTGACGCTAATTATTATTATTATTATTATTATTATTATTATTATTATTTTGACCAAACTGCGGGAGGCAGTAGAAGACAGGAGTGCCTGGTGTGCTCTGGTCCATGGGGTCACGAAGAGTCGGACATGACTAAATGACAAAACATAAACAACAACATGCCACTCATCTCCTCTGGGCTTCAGAGTTCCTCCTACCTTCAGAGTTGCTTCTGGGATGAGGCCACTGTGGGTCAGGCCAGAGGGTGCTGTTGGGGTGTGTGGTTGTGCCTCCCCTTGTTCTGCATCTTGCTCCCCTGCCCGTTCCTTTAGCTGCTTGATGGAATCATAGTATGGTAGATTTGGAAGGGACCCCAGGGGTCATCTAGTCCAACCCCAGACAATGCCAGGATCCTGCCCACAGCCAGCCCTGGCTGGGCTCCAAACTCCGACCATCTTCTTACCAGCCAGATGCACTGACCCCTTGCAATTCTGCCTGGGCTGGAGAAAGGGGAGCGAGAACCGTTTTTCTCTCTGTCCCTCAGGACATGGATATGAGAGCCACACCATGCAGCCCTCTCAATATCTCAAGGGCCGTCGCAGGGAGGAGGGAGGAAGCTTGTTTTCTCCTGCTCCAGAGGTCCTCAGGATCTGAAGCCGTGGATTCAAGTTACAAGGAAATTCCGGTACTTGAGGTTTTTGAGCAGTGATGGGATGGCCATCTGCCATGGATGCTTTAGCTGAGATTCCTGCATTGCAGGGGGTTGGTCTAGATGACCCTCGGGGTCCCTCCCAACTCTACAGTTCTATGATCCTATGATTAAAAGTGCATCCAATGAGCATTTAAAGCACATGACGTCCCCCCAATGATCCCGGTCATTGTAGCTTCCCTCTCACAGACCTACAATTCCCAGAACCCCTGACAAACTACAATTCCCAGAATCGTTTGGGGAAAGACACCTGCTTTTTAGAACAGGCAGGAGAACCGGCAGCTCACTTCCCCCAGTTTCCTAGGAAGCAGCAGAGGGAAGATTAAGTGCTTCTAATAGGATGACTTGACAGAGCAGGACGTATAAAATATTGCTTCAAAAGTCGGGTGTCTCCCCCTTCTCTGCCTAGTGGGCAGTGGGGGCAACAGCCCATGGGGTTCCAGACTCTCCCCTTTGGAGAACTGAGACATGGCAGACACTGTCATGGCTTTAAGAAAAAGTAGAGTCATTTCCAAAGAGACTTGTCCTTCAAGAACAGGGCAGCCAGCCTTCCCAACTTGGATTCCACTCTCTCCTCCTCCTCCTCCTCCTCCTTCTTCCCTCACCCCTTGCTCAAAGCCTCTCTTTTCCTGCCACCTAAGCCCCCACTCATCCTGGCCCCCTTCCAGATCCCCCGTCTCTGTTCACACCGCAGGACAAGGGAGAAGGACTTCTCTTGCATTTCCAGTTAGTCCCTCAGGGGCCTTGAATTGTTTCTTAATGGCCCTTGCAACTTGTCTTTCTCCCTTCAAAACCCAAATAATCCCAAATCCTACCATTTATCAATTTCCAGGGTTTAGTGGGTATCCCCCCCTAAATCTATATTTTTTAAAAATGTGCAATAAGATAACTGAGGTGATGATATTAGAATTCCCAAGGGAATGTCAAGCAGGGAGGGAGGGGGGAAGAGAGAGAGTGGAATTCTGGGGGAGAGAAGATTGGAGGAGGCTTGGAAAGGGAGTTTGAATGTTGGGGAGGAGGCAGTTGAGAGTCAGTTGAGAGCGGTGGGTTCTAGAAGGGGCCACTTGGTGGGGGACCTGAAGCTGGGCAGGTCAGTTATGCAGCTTAGGATCAATAGTCCAGTCGCCATCGCCTGGGGCATGTGGCTATTCCCTGACAAGAGGGGCTTTGCCAGCTGCCCAGGAACAGAATTTGCCCTATTTAGGAGGGCCACGGAGCTAAGGCTTGGCTTATACTGCTAAGGCCCAAATGCCTCACACCACTCCCTCCAGTTACCTGGAAAGCTGCTTTACAGACCTGGGCTACACCTGATTATCGTCTTCCCAAGCAACTTAAAAATGTAATGCTGGTGGTCAGTGAAAGAGTTTTAAAGACTTCTCAAGGCAAATCTACAAGAAATGTAGTAGAAACAATTGGGAAAGACTGGCTTGCGAGCGCTCCAGTTGGAGAACAGCCTTTACTGAAGGTGTCATGGACTTTGAAGACACTCGAACTCAGGACCAAAGAGAGAAACGAGCTAAGAGGAAGGCATGTTCTGCAAATCCTCACATGAACGATTCCCGCAAGGAAACCTCCAGGAAACTGTGAAAGGACGTGGGGACCCAGAACTGGCCTCCACAGTCCATTATGGACTCACTGTTAAGATCGTGTTCATGGAAGACAATCTTACTTGGCTACGTGTGATGCCCCTGACCTTGCTCCCCAAAAAAGCTTGGCCCACCCACTTCAAGATGAGACCATCTCCTTTCTGCTCTCATGCAGGAAGGTTCTTCTCCCATTCTCAGTTGACACTCAACTTGGAGCGTGTTCTCCCAGCCCCATGAAAATCTTTCTTTCCTCTTTCCTGATCTTTTTATGGAAGGCTTTGGCAGCAGACACAGCAGTGCAGACAGAGGATCCTGGAAGAAAGAAGGTATCTGAAGCAGGAGAGAAATCGGCGCTAAGGGCTGCTTTGAGGGAAGAATCGCTGGACATGTGAATGGGCTGTCAGAGGCCATGAGAGGCACCAAAAGAGCATCTCTGACTGTATGGCTTTAAAAGAGGATGAGGCGACATAATGGAGGAGAGGGTGGTCAAAGGCTACCAGTCGTGATGGAAATACTTCAGGATAGCCTTTGGAGGGGCATTTCCTCCTACCTGATCTTATAAGCTCCTCCCACTTGGCCTCCGTATGGGCATCTGGGCTCCGTCCCAGCTGGCCTAGCACAGAAGCAGCAGCCAAAGTCTCTTCCCTCTCGGAAATAACTCTAGATGCGGTTTTAAGTGGAGGAAACTTTGGCTGCCGCTTCTGCGCCAAACCGAGCCGGGAAGGAGCCATGCCCATACGGAGAAGGGGCAGTGGGGACGCATCGCAAGGGACATCAGCCGGGAACCGCCAGGATGTTGTCCGGTTCTTCATCCCGGGAACCGGAGCTGGAGCCTCATCCCTGGAGGCGTGGCCCTGTTTTATTTGTGGAGGGCCTTCAGCAGCAACCACAGCAGTTCACAAGGGAGGTCCTGCAAGAAAGAAGGAATCTTTGAGGCAGGGGAGACCTGGATGCTACGCTCTGCTTCGAGGGAAGAATCCCTGGACATGTGAATGGTCTGTCACAGACCGAACGCCAGGGACGGTGCTTCAAAAAGCCGTTGCAGGAAGTCCCAGGTGGGCAGAGGGCTCTTGGGCTTGAATCCTGTTTGTGGCCAGTGACATACTGAAGGGGGGCAGGGGGTGGGTCACCCAGGGTGCCATCCTGAACAGGGGTGACATTTCGGCACCCCTTCCCCGACTGCAACCCCCAAACCCACAAATCGCGAGCGGCAAAGCATAGATCAGAGAAAGCAATAAAATCATGCCTAGCCAGTGCACCGCTCAGGAGAATCACGCTTAGCCAGGGTTCTCTGTGGAAAGACAGTCCTTTAAATTGCTCGTGGGCGAAGGACATGCCCTTTGCACAGGCTCAGAGGGCCCCTGGTGAGTTTTGGATCCTGCAGGCCCTTCTAGTGTGTTTCCTAAGGCCCCCCTCCTCCCCCCGTCCCATTACCTCAGGGGCGAGAGGCCGTCATCTGGGCTCCAGTTCCTCCCGGAATGCGGCGGTTCCCTAGCTGAACTTTTCCCTCGCTGCAAAGGAAACAGAGACATCAGCAGGCACCTTCCTCCTACCTGATCTTATCAGGGCTCCCCACTTCTCCTCCGTACAGGCGTCCGACCGGCCTAGCACAGAAGCAGCAGCCAAAGTCTCCTCCCTCTCAGAAATCACCCAAGAAGCTGTTTTAATGGGAGGAAACTTTGGCTGCTGCTTCGGTGCCAAACCAGGCCCTGGTGGAGCCATGCCCGTACGGAGAAGGGGCAGTGGGGACGCGCCGCGAGGGACGTCAGCCGGGAACCGCCGGGATGTTGTTCGGTTCTTCATCCCAGGAGCCGGAGCTGGAGCCTCATCCCTGGAGGCCTGGCCCTGTGGAGGAAGAGGGACATCATATGAGAATGGGCTGTGACTGGCCAAAAACTACTGACAGAATGTCAACTCAGACACTCTTTCAGCTGTCTTAACCACACCAGATATTGAAAGGCTTCTCTCTCCACTTTCACCATCATGGAAAATCATAGCAATCCTGTAGTGCCCAAAACATGTTTCACAAGGATCCCTTCGTTCCCTCTGCCCTCGTACCTGATGTTTGCCACGTCTCTCCAGGGATTTGGCTAGAACAAAATACGCATTGGGGAAAGGCTCCCACACTACAAAGAAAACAGAAACATGAGGAGGCACCTGGCTCCCTGCCATGCTAGCAGCAGTCTGGCGCATGTGGGTGGGGGACAAGGGAAGGGGCGTTTCCTCCTACCTGATCTTAGAAGGGCTCTTCTCTTCCATGGCCGTCACCCCTTTGTCCATTTGGGCCCTGCGGTACAGTAGCCTCTTAGGACCTGGGAGACAGAAAGGAAAATACACGTCCCCACTGGCTGCCAATGATTGCTGCTCCTGCCTGGGCGCCTGACCCCTGGCTTGGAAGGAGGGGGGTGAGGGGGTGGTGCAAGACCGGCCTGCAACACCCCAACCCAGCCCTGGTTCACGCAGGTCGGGGCCACAACCTTCCTGCACATGTGGGGAATGGATTCCCCATGGAATTAACATACCACAATTTCCAAAGTTTGGTTCATTCTTTGTGCCACAGCAGCCTCCTTCTTGCCCCGGCCCCATAGCAGCCTCTTAGGACCTAGGAAAGGAAAAATAAAAACAGAGGAAGAGGTTGCAGGCGGGAAATGTCCGGGAATCCCAAAGTCTAAACTCAGAAACCCTGGCTTATGTCTCGCAGGAGGACTCAGGATCCAGCCTGGACCTCAGCCTTTCTCTGCTCCCTCCCTGTGTCATATTAAAGATTGTAAGCCTCTCGGTGCAGGAACTTTTTTTTACTTGCAGTTGGTAAGATGACAGGGAAACACTTCCCCTGCCACACAAGGTCACAGCATGCCTCCGGATTTTGGTGGGTTTCCCTGCACCGCTGGGCTTCTGCTGGGCTGCTGGAGGTTTTCCCAAACCACGGCCCTGCGAAGGAAGAAGGACATTGTACTCTCTAGGGGACAGGGGTCCCGTGGGCCGTCCCCAATGATTTTCTTCAGGGGCACATTGCCCTCAATATTTTCTCCCCACCCCCCACCCGCCAGTCTGCCTTCCCAGCTCCCTCCCTTCCTCACTCTTCCACATCCCTCCTTCTCCTGTTTGGCACAGAGCAGACCGGCGGCAGCAGCCCATGGGCAGGCAAGCCAGTGGAGGCAGGGCCCTCCTGCAGTGGAGACATAGGGCCCCCGGGGGGAGCAGCCCCCAAACCTCTGTAGGGACAGCCTGAGCGCTGGCGAGGGTGTCTGGCCAGCTGACCCAGGGATGGAGGGGGACAGAACAAGCTCCCCTGCCTGGCTGCCCATGCCCACGTCACCACTGGCTGCCAACGAACGCTGCTCCTGCCTGGGCACATAATGGCCAGACCCCTGGCTTGGAAGGAGGGGGGGTGAGGGGCTGGGGAGAGACAGGCCTGCCCCCCCCCCACTCCAGCACTCAATTGGCATTTCCCCCTACCTGAACTCTGAGCCTTTCCACACTTTGCCTCCCTATGGGGGTCTTTGTCCTTCCCCCTGTCCCAGTACCTCTGGGGTGAGAGGCCTTTGTCTGGGCTCCAGTCCCTCCCAGGATGCAGTGGCTCCCAGGCTGAACCTTCTCCCTCGCTGCAAAACAAACAGAGTCATCAGCAGGTGCCTGGCTCCCAGCCACACTAGCCCAGTCTGGGACAGGAGGGGGGGACCTGGGAAGGGGGCATTTCCTCCTACCTGATCTTATAAGCTGCCCCACCCTGAACTCCTCCGTACGGGCGTCTGGGATCCGTCCCGGCTGGCCTGGCACAGAGGCAGCAACCCAAGTCTCCCCCGGCTCCGGAATAACTCTGGAGGTGCTTTAGATGGGTGGAAACCTTGGCTGCTGCTTCTGCGCCAAGTAGGACCGGGAAGGAGCCATGCCAGCATGGAGAACGGATGGAGGGGGAGGCAGGCGAGCGTCAGGGGCCGGGAACCGCCACGATGGTCTCTCGTTCTTCATCCCGGGAGCAAGCGCTGGAGCCTCATCCCTGGAGGTGTGGCCCTGTGGAGGAAGCAGGACATCACATGAGAATGGGCCTCTGATGGGCCAAAAACTATGGAAGGACACCTTTGTTCCCTCTGCCCCAGTACCTGAGGGTCGTCACATCTCTCCAGGGATTTGACCAGAACAAAGTATATGTTGGGGAAAGGCTCCCTCGCTGCAAAGAAAACGGAGACATCAGCAAGCGCCTGGCTCCCAGCCACGCTAGCCCAGTCTGGGGCAGGAGGGTGCGGGACCTGGGAAGGGGCATTTCCTCCTACCTGATCTTATCAGGGCTCCCCACTTCTCCTCCGTTCGGGCGTATGACCGGCCTAGCGCAGAAGCCGCAGCCAAAGTCTCCTCCCTCTCAGAAATAACCCGAGAAGCTGTTTTAATGGGAGGAAACTTTGGCTGCTGCTTCTGCCCCAAACAGGGCCGGGAAGGAGCCATGCCCCACGGAGAAGGGGCAGTGGGGAAGAGGTGCGAGGGACGTCAGCCGGGATCCGCTGGAATGTTCTCTCGCCCTTCATCCCGGGAGCTGGAGCTGGAGCCTCATCCCTGGAGCCTGGCCCTGTGGAGGAAGCAGGATACAGTATGTGAGCCAAAGCCCACTAGAGACCTTTCCCTTGAAACCATGGGCTGTGTACCCACCATACCTTTGGGGCTCATTCCCACTTCCCCTTGGGTCATGTGCCCAGCAAGCTCAGGTGTGTTAACAGATTTGCCCTTTGCTAGACGGGCCAGCCTGGCGTGCAAAAGTCAGCCCAGGAATTCCTTGTCCGGCACAGTTGTGCAGCCTGTACTTTCATTGATATCCCAAACAAAAAATTTTTTTCCTTCCAGTAGCACCTTAAAGACCAACTAAGTTAGTTTTTGGTATGAGCTTTCGTGTGCATGCACACTTCTTCAGATACCATACCAGGTATCTGAAGAAGTGTGCATGCACACGAAAGCTCATACCAAAAACTAACTTAGTTGGTCTTTAAGGTGCTACTGGAAGGAAAAAAATTTTTTGTTTTGACTATGGCAGACCAACACGGCTACCTTTCTGTAATTGATATCCCAATTTATCAAAATTCTACCTTTTGTGTATTTCTGGGGTTTGGGGGGGGGTCTCCTGCAAATGTATAACACTATTTTGCCTGCACAGTTTTTAATGCCACTATTGATGTGAACCGATGCATGATTATAAAGTAAATAAAGCTTATTTTTAAAGTTCCCATGTTGTTGATGCCTGATTCTTTCTTAAGTGGGGCAAAGGGAGGGAAGGCAGCTAGCTTCATGGCTGGACTTGCTCAAAAGAAGGTTTTGCAGCCTTATTCCTATCCTTTTAAGTTTGTCAAGGATGGAATTTTAAAGCTCTGTTTTTAAAGAACCAGGTGGCAACCCTTCTTCAGGTATACAGGACTCACACTGTGAATTGTGCTCACAAATGTACTGGGAGCCATCGTAGATCCTTTAGGACTGGTGTTCTGTGGTCCTGCCAGCTGCTCCCAGTCCCCAGTCTAGCTGTTGCTACATCTGCTGGCTCCTCTCAGATATGCCTGAGCCAATCTGATCTGAGGGGAATCCCTTCCTGTCCTCCAGTATGTGGGATAACCCGTTGGGTCTTCTGTTAGAGCTTCATCAGGACCAAACCCCATCTCCCAGACGTCCCCCTTGAAGGCAAGGCACAATCCTGGGACACTCAACACCCAACGGTTTTCCATTTCCAGTTCACAGGGTCCCTCCCCAACTCAAGAACCTGGCATCTGAGCTCCTCCATCTTCCTGGTTCCTCCTCATGACTGAGTTCCTAGGACTCCACGGATCTCTGCTAATGGGAGCTGTTCCCAGAGCCCCTAACAAACTACAGTTCCCAGGATCATTGGGGGGGGGGACATCTGCTTTTTAGAACATGCGCTTGAGGTTACAGACTCTTAGAATTTTGCTTCAGGATGAGAACAGAACAGAAATTGCATGGTGGTGGCGCGGCAGCCGCGGGAGGCCCCTGTAACTGTTCTTAACCTGAGGTACCACTTTAGCTAAGTGGTACCTCAGGTTAAGAACAGTTTCAGGTTAAGAATGGACCTCCAGAACAAATTAAGTCCTTAACCCAAGGTACCACTTTATACCCCGCCCATTTTCCTGGGTTGCCCCAGCCACTCTGAGGTAGATGGAGCAATCTAAGGTCTAAATCCCCTTCCTGTGTTTCTGTTTGGGAGGGGCTATAGCTCAGTGGCAGAGCATCTTCTGGGCACCCAGAAGGGCCTTGATTCAACTCCCTGCTTGGCTTCAGGTGTGGGGATGAGAAGGCCCAGCTTGCAGGTTCGATCCCCATCTGGCACAGCTGCATCTTCCTGCATTGCAAGGGGTTGGACTAGATGATCCTCAAGGTCCTTTCCAACTCCACAATTCTTTGATTCTAAGGATGCAAGAAGCACTTGCACTCCCGCTGTGCTAACCCAACACAGAGAGACAGATTGAAGCTCGGCCACGGAGGGTTCAGTCGCCAGAGGTGAATATGCAGGAAAGCGCCTGGCCCTTTGCCTGGCAGAAGACCTCACCCACTGGGCTGCATAGACAGCTGCCTCAGGAGCCAGATCCGGGGTCCTGGGAGCGCCAGACTGTCTTCCTCTGGCCTGGCTGGCAGCAGCTCACCTGGGGATCAGAGTTTCCCAAGCCTCACCTGGAGATGCTGAGGACTGACTCTGTGGCCTTCCACAGGCGCTGAGCTATGGCCTAAAAAGGCCCCTGGGTGGGTCCATCCTTGGTATATCTAGGCCAGGCTGTGAGCAACTGCTACCTGCCACCCTTTGGAGAACCATGGCCAGGAAGTTGACAGCTGGGATGAGGAACCCAAGGCCCACAATCTGATTCCATGCATCCTAGAGTTGGCACAGAGAGAGAGGGGCAGAGACTGTCTCTTGTGGGGAGGGAACTCTGCAATCTTGCAGTGCAGGAAACACGGCCCACTTTGCCTTGACCCATGATTTCTGCTGCTCCAAAAATACCATATTTTCTCATGGGGATTACAAATTTGTCTTTTTAATTATTTTGTTTAAGAAATGCAATATTAGACCAAGGCAGACTGTTTCATAATCCTTATGTGCCTGCCAGGTGGTGGTGCTCCAAAAACATCCGAAAGTGCATGACCCGCAATCAGCTGTAGCTCCAGATTTACCATATTTTCCCATTGAGACTAGAAATTTTTCTTTTCACATCTTTCCTTCCTCTTACGTGTTCCTTGCACAAGGGAGGCTTGGGCAGCAGCAGTTTCCCCAAGATTCTTTTAAGTCAGATTCCTCCACTTGAAACAAAAACAAAAAGAACCTTGCAGTTTTGGACTTCCGGGTTAAGCACCATCGGTAATGGCGGAATCCTTCTGACTAGGAGGGATTTGCCTCGGGGGAATCGGGTCTCTTTTTTTCTCTTTTTGTCATTTTTCTTTTTCACATTTTTGTAACTTTCTTGAAACTTTAATAAATATTATTTAAAAAAAAAGAACCTTGCAGTTTTATCCTACTGTCTTCCAAGCAGCATTTGCAGTATTGCCATAATGTCAAGGGTGTGAATGTACTCAGGGGGAAGCCTCATAACAAATACACACACACCCACACCCACACACCCTCTCTGATCTGACAAGCTCTATTGTGAAGGCAACGGTTCCTACGTTTCAGGGGAACTGCAGCCATTGGGGAGAGGCATGCCTTAGGCCACCATCTCATAGGGAACATAACAACTATGGTCCTCCTTTAAAAAGTGGCTCCTTGGTGGAACATCTCCTTTGGAGACAGAAGGGCCCAGATTCCATCCGGATAAGGCTGGGAGATGCTGGTGCCTGAAATCCTGCAGAGCCCTGTCGGCGTAGACAATACACCGAACAAGGTGTGGACCCACGGTCAGTATAATAAGGCAGTTTCCCCTACCAGCCTGCTGGCAAAATGCCCCTTTGTCTGCATCTCTTTTTTTAAAAAAGATATTTATTAAATTTCCAATTTTATACAAACAAAAAGAAAAAAGCAAAAAAGTTTAAAAACACATACCTTTCACAGTACTTAATTTTCAATGACATATTTCCCTGACCTCTTCATAACTCTCCTTCTTGTATTCCAATTCAAATTATTTACTCAGCAAATCCTTATTTCAAAACATTGCAGCTGGAAATCCCTTAATTTCAATCCAACATCATTCAACATTCTTTAATTTTACAATATTTCTGTAAATAGTCCTTAAATTTCTTCCAGTCTTCTTCCGCCGACTCTTCTCCCTGGTCACGGATTTTGCCAGTCATTTCTGCCAATCCCATACAGTCGATCATCTTCATCTGCCATTCTTCCAGGCAATAAGTATTCTTGCTGCTGTTGTAGCATACATAAAGAAAGTTCTATCCTTTTTTAACACCAACTGGCCGACCATGCCCAAGAGAAAGGCCTCTGGTTTCTTCAAGAAGGTATATTTAAATACCTTTTTCAATTCATTATATATCATTTCCCAGAAAGCCTTAATCTTAGGGCACGTCCACCAAAGGTGAAAGAATGTACCTTCAGTTTCCTTACATTTCCAACATTTATTATCGGGCAAATGATAGATTTTTGCAAGCTTGACTGGGGTCATGTACCACCTGTATATCATTTTCATAATATTCTCTCTTAAGGCATTACATGCCGTAAACTTCATACCTGTGGTCCATAACTGTTCCCAGTCAGCAAACATAATGTTATGTCCAACGTCTTGTGCCCATTTAATCATTGCAGATTTAACCGTCTCATCCTGATTATTCCATTTCAACAGCAAGTTATACATCCTTGACAAAGTCTTAGTTTTGGGTTCTAACAGTTCTGTTTCCAATTTGGATTTTTCCACCTGGAAACCAACTTTCTTATCCAAATTGTAAGCCTCCATTATCTGATAATAGTGAAGCCAGTCTCGCACTTTATCTTTTAATTTCTCAAAACTCTGTAATTTCAATCTGTCCTTTGTCTGCATCTCTTGCCTGTGGTGTGGATGAACGAGGTACCTCCCAGTGGGCTGGATTTGGTTCTGGTGCCTTCAACCACCGACCCAGAAGAGAAAAAAAGCTTTTTTACCCCCTTACAAGGAAGTATAGGAGGCCTAGAGGGGCCAATAGTGCACATTTGATTGACCAGTCCTGTTGCTGCTCTTTTTCTTGTTGGCCAAGACCCAACTGTGACCTTGCTAATGGCATTGCGCCATCTTTTAAGATTTGCTGGACTTTGAAAATCCAAAAGAGGTTTCCCATCTGCGCATTGGCTTTGTACACACCGAGCGAAATGAGCAAGGCGACTGACGGCCTCACGTTTTTCTCTTCTGCGCTCCCCACCCCCCAAACAACCTTTTTTGTACATTTTTTAAAAATATGGTTCAAGCCAAATCGCTCTTTATGTTTGCAAAGCTGTATGTTGTTTTAATGTGCTGTAATACATTATGTTATTCATATATTGTTATTGGTGAAAACATTTGTATTGAGACAGTTTGTAAATGGTAATTGGTGCTACAACTTTGTCCTTCAGCTCTGGGGTCTGGGATTGTTGTGCTTTGCAAGTTCTCCCTCCCACATCGCCACCCCTCAAAATCCCAAGCTCCACAAAAATGGGCCCAAATGGCTTTATCCCAATGGAAAACTGAAGCCTCTTGTCAGTTTAAAGACAATGGGGTGATGGATGTTGTTCCGGACTTGGTGGCAGAGTATGAAATATCTATGGCCACAACTCGATAAAGGGATTTCTCTGATTATCATGCTACTTGCATATCGCACCATGTTTGCATTATCTTCCTTCCTAATGGTTTTGACACCATTGCTGCTGCTTTTGGTACCACAGAACTCAAACTGTGTTTATATGTTTTCAATGAGGCTGAAACTGGAAGTGACATTGAATACGTCTTTGCATTTAACAGGCGCCATTTTTACAAAACTGCAAATAGCAGCTGGGTGGGTGAGTGAGAGCAGCTTAACCCTTTGATGAGAGGTAAGCTCCCTTGGGCACCGGTGGTGGCTTTCCAATCCCAATGTCAATAGTAGTTTCAAGAGAGGAATTTTCCTTGTGACTGAAACAGGGGAGAGGTCCTTCCAATCTGCTCTGATCCTGATAACAATCAGCCCTCTCCTCCTTGCATTTTAAAAAGCTACTTGTTGCATTCAACTTCATATCTAGTTTGTTCCTGGCAGGGCTCTCTGAGCACTCCCCACACCAAATAATCTCTCAATTTCTTTCAAGTGCAGCCCTACCAGTGACCGTGCAAAAACTTTTAAGGCCATTTTAAAACTGCCATGAAAAGATGCTTGGGGATCAAACTGAGCCCATCTGCATAACTCCTCCTTTTGCAGAACATTCTGATTCTGTTCAGATGCATTGTAAGTTTGTTCCGTCTGGGCATTCCAAGGATGTGAAAACCCCACCCACAACCCACCAAAATCTTATTCAGCAACCTGTCTAGTGTCTGAGACTTTATCAGGCGTTATCCACACAGTTTCAAGTTTTCAAAGACCATGAGGACCAGAAATTTGCCATTTAATTTTTTTAAATTAAAAAAAGGTAAGATTAACAGGAAGCTGGATTTCGTACCCTATTATACCTTCTGCATGCTGTAGCTCCATCAGGTCAGGTGAACATGTGTTATCCCTGTGCTAACAGAGCAATTTAAAGAAAAGCTTTCTGGGCTGTGTACAACAGACAAAACATAAAAATGCAGAAATACACAGGATCCTTATTTGCAGTGGGTCAGGTGCAGCCATGGCAGAAACCTGTATCTCCTCCAGCTGCCATTCTGTGCCTCCTTTTTAGTGGTTTTCTCGCTGCGTCATTCATCCGTCTTGACATCCAAGTAACAGCCCAGTTTCAGATCCCCCACCAAGTGCCTCCTAGAACTCACTACTCTCAACAGCCCCCCCCCCCAACATTCACTCTACCTTCTATTCATCAAGACCTGTGAGTATCTGGAGGGATAAATTTCAATTCACATATACTATCCTTCCTGTTAAAACCCATCCCACATAGAGGCAAGACCCCAAAACCTTGAGAAATTCTCCTTAAAATGATCTAGAATTTTTTTTTTTAGGGAAATTGAATCTGTAGGTTGACATTTAATGGAATGACCCCATGACTTCAAGGTGTGATGTGTACGCAGCCTTAAAGTTCAGAGAAAAGAGGCATGGAAAGGCCATATGATTCAATCTTGTACCCAACCAGATATTCACAGTGGTAAATATAATCTAGGGATCACAGCTGTGGACCTGCCCAGCTGTCAACAGCTGTGGACAAGTCAAGCCAGGGAGCCAAGCCACATGTACCAGTGACGGGTACGCTAATATAATAATAATAATAATAATAATAATAATAATAATAATAATAATTCTATGCCACTCATCTCCCCTCTAGGCCTCAGAGTGCCTCCTACTTCACAGTTCCTTTTCATTATAGCTGATGGCCACACTTGTCTCTGTAAGTCTCTCTCCATCATCTGACAGGCATCCCTCTTGCAGGCCACTGTAAGGCTTGCATGCAAATCAGCACTTTGTGACATCAGTTGGGAAACAGTGGCCAGGATGTGGGTTGTCAGGCAGATGAATGAAGAACAATAAAGGGGGAGGGCAGGCAAAGTGTGCTGGGATGAGGCCGGCATGGGTCAGGCCAGAGGGTGCTGTTCGGGTGTGTGTTTGCCTCTCCTTGTTCTGCATCCTGCTCCCCTGCCCCTTCCTTTAGCTCCTTGATGGAATCATAGCATGGTTGAGTTGGGAGGGATCCCAAGGGTCATCTAGTCCAACCCCTAAGAATGCCAGAATCCTGCCCACAGCCAAACTCCGACCATCCAAACTCCAACCATCTTCTTACCAGCCAGATGCACTGACCTCTTGTAATTCTCCGTGGGGTGGAGAGAGAGAAACGTTTTGCTCTCTTTCTCTCAGGACATGCATATGAGAGCCACACCATGCAGCCCTCTCAATATCTCAAGGGCCGTAACAGGGAGGAGGGAGGAAGCTTGTTTTCTCCTGCTCCAGAGTCCCTCAAGACCTGAAGCCATGGGTTCAAGTTACAAGTAAGGAGATTCCAACTCAACTTCAGGAGGAACTTTCTGACAGGAAGAGCTGTTTGACAGTGGGAAGAAATCCCTACAGAGAGTGGTAGACTCTCCTTCCTTTGAGGTTTTTGAGCAGAGATGGGATGGCCATCTGCCATGGATGATTTAGCTGAGATTCCTGCATTGCAGGGGGTTGGTCTAGATGACCCTCGGGTCCCTCCCAACTCCACAATTCTTTGATCCTATGATTTAAAGTGCATCCAATGAGAATTTAAATCACATGACGTCCCCCAAATGATCCTGTGATTTGGGGCTTTCCTCTCGCAGAACTACAATTCCCAAAACCCCTGACAATCATTTAGGGATCATTTCCTCACCACACACCATTATACTGGCCCCTTTCAAATCCCCCATCTCTGTTCACACTGCAGGGCAAGGGAGAAGGAATTATTTTGCATTTCCAGTTAGGCTCTCCTTGTCCTTGAATTGTTTCTTAAAGACCCTCGCTTGGCCAGGTCCTTTTGCGTAGGCTAGCCCAGGAATTCTTCTGCAGCTTGTATTTCTCCCTTCACATCCCAAATAATCCCAAACCCCACCATTTATTAATTTCTAGGGTTTAGTGGGATCCTCCCTCAATCTATAACAATATTGTGCATAATACTGTAATTAAGGTGATTGTATTCAGATTCCCAAGGGAATGTCAAGCAGGGAGGGAGGGGGGAAGAGAGAGCGTGGAATTCTGGGGGAGAGAGATGATTGGAGGAGGCTTGGAAAGGGAGTTTGAATGTTGGAGGGCAGGCAGTTGAGAGTCGGTTGAGAGCGGTGGGTTCTGGAGGGGGAGGCCAGCTGGGCTGGGCATCTCTTCAGCTTAGGATCAGTATGAGAGTCCTTTGATGGTGGCCAAAAAGGAACAGAGGCACAGAGAGGGACTGTGAGTCTCCCGTGGAGGCCGGGGAATGTGGCAGTCCCATGCCCAGTGAAGAGGGGCTCTGCCAGCTGCCCAGGAACAGAATAACCTCAATTTAGGAGGGCCACGGAGCCAGGCTTGGCTTGTTTTCCTAATGCCCAGATGCCTCACACCACCCCCTCCAGTTACGTGGGAAGCAGCTTTACAGGCCTGGGCTATGCCTGATATCATCTTCCCAAGCAACTTAGAAATGTAATGCTGGTGGTCAACGAAAGAAGTTTAAAGACCCTCTCAAGGCAGATCTAAAAGAAATGTTGTCTAAGCAATTGGGAAATGCTGCCCTGCGAACGCTCCAAGTGGAGAACAGCCTTTACCAACGGTGTCATGGACTTTGAAGACACTCAAACTCAGGACGAAAGGGAGAAACAAGCTAAGAGGAAGGCATGCTTGGCAAACCCTCACTGTCATCAACTCCCACCCAGAAACCTATGTCCCCACTGTGGAAGGATGTGTGGATCCAGAATTGGCCTCCACAGTCCATTATGGACTCACTGTTAAGACCGTGTTCATGGAAGACAATCTTACTCGGCTACAAGTGATCACCAAAGAAGAAGATGATAGATTTGGGGTCTACGGCAAATTTCATGGCCTTCATGGAAAATCCTTCTGGGAAGATGCCTTGCATGGGAAGATGCTCCCCCTCCCCCCAGTTGGTCCATCACTTCCACCATTGTGCTCCCCAAAAGCCGGCACCCACCCAGCAGGTGGAGGCATACCTTGGGGAGGGGGATAGTGTCATGGGGCAGGAATCTGCTTCACCTGCTGAACAGCAGCCTGAAGGGGGAGAAGGGGGAGTGACTTCACCTGCAGCTTCAAGGACTCCAAGAAGAAAGTGCTGATGAAAACCAGATGGCTCCAGCCTTCTTAAGCAGAGCTCCCAGTAGCAGTCAGAGAAGGAAAGAAAACAGCTTGGTTTTTTCCTTTTTAACACTATTTATTATGAAATATTATTTGATCGTTGGCATATCAAAAGCAACCAGTTGCTCTAATTTCTTTGTTTAGTTTTAACATGTGCCAGTCATGCTGCTCTCCGCTTTCAGGGAAGGGCACATTCAGACAGCAACCGGGACATCCCAGAAAACTTGCAAGGCACTGAGTAGCATGGATTCCTCCAGCGACATGGAAGGACTTTGCAATCCAGAAAAGCAAGACCGAAATGTCACGTAATACTGAGTTTGGCTCTTGTCTAGCAGCTTGGGAAGTGGTGACGAAGACCATTCTCTGGAAGCGTGGCCCTATGAAAATATAAATCTGAATTTTCAGCATTAAGCCTTAGTCCAGAAGTCACCTTGAGACCTGCTTACTCACATCAAAGTTCAAATGTTGAGAGAAGTTCTTAATCAAGGAGCTGGTGCATGTTATCACTCTTTCCTGCTCACACATATTTTGGGAGTCAATCCAGAAATGCAAGACTGGAATGCCACAGATGACGGAGTTTGGCTCTTGTCCATCAGCTTGGGAAGTGGCGATGGAGACCATTCTCTGGAAGCGTGGCCCTGTGGAGGAATCCACTTCCGGACGAGACCATCTCTTTTCTCCTCTCATGCAGGAAGGTTCTTCCATTCTCTGTTGACGCTCAACTTGTAGGGTGTCCTCCCAGCCCCATGCAAATCTTTCCTTCCTCTTACCTGTTCTTTTTATAAGGGCGGCTTGGGCAACAGCCACAGGGGACAGTGTTCCTACGACTCCCCAAACATGTTTCAAAAGGACCCCTTCCTTCCTTCTGCCCCAGTACCTGAGGGTCCTCACGTCTCTCCAGGGATTTGGCCAGAACAAAGTACACCCACTGGCGAGGGTGTCTGGCCAGCTGACCCAGGGAAGGAGGGGGACACAACAAGCTCCCCTGCCTGGCTGCCCATGCCCATGTCACCATTGGATGCCAACGATCGCTGCTCCTGCCTGGACACATAATGGCCAGACCCCTGGCTTGGAAGGAGGGGGCGAGAGGCTGGGGAGAGACAGGCCTGCTCCCCCCCCACTCCAGCACTCAATTGGCATTTCCCCCTATCTGAACTCTGAGCCTTTCCACACTTTGCCTCCCTATGGGGGTCTTTGTCCTTCCCTCTGTCCCAGTACCTCTGGGGTGAGAGGCCTTTGTCTGGGCTCCAGTCCCTCCCGTGATGCAGCGGCTCCCAGCCTGAACCTTCTCCTCCCTGAAAAACAAACGGAGACTTCAGCAGGCACCTGGCTCCCAGGCACGATAGCCCAGTCTGGGGCAGGGGGGGGGACCTGGGAAAGGGGCATTTCCTCCTACCTGATCTTATCAGCTGCCCCAACCTGACCTCCTCCGTATGGGTGTCTGGGCTCCGTCCTGGCCGGCCTGGCACAGAGGCAGCAGCCCAAGTCTCCCCCGGCTCCAGAATAACTCTTGAGGTGTTCTTGATGGGGGGAAACCTTGGCTGCTACTTCTGCGCCAAGTAGGGCCGGGAAGGAGCCATGCCCGCACGGGGAACAGATGGAGGGTGAGGCAGGCGAGGATCAGGGGCCGGGAACCGCCGTGATGGTCTGTTGTTCTTCGTCCCAGGAGCAGGCGCTGGAGCCTCATCCCTGGAGGCGTGGTCCTGTGGAGGAAGCAGGAAGCATCTGATGAGAAGGGGCTGGGGCATATGAAAAACTACTGCCCCATTTTTGATGACCCCCTAAAAGAAGTTCCACAAGGACCCCTTCCTGCTGTCCCAGTACCTGATGTTCACCACATCCCTCCAGGGATTTTGCCAGTACGATGTAAACATTGGGGAAAGGCTCCCTCCCTGCAGAGAAAATGGAGGAACCAGCAAGCGCCTGGATCCCAGATGATAGCACCAGTCTGGCGCATGAGGGAGGGGGGACACGGGAAGGAAGCATTCCTAAAATATGGGGCACTCAGCTGGCATTTCCACTTACCTGAAGTGGGAGCCTTTCCCCCTCGTTCTGGCGGGCCTCTCGTCTAAGGAAGAAACAAGCTCCGTTAGTCTGATTGCTTGGAGGAGTTCCAGATAAATATATAGATGATAATATTGATTATTATCATCTATCTATTGAGACATATTTATGGACATATTTTTGAGCCGATTTTGTGCCCCACCCCTCACCTGTTGGGGGCCCACCTCACCACCCCCTAGCTACGGTCCTGCCTGTACCACCCTACAATTTGGCACCCCTCCCTCTTGTTCTTCCGCATAGTTTTAGCCCCCTCTGCAGCGTGGTGCCCAGCGTGAGTGCCCCAGTCGTGCCATCCTAAAACTGCCCTAGCGCAGCCTTGGCAGAGGATCCCACTCCTTGTCCTGGCCAGGTGGACCACAGAGAAACCCTCTCCATAAAACTATAGGAATCTGTAAATCAGACCTTCCTCCTCCAGCTGGCAAAATCACTGAGAATCACTTCCCCTGCCACACTAGGTCACAACATACCTCCGGATTTTGGTGGGTTTCCCTGCACCGCTGGGATGCTGCTGGGCTATTGGAGGTTTCCCCAAACCACGGCCCTGCGAAGGAAGGACATTGTACTCTCTAGGGTACAGGGGTCCCGTGGGCCGTCCGAAATTATTTCCTTCTGGGGCACATTGCCCTCAATATTCCCCCCTCCTCACCAGTCTGCCTTCCCAGCTCCCTCCCTTCCTCACTCTTCCACATCCTTCCTTCTCCTGCGTGAAACAGAGCAGCCTGGCAGCAGCGCAGGGAAAAGCTCCCCCCCCCCCACTCCAGCACGCAATTGGCATTTCCCCCTACCTGAACTCTGAGCCTTTCCCCACTTGGCCTCCCTACGGGGGTCTTTGTCCTTCCCCCTGTCCCAGTACCTCTGGGGTGAGAGGCCTTTGTCTGGGCTCCAGTCCCTCCTGTGATGCAGCGGCTCCCAGGCTGAACCTTCTCCTTGCTGCAAAACAAACGGAGACATCAGCAGGCGCCTGGCTCCCAGCCACACTAGCCCAGTCTGGGGCAGGAGGGGGGGACCTGGGAAGGGGGCATTTCCTCCTACCTGATCTTATAAGCTGCCCCACCCTGAACTCCTCCGTACGGGCGTCTGGGCTCCGTCCTGGCCGGCCTGGCACAGAGGCAGCAACCCAAGTCTCCCCCAGCTCCGGAATAACTCTGGAGGTGTTCTTGATGGGTGGAAACCTTGGCTGCTGCTTCTGCACCAAGTAGGGCCGGGAAGGAGCCATGCCCGCACGGGGAACGGATGGAGGGTGAGGCAGGCGAGGATCAGGGGCCGGGAACCGCCACGATGGTCTCTTGTTAATAATCCTGTCGCTGGAGCCTCATCCGTGGAGGTGTGGCCCTGTGGAGGAAGCAGGACATCATATGAGAATGGGCTGTGATGGGCCAAAAAACTATGGAATGACCCCTTTGTTCCCCCTGCCCCAGTACCTGAGGGTCGTCACATCTCTCCAGGGATTTGACCAGAACAAAGTATATGTTGGGGAAAGGCTCCCTCCCTGCAAAGAAAACGGAGACATCAGCAGGCTCCTAGCTCCCAGCCACGCAAGCCCAGTCTGGGGCAGGAGGGAGGGGGACCTGGGAAGGGGGCATTTCCACTTACCTGATCTTTGCACTTGGCCTCCGTACGGGCGTCTGGGCTCCGTCCCGACCAGCCTAGCACGGAAGCAGCAGCCAAAGTCTCCTCCCTCTCTGATTTAACTCAAGAGGCTGTTTTAATGGGATGAAACTTTGCCTGCTGCTTCTGCGCGAAACAGGGCCGGGAAGGAGCCATGCCCCACGGAGAAGGGGCAGTGGGGAAGAGGTGCGAGGGACGTCAGCCGGGAACCGCCGGGATGTTATCTTGCTCTCCATCCTGGAAGCTGGAGCTGGAGCCTCATCCCTGGAGGCCTGGCCCTGTGGAGGAAGCAGGATACAGTATGGGCTCTCATGTGAATGGGCTCTCACTGTCTGCAGATTCCCCAATTATTGCATCGCCACACCATGCTGCTGGGCAAACTCGCAGGGCATGAAGTTGCTGGTGGCTCCTGAGTTTTTAATGCTCGTAGTTGTACTCTGCGTCCATCTGGGAACTGTGAGCTGAGACCAGGAATAGCCAGTGGTGGTAGAGGCCCAGTGTTGTCCCAGAGGATACATATGGGAAATGCCAGGGAAGCCAGAAGTCTAAACTGACAGATTAGGTTTTTCAGCAGGACTCAGGGACCACCTGGACCCTCAGCCTTTCGCTGTTGCCTCCTTGCCTCAAATTAAAGAGTTTAAGGAACCTCTTTTCAAAGGGTCACACGCAGTGATGGTGGAAAGAAATAATACAAAATAAATCTCACTACACTTCTGCTCTGTGTGAGCTAAAGCCCACTAGAGACCTTTCCCTTGAAACCATGGGCTGTGTACCCACCATATCTTTGGGGCTCATTCCCACTTCCCCTTGGGTCATGTGCCCAGCAAGCTCAGGAGTGTTAACAGATTTGCCCTTTGCTAGACGGGCCAGCCTGGCGTGCAAAAGTCAGCCCAGGAATTCTTTGTCCGGCACAGTTGTGCAGCCTGTACTTTCATTGATATCAGAATTAATCAAAAATCTACCTTTTGTGTATTTCTGGGGTTTGGGGGGGGAGTCTCCGGCAAATGTATAACACTATTTTGGCTGCACAGTTTTTAACGCCACTATTGATGTGAACTGGTGCATGATTTATAAAGTAAATAAAGCTTATTTTTAAAGATCCCATGTTCATGCCTGATTCTTTCTTAAGTGGGGAAAAGGGAGGGAAGGCAGCTAGCTTCATGGCTGGACTTGCTCAAAACAAGGTTTTGCAGCCTGATCCCTATCCTTTTAAGTTTCTGTCAAGGATGGGATTTTAAAATTCTGTTTTTTAAGGAGCAGCTGGCAACCCTTCTTCAGGTATACAGAATCCACACTTTGAATTGTTCTAGCAAACGTACTGGGAGCCACTGTAGATCCTTTAGGACTGGTGTTCTGTGGTCCTGCCAGCTGCTCCCAGTCTAACTGTTGCTACATCTGCTGGCTCTTCTCAGATATGCCTGAGCCAATCTGATCTGAGGGGAATCCCTTCCTGTCCTCCAATATATGGTCATCTGTTAGAGCTTGAGCAGAACCAAACCCCACCTCCCAGGCGTCCCCCTTGAAGGCAAGGCACAGTCCTGGGACACTCAACACCCAATGGTTTTCCATTTCCAAGGCAAGGGTTCCCTCTCCAAATCAAGAACCTGGCATCTGAGCTCCTCCTACCTTCCTGGCTCCTCCTCATGACTGAGTTCCTAGGACTCCACGGATCTCTGCTAATGGGAGCTGTTCCCAGAGCCCCTACCAAACTACAGTTCCCAGGATCATGGGGGGGAAGACACCTGCTTTTTAGAACAGGGATGAGGAACCTGCAGCTTCCTCACACCCATTTCCTAGGAACCCAGAATGGGAAGCTGAAGTGCTTCTTCAAACAGGATGATTGCAGGGAGCAGCAGTGCTTTTCTTCAGCCAGAATTCTCCACAACTCCATTCCAGCACCTGAAAATTATTATTATTATTATTATTATTATTGCCCAACTTTACCCCCCGCTTTTCCCCTTCTGGCTGGGAAAAGAGTCTCTCCCCCCCCCCCCGTCAAAGCAGCTAAGATGTCTTGCTGCTGTGTGCCCAGGGAAGGGCCGCCCTTGCCCGCTGCAGCGGACACCTCATGTGTAAAGAGAGGGATGCTGATTGGGAAGCAGTGCAAGAAGAAGCGGTCAGCTTCTGGGATGCTGATTTCTGGACGTCTTGCAGCTGTGTGGATGCAGGAATGGGTGGGCAGGAGCCCTGGTCCATTTTTGGGAAAGAAATAAAGCTGCCATTTGGGGATATCTTTATCAGCACCACCTACAATGTCACAGCATGGTAAATAAGATTTGGGAATACCCAGGAATGTTACTCTGAGTGAACTGGAGGGGAAGCAGAGTAACAGGGTGGGGTGCAGTGGGGAGGGAAAGTGGGCATGATGGAAAAGCTCAAAATTGATGCAGGAGGTATAATGCAGACTTAAGATGAGAATTGTTTTAGGGAGTTCAATGTGGAATAGAATAGAATAGAATAGAATAGAATAGAATAGAATAGAATAGAATAGAATAAACAACCAATTTGGGCAACATCTGGAGGGAAAGGGTGGTCTC
This sequence comes from Podarcis raffonei, assembly GCF_027172205.1. Classification (NCBI taxonomy): domain Eukaryota; kingdom Metazoa; phylum Chordata; class Lepidosauria; order Squamata; family Lacertidae; genus Podarcis; species Podarcis raffonei. Next base: position 5,886,355 of record NC_070614.1, on the reverse strand, counting down.
CAGTCCTAAGTCTTCTACTTAGAAATAAATTCCAACAGTTCCATGGGGTTTCCTTCCAAGGAAAACGTGCCTGGATTGGGGACCTCGATGGCTAGCAGAGGTCAGCAAACTTTATCAGCAGGGACCGGTATCCTGTCCCTCAGACCTTGTGGGGGGCCAGACTATATTTTGAAAAAAAATATATGAATGAATTCCTATGTCCCACAAATAACCCAGAGATGCATTTTAAATAAAAGGACACATTCTACTCATGTAAAAACACATTGATTCCCAGACCATCCATGGGCCGGATTGAGAAGGCGATTGGGCCGGCTCCGGCTCCTGGGCTTTAGTTTGCCTACCCATGGGCTAAAGCCGTTTGTGTTTGTGGAAATACTGCTGCCCTGAGACATTCAGAGCAATTGCTGGTTAGTGTAGACTAATAATAATAATAATAATAATAATAATAATAATAATAATAATAATAATAATAGTTATTTGTACCCTGCCCTGGTTGTGCTCTCTAAGCACTCTCCACCCCAAACAATCTCTCATTTTCTTTCAAGTGCAGCCCTACCAGCGATTGTGCAAAAACATTTAACGCCATTTTAAAACTGGCAAGAAAAGATGATTGGGGATCTAACTGAGCCCATCTGCATAACTCCTCCTTTTGCAGAACATTCTGATTCTGTTCAGATGCATTGTAAGTTTGTTCCTTCTGGGCATTCCAAGGATGTGAAAGCCCCACCCACAACCCCCCAAAACTCTTATTCAGTAACCTGTCTGGTGTCTGTGACTTTATCAGGCATTCTCCACACAATTTCAAGTTTTCAAAGACCACAAGGACTAGAAATCTGCCTTTTTCAACTCATTGTATATCATTTCGCAGAAAGCCTTAATCCTAGGGCACGTCCACCAAAGGTGAAAGAATGTACCTTCATTTTCTTTACATTTCCAACATTTGTTATCGGGCAAATGATAGATTTTTGCAAGCTTGACTGGGGTCATGTACTACCTATACATCATTTTCATAATATTTTCTCTTAAGGCATTACATGCCGTAAATTTAATCCCGGTGGTCCACAACTGTTCCCAGTCAGCAAACATAATATTATGTCCAACGTCTTGTGCCCATTTAATCATTACAGATTTAACCGTCTCATCCTGAGTGTTCCATTTCAGCAGCAAGTTATACATTTTTGACAAAGTCTTAGTTTTGGGTTCTAACAATTCTGTTTCCAATTTAGATTTTTCCACCTGGAAACCAACTTTCTTATCCAAATTGTAAACCTCCATTATCTGATAATAATGAAGCCAATCTCACACTTTATCTTTTAATTTCTCAAAACTCTGCAATTTCAGTCTGTCCCCTTCTTGCTCCAAAATTTTCCAATATTTTGGCCATTTGGCCTCCATGTTAAGTTTTTTCTGAGCCTTAGCCGCCATTGGTGACAACCACCTTGGGGTTTTATTTTGCAATAAATCCTTATATCTAATCCAAACATTAAACAATGCTCTCCTGACAATATGGTTTTTAAAAGCTTTATGTGCTTTAACCTTGTTGTACCACAAATATGCATACATTGTTAAAACCTTCTAAATCCAAAATGTCTGTATTCTCAAGAAGCAGCCAGTCTTTCAACCAGCAGAATGCTGCTGATTCATAATAAAGTTTGAAGTCTGGCAGGGCAAATCCACCTCTTTCCTTTACATCAGTTAATATCTTGAATTTTATTATAGGCTTCTTGCCCTGCCAGACAAATTTAGAAATGTCTTTCTGCCACTTCTTGAAACAGTCCATTTTGTCCAAAATTTGAGGTATATTTAAATATACCTTCTTGAAGAAACCAGAGGCCTTTCTCCTGGGCATGGTCGGCCAATTGGTGTCAAAGAAGGATAGAACGTTTTTTATGTATGCCACAACAGCAGCAAGAATACTCATCGCAAAGTATTGGAAGACGCAAGATTTACCCACTCTGGAAGAATGGCAGATGAAACTGATTGACTGTATGGGATTGGCAGAAATGACTGGCAGAATCCGTGACCAGGGAGAAGAGTCGGCAGAAGAAGATTGGAAAAAATTTAAGGACTACTTACCGAAATATTGTAAAATTAAGGAATGTTGAATGATGCTGGATTGAAATTGAGTGGATTCTAGCTGTAATGGTATAAAGGAATATGAAAAAAATGATTGGATAGAAAACAAGGTGTTATTATAAGCTGTAATGCTTTAAGTTAAGGATTTGCTGAACAAATAATTTGAAATGGAATACAAGAAGGGGAGGTATGAGGAGGTCAGAGAAATATGTTATTGAAAATTATGAATTATGAACTATATGTCTTTTTAATTTTTTTGTTTGTTTTTTGTTTGCATAAAAAATTGAAAACCTTAATAAATATCTTAAAAAAGGACTAGAAATCTGCCTTTTATTTATTTACATATTTTTTAAAAGGTAAGATTAGCAGGAAGCTGGATTTTGTACCCTATTATACCTTCTGTTGGGATGCGGGTGGCGCTGTGGGTTAAACCACAGAGCCTAGGACTTGCCGATCAGAAGGTCGGCGGTTCAAATCCCCGCGACGGGGTGAGCTCCCGTTGCTCAGTCCCTGCTCCTGCCAACCTAGCAGTTCAAAAGCACGTCAAAGTGCAAGTAGATAAATAGGTACTACTCCAGTGGGAAGGTAAATGGCGTTTCCGTGCGCTGCTCTGGTTCGCCAGAAGTGGCTTAGTCATACTGGCCACATGACTCGGAAGCTGTACGCCGGCTCCCTCGGCCAATAAAGCGAGATGAGCGCTGCAACCCCAGAGTCGGCCACGACTGGACCTAATGGTCAGGGGTCCCTTTACCTTTACCTTTATACCTTCTGTAGTTTGTGTTGTTTTGTACATCAGTTGCAACAAGAACACAATTCTACACAGACACACACAATGGCAAGGTGTGTTGTTTCAAAATCCTAATGTGCCTGCCAGGTGGTGGTGCTCCAAAAACATCCCAAAATGTGACTTGCTGCATTTGCATCAAACCCTTGTCTTTTATTCTGTTCTTCCCTCGTTGAAGAACTCTTCATAGTCTTGGGATTTCACTTTTGGCGGATTTCGAAAACAATGAACTCTCAGCACTGGCAAGTACATGCAGAACTGCTGGCATTATTCAGAATTGGGCATTATCCACAAATGACCCTGTATGATCTAATACCACAGTTGCTGAATAATAATAATAATAATAATAATAATTTATACCCTGCCCATCTGGCTGGGTTTCCCCAGGCACTCTGGATGGCTTCCAACCAAATATTAAAAACAATACAGCAATTGTTTGAATGCAGACATAGAGCCGCAAAATATAGCCCCCAAGCAGTGCATAGTGAGCATCAAGTGAGGCTTCACACAACCACTTAGCCATGTAATAGCAATGGGTGCAAATCAGGGACAGGAATTGCAATTTATCAATTGCATGCTGTAGCTCCAGCAGGTCAGGTGAACCTGTGTTATCCTTGCAATTACCTGTGTGCTAACAGAGCAATTTAAAGGAAAGCTTTCTGGGCTGTGTACAGCAGACAGAACATAAAAATGCAGAAATACACAGGATCCTTATTTGCAGTGGGTGAGGTGCAGCCATGGCAGAAACCTGTATCTCCACCAGCTGGACTACTTTTTAGTTGTTTTCTCGCTGTGTCATTCATCCGTCTTGACATCCAGGTAACATCAACAGCTAGAAGCCAAGTCAGAAGAGTAGGCAGGGGAAGAGAGATCAAGGATTCGGAAGAAAGAGGGACCTCAAGCAGTTGTGGAAGTTGTGCTGGGACCCATTGGGTTGCCTCACGAGTCTGGATAATGCATTATTTCTGAAGAGGATACCTGGATTAATCAAATACCTTTCTTGGCATCACAGGATAAAACATTTCAAGTCACTGGGATAATTAAAAGGACAGGGGTGAAGCTGTTGAGGGTCATAAGGGTCATAAGCTGTTGAGGGTCATAAGGTCACACTGTGATCGTGTGCACTTAGATATTCTGCTTCTCCCTGTCTGTTCCCTGAAAGGATGGACCTTTCAGGTAAGATTGTTGCTAAAAAGGAGGCTACTAAAGGAGTAATATCTTTGTCCCGATCTGCCAGGAGAAACGTCATTTGACCTCTTCTCGGAGTTCTAGGCTGGAAGTCCAACATTTTGCTCAGCATCAGTTGGTGAGGACAATCTAAGAGAAGGGCAATCTAAGAGAATGTGGTCCATTGAATCAATACCTGGATTATAAATACGCCAATTGAACACTCATGACCTGATGCGTTATTATCAAGCTGCATTACAAGCTGGACCCAGAGCTGCTTTCAGAATATCACTGAGGTGAGTAGCATAGCATTTTGGATCAGGGTGTCACAATCTCAGAAGCGTCAATTTGGAAAGCTGGATTCAAGGGACGCGATAACTGAAACCAGCTCTGGCCACGTGGTGGCAGCAAAATACACTTTTTGAAAGCATCTGCATTACATCCTATGATGGATTGTCACGACCCAAATGAATATTTATCATTTGAAAGGCTTCAGAAGAACAAGAAGCAGGTTTTAATTTTTGTTGGGATTCTATCAATACCAGCCTTGGATTGTATTAGATAAAAATTTTACCTGGACATGTGCTGAGCTCCATTACAGAACAATCATCCTGGATAGCTCAGTCAGTAGAGCATGAGACTCTTAATCTCATGGTTGTGGGTTCAAGCCCCACGTTGGACAAAAAGATTCCTGCATTGCAGGGGGTTGGACTAGATGATCCTTGTGGTCCCTTCCAGCTCCATAATTCTGTGATCCCTTCTATGCCCATATACTCTGAGACTAAAGGTTTAGTTGTATTTCTTTCCAGTCCGATTTCCCCCACGTGGTCTGGACTCCCTTATTTCACCCCTGACACTTTTCAAGAATTGTTCCACTAATTCTTTGAATTCTCTCTCCTTATTTTGATTTAATTTGGGAAGTTTTCTCGCTCTGGTGAGAGTCTTAGAGGGTGTGTGCTGGTGAGCGGATCTCTCCCTCTAGTGCCAGGGCTCATTTCCCAAATTGCAACAGCTCAAACTCTTCAGAGTTTGCGTTGCACCAGCGGGGAGCTCAGGTTTTTGTGTGTGTGTGTGTGTGTTTGCATTTATAGAAAATTTTATTCATTGTTTTTTAAAGATAGCATGTCAAGTCATCAAGCACAAGGAAAGAAAGATTAAACAGCAAATACCTGGGTTATATATGGCAAAGAACAAGAACATTCAATCTAAAATGTCCCCTTTCTATAGACTTTTTAATGTCTACAGTTCCACAGTTGCAGACATGAAACAGTAATTACCCTGAATAGAGACGTATTTCCCAATTTGTTAAAAGAAAAATACCCAATTACAAGACATTTGTACTGGCAGTAAACACAGAACAAAAGTAATATATCTAAGCATTTAATGTGCCTTTTTTATCAAGATAGGTGAGAGATTGTGTGTATCAAAACAAGCGCTGTACGACTACCGTTTAATATTGTTTACTTGAACCTACAGGGACACAGGTAAGAAACATTTCCATGAACAGAAGGATGGAGGATGTGCGCATTATAAGAAACCAAGTTTGTGTTCAACCAAAAGATGAGGATCTCCCATTCCTTCACTGTGTGCCGGGTCGTTCAGAATATCCTCAAAACCAATGCAGTCACAGTTGCCTTTCCAGATATCCAGGGACAAGTTAGAACTAGGAAGGAAAGGAAGATGCTAGACCTGCTTCACTGCTTGGAATTCCATCTGCAGCTTCAGCTGTGCATGCAGCCCCGGAATTTTTCTCAGAGTAGAAAAATTCATCTTATCTTGATTTAGCAACAACAACAACAAAATTATCCGGTGTGTCCAAAGGATGAACAGGGAAAAGTTCGCTCTTCACATTTGTAAAGCCTCAATGTATCACACCACAGCTTTCAAATGCTCCAGCAGCTGAAAAATCAGAAACTGGAACACAGTCCTTCAGTTGAGATCAAAATGCTCTGGAATTCATCTTTGCACCATCACCCAATGCCTCTTCCTTCTTCCAGCCGGCGGGGAGCTTGTTGACGGCATCGCTGGGGAATCCTCAAGCTGTTCCTTTTTATTTAAAAAGCAGGGGGGAAAGGATAGTGGTCAAGGACAATGGGAGTTGTAGTCAAGCAACCCCTGTAGGAAGGCTCCCAGTTCCCAAACTCATCTTATTAGTGTAAGCCTTTTTTCAGAACTGCCTCCACAGCATGAACACTTACGCTCAACTTGTAAGGGGTTCTCCCCACCCTATGCAAATCTTTCCTTCCTCTTACCTGTTGCATTTGGCAGCAGCCACAACAGTGAAGACAGGAGATCCTGGAAGAAAGAAGGTATCTTTGAAGCAGGGGAGAACTCGACACTAAGGTCTGCTTCGAGGGAAGAATCTGGATCCAGCCTGGACCTCAACCTTTCATGGTTACCTGCCCGTGTCATATTAAAGATTGTAAGGCCTTGGGGCAGGAACCTTCTTATCAAGGGTCACACGCAGAGATGGTGCAAAGAAAGAATGCAAAATAAATATCACTAGGCTCCTGCCCTGTGCAGGCTGAAGCCTGCTAGACCCATTTCCCTTAAAACCAAAGGCTGTGCACAAACCATCCATTTGGGGCTCCTGCAGCATGAAAAGGAGCTAAGTCTGCAGAGCTGCAGGGACTTGGACCTTAGAAAAACAACTGTCAGAGAGGGCTCTGTGTGAGGTCCCTTTCCCTGCTCTCCTGGAGAAAAAAGAGCATATTACTCCCCTCTCTCTTCTTTTGACCCAGGTTGGATGCAGACATGCCTCTTCCACATGTCCCAGGGGTTGGCCCTGGGGGGTTACAGTTGAGGACCTGCCAAGCTGTCAACATCTGTGGAGATGTCAATCCAGGGAGCCAAGCCACATGTAACAGGTAATAATAATAATGATAATGATAATGATAATGATAATAACAACAACAACAATAAATTTATTTCTCTGCCACTCATCTCCTCTGGGCCTCAGAGCTCCTCCTACCTTCACAGTTCCTTCTCATTATAGTTGATGGGCACACTTGTCTCTGTAAGCCCCTCAACATCATCTGACAGGCATCCCTCTTGCAGGCCACTATAAGGCTTGCATGCAAAGCAGCACTTTGTGACATCAGCTGGCAAAGAGGGGCCAGGCTGCTGGGTTGTCAGGGAGCTCAATAAATTGAAATAAAATCGGGGGGGGGGGTCAAAGTGTGCTGGGATGAGGCCCCCGTGGGTCAGGCCAGAGGGTGCTGTTGGGGTGTGTGGTTTTGCCTCCCCTTATTCTGCATCTTGCTCCCCTGCCCATTCCTTTGGCTGCTTGATGGTAGAGTTGGAAGGGATCCCAAGGGTCATCTAGTCCAACCCCAGACAATGCCAGGATCCTGCCCACAGCCAGCCCTGGCTGGGCTCCAAACTCTGACCATCTTCTTACCAGCCAGATGCACAGACCCCTTGCAATTCTGCTTAGGGTGGAGAAAGGGGACAGAGAAATCTTTTGCCCTCAATATCTCAAGGGCTGTCACAGGGAGGAGGGAGGAAGCTTGTATTCTCTGCTCCAGAGGCCCTCAAGACCTGAAGCCATGGGTTCAAGTTACAAGTAAGGAGATTCCGACTCAACTTCAGGAGGAACTTTCTGACAGGAAGAGCTGTTTGACAGTGGGAAGAAATCCCTCAGTAGACTCGCCTTCCTTGGAGGTTTTTGAGCAGAGGTGGGATGGCCATCTGCCATGGATGATTTAGCTGAGATTCCTGCATTGCAGGGGGTTGGTCTAGATGACCCTCGGGTCCCTCCCAACTCCACAATTCTTTGATCCTATGATTTAAAGTGCATCCAATGAGAATTTAAAGCACATGACGTCCCCCAAATGATCCTGTGCATTGCAGCTTTCCTCACACTGAACTACAATTCCCAGAACCCCTGAAAACTACAATTCCCAGGATCATTTAGGGGATGACATCTGCTTTTTAGAACAGGGAGCAGAACCTACAGCTCACTTCCCCCAATTTCCTAGGATCCAGAAATGGGAAGCGCAAGTGCTTCTAACAGGATGACTTGACAGAGCAGGCTTTAGTGGGATTCCCCCCTCAATCTATAACAATATTGCGCATAATACTGTAATTAAGGTGATTGTATTCAGATTCCAAAGGGAATGTCAAGCAGGGAGGGAGGGGGGAAGAGAGAGCGTGGAATTCTGGGGGAGAGAGATGATTGGAGGAGGCTTGGAAAGGGAGTTTGAATGTTGGAGGGGAGGCAGTTGAGAGTCGGTTGAGAGCGGTGGGTTCTGGAGGGGGAGGCCAGCTGGGCTGGGCATCTCTTCAGCTTAGGATCAGTATGAGAGTCCTTTGATGGTGGCCAAAAAGGAACAGAGGCACAGAGAGGGACTGTGAGTCTCCCGTGGAGGCCGGGGAATGTGGCAGTCCCATGCCCAGTGAAGAGGGGCTCTGCCAGCTGCCCAGGAACAGAATAACCTCAATTTAGGAGGGCCACGGAGCCAGGCTTGGCTTGTTTTCCTAATGCCCAGATGCCTCACACCACCCCCTCCAGTTACGTGGGAAGCAGCTTTACAGGCCTGGGCTATGCCTGATATCATCTTCCCAAGTAACTTAGAAGTGTAATGCTGGTGGTCAACGAAAGAAGTTTAAAGACCCTCTCAAGGCAGATCTAAAAGAAATGTTGTGTAAGCAATTGGGAAATGCTGCCCTGCGAACGCTCCAAGTGGAGAACAGCCTTTACCAACGGTGTCATGGACTTTGAAGACACTCAAACTCAGGACGAAAGGGAGAAACAAGCTAAGAGGAAGGCATGCTTGGCAAACCCTCACTGTCATCAACTCCCACCCAGAAACCTATGTCCCCACTGTGGAAGGATGTGTGGATCCAGAATTGGCCTCCACAGTCCATTATGGACTCACTGTTAAGACCGTGTTCATGGAAGACAATCTTACTCGGCTACGAGTGATCGCCAAAGAAGAAGATGATAGATTTGGGGTCTACGGCCAATTTCATGGCCTTCATGGAAAATCCTCCTGGGAAGATGCCTTGCATGGGAAGATGCTCCCCCCCCCCCCAGTTGGTCCATCACTTCCACCATTGTGCTCCCCAAAAGCCGGCACCCACCCAGCAGGTGGAGGTGCACCTTGGGGAGGGGGATAGTGTCATGGGGCAGGAATCAGCTTCACCTGCTGAACAGCAGCCTGAAGGGGTAAAAGGGGGAGTGACTTCACCTGCAGCTTCAAGGACTCCAAGAAGAAAGTGCTGATGAAAACCAGCTGGCTCCAGCCTTCTTAAGCAGAGCTCCCAGTAGCAGCCAGAGAAGGCAGAGAAGGAAAGAAAACAGCTTGTTTTTTCCTTTTTAACACTATTTATTATGAAATATCATTTGATCGTTGGCATATCAAAAGCAAGCAGTTGCTCTAATTTCTTTGTTTGGTTTTAACATGTGCCAGTCATGCTGCTCTCCGCTTCCAGGGAAGGGCACATTCAGACAGCAACCGGGACATCCCAGAAAACTTGCAAGGCACTGAGTAGCATGGATTCCTCCAGCGACATGGAAGGACTTTACAATCCAGAAAAGCAAGACTGGAACGCCATGGAAGACAGAGTTACACTCTGTGTCCATCAGCTTGTGTGCTGGCGACGGAGACCATTCTCTGGAAGCCCTAAGAAAATATAAATCTGAATTTTCAGCATTAAGCCTTAGTCCAGAAGTCACCTTGAGACCTGCTTACTCACATCAAAGTTCAAATGTTGAGAGAAGTGCTGAATCAAGGAGCTGGTGCATGTTATCACTCTTTCCTGCTCACACATATTTTGGGAGTCAATCCAGAAATGCAAGACTGGAATGCCACAGATGACGGAGTTTGGCTCTTGTCCATCAGCTTGGGAAGTGGCGATGGAGACCATTCTCTGGAAGCGTGGCCCTGTGGAGGAATCCACTTCCGGACGAGACCATCTCTTTTCTCCTCTCATGCAGGAAGGTTCTTCTCCTATTCTCTGTTGACACTCAGCTTGTAGTGTGTCCTCCCAGCCCCATGCAAATCTTTCCTTCCTCTTACCTGTTCTTTTTATAAGGGCGGCTTGGGCAACAGCCACAGGGGACAGTGTTCCTACGACTCCCCAAACATGTTTCAAAAGGACCCCTTCCTTCCTTCTGCCCCAGTACCTGAGGGTCCTCACGTCTCTCCAGGGATTTGGCCAGAACAAAGTACACCCACTGGCGAGGGTGTCTGGCCAGCTGACCCAGGGAAGGAGGGGGACAGAACAAGCACCCCTGCCAGGCTGCCCATGCCCACGTCACCATTGGATGCCAATGATCGCTGCTCCTGCCTGGACACATAATGGCCAGACCCCTGGCTTGGAAGGAGGGGGGGGCGAGGGGCTGGGGAGAGACAGGCCTGCTCCCCCCCCCACTCCAGCACTCAATTGGCATTTCCCCCTACCTGAACTCTGAGCCTTTCCACACTTTGCCTCCCTATGGGGGTCTTTGTCCTTCCCCCTGTCCCAGTACCTCTGGGGTGAGAGGCCTTTGTCTGGGCTCCAGTCCCTCCCAGGATGCAGTGGCTCCCCGGCTGAACTTCTCCCTCCAAACAGAGTCATCAGCAGGTGCCTGGCTCCCAGCCACGCTAGCCCAGTCTGGGGGGGGGACTTGGGAAGGGGCATTTCCTTCTACCTAATCTTATAAGCTGCCCCACCCTGAACTCCTCCATTCGGGTGTCTGGGCTCCGTCCCGACTGGCCTGGCACAGAGGCAGCAGCCCAAGTCTCCCCCGGCTCCAGAATAACTCTTGAGGTGTTCTTGATGGGGGGAAACCTTGGCTCCTCTTTCTGCGCCAAGTAGGGCCGGGAAGGAGCCATGCCCACATGGAGAAGGGGCAGTGGGGAAGAGATGTGAGGGTTGCCAGCCGGGAACCATCGGGATGTTCTCTCGCCCTTCATCCCGGGAGCTGAAGCTGGAGCCTCATCCCTGGAGGCATGGCCCTGTGGAGGCGTGGCTCTGTGCCCATGCCCACGTCACCACTGGCTGCCAACGCTCGCTGCTCCTGCCAGGGCACATAATGGCCAGACCCCTGGCTTGGAAGGAGGGGGTGAGGGGCTGGGGAGAGACAGGCTTGCCCCCCCCCCACTCCAGCACTCAATTGGCATTTCCCCCTATCTGAACTCTGAGCCTTTCCACACTTGGCCTTGTACGGGGTCTTTGTCCTTCCCCCTGTCCCATTAGCTGTGGGGTGAGAGGCCTTTGTCTGGGCTCCAGTCCCTCCCGTGATGCAGCGGCTCCCAGGCTGAACCTTCTCCTCCCTGAAAAACAAACAGAGTCATCAGCAGGTGCCTGGCTCCCAGCCACGCTAACCCCTGTATGGGGCAGGAGGGGGGGCCTGGGAAGGGGGCATTTCCTCCTACCTGATCTTATTAGCTGCCCCACCCTGAACTCCTCCGTACGGCCGTCTGGGCTCCGTCCCGACCGGCTTGGCACAGAGGCAGCAGCCCAAGTCTCCCCCGGCACCGGAATAACTCTGGAGGTGTTCTTGATGGGTGGAAACCTTGGCTGCTGCTTCTGCGCCAAGTAGGGCCGGGCAGGAGCCATGCCCCCACGGAGAACGGATGGAGGGGGAGGCAGGCGAGGATCAGGGGCCGGGAACCTAAATGGGAGTGGAGGGTGGGTGACTTGCTGCAGGACGACGACGACTGAGGAGGAGGCGGAGCTGGAGCCGCAGCATTAAGCTGCTAAACATGCCCCCCGGAGACACCTGGTTGGCTGCCTCCGGTGGGCGTGGGCACCAGCTAAGGCCCCCGGCCAGGGGCGGAGCTCGGGCTCCCGCCCACAACCACTCCCCTCTCTTCCAGGGAGGAGAGTCTTTGTGGATCGAGGGCCCGACCCCCGCTATGTGAAATAAACACACAAGGACACGTGATATAAGGTTAATGGGCAAGAAAAGGCCACAACTTTATTGATTACAGCAGTGAAAAGGTATTGGCTTAGGCATTGGATGACTATAGGAGGTGGGTTTATTCAACAGTAGGTGGAGCCTGTTGGTGCTAATCCAACTATAGGCTCACCCCTGATGTCACCGAGGGTCGTGCCATGGCCTCCCGCCAAGCAGGCATCGGACGGAATACACGACCGCCAGATTCCTTTAACGGAATAACCCACGGTAGATAGCATAGGCGATGGCCACACCTAGCCCTTGACACACATGAATCCAATGCCTAACGCCGTGATGGTCTGTTGTTCTTCGTCCCAGGAGCAGGCGCTGGAGCCTCATCCCTGGAGGCGTGGTCCTGTGGAGGAAGCAGGAAGCATCTGATGAGAAGGGGCTGGGGCGGATGAAAATCTACTGCCCCATTTTTGATGACCCCCCAAAAGAAGTTCCACAAGGACCCCTTCCTGCTGTCCCAGTACCTGATGTTCGCCACGTCCCTCCAGGGATTTTGCCAGTACGATGTAAACGTTGGGGAAAGGCTCCCTCCCTGCAGAGAAAACGGAGGAACCAGCAAGCTCCTGGATCCCAGATGATAGCACCAGTCTGGCGCATGAGGGAGGGGGGACACGGGAAGGAAGCATTCCTAAAATATGGGGCACTCAGTTGGCATTTCCACTTACCTGAAGTGGGAGCCTTTCCCCCTCGTTCTGGCGGGCCTCTCGCCTAAGGAAGAAACAAGCTCCGTTAGTCTGATTGCTTGGAGGAGTTCCAGATAAATTTATAGATGATAATATTGATTATTAGACATATTTATGGACATATTTTTGAGCCGATTTTGTGCCCCACCCCTCACCTGTTGGGGGCCCACCTCACCACCCCCTAGCTACGGCCCTGCCTGTACCACCCTACAATTTGGCACCCCTCCCTCTTGTTCTTCCGCATAGTTTTAGCCCCCTCTGCAGCGTGGTGCCCAGCGTGAGCGCCCCAGTCGTGCCATCCTAAAACTGCCCCAGCGCAGCCTTGGCAGAGGATCCCACTCCGTGTCCTGGCCAGGTGGACCACAGAGAAACCCTCTCCATAAAACTATAGGAATCTGTAAATCAGACCTTCCTCCTCCAGCTGGCAAAATCACTGAGAATCACTTCCCCTGCCACACTAGGTCACAACATACCTCCGGATTTTGGTGGGTTTCCCTGCACCGCTGGGATGCTGCTGGGCTATTGGAGGTTTCCCCAAACCACGGGCCTGCAAAGGAACAAGGACATTGTACTCTCTAGGGGACAGGGGTCCCATGGGCCGTCCCCAATGATTTCCTTCTGGGGCACATCACCCTCAATATTCCCCCCCCCACCAGTGTGCCTTCCCAGCTCCCTCCCTTCCTCACTCTTCCACATCCCTCCTTCTCCTGTTTGGCACAGAGCAGCCCAGCAGCAGCCCATGGGCAGGCAAGCCAGTCTGCAGATTCCCCAATTATTGCATCGCCACACCATGCTGCTGGGCAAACTTGCAGGGCATGAAGTTGCTGGTGGCTCCTGAATTTTTAATGCTCGTAGTTGTACTCTGACAGATTAGTTCTTTCAGCTGGACTCAGGAACCACCCTTGACCCCCAGCCTTTCGCTGTTGCCTCCTTGTCTCAAATTAAAGAGTTTAAGGAACCTCTTTTCAAAGGGTCACACGCAGTGATGGTGGAAAGAAATAATACAAAATAAATCTCACTACACTTCTGCCCTGTGTGAGCTAAAGCCCGCTAGAGACCTTTCCCTTGAAACCATGGGCTGTGTACCCACCATACCTTTGGGGCTCATTCCCACTTCCCCTTGGGTCGTGTGCCCAGCAAGCTCAGGTGTGTTAACAGATTTGCCCTTTGCTAGACCGGCCAGCCTAGTTTGCAAAAGACAGCCCAGGAATTCCTTGTCTGGCACAGTTGTGCAGCCTGTACTTTCATTGATATCCCAATTAATCAAAAATCTACCTTTTGTGTATTTCTGGGGTTGGGGGGGTCACCGGCAAATATATAACACTATTTTGCCTGCACAGTTTTTAATGCCACTATTGAGGTGAACCGATGCATGATTATAAAGTAAATAAAGCTTATTTTTAAAGTTCCCATGTTGATGCCTGATTCTTTCTTAAGTGGGGAAAAGGAAGGGAGGGAAAGCGGCTAGCTTCATAGCTAGATTTGCTCAAAACAAGATTTTGCAGCCTGATTCCTATCCTTTTAAGTTTGCTGTCAAGGATGGAACTTTAAAACTCTGTTTTTAAAGAACCAAGAGGCAACCCTTCTTCAGGTATACAGGAACCACACTGTGAATGGTGCTCACAAACGTACTGGGAGCCACCGTAGATCCTTTAAGACCAGTGTTCTGTGGTCCCACCAGCTGCTCCCAGTCCCCAATCTAGCTGTCACTACATCTGCTAGCTCCTCTCAGATATGCCTGAGCCAATCTGATCTGAGGGGAAACCCTTCTTATCCTCCAATATATGGTCATCTGTTGGAGCTTGAGCAGGACCAAACCCCATCTCCCAGGCGTCCCCCTTGAAGGCAAGGCACAATCCTGGGACACTCAACACCCAATGGCTTTCCATTTCCAAGGCACGGGGTCCCTCCCCAACTCAAGAACCAGGCACCTGAGCTCCTCCATCTTCCTGGCTCCTCCTCATGACTGAGTTCCTAGGACTCCACGGATCTCTGCTAATGGGAGCTGTTCCCAGAGCCCCTAACAAACTACGGCCGCCCTTGCCCGCTGCAGTGGACACCTCTTGTGTAAAGAGAGGGATGCTGATTGGGAATCGGTGCAAGAAGAAGCGGTCAGCTTCTGGGATGCTGATTCCTGGACGTCTTGCAGCTGTGTGGATGCAGGAATGGGTGGGCAGGAGCCCTGGTCCATTTGTGGGAAAGAAATAAAGCTGCCATTTGGGGAAATCTTTATCAGCACCACCTACAATGTCACAGCGTGGTGAATAAGATTTGGGAATACCCAGGAATGTTACTCTGAGTGAACTGGAGGGGAAGCAGAGTAACAGGCTGGGGTGCAGTGGGGGAGGGAAAGTGGGCATGATGGAAAAGCTCAAAATTGATGCAGGAGGTGTAATGCAGACTTAAGATGAGAAGTGTTTTAGGGAGTTCAATATAGAATAGAATAGAATAGAATAGAATAGAATAGAATAGAATAGAAAACAACCAATTTGGGCAACATCTGGAGGGAAAGGGTGGTCTCCAGTCCTAATCTGGAGGCTGTCTTCTACTTAGAAATAAATTCCAACAGTTCAATGGGGTTTCCTTCCAAGGAAAACGTGCCTTGATTGGGGACCTCGATGGCTAGCAGAGGTCAGCAAACTTTATCAGCAGGGGCCGGTGTCCTGTCCCTCAGACCTTGTGGGGGGCCAGACTATATTTTGGAAAAAAAAATATGAATGAATTCCTATGTCCCACAAATAATCCAGAGATGCATTTTAAATAAAAGGACACATTCTACTCATGTCAAAACACATTGATTCCCAGACCATCCATGGGCCGGATTGAGAAGGCGATTGGGCCGGCTCCGGCTCCTGGGCTTTAGTTTGCCTACCCATGGGCTAAAGCCATTTGTGTTTGTGGAAATACTGCTGCCCTGAGACATTCAGAGCAATTGCTGGTTAGTGTAGACTAATAATAATAATAATAATAATAATAATAATAGTTATTTGTACCCTGCCCTGGTTGTGCTCTCTAAGCACTTTCCACACCAAACAATCTCTGAGTTTCTTTCAAGTGCAGCCCTACCAGTGATTGTGCAAAAACATTTAACGCCATTTTAAAACTGCCAAGAAAAGATGCTTGGGGATCAAACTGAGCCTATCTGCATAACTCCTCCTTTTGCAGAACATTCTGATTCTGTTCAGATGCATTGTAAGTTTATTCTGTCTGGGCATTCCAAGGATGTGAAAGCCTCACCCACAACCCCCCAAAACTCTTATTCGGTAACCTGTCTGGTGTCTGAGACTTTATCAGGCGTTCTCCACACAATTTCAAGTTTTCAAAGACCACAAGGACTAGAAATCTGCCTTTTATTTATTTACATATTTTTTAAAAGGTAAGATTAGCAGGAAGCTGGATTTTGTACCCTATTATACCTTCTGTTGGGATGCGGGTGGCGCTGTGGGTTAAACCACAGAGCCTAGGACTTGCCGATCAGAAGGTCGGCGGTTCAAATCCCTGCGACGGGGTGAGCTCCCGTTGCTCGGTCCCTGCTCCTGCCAACCTAGCAGTTCAAAAGCACGTCAAAGTGCAAGTAGATAAATAGGTACTACTCCAGTGGGAAGGTAAATGGCGTTTCCGTGCGCTGCTCTGGTTCGCCAGAAGCGGCTTAGTCATACTGGCCACATGACCCGGAAGCTGTACGCCGGCTCCCTTGGCCAATAAAGCGAGATGAGCGCTGCAACCCCAGAGTCGGCCACGACTGGACCTAATGGTAAGGGGTCCCTTTACCTTTACCTTTATACCTTCTGTAGTTTGTGTTGTTTTGTACATCAGTTGCAACATGAACACAATTCTACACAGACACACACAATGGCAAGGTGTGTTATTTCAAAATCCTAATGTGCCTGCCAGGTGGTGGTGCTCCAAAAACATCCCAAAATGTGACTTGCTGCATTTGCATCAAACCCTTGTCTTTTATTCTGTTCTTCCCTCGTTGAAGAACTCTTCATAGGCTTGGGAATTCACTATTGGCGGATTTCGAAAACAATGAACTCTCAGCACTGGCAAGTACATGCAGAACTGTTGGCATTATTCGGAACTGGGCATTATCCACAAATGATCCTGTGTGATCTAATACCACAGTTGCTGAATTAATAATAATAATAATAATAATAATAATAATAATAATAATAATTTATACCCTGCCCATCTGGCTGGGTTTCCCCAGCCACTCTGGGTGGCTTCCAACCAAATATTAAAAACAATACAGCAATTGTTTGTATGCAGACATACAGCCACAAAATATAGCCCCCAAGCAGTGCATAGTGAGCATCAAGTGAGGCTTCACACAACCACTTAGCCAAGTAATAGCAATGGGTGCAAATCAGGGACAGGAATTGCAATTTATCAATTGCATGCTGTAGCTCCAGCAGGTCAGGTGAACCTGTGTTATCCTTGCAATTACCTGTGTGCTAACAGAGCAATTTAAAGGAAAGCTTTTTGGGCTGTGTACAGCAGACAGAACATAAAAATGCAGAAATACACAGGATCCTTATTTGCAGTGGGTGAGGTGCAGCCATGGCAGAAACCTGTATCTCCACCAGCTGGTCTACTTTTTAGTTGTTTTCTCGCTGTGTCATTCATCCATCTTGACATCCAGGTAACATCAACAGCTAGAAGCCAAGTCAGAAGAGTAGGCAGGGGAAGAGAGATCAAGGATTCGGAAGAAAGAGGGACCTCAAGCAGTTGTGGAAGTTGTGCTGGGACCCACTGGGTTGCCCCACGAGTCTGGATAATGCATTATTTCTGAAGAGGATAGCTGGATTAATCAAATACCTTTCTTGGCATCACAGGATAAAACATTTCAAGTCACTGCGATAATTAAAAGGACAGGGGTGAAGCTGTTGAGGGTCATAAGGGTCATAAGCTGTTGAGGGTCATAAGGTCACACTGTGATCGTGTGCACTTAGATATTCTGCTTCTCCCTGTCTGTTCCCTGAAAGGATGGACCTTTCAGGTAAGATTGTGGCTAAAAAGGAGGCTACTAAAGGAGTAATATCTTTGTCCTGATCTGTCAGGAGAAACCTCATTTGACTTCTTCTCGGAGTTCTAGGCTGGAAGTCCAACATTTTGCTCAGCATCAGTTGGTGAGGACAATCTAAGAGAAGGGCAATCTAAGAGAATGTGGTCCATTGAATCAATACCTGGATTATAAATACGCCAAAGCCACTTCCAGGCCTGCCCCAGGAGGTGGGGTTGCGGGCATCACGCCCTCCCCACGTGAGCGGGGGGCTGGTTTCAGCCCCCGCGAGAACAGGGGAATCCCAACCGTCCACGCCTCCCAGCCAGCCAATCGGCTGGCTGGGGGGGCGTGGCTTGCCCTATTTAGGGCCGGAGCGGAGGGGGCTCGCCCTCTCTTCTCCGGCTAGCCCCCACGTTTTCCCACCCTCCCTCCCTTTAGTTGGGCTTTAGGTAGGTCTGACTTTGCTATGGACTTCGGTCTGTCGCCGCAAGGGGCATGGTAGGAATTTTTCCCAATTGGCAATTTACAGCCTTTTGGTTTTTCGCCTACCTCGTAGCAACTCGTCACAACTTTTTCGGCATTGGCGGTAGGCATTGGTAAGAAGGGGTTAAGAGGGTGGGGGGGAGGAACGCCATCACCTCCCCCCAGTGAACGAAGGGTGGTCCATTAAAGGACTCCCGGGGGCGTGGCCCTGTCCGAAGCCTATGGAGGTGTGGGCCAAAGGCACGCCCCAGAGCGGTGACCCGGGGGAGCTCCTAGTCGAGGTGCCTCGGCGGGAGACTCCCCCGATTAGTGTTAACCCTTTCCCGTGTCTCCAGCAAATGGGCTGGAGCCGGATAGTCGATAGGACCAATGCCTAAGCCAATGCCTCTCATTCCTGAATTCAATAAAGTTGTGGCCTAATTCGCCCAATTAACCTTAATTATGGTGTCTCGTGTCTTTATTTATCTTGGTGGGGGGCGGGAACTCGCCACGCAATTGAACACTCATGACCTGATGCGTTATTATCAAGCTGCATCACAAGCTGGACCCAGAGCTGCTTTCAGAATATCACTGAGGTGAGTAGCATAGCATTTTGGATCCGGGTGTCACAATCTCAGAAGCGTCAATTTGGAAAGCTGAATTCAAGGGACGCGATAACTGAAATCAGCTCTGGCCACGTGGTGGCAGCAAAATACACTTTTTGAAAGCATCTGCATTACATCCTATGATGGATTGTCACGACCCAAATGAATATTTATCATTTGAAAGGCTTCAGAAGAACAAGAAGCAGGTTTTAATTTTTGTTGGGATTCTATCAATACCAGCCTTGGATTGTATTAGATAAAAATTTTACCTGGACATGTGCTGAGCTCCATTACAGAACAATCATCCTGGATAGCTCAGTCAGTAGAGCATGAGACTCTTAATCTCATGGTTGTGGGTTCAAGCCCCACGTTGGACAAAAAGATTCCTGCATTGCAGGGGGTTGGACTAGATGATCCTTGTGGTCCCTTCCAGCTCCACAATTCTGTGATCCCTTCTATGCCCATATACTCTGAGACTAAAGGTTTAGTTGTATTTCTTTCCAGTCCGATTTCCCCCACGTGGTCTGGACTCCCTTATTTCACCCCTGACACTTTTCAAGAATTGTTCCACTAATTCTTTGAATTCTCTCTCCTTATTTTGATTTAATTTGGGAAGTTTTCTCACTCTGGTGAGAGTCTTAGAGGGTGTGTGCTGGTGAGCGGATCTCTCCCTCTAGTGCCAGGGCTCATTTCCCAAATTGCAACAGCTCAAACTCTTCAGAGTTTGCGTTGCCCCAGCGGGGAGCTCGGGTTTGTGTGTGTGTGTGTGTTTGCATTTATAGAAAATTTTATTCATTGTTTTTTAAAGATAGCATGTCAAGTCATCAAGCACAAGGAAAGAAAGATTAAACAGCAAGTACCTGGGTTATATATGGCAAAGAACAAGAACATTCAATCTAAAATGTCCCCTTTCTATAGACTTTTTAATGTCTACAGTTCCACAGTTGCAGACATGAAACAGTAATTACCCTGAATAGAGACGTATTTCCCAATTTTTTAAAAGAAAAAATACCCAATTACAAGACATTTGTACTGGCAGTAAACACAGAACAAAAGTAATATATCTAAGCATTTAATGTGCCTTTTTTATCAAGGTAGGTGAGAGATTGTGTGTATCAAAACAAGCGCTGTACGACTACCGTTTAATATTGTTTACTTGAACCTACAGGGACACAGGTAAAAAACATTTCCATGAACAGAAGGATGGAGGCTGTGCGCATTATAAGAAACCAAGTTTGTGTTCAACCAAAAGATGAGGATCTCCCATTCCTTCACTGTGTGCCGGGTCGTTCAGAATATCCTCAAAACCAATGCAGTCACAGTTGCCTTTCCAGATATCCAGGGACAAGTTAGAACTAGGAAGGAAAGGAAGATGCTAGACCTGCTTCACTGCTTGGAATTCCATTTGCAGCTTCAGTGGTGC